>NC_141691.1:1480966693-1481566693 GCF_964263255.1 Lissotriton vulgaris
GGGAGCAGGAGTATGTGGAAGCGGAGGAGCAGTAGGGATAGCAACAGGCAAAGGAGCAGGAACAGTCGGAAGAACAGGTGCAGGTTGAGGAACAGGCAAAGGAAGAATAGGTGGAAGAATAGGTACAGGAGGAACCACAGGAGCTGTGGTACCCTGTACATACGGAGGTGGCGACTTCATAAGATAGGACATTAAGGGATCCTCAACTGCGTCTTCCTTCTTTTCCGACTCCGTAGGCAAAGCAGGATAGCATTTATCTATAGTCATACGCTGTAGCCTGTCAAACACTTCCTTTTCCTTAACCTCCTTATCACGCTGAAATTGCTTTGCTTTCTTTACAATGGTAGCAACACCATCTCTCTGATTACGTTTAGTCTGTCTGATTTCTTTCTGTCGGGCTTCTTTACGCCACAACCGAAAGGCATCAAACATGGCCGGCCTTGACTTTTTCTCGAACAATTTAGCCTCTAGGTTATCTAAGATCGGGGTCTCAAAGCTACCATGAGGTGGCCAACTAAGGACACCGTCCTTTTTAGTATAGCGAATCCAATAATCATTAAAAGTAATCGGGCCTAGCCCATGTTTACTGTACAGTTCATAAGTCGGAGTTCCAACCGGAGGTATCGGACACGAGTCCTCCAGTCGGGAATCCGCACCACAACGTCTGAAACAACTAAACAAAGTACTGCAACCAGGCATCTTGCACACTAGTCGAGTTTCACAAACTTCAAGGGTTACGGGATTTACCACGTCCCAGCAAAAAGCAAAAACCCTCTGTTTTTGGCGGCTGCAGTCGTCAAACAACACAACAAAGTACTAAGAACTACAAATGCAATGGAACCATGCAACCACTAAGCAACCACAACCAAGAACTCTGGGAGCGACCCACGAATACTTAACTCAAAGATCGATGGCGTCACCAGGAAGGCCCGTCAATCGTCTCGCTCTACCAAGGTCTACGCCAGGCGCCAAAACAGGTCTACAGTCAGGGCAGCAGTCCGTCGCAGCCGTCAGGAGGCGGGAATCTTCGCGGGAAAAGTCTTCGGGCCACTTGTTTCGACAACAGGATCAATGAAGCGGAGTGCACCTTCCCTCGGAGATTTCACACGAAGTTCCTCACGATCGTCGGGCTTGGACCGGTACCACTGATGCAGCCCCACGTTGGGCGCCAACTGAAGGACTGGGTTCTTTAAGACCCAGCGGTGCCAGGGGACAACACCTGAAACCTTCGTGGGTAACCTGCTCCGGCGTACGAATGACAGAGACACGGGACACTTCCTTCGGCGTCAAAGATTCAAGGTTTATTTGCTGCAGGGAAACACAGAGATCACAGAAGTACAACGAGTGTAGTTCAGGGAGACTGCTTCAAATTGGTTCTGTGGATCGCTCCTTTTATACACAATTCTCCCATAGGTTTGCATAGCAGACAAAGGTTTACAACCCGGTTCCCACAATTATCCCCGAGAGGGGTCGCTTTGGTCACTTTGATACTCATAAGGTCCGGAACATAAGTGCGGAAACATTTGGAGGTTCCCAACTGTAAACCCATCTTCCCACCATTAGTACATTCCAATCAGCAGTAAAACAGATCGAAGAAGGAACAAGAACAGGTGTGGAGGAAGATGGAAACCGTGGGGAGATTGGAAAGGGTGTAAAAGGGGAGGTATCGGGAAACACGAGCTACAGGCATCAAAGGGACGTGCCTAATGAGATGCACGGCTGAGACAATAACCGGCACGGCGAGATGAGCCTCGAGCGGGGCCATCTGCCTTACAGTATCATCCCCCTCATCATAAAGACACTTACAAAGGACATGTGTCTTCCGCAAATATCTTGGGAGTCCCAGGGTCGCGAAGCGGACAACGTCCCTTCGCTGGCTACTTGAGGGCAAGAGACAAAATGGATGCCGTATCTAAGATGGAACCCGTGGGTACAGATGAAAAACCCATATAGCAAACGAACGGTTTAAGTTAGCACAGCGAAACTGCGCACACTTACTAAACTCGTCATTTGCGGTTCGTAGATACCAGACTCGACCATATTCGTGCGAGTCGAAAACACCACTTACAATTGTCACGGAACCTCAGTAGTAGGGATGATATCCTTTACCCGGCGGGTCTTCCTCAGGACAGTGAAAGGGGAGGTGTGGGCAGTTCCTTGTGTATAAATTCCATTAGTGCTCTTCAATTGGACATATATATTTCATGTGCGCACGCATTCCTTGTCATAACACAACAATGTCTTCGGAGCGATCATGAGCATTTCCATGAGGTAATGTCTTTCATTGGGGCGGTTTATTGCATAGGCAAACGCATTCCTGGGTATTACTTAGGAGTGTCCTAAATTAATTAACCGGACATTCATTGGTGTGTGTATCCCGTTCGATTAATTCGGTTCTCTGGATGTAGCTTGTCATATAGCAAACAATCTGTGTAATTTGTGGCGTACCGATCTAGGCACGGGTCCTACTAACTTGCCAACTCGGTCGCTAGGTTGACGGGTCAAGCATCCTCATCCCCGACATCCTACACACCCTCCGTGGTTGTCGGCACCTTACCGCCGCAGCTGTCACATCTCATCACCGAAGTGCTTCGCATCACCGGAAAAGCGTGTCGCAGCACCTGTCCCAGCTCAGAAGATTTGTTGAGTCGCCACGCAGCCGTTGGGCTTGCACTCATCGTTGTCGCATCAAGGAGAAGAAGCCATTTTGTTTCATTGCACCGGATCTTCATTGCATCATGGTGTTGTGGGCCACATCGCCACGGAAGCGCAGTAAGAAACCGATGCATCACCTCCCCATGCATAGAAGAACCAACGTATTACCGTCCCCTACGCAGCATTAGGGAACGGACGTATCACCGTTCTTGCGTGTAAGGAACCGACTAATCACCTTCCCTGCAACCCTTTTGTGTATAGCGTTACGCATTCAAAGGTACATTGAACTTAAAGTGTTGCATTTTAGATCTAAAGAGAACTAAGCTATTTCTACCATTAGTAAAGTACATATTGTGTATTTTTGTCATTTGTGGTCTTGTGTTGTCTATATAAAAATACTTATTTTTATACTAAAACTTGTGTGGTGTCCTTCTGTAGTGTTGTCACTGGGTTACTGTATGTGGCCACAAATGCTTTACACACTGCCTTTGAGATAAGCCTGTCTGCTAGTGCCAAGCTACCAAGGGGGCGAGCAGGGGTTATTTGAGGAGTGTACCCCCTTACCCTGACTAGATGCAAGGGTCCCTATTTGGTCAAAGGTACCTACCTCTGCCAACAAGAGTCCCCCCAATCTAACATTGGTGGTCAGCATTGAGGATTCTGGACTTGCATTTGTGACTCATGTACAGTGATTGGTGAACACTACTAGTGAGTGCAGATCAAAATTCAACCACATACTTTTGATAGATTGTCTTTCCTGGGATTTTCTATTTTTGACAAGGACGGCCAAGTTTAGCCACAATGAGTAAAGCAGCATCCATAGCATTCTTTGATTTTGATTGGGAAGAGGAAAAACTAGAAAGCTAAAATGTGAGACAGCTGAAGCACTTCTGCAAGAGATTTAAAGTTTCTATAACCAGGCTCACCAAGAAGGATGAGTTCCAAAAGGCGCTGAGGGCCTGGGTGAAAGCAAGGAGGACCCCTGACCATGTGGAGGGGGCTGAAGATGCAGAGGGGCAGCTGGATGGGCCATTAGGTCCAGAGGGGAGGAGAGCACACACCCCAGCAGGTAGCAGTGTTACTGCCTAGGGCCTGACCCCAGAAGAGCTGGAGGACAGTGAGACAAATAGGATGCACAAAATCGAGCTGGTCGAGCTCAAGATGGGTGGGCAGTTGGAATTGGAGAATAGGAAATTGAGGATGTAGTTTGAGCATGATTTAAGAATGAGGAAGCTTGATTTGGAGCTCGAGAAGCTTGATTCCATGAGTGTCTCAGCCCAGAGAAAAGAAATGTGTGTAGCTCAGGAAGTGGGCTTTGCTGAGTTGGAGGTGAAATCCGGCTCAGATGGTGGCAGAATAATTGGGGAATCCAGTGCTGAGGGAGCAGAACATACACCCAGAGATGTGGCGCCTGACTTGAAGGAGGGGGTTCACATACACCAGGAGGTTCAAGGACATGAGGTAGCTCCAGTGGTGCGCAGTGTCCCTGAGGAGAATGGGGAAACTGATGCAGGGGTTCATGGTCCTAGTGTTGAGAGGGACACTCTACTAACTGTAGATGAGAGGTGTTCCTTCAAGGTTGAGTTCCTGGTTAAGTGAGTGTGAAGACTGCCCAGAAGAGTGTGGGTTGAGTGACAGAGACAGTCAGACACTGTCTTGCCAATCTCAGGAGAGTGGTGTGGCGTACGTGTGTTGTGTGAGGCACTAGATGGTGAGGTGAAGGATAGTTTAGTTAACCCTTGTAGGGGGGGGTGATCCAATCGTGGAAGAGCATATTGTAAGTCCCTGTTTTCCAGAGCTATGCCAACACCTGTTGGAGAGTGAGTTCTCTGACCCCAGGGAGCTCACATTGGAGGCAGACCTTTTGGTGGATTCCAGAAGGTCTTGAGAGGCATTGGGGGGTGATCCTAAGAGGAGTGGTTCAGGTATCTCCCAACCCAGAGTGGGGGAAGAGGTGCAGAGTAGCCCACCTAGGTCCCAGTGTAGTGGAAGGGGTGTATGGACTCATATCCTGTCTCGGTGGAGAAGGAGTGAGTGTGGGGCTGCATGTCTCAAGGTGCCCGAAACCCAGTCTCAGGGCCTAGATGGTTCTTTAAGGGAACACCAGGTAGGGAGCCTAGGCTGTCCTGATTGGCTGCCTGTTGAGGGGGATCCCCTAGTGTCTGGTGCACTGGGAGTGTCTGTGAGCAGGCCTCCATCAGTTCTGGTTTCTGACAGTGCCAATCCTAAGAGGTGGGTGCTGAAGTCCAGAGTGGGGATGAGAGGGGGAAAGAGTCCCCATTGGAAGAACCAGTGGGTCAGGAGCCAGCCAGAAGGGCTGAGTCACCGATGAATGACCATGGTGACGCCACTTCTCTCCTGGGGGATATTCATACGTTGTCAGATGGACAAGGGGCGGGAGATCTGCTGGTTTCTACTGTCTACCAAAGATCCACAAGGCCACCAGACCACCTCCGGGACGTCCCATCATTTCCGGGATTGGCTCTTTACTGGAGCCTTTGTCTACCTTCGTAGATGTCTTTCTCAGACCTCTTGTTAAGAAAATGCCCACGTATTTGGAAGACACTGCTGATGTACTTCGATTACTACCTGATATCGAGTTTAATGTAGAGACTGACATATTAGCCAGCCTTGATGTCGAGTCCCTCTACACCTGCATACCCCAGCAGGATACTCTTGACACCATCAGACACCTTCTATCATTGGAAGAGTTGGACAGCATCACCCCCGTGAACTTCATTCTTGCATGTGCTGAAATAGCAATGAAAGAAAAAAAAAATCAAATTTGAGGAACAACTATTCCTGCAAGTCTCAGGGACATCGATGGGGAGTGTTTTTGCCCCTAGCCTCGCCAACCTCTATGTCCATCAATTTGAGCAAGATCTTGTTCTCCACCATAGTAATCCCTTCTTCCACCAAGTGGTACTATGGAGGAGATATATAGATGACATCCTGATGGTATGGCGAGGAACTGAGAGTGAGATCGAGTCCTTTCACCTATGGCTGAACGAACGAAATCAGTTCCTAAAATTCACACTGGAACATAGTCGTGTCAGACTTTCGTTCCTAGACCTGTCCATCTTTCCTGAGGCTGGCAGTCTACAAAGTGAATTATACACTAAACCTATGGCGAGAAATTCTCTGCTACTCTTTAACAGCCACCACCCACGCTCCTTGAAGGAGAACCTCCCCGTAGGACAATTCCTCAGAGTGAGGAGGAATTGTTCATCTCAAGCACTATTTAACAAACACGCAAAGACCCTTTCCAAACAATTACAGGAACGAGAATACCCAACACATCTTGTGAAAAGAGCATGGAAAAGGGCCTCTAACAACAATCGTGAGGCGCTGTTGGATAGAGGTCCTCCTAAACCACCTCTTGAGAGACTAACATTTGTGAGTACTTTCAACGCACAATCCAACAGACTTCAGAAAGCAGTGCGAAAACACTGGGGGATTCTCAATACTACAAATGCCAACATCCCCTTACCTCTTTTTTCATTTAAGAGAGCGCCAAGCTTACGTGACACGTTGGTCCATACGAGTCCCAGGATACAAAACACCGTAGGACCAACCACTCTATGGGATCTCCCACCAGTCACTGGCCATCACCCATGTGGATCTTGTAGTGTCTGTCCTCAGACTAGTAAAACCAACACCATTGATTTGGGTTCGGGGAGGACCTGGGTCCTTAAGAAACACACAAATTGTAATACAGAAAACGTGATCTATATGATCACCTGCCCTTGTTCTCTCAGATATATTGGATATACAACCCACAAAATCAAAATCAGGATTGGAGAGCACAAGAGCACTATTAGGTGTCACAAGCAGGCAACTAAACTCACTAACCACTTCCCCTGATCTGCAAACACACAGCAGAAGACATGAGATGGGTGGTTCTAGAACATCCATACATCCCCACTCATATAAATGATGTCTCTAAATTCCTATTTAGAAAAGAGCAGAAATGGGTTTTCCAGCTACAAAGCGACTCCAAGGGGCTCAATGATGACATACCATGGGCATCTTTATAACTAACCACGGTTGCGCTAACAACAACCTGTCTGCCTAACTAAACGTATAAGTGCCTATGAGTTTGCGACTATATACAATTACTGACAGATATAAGTATATAGGTCCCCTAGTAATACATCTTCTCCGGGCACTTGGTAATGTTTTCCAGTCAATATTGCCTTATATAATGGGTATATACACTGTAGGATCAATTACAGACACATATAACAGATATATATGTAGGACATACACCATCCTCTTAGTCCCCTGTGTGTGGATCAGCATCCTTTCATTCCTATTACTGTTTTCCCTTAATGCATAATAGGCTCACCTATATAGACCTCTACATGCCTGTGAAACATAGAGTACTATTTCTGTTATGATGTTCTATGTTTACAAATCTATTTAAGGGCTTAAATTTAGCTTTGGGTATATACGAACATACATTACGAACAATACACTTGCTTCGCGCATGCGCAACTGCAATCTATCGAGTGCAGCCGCTACCGCTGCTATACGCGAGCGGTGTTTTCCCTTCGCGCATGCGCACTGCGCTCCTGCACGGCGCATGCGCGATTCAATCTTCGCTGTTTATACACACTACACGCGCCAGAGCGTCAGCGTTTCAGAATGGTGCTAGCTTGCAGCGCAAGCGCGTTTACCGTTCACTGCCATTTATAACAAGAGTCAGGCAGCGCAAACCAATGGACATGCTCGGTTCATAGAAAAAGCGCCGTTTTTCGCGCTTTTTTCCCCGAATTTGACCAATTAGACTGGGTATTTAAGATGAAGCTTTACACAGTTTAGATCACCTCCACTCCCACTTGGACGCTGGCCATTGGGGTACCGACGGACAGGTATGGCTCCATCTGAACCCAAGGTCTGGTAAGTAGGAATACTAACCTTAAGCCCTGTTTACTTAACTTTAGTTTTGTTGTTTACTTAACTTTAGTTTTGTTGTCCCACTTGCACCAATTTAGACTCTTTGGTCTCTCCTACACTATGCTCTTAAGAAACTCCTATATGTGGGTCTAGCCAGTATCTATAGCTCACCTATAGAACCATCTTTACAACCAGTATCATCCCCTAGCCTAGTCATAACCATGTTTTCTGTCTGGGTTGAGTCTCTTTTTAATCAACTAGTTTTTGTTAGTGTGTATATATATATATGGATAAGTAGAGCATATTCACTCTGAACCTCAATAGAATTTTCATTAGAGGTCACCACACTTTTCCATCTCTAACAGAGCGGGGCCTCCTTCTTCCCGAGTGGGTGCCGGGTGAGGTGAGGCGCTCTCCCACAGATTGTTGGGTGAGTAGAACATAGACTAATAAACATTGTGTAACTAATTGAGTTGTAAATCAGGAGACTTATGCAGCTTCTGAAAGGCGGAGAACAGTTTTCTGCCGCCCTGCTTACTCTTGTTGTGTTGTGTTTTTAAAGTGCCATTATATCACAATTGCCTCTCACACCCCCCCTTTCTTCCTATTCAGGAAAATAACAACCAGTTGGATGACTACCAGGGAATACTTTGGGCTCAAAGATCCGGTAGGATTAATCCAAAATGTTAATTACACCTTATGTCTCACACAGTGCAGATGCATAACATCTTAAGGTCCTGAAGAAAGCTCGGACTAGTTGTCCTCCCAGCTGAAACATGTCGACCACTATGCACTACGCCATGACATAGCCATTCTTTAAGACTATGAGGCGTTGTTTTTATTCTTGACCCTGGACAATACTGAATAAACATATTTTTTGTCCCAGGAGCCAATTTTACCATCACCTTTGTTTTCTTTTTCACAAAAACTGCACTCCATTGGTCCTACCTCTGAAATACTGTGGTTAAGAATAACACCTTCCAGAACCTATCTCCGCATCATCATTTGGTGCATTGGGAGAAATTATGGTTCATGGTCTACATCCCACATGACGACACTCCACCAATAACGGTGGGCTGATGGGAATTTTTCTAACCCAGTATTATCACTGTGAGGACATGTTGGTGTAGTGGTCTTTCGGGCATGACACAGCACGTAGATAAGTGATCTGACCAGGTACCTCCTGTTTGTTTCTTCAGTTGATAAAGGGGTTTGAGCTACCGTGGTCATTAAACTTTCCCCTTTTGACCCCCCCACCTTCTTTTTCTAGTGTTTAGTGCAACTTAGCTGTTGCGGGTCATATATTAAAATCTTCTGTTTTGCGCACAGGGCTCCTTTCCCTGTTGTATGCTCAACTAGTTGATATTTATTGAGACTCCCCTTTCTGAATCATGGCTGACTTTGCAGGGTTAGCATTCGATGACGATATGCTGAAATCCGTCTTAGATGAGAACCCTTGTCTTCTCGATTCATTGCCCGATACCACCAATACAACCAAAGATGAGTGGCCTACCCTTCTCAATCTAAAAAAGACACATTCCCGTACTCTAATACACGGCACCATCATGGCACAATATCTTAGGGGGAAGTGTGCACCTACAGGCTTGATTGTGACAAATGCACCTAGGTTATTTCTGACCGATAAGGAATTCATGCGTGACTGGTCCCTTATAGCGTGGCGTTGCACACGTAATTGGCTCATACTAATCATTATCACAGCCAAGAGGGTGGCAGACGCTATCCTCTTAGAGATCCAGACTCTGGAGGGGCAGATTAAGGCCACTTGCAGTACTTTGTTTAAAAAACTCATGGATGAAACCAACAAAGCCAACAAAGAATATAAAGATAACATACTTACAAGCAAGATGGACAAATTCAAAAAGGATTTAGAACGCTTCTCCCTAACCAAAGTCTACCCCTATACTAGTGACAATTATGAAGCCCCCGGGTTCAACAACAAAGGCAAACGATACGGGTCAAATTACTCTACCTCTGGATCCGAGTCAAGCGACTCGGATACATCTAACCGAGCAAGTACATCTGCCGGCATAGATGGGCAACAACAACGACCCTTTAGAAGAGGCGGTAGACAGAGAGGGGGTATATATAATCAATACCCAGGCAATTATCAGCACTAAGGACCTTGGTGGCATCCAGGGCCGTGGGGCTTTCAACCTCCACCACCATTCCCGCAACAAATGAATCCATTTGGACAACCCCCCCAGTTTTTTCCTAACCAGTCTTTTTTAGGACGTGGCCGAGGACAGAACCGGGGCAAAAGAAGAGGACAGCAAACGGTCCAATGGGACCCCGACATCTCAGTTCCCAACACACGGAGCAGGAAGGCAGTTCAACAGAGCAGCAGTGCAGAGACGAACGGGATCTAATAGTGAACTTAAGCTCCCGTATTTTGACACCGGCTGAACAGACAGTCTTGGGAAAAGGCCTAGGCTTTGTCCCCACCAACAAGGGGGACCCCTTCTTGATGAGGACTGAACTAGAAAAATTCTTTCGCAAGGTGCGCTTGCATTTCTTTTTCAAAGATAGAACTGAATCTCCTGACAGTAGCAGTGATGAACCCAGGAATATCGGGTTGCGACTAAAATCCACCTTCACCCCCCTGAGTCATCAAGTGCCATCGCTTGTAACTACATTCGAACAAGCAGTCAGATATGATGTTGCACAGATACAAGATATGGAGTCCGAAACCTTCCAAAACTTTTCAAAAGCAGAAAGACAGGCTGTCACCAGTCTCACTAAAGATCCGACAATCATTATAAAACCGGCGGATAAAGGGGGTGCGACGGTAGTTCTAGACATGGCCCAATACCGACAAGAATGTCTTAGACAACTGGATAACCAGCAATTCTACCGCCGTCTGTCTGAAGACCCCACCCCTCGTCTACTGTCACTGATTAAAAATCTGGTAGATGAAGGAGTGAATGAAGGGTGGATCACATCTCAGGAGGCAAGATTTTTGGTAACAGAGAACCCCGTCACCCCTGGTTTCTACTGTCTACCAAAGATCCACAAGGCCACCAGACCACCTCCGGGACGTCCCATCATTTCCGGGATTGGCTCTTTACTGGAGCCTTTGTCTACCTTCGTAGATGTCTTTCTCAGACCTCTTGTTAAGAAAATGCCCACGTATTTGGAAGACACTGCTGATGTACTTCGATTACTACCTGATATCGAGTTTAATGTAGAGACCGACATATTAGCCAGCTTTGATGTCGAGTCGCTCTACACCTGCATACCCCAGCAGGATACTCTTGACACCATCAGACACCTTCTATCATTGGAAGAGTTGGACAGCATCACCCCTGTGAACTTCATTCTTGCATGTGCTGAAATAGCAATGAAAGAAAAAAAATTCAAATTTGAGGAACAACTATTCCTGCAAGTCTCAGGAACATCGATGGGGAGTGTTTTTGCCCCTAGCCTCGCCAACCTCTATGTCCATCAATTTGAGCAAGATCTTGTTCTCCACCATAGTAATCCCTTCTTCCACCAAGTGGTACTATGGAGGAGATATATAGATGACATCCTGATGGTATGGCGAGGTACTGAGAGTGAGATCGAGTCCTTTCACCTATGGCTGAACGAACGAAATCAGTTCCTAAAATTCACACTGGAACATAGTCGTGTCAGACTTTCGTTCCTAGACCTGTCCATCTTTCCTGAGGCTGGCAGTCTACAAAGTGAATTATACACTAAACCTATGGCGAGAAATTCTCTGCTGCTCTTTAACAGCCACCACCCACGCTCCTTGAAGGAGAACCTCCCCGTAGGACAATTCCTCAGACTGAGGAGGAATTGTTCATCTCAAGCACTATTTAACAAACACGCAAAGACCCTTTCCAAACAATTACAGGAACGAGAATACCCAACACATCTTGTGAAAAGAGCATGGAAAAGGGCCTCTAACAACAATTGTGAGGCGCTGTTGGATAGACGTCCTCCTAAACCACCTCTTGAGAGACTAACATTTGTGAGTACTTTCAACGCACAATCCAACAGACTTCAGAAAGCAGTGCGAAAACACTGGGGGATTCTCAATACTACAAATGCCAACATCCCCTTACCTCTTTTTTCATTTAAGAGAGCGCCAAGCTTACGTGACACGTTGGTCCATACGAGACCCAGGATACAAAACACCGTAGGACCAACCACTCTATGGGATCTCCCACCAGTCACTGGCCATCACCCATGTGGATCTTGTAGTGTCTGTCCTCAGACTAGTAAAACCAACACCATTGATATGGGTTCGGGGAGGACCTGGGTCCTTAAGAAACACACAAATTGTAATACAGAGAACGTGATCTATATGATCACCTGCCCTTGTTCTCTCAGATATATTGGATATACAACCCGCAAAATCAAAATCAGGATTGGAGAGCACAAGAGCACTATTAGGTGTCACAAGCAGGCAACCAAACTCACTAACCACTTCCTGATCTGCAAACACACAGCAGAAGACATGAGATGGGTGGTTCTAGAACATCCATACATCCCCACTCATATAAATGATGTCTCTAAATTCCTATTTAGAAAAGAGCAGAAATGGGTTTTCCAGCTACAAAGCGACTCCAAGGGGCTCAATGATGACATACCATGGGCATCTTTATAACTAACCATGGTTGCGCTAACAACAACCTGTCTGCCTAACTAAACGTATAAGTGCCTATGAGTTTGCGACTATATACAATTACTGACAGATATAAGTATATAGGTCCCCTAGTAATACATCTTCTCCGGGCACTTGGTAATGTTTTCCAGTCAATATTGCCTTATATAACGGGTATATACACTGTAGGATCAATTACAGACACATATAACAGATATATATGTAGGACATACACCATCCTCTTAGTCCCCTGTGTGTGGATCGGCATCCTTTCATTCCTATTACTGTTTTCCCTTAATGCATAATAGGCTCGCCTATATAGACCCCTACATGCCTGTGAAACATAGAGTACTATTTCTGTTATGATGTTCTATGTTTACAAATCTATTTAAGGGCATAAATTTAGCTTTGGGTATATACGAACATACATTACGAACAATACACTTGCTTCGCGCATGCGCAACTGCAATCTATCGAGTGCAGCCGCTACCTCTGCTATAAGCGAGCGGTGTTTTCCCTTCGCGCATGCGCACTGCGCTCCTGCACGGCGCATGCCCGATTCAATCTTCGCTGCTTATACACACTACACGCGCCAGAGCGTCAGCGTTTCAGAATGGTGCTAGCTTGCAGCGCAAGCGCGTTTATCGTTCACTGCCATTTATAACAAGAGTCAGGCAGCGCAAACCAATGGACATGCTCGGTTCATAGAAAAAGCGCTGTTTTTTGCGCTTTTTTCCCCGAATTTGACCAATTAGACTGGGTATTTAAGATGGAGCTTTACACAGTTTAGATCACCTCCACTCCCACTTGGACGCTGGCCATCGGGGTACCGACGGACAGGTATGGCTCCATCTGAACCCAAGGTCTGGTAACTAGGAATACTAACCTTAAGCCCTGTTTACTTAACTTTAGTTTTGTTGTTTACTTAACTTTAGTTTTGTTGTCCCACTTGCACCAATTTAGACTCTTTGGTCTCTCCTACAGTATGCTCTTAAGAAACTCCTATATGTGGGTCTAGCCAGTATCTATAGCTCACCTATAGAACCATCTTTACAACCAGTATCATCCCCTAGCCTAGTCATAACCATGTTTTCTGTCTGGGTTGAGTCTCTTTTTAATCAACTAGTTTTTGTTAGTGTGTATATATATATATGGATAAGTAGAGCATATTCACTCTGAACCTCAATAGAATTTTCATTAGAGGTCACCACACTTTTCCATCCCTAACAGAGCGGGGCCTCCTTCTTCCCGAGTGGGTGCCGGGTGAGGTGAGGCGTTCTCCCACAGATTGTTGGGTGAGTAGAACATAGACTAATAAACATTGTGTAACTAATTGAGTTGTAAATCAGGAGACTTATGCAGCTTCTGAAAGGCGGAGAACAGTTTTCTGCCGCCCTGCTTACTCTTGTTGTGTTGTGTTTTTAAAGTGCCATTATATCACAATTGCCTCTCACACCCCCCCTTTCTTCCTATTCAGGAAAATCACGACCAGTTGGATGACTACCAGGGAATACTTTGGGCTCAAAGATCCGGTAGGATTAATCCAAAATGTTAATTACACCTTATGTCTCACACAGTGCAGATGCATAACATCTTAAGGTCCTGAAGAAAGCTCGGACTAGTTGTCCTCCCAGCTGAAACATGTCGACCACTATGCACTACGCCGTGACATAGCCATTCTTTAAGACTATGAGGCGTTGTTTTTATTCTTGACCCTGGACAATACTGAATAAACATATTTTTTGTCCCAGGAGCCAATTTTACAATCACCTTTGTTTTCTTTTTCACAAGCACTGCACTCCATTGGTCCTACCTCTGAAATACTGTGGTTAAGAATAACACCTTCCAGAACCTATCTCCGCATCATCATTAGGTGCATTGGGAGAAATTATGGTTCATGGTCTACATCCCACATGACGACACTCCACCAATAACGGTGGGCTGATGGGAATTTTTCTAACCCAGTATTATCACTGTGAGGACATGTTGGTGTAGTGGTCTTTCGGGCATGACACAGCACGTAGATAAGTGATCTGACCAGGTACCTCCTGTTTGTTTCTTCAGTTGATAAAGGGGTTTGAGCTACCGTGGTCATTAAACTTTCCCCTTTCGACCCCCCCACCTTCTTTTTCTGGCGGGAGATCTGCGCCAGGCAGACTGTCACACGACGCATGAGTTATGTGTCACCCTTGGGAGAATATGTGCTCCCAAGGAAGTCCTAGTGCACCAGGCAAATGTTGAACCGCGGGGATGTTCCCTGGGTTGGGAGGCCAGGTTCAGGTGTTGTCTGACCTGGAGGAAGGGGCAACTGTAATCAGTGTCCTGACCGATGTAGCTTTTAGCGGTACCACTCCAGTTGGGAGGGTGCAGTGCTCTGGAAGGGGGTGCAGGGGGAGGGAATCCTCACCCGGACCTCAGTTCAGCTGGAGGGTTTAGACCCTGGGTTGGAGGGCCAGATTCAGGGTGTCCCCCCTGACCTGGAAGCCCAGTTGCAGGATAGAACCCCTGGACAGGTGGACAAATTGTGCAGGACACCTGCCACAGGTGCCCTGGCAATTCTGGAAGGGGGTACCACTCCTAGTGGGAGGGTGCATAGTCCCGAGGAGGAGGAGGACTGGGTGTGGGAGAGCCCACCTCAGTCTCTTGTCCAGCTGCCAGGTACAGGCCTAGGGCTGGTAGATCGGTGTCAGGAAGTCATACCTGACCTGATAGGAGGGAGAGTAGACAAAGGGTGCCAAGCACCTGGGGCTACTGCACCCCACTCTCTGATGCCACCGAGGTTTGAGAGCCCTGAAAGGCATAAGGCCTCGGTCTCGTCACTGACTACTGTCAGTGGCCACTGTGGCTTGATGTCTGTCTCTTGTGACACACCTGTGAGCAAGCTAAGGTTAGGTGTTGCACAGATGGTGTCCACAGGTGAGGAGAAGGGTTCCCCAGGGGTTAGCATGGTGGACCTTGAGAGTATGGACAGAGGGATCCAAAAAGCTTCAGATTGGCGTAGAACTGGAATATACCTGCGGTTGTGGACCAGGGTCCATGTTCTATCGCCCAAAGCAGGGAATCCCATCGAGGTAGTGATTGGTCTTTCCTGTGTTTTGGCTGGAAGGGGGTTGTGTTAGACTTGATTCTTTTTCCAGGGTCATCCCTGAACCTTTTGCCTTCTTCCTGTTTTTTGTCTGACCTGCTGTTGGTTGTTTTATGACTCTGGGCACTTTACCACTGCTGATCAGTGCTAAAGTGCATATGCTCTCTATGTTAAATTGATGTATTGATTAGTGAATCCATGATTGGGTTATTTGATTTACTTGTCAGGCCCTAGCACAGTGCACTGCTTGTGCCCAGGGATTGTAAATCAAATGCTGCTGGTGGACTTGCAGCACTGGTTGTGCCACCCATAGAAGCTGCGTGTAAAGTGTGCCATTGCAGAGCCTGTATGCAGTCTGGTACCACCACGTTGACTGGCAAGTGCACCAACTTGCCAGCCCCTAAACCTTCCCTTTTTTGCATATTAGTCACCCTTATGGTAAGCCCAGGGGCAGGGTGCATTGTAGGTAAAAGGTAGGACATGCCCTGATGTGTGTGGCATGTCCTAATAGTGAATTACAGCCCTTTTCGTTTTTCACTATTGCAAGGGTACCTGTTCCACATAGGCCAGAATAAACAGTTTGATTATAGCACCATATAATCCTAACTGACTCAGGGAACTAGGTAGAAATTTGAGTTTAGTATGCCTGAACTCAGAATGATAAAATATATATTTTAGTGGTTAGTTTTAACATTCTGTGTTTGAAAATACAAATACCACTTTTAGAAAGTAGGTATTTTCTTGCCTAACTGTCCAAGCCTGCATCTGCTAGGTTGTGTATTCCTTGTCTGGAATTTGAGTGACAGGGGCTGGGGAATTACAGGAGACATGGTGAGTCAGCACAGGGCTGAATAGAGCTATCTGCATGTAGATGGGTGGGAGTAGTTGCGCCTGGGACCTGAAGAGGACTGTGCCAGCCTTCCATAATGCTGGGTCCACCTCCTGGGGTGCGTCTGATGTCCCTGGCCCACACTGTCAAAGGAAAGAAGGAGTCTTGTCAACAAAGTGCTCCAGGACTGCACAGAACTGGTTTGGACTGGGAACAGGACCCTCTGCCTTCATAGAACAAAGGATTTGCTAGTATAAATATGGGGACCCAGACCCCAGAACTTTAGATAACTTTTGGGAAACAAGAAGAACCTTTGCTGAGTAGAGGAACCAGAGAGAAACTAAAGGAGGAGACTGTCCCTAAGCTGAGTGCTGTTTGGGGGTTGGACTGCAGTGGTTTTCTGACTGCCACAGAAAGGATAAAGAAACGTTGTGCTACTTTCATCAACTTGTAAAGGATCGCCAAGGGCTTGAAAATTGAGCTTGACTAGACGCAAGGGTCCCTATTTGGTCAAAGGTACCTACCAACTAGAGACACCCCAAATCTAACAATCCCTATACCATATTTTAGAATATATTCCATTAAATATGTATTAGTTTTACTTTGAAAATTAGGACAGGCACATGATTTATTTTTTTTTTACAAAAAAGAAAAGTGGAGATGCTGAAAGGAAAAGAAGAGAGGAAAATAGACCCTATCCTCAAACTGGTAAAATAAAAGTTTTTGCCATCGTTATCAAATAGCTGATTTCACTTCACATATACTTAGGTCCTGGTTTTGACAGCTTGGTTGTCAATCAGGCCTCTTACTAATAATATACATAGAGTGGGCTTTGGACTCTCCTCTTTCAACCACTGGCTGTTTTCAATCAGCCTCAACCAGGCTCTTTTAGTCATTGTCTTTAGACATTTGTCAATCATGCCTTAGCTGAGCCCAGTGGAGTATTTTCTTAACGAATGCTGCTCGCGGTTTGAGTGTTTTCTTACACCTCCACCAGAGTATTTTGAATGGCCTACAATGGCTTTACAATCCAGTTCTGTCTGCAGGCTTCCTCTCACCTGTCTCACTCTAATGTGCTAATATTGCATGTGTTAGCACACTAAACCCAGACTGATTAGCTTTGCCAATGCTGGTTTTGTTAAGATCCTCTTCTGTCAGATTCAACCTCCCCATAAGTGTTTATCTCAATCTATTACTTTTAACAGTGATCTAATACTGAAACTTTGTTCAAGTAATCTTCAAATCCTTAAGTCAAATGGAACCCAGTGCCCTGGGCCCATGCTACTTATGGTTTATGCAGTCCAGCCAGAAAATCATGTCTGTGTTCCCAGTCACCATTTTTTGATAAAATGCTTCTGGATACTTCTGGTGTGTCCCAGCAGGGAGATCACCTCTCACCCAGGCACAAGTCGGGTACACAGATGCTACCCCAGGCGTCGCAATACCATCCCGCATCTTCCAATCTACGGCTGGTACAGGGACTCCACCCACATGCCCCAGGCAATCAAAGGGGGAGGTTAAGGTATTTAAAACCATGGCGTCATCCAGAACCCTCTCCTGTTCCTGCGTGTAAACCATCCACCGACTCCAATAGCAAGTCTCAATGACATGGACACATAGAGAACCTAGAAATGATGGAGGGAGGAATCAATTATACATTTAGCTGGAAAGGAACGTATGGGTAGAAAGTGTTTAGCCATATAGCAGGGTTAGTTGTAGTGTGAGTGAAGTGAAGCCCATCCAATGGAAGTGGAGGTCCACTCAGAGCAATTGATTGACTGCGGCACAGCAACTATAAGAGGACGGCCACCTGGCATGCCGGATTGACTGAAGGTGAATTAAACATCTCTCCTGTAATATTGTGACTGTGGTAGCATGGCTCACTGGATGTGAAGGTTCACCTGATGTGCCTGACTGACATGGCTACCGGAAGTCAAGTTGCTGGGCACCCGGTATGTCTGCTGACAGTGAATTAAGCATGGCTTCTGTAAGGCTGTGACTGCTGAAGCATGGTCACTAGAAAAGAATGGCCCAGTGTGCTTCACCGACTGAGGCATGGCTACCGGAGGTGGATGGCCACCTGACATTCTTGATTGACTGGAGGAAATGAAGTATGTCTTATGTCTGAATATAACCACTGAAGCATGAGGAACGAAAGTGACAGGTCACCTGGTGGGCCTGACTGACTGAGTAACAGCTACCGGAAGTGGTCAACCACCCTGTGTGCACGATTAACTGAAGGTGGTTCCTGTGAACAATCACAAGGTGGGTAAACAATATCAAAACGGTTATTTTCAATGTAGAGCATAAACAATGTATATATGATGGGTGGCTTGTAAGTGAAAGTATACAATAATATGTGGCCTTAACTCTTTCAAACCGAGTTTCCCTTGCCGCGATTTGCGACTGCGTCTCTTTTATTTCTTTGACGACCCTCTCAGAATTCACCATATCTCGAGGCCATGCGAAGGGAGGGGCAAACACTGAGCTGCATCTCGCTGGTTCTCCATTCTCCCCTTACCGTTATTTCCTCCATTTTGGTAACTTCCGGAAACCTTAAAATGCAAGGAGTAACGCTGATAACAGGATGCAGAAATCCATCCGCACGCAGAGAAGCAGATACATGAAACTGATTGCCTCCTCGATGGACTTGAAAGGCTGCGGGCAGATACGAAGGTGCAGCGGGTGGGAGGGGGCAGCACCTGCTGATCTGCGTGTAATCAGGCCATTCGACATGAAAGGGGCTGCAACCTATACAAGAAGAATTCAGCGATAACCGCGCAGTTCCAAAAGCAGAAGGCGACTGAAGAACAAAGAGTTTCAGCAGGCGCCCTGGCCTTCCCTGGCTTCTGTCTGCAGGGTATCGCATTCCTCGCCACAGCAGGGAGGGCAAACGCCAGGGCAGATGATAATAAAAGAGGCATTCCCTGTGAAGAGGCCCGTACCTGTAATCTATGCTGGAAGCAGATGCTGTTCTAATATGTAAACAGGTGCTGGGAAGAAACATAACAGGAACAGGCCTCTCTTTCGGTCACTTTTGCGGTTACCCAATCCGTGCACAGAAACTCAAGGTCTCTACAGTGCACTGTCTATATAATTGGAGCAGAGGGGATTTATTATACACATCCCGGGATAGCGCTGGCGCTTTTTGGCACCAATTAATAGATGTATATACGTAGTGCGCTTTATGTCCATTTCTTAACATCGGGGACTGTGCTGTATACGTCAGAAAAACTCAATATTTGTGCGTCTCTTGCAACCAGGACATTCCGAATAGGGCAGAGAGAGGGTAAAGGTTGAATTTACGAAGCCAACCACGCGTAAAATATTCTTGCTACGTCAGAAAAACTCAATATTTGTGCGTCTCTTGCAACCAGGACATTCCGAATAGAGCAGAGAGAGGGTAAAGGTTGAATTTACGAAGCCAACCACGCGTAAAATATTCTTGCCCCGTGAGACAGATATTTTTCAATCTAGGCATGCAATGTATTTGTTAATATTGATTTAGCTGGCATCATTTTTTCATAATATTGCGAGTTAAAAAAATATCCTTACATACATGTATTTGTCGCTCATTTAAGGTTATCATACATGCTGATGCTAAACAATACGGATCAAATTGCGTAGATTGCGCTTTGTGACATATTTTTTCCAATCTAAGAGGTGCCGGCGTCCTGTTTTCCACACTTCAATGTGGTACATCAAGACAGGTCACAGAATGTGCTGAGTTTAAATATCACGGACTTATTTGGCCCACCAATACTTTAAAAAGGTGATGTTTCGAAACTGAAACTTGTAAAAAAAGAGGCTTTGTCTGCCAATTGGTGTTAGCCAATAACTTTTGGTTTTAGTAAATTACATACATAATATTCTTAAATTGGTTTTCATCAAGATTCCACCCACTGCAGCATACTACATGAGGCAATGAATTGGCCCACTTCGACCATTGCCTATCTTCCCTGGGAGTGAGAACATTATGCACTTTTACAAGGTGCACATCCACATACTAAGCAGTTCACTTCACTGCTGAGACAATGTGGACTTTCTCAGACCCAAAAATATTTTCAGTCAAATGTGTTTACTACTGATTGCCAATTATGTTACAAGTTTTTAAAAAAATAAGAGAAAACAAAACAAGCACTGA
Source organism: Lissotriton vulgaris (assembly GCF_964263255.1). Taxonomy (NCBI): domain Eukaryota; kingdom Metazoa; phylum Chordata; class Amphibia; order Caudata; family Salamandridae; genus Lissotriton; species Lissotriton vulgaris. Next base: position 1,480,986,933 of record NC_141691.1, read on the forward strand.
CAAATCCTAAAAGCAGTAGACCTTTTGGCTTTGGTAGTGGTTGGTTTTTATGAATTAAGCATTGAAACAATGATTGTTTCATATGAAATTATCAGGACATTAGTCTCAGTTGGGTATAACGCAATTTTTAGACCAGGCACTGCAGATTCTCCAGGCAGCACTCCCATTACTAGTCAATCTGGTGACAAACACCTCTCATTGCCCTCAGTAGTGCCCTTAAGCCACTTTGATCTCTTTCCAAATGCACATGGTAAGAATTGCTTAAGAAAAATCATCTTCAAATTATTATAGAGTAATGTGTTGGCTCTACACCACTGCACTCCACACCACTGCATTCTGTGCCACTCCACTCTATTGCATTGCACTGTACTCTGCTCCACTCCAGTCTATTCCACTGCACTCTACTCTGCACCACTCCATTCTACACCACTCCACTCTGCGCCACTGCATTCTATGCCACTCCGCTCTATGCCACTGAACTCTACTCTGCTCCAATTCGCTCTATGCTGCTGCACTGTACTCTGCACTACTCCACTTTACACCAATCCACTCTGCGCCACTGCACTCTTTGCCACTCTATTCTGCACCACTTCACTTTATGCCACTCCGGATGACGCCTCTCTAGGCTGCACTACTCTACTCTATGCCACAGCATTCTATGCCACTCTACTATATGCCAAAGCACTCTACGCCACTCTACTCTATGCTGCACCACTGCACTCTATGCCACTCCACTCTCTACCACTTCACTCAACTCCACTCCACTATACTCTGTACCACTCCACTCTATGCCACTCCACTCTACCCCTTTACAGTCTGTGACACTGCACTCTATGCTACTCCACTCTAGGCCACTCTACTGTTCTCTGCACCGCTACACTTTATCCCACTGCACTCTATGACACTTCACTCCATGCCACTGCACTCTAAGCCACTGCACTTTATGCTGTTCCATCATATGCCACCACATTCTACACCACTGTACTCTATGCCACTCTAATGTACTCTGCATCACTGCACTCTATGCCACACTACTCTACACCACTCCACTCTATGATTCTCCATTTTATGCCACTGCACTCTACATCTCTCTATTCTACTCTGCACCACTACACTCTTCACCACTGCTCAATATTCCACTGCACTATTCAACACTCTAGTCTACTCGGCATCACTCTGCTCTTTGCCACTGCCCTCTACATCACTGCATTCTAGACCATTTCACTCTACACCATTCTACTCTACTCTACAACACTGAACTCTTCACTACTGCACTCTACACCACTGCCCTCTACAACACTGCACTCTATGCTACTCTACAACACTCTACTCTATGTACTGCACTGTATGCCACTGCACTCTACACCAATATAATATATGCCACTGCACTCTGCAGGACTCTACTCTGACAACTCTGCACCACTGCACTACACCACTGAACTTTATGCCAATCTACTCTACTTTGCATCTCTCTACTCTATTTCACTGCACTCTATGCCACTACACTCTATGCCACTCTACTTTACTGCGCCACTGCACTCTACGCCACTCTACACAACTCTACTCTGCACACCCCTACTATACACCACTGCAACCTTTGCCACCCTGCTCTACACCAGTGCACATTACACCACTCTACTCTGCACTACCCTACCCCACTGCACCCTATCCCATTGTACTCTATGCCACTCTGCTCTACTTTGCACAACTCTACCTTGCCTCATTGCAGTCTACGCCACCCTACTCTGCATCATTCTACACCACTGCACTCTATGGTAATGGATTTTTTGCCACTGAACTCTTCTCTTCACCACTCTACTCAAATGGCACTGCACTCTACACCACTCTTCTCTACTGTTCACCACGTTACTCTAAGCCACTGCCCTCTATGCAATGTAAATTAAGCCTGGGCGGAGTTCTAAACTCAGCGAAGTTAAAATAAAACTCCTGGCGTGTGTTACATAAATGCCGTTCACAGTGATTTTCAGTGCCAGATGCTTGTCCGCACTGTGCAATCATCGCAAATGGCACCATGCATTGCGCAAGCAGACGCTGCTTCCTTTCTGCCGCTCGAGTAAATTTGTACTCGAGTTGCAGCTTTCTCAACTCGAACGGACGGTTTCTCAACGCAAGCGGTCACAAGCATACGCGACCACACGCAATGAGAAATATGACAGCCCGAATCTTGCTGGGAGGTTGATTTTCCACACTCGCGCTCGCCAACTTGATGTTGATGATTGCAAACGGGGAAACATCTTTTTGAGAGGGGGGGTTTTCCCGCTCGCGCGTTTGACAACTTGACGTTGATGAACACGAGTGAGGGAAAAAATGCAGGAGTTTTTGGGAACTCAGCATAATGCGGAGTGCAGAAAACTCTGCAAACTCCACGAGCAGAGCGGAGTTCACTCTCCAGATTTAATGAAAACCCAGAGGACTAATTTGACTGCTTCATCAATCAAATGGCCCAAAGCTGTACACAATCTAAACTCCATATGTGTGAATTTGAGTTAACCGATGACTGTTGTGTATGGTCTTACAACCAGTCTTTACTCATGTTCTCTATATCACATCTGGAAGAGAGACAGCTCGAATGGTCTTTATTACACACCCGAATAAAGACGACTATCTAGACAAGTGGATTGTCATTATGATGCATCCTTGGTCAGGCCAAGGAAATACATTATTTGTATTAGTTTTAAATTGAATGTGCTGCATGGCATGCTTTTTCATTGCACATATTATGAGCATTGATACATGGGAGAGCATTAAATGCTTATGAATTCCCTCTATTTGTTTTCTAATTAAAGGAATGTTATTATGCCAGTCTGTGCCTTTAATTGCACATTTTCATCACTAGGTACATCTAATAATGATTTCATTTTATTATTTTAAGAGGTATTTATGGGTGAACCTGACACTTAGTGATAGTGCCGCATTCGACAGAGCGAATATAGCTACATCCTGCTGAGTGCAGGTTTCAAAGGCATGGATGGATGCTGAACATAGACTTTAACCACCAGATTTTTTCAGATTTACATATGTTTTTGTATTTACTTGTGTGTACAAGTATTACAAACGTTGCTGAGTTTGGTTGGTAAGCAGTCCGAGCTATCAGGCTGCTCAGTTAATAGCAGAACGGTGCTTATTATTGCTAGGATACAGGGTAGAAGATGGACATTGTTATTATGAGAAGGACAAAGTCATGAGCTTCTTTCTGTAGAGTGCCATTTTGAGGTGAGAAGGAAATTTGTGCAGAAGAACCCCCCCCCCCCCCCCAAGTTGCATTACATTCAGGTAGTCCATATTGTGGGGTTGTAGTTTGCATTTGTTACTTAATAGCGTTTTTTCTGTGTTTCTAGGTAGATGGTACGCAGGCAAGCCCAAGAGAATAGATTGTAGCTACTGTTTTAGTTTAATTTAAGTTGTGGAGGATACCTTGAGTTAAATTCACAGATCATCTGCATATGTAGCGAGTGCAATGTCTTGTTTGACTAGCAGTGTTCTTTGTAGCTCCAGGTATAGGTTGGTTATTTTTGGAGAGAGAATGGAGTTTAGGAGACGCCATATTTGACTGAAACAGTGGGAAATTTGTAGGAACCAATTTTGGCACATGGTTGTTTGTGTGTGAGGAATGATGCAAAAAATGTCACATTAGTGTCAGAGAAGTACATCTGCATGCAGAGGTTACTGAGCATAGTCTGGAAGCTAATAGTGTCATAGGATGCAGAGAGGTTGAAGTTTTTTCCACATCCAATGATACAGGTCACCAAAAAGTATTAAGCCTAGCATAGCAAGTATGTGTGAGCTTCTCTGACACAATCCTGCAGTGATTTGCCTCATGCTTTCCTAACTGCGAGCAATTTAAGATCCAAGAAACTCCTAATCTCCTGTAGAGTGACCCACAGATCCATCCTGTCCCCCATTATTTTTATCCTCTGCGTCAAAATCCTTGGAATGGCAGCAGAATAAAAATCCATTACTATGCCATTGACATGCAACTATGTCTGAAAATCCTGACTGCACATGATATTCAAAGACTCGTACTTGCCTCCATCTCCATTCAGAACAGCATGTCCAGGGTGTACCTAAAATTTAACTCACCCCAAAAAAATTATTATATTTACCAGTAACCTCTAACAACCACAAATGCACACCTGGCTTTTCAGAATCAGCTCAGCTTTGGCATCTAATGTAAAAAGAATTTTTTCAACTTTGAGTCTGGCCTGTACTTGAATGAACACATTTCCGAGAAAATTATGGCAGTGTAACACCAACTTTCTCTCCCAAAGACTGTCTAACTTTTCTTTGAAAAGGTGACTTCATAACAATTGTCCAGGTCTCTTCTGTGGATGGTGTCAGCAACTTGCTATATGGCCTCCCCAGCATCCCACTGGCAAAAATTGGACCATGACAGTGCGGAAATAGTCCAAAAGAAAATTTCCATTACCAGTTCAACCTGTGACTTACAAGAATGAGCTCCAACTCCACACCAAATTCTTCTTCTAGGCGACAGATCTTTGCTACCATTTTTAAATGAAATCTAAATCAAATCATATCAATCAACATTTAAATTGATCAGTTCTTAAGTTTAGTCAATAATGAGAGTTTTTTTATTAGTTTCGAAAACCTTTATTCTCATAAAGAGGTTAGTGTAAATTTATTTTTGTCTTTATTCAACCAGTAAGTCAGATAAATCAGTTTACAGAAACGTATCAAGAACATCAATAATAATGCAAAATGACGAGGATGTTTAAAAAAATGAATTAATCCCTATTCTAAATAAAGGTCTAGAATCAACAGTTATTGAAACCCATAAAGAGTTTAAGGAATGAGTGAAATTAAAGGAGGATTAGGTTTTCAATCAAATTAAGTAGTTGAACTCCCAATAAAGAGAAATTCATGAAACATAGCCGAGTCTCAATATCCAAAAAGCATGAACATACAGTTGCAATAGCAGTCCTTACAAATAAAGCCTCAACAGGCAAACATGGGGAAATAGATGCAGTACTAGCTACAACCATCAAAGATAAGAATAGGAAGGTTGAAAGTCTAGGAACATCTCCTCCAAACTGATAGGCAACAGGAGTAGCCGTAAGCAGAAGACTGTCTACCTAGAAACGTGCATATAAATATAAATAAACAACAGGAACACGTAAATAGCATTGTTGCTGGTTAGATCACTTCTGCCCAACGGAAAGACATCTTTGATTGTGAGCAGACTTTTTTCTTTCTTTCCCACAGAAAACACATGAGGTTGACAGTCTCTATCAAATATGTACCAGACATCACTAAACAGTTGTCTTTCTGGAAGCGGTAACCTTGGTTCCCAGGGAAGCTTCATGCAGACTCTATTCTATCATTTATTCAATGTTTTACTGCATGACAATGAGCTATACTAAAGACAGAAACATTTACTTGAAGATTTCTAGGTAGGTAATGCTTTCCATATTTAATGTAAATGAGAGTTATTGTTAAATGATGCAATTTTCTATTCAGCATTGTATGAACACAAGTTATATAGGAAGTTAAATCTTAGTGCAAACAAGAACATGTTGCTTAAGAAAGATATTTCATTAATAAAACCAGAACATTCTGCAGTTATAATGAAGATTCTAAGCAAGTCACAATAACGCCAAGCTATCAAACACATTTGTGCAAGGTTCAGCAATTTCTAAAGCCTCTATTTGTTAAAGGGAAATCGAAACAACTTGCTGAGTAGATATTATTTTAAATCTGCTCTTTTTCACTTTTCACTTGTTTTTAAGCTTAGGGGTCTGAGAGAAAACATTAAAAATACCTATTCTACTCAGTTTCACCTAATTTTATTCACTTCACTTAATTTCACTTGCACTGCTTTTTTCAGTTGCAACATCACACCCACACCATACTGACACCACTCAGTGAAATAACCGACGTCAGTCTCCTTACTCACACAGTCTCTTTTTTACAACTAGTGTGACTGTATGTGCACTAACTCCTGGGTAAGGAGAACCCAAATGATGTAATAGTGGTGGTACAGAGAGACAACTGATGGGAAAAATTCCTACCCTGACTGCATGTTGCGTGTATGTGTGTTTAAATGGTGTTTATGTACAACTGTTTTCAACTCACAATTTTCTTTTTGTCGTGTAGCGGTTTGTTTAAGAGAGAAACATGTTTGTGACTCCTGGATACCTTTTGTTGTAATTAGTTCTTCTGTTAGGGGCATGTATCCAGTACAGAGTCATTAAAGTAGCCCTTAGACCCTCATTTAAATAGTGTGTGTTTCAAAATCGAAACAACGGCCTACTAGTGAATATGGCTGCATGATGCATGTTGCACATTTTTACTACGTGTCATTTTACAGTATATTTTCACATTAAAGTCTGAGGCAAATTATCAGATTTGTTAATTCATTTTTAGTTCACGATTTTACATTTTATAACCATACCAGTTCTATGCTTAAGAAATTGCACCTTCTCCACTTAACTATAACTCACACCCGTGCTATGCACAGTGTTGTCATCATTGTTGTCATTTCAGATGTTGAAGTGATGTTATCAATGATGCCATAGAATATGTCATGAGTGATGTAATATCCAAGGTAATTAGCAGTGCATGGTGAGGGTGCATGGTATCATTGCTTGAAAAAACTATAACTGTTGAATTTCAATGTTTATTTTAGTTCAATCCTCCTCCCGGGCCCTCATGTACCTCATAAGGGCAGGCCTTTCACCCCCGTTAAAAAAAAGAACTCATCTCCTTCCTGGAAAATTTCAGGGTAATCTGTCATGCGAGGGCCAATAAAAAGGGGGTGTCACAGCCAAAATGACGTAATGGAAATTCACCACATTTGGCAGAAAGCAAGATCTTAATTTAACAAGCATTTACAATGCAATAGGTCTCGCAGCATTAAAGTTTGAGTTACTGGCATTGTAAATGACAATGCTTTGTATTGATTTTTTAATTTTTTATTTGCAATTGGTATATTAACATTGTTTGTGAATGGTTGGCTGTTGCTTGTGCTAAGCAAAGTTGGCAGTAATATAGAGTGCTAGTCTTGCTTGTTATAAGCACGCTGATTAAAAAAATTATTTACCGCAGGAGAACCTTACCGACTATACTAAAGTGTAATAAGCTACATGAAAATAAAAATATTGCTTAATATGCTAATGTGCTCAGAAGCCAAGGCACAGGAAAACCAGTAAAACAAAAGCAAGTCAAAATTCAAGTAGGACAACTGCTGCTGTACAAAAAAAACAGGACTGGGTAGAGGTGTCAGACTGGACATAGGCACTTGCTCTGCAATTTATGCATGTGTGCACTTATATATGAGCTGTCTGTGTATGCCTATCCAATGTGCACCGTCTATGGGTACCCACGAAAAAGACAAAACTACATCTATCCACAATAGATTGTGATCCGCAAAACAAATCTCTCAGAAGCTTTTGGGAAGAAAGCCGAAAATCTCCTAATTTGTTTTCCAAAACATTAAATATGAAAGTTGATCTGGCCTTGCTGCTGCTAAAAACACACTTGTACCTCACATCAACCTGTTTTCACCCACTAAACATCGGTGTGCGCGCCTTGTTGTCCATCACCATGTACACCATACACCATGTCCCTAAGAGCCATGATGCTTTGCATCCTGTTCTCTAATAATGCACAAAATCTTGTTCTCCTGAACTGGACATCGCTCATTTCTCTTCAGATGCACAGTGTACTTCTCACCCAATGTATCCCTAAGTGTAATACACAGTTCTTCTCTGAGGAGCATTACTGGTGCAATCCAACATTATTATTATTATTATTATTTATTATAGGAGCTTATAGAGCGCCTGGTGACGTCTCTCAACGTGTCCCCGCGCTATGGAGAAGAGTGTTGCTTAGATGGAGCAAAGCATCAGACAGTTTAGATGGTGAAAAGATATGTTTTTAGATGTTTCCTAAAGGATGTTTCACTTTTTTCCTGTCTGATATTCATAGGAAGGGTATTCCACTCTTTAGCTGCGAGAGTGCGGAAAGATCTGCCTCCAAGTCTGGCTTTTTTTGGGCGCATGATCTTAAGCAAACCTGTTCCCTTCGAGCGTAGGGATCTGGGATATCCAGGTCTATGAGGAATGTGCTGTTCCATTCCAGGTTTTTCATTGAATCCTGGGAGTTTTAATCTTATTTATTCCATTATAAAACGGGACTACAAGTCCCAGAATGCAAAGAAAATTCCTGGACTGAAGCAGCATATCATGGCAACTCTGCTAGTACTACTGTGGTGAACATGCACGGCTAATGCACCCTGTACCTGCTTCACTGTTTTATATGTGGCTGCTTGTCTGTATGCATTGATGCCTGCATGTTTGTTCATTCAGCGTGCTTGACTGTATGTCTACTGGAGACTGTGAAATTGAGTGCCCCTAGGCGTGTTGCTCTGTGTGCATAATCGGCTCTTTTACATGTTTACTCTTTGTTTTTCTCTGCTTGCATCTCTTATGTAACTCATGTAATTGAAAGTCGTAATGTAAGGCAACTGGTTCTTTTGTAAAGCACTCTGACACCTTCGGGTAATGTTCACGCTATATAAAATCGCATTAAATAAAATAAACGGTGACGGTGTGTGATGAGAGCCGACATCGTCTGGCACACGGTGGCAATGCACGAGTTGTAAAGTCTGCTGTATATATTGAAACAACTGTTTTCAACATGCACTTGGAACTACGTCACAACCTGCTAAAACCCTCCGAGCAAATTTACTGAAACACCACTGCGTGCGCTCTTGTTTCCACGTTTACTTCGAGCCCAATTCTGAGGTTTAGGCAAGTGAATGAAATAATCACAAAACAAAGCGTTTGTTTGCTTATTTTTTAATAAATATGTATTGGCTTGGGATTCGTATTTAAACATAATCGATCCCTTTTCTGCTAAGTTAGGCAACCGGAGAAAATAAAGCGTTAGTTGAGGGCAGTGCGTGGGAAATAGGCAGTCTGTCTCTGTGCACCGCACACATGGATCTGGACTCAGTAGCGAAACCGAAACTTACCAGGCTCGCGTCGTAAGCTGTCTACGGTACAAGCTCACGCGCGCGACCAAATCCCAAGGCACGCATCGTAATCCGACTCTGCCATGCCTCTCAATGCTGCGCGTGGCCATCTCTTGTCTCTACTCATTGTCGGCTGAGCCGATGACTATAGTTCTCACAGCGAGAACGCGCTTTGCGCGCTTTTCGCAGGCTCGCCCTAAAAAGCAAGCTCACTGTGATTTTGATGTAAATCCATTCAGTAGTTTTTTAAAGAAATTGAGGTTAAAAAAATGTATGCCTATGTATGTGAACTGCTTATTATGACCTCACACATTACATCACACATGGCATGTCCTATGACATCATTGATAACATCACTGATGACATCTGAAATGACGTCTTTGATGACAACACTAAGGGGCCCCATGGTGAAGGCGAGGTGGGGGGTGCAATGGGGGTACCTGTGATACCCCCCTACATTTGCATACACAATGTGGCAGGCACTGCGCGGTGCCTGCCGCTTTGTGTATGCAAATGCATGCCTTGCATTTATAGCATTGCGGCGGGTGGAGGTGTAAACACCACCCGCCGCAATGTTATAAATGCATGATGCTCCAGCCACTGTGGCAGGCGCATCATAATATGCAAGGCGGGACCGGGCGGGCCCGTTTTCCACGAGGATGGCTGGCGGGCAAAGTCCACCCGCCATCCTAATGGGGGCCTAAGTATGGTGGTAGCATGAGTTATAATTACTTCAGTAACTTGAACTGCTAAATTTCAGTGTATTGTTTAGTTTAAAATTGTACATTTAAACTGCATTTTTATCTAACTATGAACATAGATATATATTTACTTTAACCTTAGATTTTGTTCACTGAATATATATCTACACACATGTCCTTGTAGTATCTGTGAAGTATGCACAACTCACTGATCTCACTTGGAACTGAAAAGATATCAGCAACTACTTGGAAAATACCTCCCTTGTGGAACAACGCACGTTAGACCCTCCCAATTCAATGACCGATTTACATCTGCATGAGAAGAGAGTTTTAAATATTTCTGTGAAGCTGTCGAACATTTCAACTCTCTGTAGGCTACAATAATAATCTTTGGATATGGGGTTTGACTTTGACCTACAGTGTTAATTTTTTCTATATGACCTAATGTATGCAAAACTAATGTGATCTATAGTAGTGTCTAAATGTGGATGTTTAGCCATAAAAACTGAATCCAAGTCCTTGAAATACATTTTTTAGAACTATTAGCACATAAATAATGATAGTGGTGCATATTAATATTACCACTGTTGTTTAGTGTTATTATAATATGTATTATTGCTCTTATATTTGTTATTCCTGATAATGTTGATGTTCTTGTTATCATTTTTGTTGTTGTTATTATTATTTGTTATTTATGTTTGTATTTTTTTGGTGTTTCATGAAACAACAGTTGTCAGCAAGTGATGGAATTGTTATAAATATTGTGGGATCAGAGGAATTGTGTTTGGTGTGTGAGTTATATTTTGCAAAGCTTTTTTGTGAGTGATGGATCATGGAGCTAACCATAACTTGTGAATTTCAGTGATTTTCTAATTGTACTTCACAACCATAGCTTTACTTTAACGTTTTTTTTGGCCCACCACTAATAAAACTAGCAAAGTATTATGCAGATCCAAGTAGAGGAAAAAAAGCAAGAGGTTGTAAAAAAAGATACATTTTCTATTAAAGCTGCAATAGAAAATCTTGCTCTACACCATAGGAAAAATACCAGAACAGATTTACACCAAACTTGGCATGAAAGTAGAAGTTTGTTTAGAAATCTTTCTGTTTGTGATATGGTATAAATCAATTCAGTAGTTTCAGACAGTAGCATTTGAAAAAAGTATAGGCCAGACATCAAACAGTTATCTTTTAGAGATAGCGGACCATTAAATTGGCTAGCTGGAAACTCACAAGTTCAGTCGATCAATCAATATCTTTATTCGATCACTAAAAAATGATCATAAAAAAAAGACAAATTACACACAAGACAAAATCAAGGAATAACATTAAGAAGAACCACAGGTTCTAAAATACATATGAAAAAATGGTCCATACCAACATTACATTATAACAAATCTCAAAGTGGATTAAGCAATAAAAAGGATTCATACAGACACAGTGCTTCGTTTGCAAAAGGCAGATTAAAAAAACTGTCTACATAAAAGCCATAAAAGCAAACAAAATGACTTACCAAGATGCATAAAAAGTACAAGACAGGTCTTTACTGGTTAAAACTATAACATTTAAGAACAGGTTTTAATTATTTTTCAGTTAAAAGTTCATAGTACTTACAAAAAAAAAAGTGTTCCAAGTTTTGAGCAGAAGACTCATCACATGGTTACATATGAATATTCTCTTTATAATACTGCCCTAGAGGGAATTAAAGCAATGATCTATTGGATTCTACAAGAGCTCTTTCCCAAAAACGGGGGACCTAAGTCAAAATAGATTCTGAGTGAGATGTCATTTGAACCATAGCATAGTCCTGCAGCATCGCATTTTTTAATTCCTCCCGTTCTCTACAGGACACTTTGGATTCCATTATTACCACTTTAACTTTGTGGATGTCTGCTTTAACAAGCAAGAGTGGTGAGGAAAACAGATAACTCCAGCCCAGGTCATTGGCCTTGGTGTGCACATACTTTAAGTAAGGTATATACATGCCCTTTTCCCAACTGAAACAGTCTAAAATGATTTATCTGCTAAGAGATGTATCACTATTAGTCACCCATGACACCCATGACATTAAGGGGGCAGCCTTAATCAGGTCTGAAACATAGCCCAGCCCAAGTTCCTCATGAATGAAGAAGTGAGGTGTAGAGGGAGGAAAGCCAAACAGGCGTTGGCAGAATCTATTTTCCTCCACCTGGGCTTTAGTATCATCTTGGTAATCCCAAATTCCAACCCATATGTCAATATTGGTAAAAATATCCATGTGTACACCTTAAGAAGTGACTCATTTGCTGTACTGCCTACACATTGGGCTAGATCGAACAAGTTTAGTCAATCCCATTACAATTTTTCATGAAATATAATTGGCTCATAGTGGGTTAAATCTATTTTTCTTCCAACTTCGAATTCACAAATGTACCCTACCTTGTGGGATTCAGGCAATTGAAAAAACATTTCACTGAGAATAGATGAGATATGATGACCATATTTCGGCCATAAAGGAGGTAGACTAATAATCAGAGGTATGAGAAAATTTCTTAAAAAATTCAAAAATGAATAAAGTAGATGTCAATCTTATGAATTTCAAAAAAATCAGAGTATAAGGTGCCATTTTGATTTCAGAAACAAAGAGCAACTCCCAAAATGTGTGAATTCCAGTAAATTTGCCATTTAAGAAAAAAGATTATTTAATTAGATTTGTGGCTAATGCAGGGTATGGAAGGATGCATGGGTAGATAGGTGAAAGATTTGGCCATTGGTGAGGCCCTCGGGCAAGTGATGGGCCTTGCCACAAGCTGAACCTGCATCCAAAATCTTTGCCATTCACAACCAAAGGCTATGTGCTGCATGGTCTGGAAACACATGTTGTTGAGCTCACGAAATGATGAACTTACCTTTGACATTTTTAATGACATCACTATGATACATTATGATTTCTTTGTTTGCATATCTGTTATTTGCTGTGTTTTGTGGTGAATTTCTTAGGTTTATTTCCGAAGTGACTGGTACACAGTTTGTGTTGTGCTTTAGTTTGAGATGTTGATCCAATGAGAATCTCTGCATTCCCAGAGTCTCTGTTAAGGTATGAACAACTTGAATACTGCACCAGAGGAAGAAGAAGAAAATGCAGAAAGGAAAAGGAGGGCACAGGATTGCATTCTGTGGTGCTGTATTTTTATGAATACATGACATGGACTAAAGTCTCTTAGCAATTTTGTGCAACTGCGACTGTGACCTCCAGTGATGGGTGAAGGACATTTTACATAAGTAAGGTATATGTTAACAGGTCAAGGCACAAAATAACAAACTATGAGCTGGTGAAGATTACCCACCATCAGATGGAGTAGTTTACCCTAATCCAGGGCTCTGTTGGTGGTAATGAGTCCAAACATCTACCATGATATCAGTGCTGATGCCCAGGATGCCAATGAGTAGAAGACTCCAGAAGATCCGAAGACAACTGGAAGCGGAAACAATATATAAACAAGACCAGGTAACAAGCTCTGAAGAAACAGGAGGAGAGTGACAAACGGTCTGCATGTGGGCCACTGAATTCCTCTTGCCCTCATGTCCATTTCTGCCTGCAATGGGATCATTGTTATGGGCAGAAAATATGTAGGCCATTGTCACTTGTTAGCACATACCGGTGTTGGAAGTTGGGTAGTACAGCTGTGCCCTGCTTGAGGCAGGAGACATGCTTCTTTCTCATGACAGGAGCCATGCTGGAGGGGCGGGGTCCTCCTAATTCAAATTTCCCTAAATGTTTTAGGCCTTACCTAATCCAGTATAGTGCATAAATTCATGTTCTTTGTTTTTCTACTTTCAGTAAATTTTTTAGTATACACAAGAATCCTTCAGAGGAACAATTAATTGCCATACTTCTGTATAATGTACCAGTATTTTCTCTTCTACTGAAGCTTTTTGGTGACATTTGGTCCCCTCTGCACCCATTCTGTCCAGTCCATGGAGTTTTTTTTTAACTGACGTTTTCCAACTGCTTGTACTTTCTTTTTGGGCACACTTGCTGACTGCTGTTACCTTCATCAGTCTATATCGTAGCCACAGAAAGAAACTGCCCCAACCTCACTGAGAATCCCTCCTGAGTAAAAGAACAACTTTTTAGACTAGCCTTGGACAATAGGTGATGGGTTGCAAGGTTGCGTTTTTGAACTGAATGAAAGTGGAACACGTATACAACCAATAAAGTTGCCAGAGAAGGTGATGCATGCAGTGCGCTTAAGTACTGATTCTGTGTCTATTCACCCAAATGTGAACTTCTGACCCAGAAAGTTCCCACCCGATGGAGGTTAGCAGTCTAGTATTCCTCAGATACCACTTACCAGATTTCCACAGTTTAAAGATCCTTTCATGTCTGAATCATGTTGTTAGATCTATGACTGAAACGAGGGGTGATTGAGTGTGGTAGTGATTGGGCACCAAAGGTCTGAGCAGGTGTTACTCTGTAAGGATGTCTCTGCGGCCCTTCCCACTTTCCATCCTCCTATGAAATCATAACCGTTTTCACTATACGAACCATAATGTATACCATAATGTATTTAGAACATGTTTTTTCAGCACACCTCAGTTTTGTTTTAAAGAAAAATGAGCAGTTGAATGGAAGGCCACCATTCGCGCATTCAGCCTACTCTACTCTACCATCTTGCCTTACACTCGAGAGGTCGCTCCCCTCGCATCCTCCTCACCTGATACTCCCGGTATCGTAGCAATTATCTCTGCTTTGCAAGTCGATCCGCTAGCGCGCGCCTCTGGGCATTATCTCATGCTGTGCATTATTGAGTATAACTTCTCATAGCGCTTTGACTGTATTTAACTGGCTGTGCATTACCTTACATTGTATTCACCATTAGCATAGCGCTTGGAGTCCGCGCTTCAATTCCGCTTTGACTGCGACTGTATTTTTAACTTGATTTCGCTCTCATAGGGTCCAATTGGTTCCACTGCCTGTGCCCCAATCTCGCCCTGCCTGCAGCGTTTGTTGTTGTTGCTGCCATCTTGTTTGTTGACCCGAGCCCTCCCTCCACCTCGCTCCCACCTCCCAGCTGCCCCTCCCACCCACGAGAGCTACAGGCCGTCCTCTCCCTCCCGAAGAGCTTTGACCATCTTGCCTTACACTCGAGAGGTCGCTCCCCTCGCATCCTCCTCCCCTGATACTCCCGGTATCGTAGCAATTATCTCTGCTTTGCAAGTCGATCCGCTAGCGCGCGCCTCTGGGCATTATCTCATGCTGTGCATTATTGAGTATAACTTCTCATAGCGCTTTGACTGTATTTAATTGGCTGTGCATTACCTTACATTGTATTCACCATTAGCATAGCGCTTGGAGGCCGCGCTTCAATTCCGCTTTGACTGCGACTGTATTTTTAACTTGACCTCGCTCTCATAGGGCCCAATTGCTTCCACTGCCTGTGCCCCAATCTCGCCCTGCCTGCAGCATTTGTTGTTGTTGCTGCCATCTTGTTTGTTGACCCGAGCCCTCCCTCCACCTCGCTCCCGCCTCCCAGCTGCCCCTCCCACGCTCCGCCCCCTCCACTCTCCATTTAGGTCAGATGGCTGCACGCGCAGCGTCCACGCGCTACGGCCGCGCCGAAGGTGCGCCAAAGGTAAGCCCGTCTACGCCCGTCCGCACCTGGACCGCGCCCAGCGCCAGACCCCCTGGTTCTCGCACTACCCAATCCACTCGATCCACTCGCATAATGTTTGATGCCGCCACTCTCCACGCCCTGAACCCCGGACGCACCCCACTATGCTGCGTAGCTACCCCAGGAACCACCCACGGACCATTTGCCTGCCACTCCTGCCAATTCACCTGCATCAAGACCCACACCAAACCCACAAACACCAAACAGAAATCCAACACCAACCACCTTAAATGCATCCTCCTCAACACCCGCTCGGTCAACAAACACGCCATCGACCTTTGGAATCTACTCAACACCACTTCCCCTGACATCGCCTTCCTAACAGAAACCTAGATGAATGCCTCTTCAGCCCCAGACATCACTATAGCCATCCCGGACGGCTACAAGATCATCCGTAAGGACCGCACCATCCAAACAGGAGGAGGCATCTCCATCGTCCACAAGAACACCATCCGCGTCTCAACCAGCTCAGAAGACAATCTCGCTATCGCCGAACACCTCAACTTCCAGATCCACATTGACCCCAAGACCACACTCAGAGGCACCCTCCTCTACAGGCCACCAGGACCCCGTACCAAATTCAGCGAGGACATCACTAACTTCATCACCCCACACGCCCTCCCCTCGGAAGAATACATTCTATTGGGAGACCTCAACTTCCATCTGGAAAAGAGCAGAGGACGGCCCGGGACCAGGGTTCGATTCCCGGCGCGGCAGGTTTCTGGACCAGGGTCAGCGGACTCGATAATTCTCTCGCCTCGGTGCCCACTCTGATCAGCGATCACACTCGGCAACTCTGGGCATTAGCTTGCCTCATCTTCACTAACGGCCCCACCAGACCGCCGGGGATGCCTGGTCTTACCCTGGAGATACCCATTAAGGGACCATCTCTCAGGGAAGCCAGGAAGGGTTTCGCAGCGGTCTAAGCGCCTTGGGACCCTCCGGGTAAGTAGTGCGCTATATAAATGCCTATACATTTACATTTACATTTACATTTACATTTACACCCTTCTGGACAACCTCGCCAATCTCGGACTCAAACAACTTGTCAACACCCCCACACACTATGCAGGACACACACTCGACCCTATCTTCACTTCCAGCAAGCATATCTCCTTCACTCACACCACACCCATCCACTGGACGGACCACAGTTGCATCCACTTCATTTACAACAAGACCACGTCCCACAACCACCCTCAACCAACTCTGAAATTGGAACAAAATCACAATCGACCAGATCTCCACATCGCTTCTTCAAAAAAACCCTGCCTATTTAACGAACCCTAACCAAGCCGCCATCAACTTCACACAATGGCTAACCCAAACCGCCGACAAACTAGCACCCTTGAAAAAACATCAAAGCAAGCAAGGAAGCAAGAACGCCCCCTGGTTCAACAATGACCTTAAGAAATCCAAGAAGCTCTGTCGCTCCCCTGAGAAAACTTGGAAAAAAAGACCCAAACACTATCACCCAAGCCGCATTCAAAAACGCCACCCGCAAACACCACCAACTAATCCGAACAGCCAAGAAATCAGCACTCAAAGACCAACTAGACAACAACGCCCACAACAACAAGGAACTTTTCAACATCATCAAAGAATTCACCAACCCCACTGCCAGCTCAAACGACATCACCCCCTCTCAAGTCCTCTGCGACTCCCTCGCCTCCTTCTTCCATGACGAAATCGCTGACATTCATAACAGCTTTGACAACCAACCCGTAAACCAGTCCACCCCACCCACCTCCGAACCTGTACCTCCTCCGAATAACCTTTTCAACTGGAACCCAATCACCACAGAAGACACCATTCACCTGATGAACTTCATGCACTCAGGATCCCCTACTGACCCATGCCCCCATCACATCTTCAACAAAGCAAACTCCATTATAGCACCCCATCTCCGAGACGTCATCAACTGCTCCCTCAACTCCGCCACATTCCCAGAAAGCTGGAAACACGCCGAATTCAGCGCCCTTCTGAAGAAGCCCACAGCTGACCCCACCGAACTCAAAAACTACCGCCCCATCTCGCTCCTCCCATTCCCTGCCAAAGTCATTGAGAAAGCCATCAACAATCAGCTCGCCGCCTTCCTCGAAACCAACAAATCACTCGACTCCTCACAGTCTGGCTTCCGAGCCAAACACAGCACCGAGTCCGCCCTCATTGCAGCAACAGACGACATTCGAACACTACTGGACAACGGAGACACGGTCGCCCTCATCCTCCTTGACCTCGCCGCAGCCTTCCACACAGTCTGCCATAGCACCCTGATACAACGCCTCAGAAACATCGGAATTCAAGGAAAAGCATTGGATTGGATCATCTCGTTCCTCGCTGGAAGAACTCAGAGAGTCTGCCTCCCCCTTTTAAGTCAGAGGCCTCCGAAGTCATCTGCGGCGTCCCACAAGGATCATCACTCAGCCCTACCCTCTTCAACGTCTACATGAGCCCCCTCGCAACGATCGCTCGTCAACACAACCACAACATCATCTCCTACGCAGACGACACTCAGCTGATTCTCTTACTCACCAAAGACCCAACCACCGCCAAAACCAACCTACATGAAGGGATGAAAGATGTAGCCGAGTGGATGAAGCTCAGCCGTCTGAAACTAAATTCGGACAAAACGGAAGTCCTCATCTTAGGGGCTTCCCTTTCCGCCTGGGACAATTCGTGGAGGCCAACGGCCCTAGGAAAAGCCCCCACACCGACGGACCACGCACGGAACCTGGGCATCATCCTGGACTCCTCACTCTCGATGACCAGACAAGTCAACGCCGTCTCATCATCATGCTTCAACATCCTACGCATGCTCAAAAAAACATTTTGCTGGATCTCCACCGAAACTAGAAAAACGGTCACTCATGCACTGATTACAAGCCGTCTGGACTACGGAAACACCCTTTACGCCGGTACCACCGCTAAACTGCAGAAAAAGCTCCAACGCATCCAAAATGCTTCAGCCAGACTCATACTAGACATCCCTCACAAAGACCACATTTCCGGCCACCTGAAAGACCTGCACTGGCTCCCCATCAACAAAAGGATAACGTTCCGTCTCCTCACCCACGCACACAAAGCCCTCTACGAACTTGGACCTGATTGCCTCAACACGCGCCTTTCCTTTTACACCCCCACCCGCCAGCTGCGCTCGTCCAACCAAGCCCTCGCCGCCGTCCCACGCATCCACAAAGCTACCATGGGGGTTAGATCCTTCTCCTACTTAGCGGCCAAACCTGGAATTCCCTTCCCACCCACCTCCGCCTCACTCAAAACCACCTAGCCTTCAGAAAACAGCTTAAAACATGGATATTCGATAAGTAAACTTCCCCCCTTCCTCAAGCGCCTTGAGACCCTCTGGGTATGTAGTGCGCTATATGAATTCTGACTTGACTTGACTTGACATGCACATCCTTTGGCCATGCATACGAAAGCTGGATGCAGGACCTGGCCTCCATTTCCATTGTAGAAGCAGGAATATACATTTTTCACCACACTTTCTCCCCAACTATTCTGAGAAATTCAGAGAGGTTGTTTTGGTTGCTAGTATCAGCACATTTCCTGGTTCTTGCTCTTGTATCGGGAAGATTTACTAACAGTCTCAATGAACAGTCCCTCTGAATTTTGTACATATATCAACTATTAGTACAACCGAGGCACATTTGTAATGAAGCTTAAGACTCATTCTCTGGAGAAAAATGTGGAATTTCACTTATGAATGTAAAGGAAATAACCTGATAGAACAAACACATTTTATAGAGGACCCCTGTCAATATTAGAATGGATTCTATGTACATTTGTTTACATCGTGCCTCTATTTAACCATGTCATGCCCCACAGACTTTCAGTGGTAGGATATTGTTCTATAGAATCTTTATGTTCGAAATTCTCAAGGCTTCTCCATGCACATATGGTTTTCAGCTGTGATGCTCAATAATATTTCTTAAAGTATTCATCAGCCAGATCTCCCCAGAGCTTGGATCCCAGATATATCTTTCTTGCTACATTCTCTTCATTATTAATATAAAGATAAATACCTTCTTCATTAGTTTAGCTAAAAGTTTGAGACTAAAACTAGTAAAGTATAAAAACCTTATTAACAGCAGAGGCAGTTTCTTTAAGATGCCATATTTCCTGTTCAGATGACCTCGGCAACTACTGCTGATGAGATGCAGAGTAGGCGTACCCGTGCAAAAAGCAGCGACAAAACCACTCTGCAACATTCTCAACGACCAGTCAGATCTGCGATAAGATCACAAAAAAGGCAAGAAGGCATGTTAGCAGCAGGAATTTAACACCAGCTCTCACCTGGTGTAAAGTCGGACTACAACCTGCACCAGAACAGGGAGCCCAGCCCAGAGCCACACCTGAAGGACAACAGATGCTGTGGAGCCAACGAACATGCAGCTCGGACACCCAAGAGGGCCACATCATCCATTGCCACGCCCCCAGGACCACCGACCCCCGGGCCCTGCCTCGGTCATCCCCCACCTCACCCGGACCATGAGATTGCACATCAACGTCACAAAATCATGAACAAAATCGTTCACATGATGTCACACAATTACAACAAATAACATTCATGTGAGTACAGAAAAAGCAGAATCAATCATTGACCATTGAAAGTCTAAACAAAATATCACAATCAAATTTGTCTCCATACAACTATTTGGAAGAGTCATTGTGGTTCATCCCTGGACAATCTGTAAGTCACAGCCTGCAAGACAATATCCAAGAGAAGAAGGTGTGTCAGGCACTCATCAGACAACAGACAGAGAGAGAAAGAGAGAGGGGGAGAGAGAGAGAAAAAAAGAGAGAAAGAAAGAGAGAGAGAGAAAGAGAGAGACTGAACAAGGAGCGCAAGGCCAATCGGGCCCTTGGCTCTTACATGCCAACTGTTGCGTGTGTTGCGCAATTGGTGCAACCTAAATCTAAGGCCTGGCATCGATTTCATCGTGAAGGCCACATCACATTTCTGAAATGCAAGCAGCAGTCAGACAAAAATTAGGTAT
The DNA here is from genome assembly GCF_964263255.1 of Lissotriton vulgaris. Taxonomy (NCBI): domain Eukaryota; kingdom Metazoa; phylum Chordata; class Amphibia; order Caudata; family Salamandridae; genus Lissotriton; species Lissotriton vulgaris. Next base: position 1,481,007,319 of record NC_141691.1, read on the forward strand.
GAGAGCTCTTTTGTCTCAATACACAAGGTGGAAGGACATCCGAACCTCCGACCTTTGTCTTGAATGCGCCTGGCACCTCCAGAGTGAGATACCATACCACACTCTGACGACTTCCACACCACGCACTTTGCTAATGAAAAACCAACGTGTCCACACCCCACACACACTTGTCCCTGCTCGAGGTACACCTGCATGGCATGCCCTTGACACAGTGGCAAAAAACAACCCTTACGTCCAAACGTTACACACACATGCAACTCATTGCTCCCAGCTGTGGCATATCGTCCACAGAACTGCCACCGGTCTGAGGATTTTCGGTGCTACAAGACCAACAAACGCAATGGCAGGCAATCCCTGTCACATGGAACTGTACCGTGCACAAATGCTGCATCTGTTGGGATCAGTGCCACTGGCAGTGTTGCGAATCAGTTACCGTCTGAGTGTCCGTCTTGTGTACGTCACATCTCGTGGAGGTCTTCCTATCCAACACAACTGTAGCTGAACTGGATTATGACTTCTGTGTGCACCCCCTGTTGGCCCACGAACAGGAGTGCAACCGTTATACCCGGACATGGGATGCATTGATATGTGGTGTATGTGCCAGGAGTAGTGGATAGGAGATTGCACAAGTTATCATGTGCAGTTACCACATCAAGGCACTGCCCTATTGGGCTGTGTTGTGGATTGGTGCAACTGCGTGGACGGAGCACATCTGTCAGGACCAGCTAATGGATTGGCTCTCCCTCGTGTTCGTTGAACTCGAGAACAACGTACTTCTGGAACTGATTGCCCATGAAGCTGCGCTCGCATCAAGGACGAGTAACTACGTTCATTCAACCACAACCGATGAACACCCGGAGCACAGGTCCCAACATCTTGTTGCATCTTGGAGGAATGGTCACATATCCCACCACAACAGTGGACATGTAGGCATTCGCCCGGACTCAGAATGCATGTGCATGCACCTTGTCGGACCCTTTCACCTGCTCACTGTCAGCAGAGCAGACAGTTGGCGCAGTCCGGTGGTGCCGCACTATGTTTGTTTTTGTTGTTGTTTGTTTTTAAAGTTCTTATACCGCGCACGTTCACCGAAACGGTTTCTTGGCGCTCATAACAGACACAACGGGCAAGGGGCAATGGTTACTCGAAGGCAGCTTTGAAAAGGAACGTCTTTAATGTCTTGCGGAAACATTCATAGGAAGGGCAGTGACGGAAGGAGGAGGGAAGGGAGTTCCAAAAGGAAGGGCCCAGGAAAGAAAAGCGGAGACCACCGTGTTTCTTGCGGTGGATTTGGGGGATGCACAGAAGATTGTCGGCGGAAGAGCATAAATTTCGTGTTGGTAAATACCGCTTTAGATTGGAAGAGATAAAAGCAGGTGCCAAATTGTAAAGAGCTTTCAAAATAGTGCATCCGAGTTTAAAGGTGCACCGTTTGGCCACTGGAAGCCAGTGGAGGCTCCGCAGTAGTGGAGAAACATGCTGGTGCTTGGGCTGGACTATACAGCTCCCATGGGCTGTGAGTCGTGTTCCCTGACATGGGGCAATGAGCAGAGCAGACAGTTGGCGCAGTCTGGTGGTACAGCACTATACAGCACCCATGGGCTGTGAGTCGTGTCCCCTGACATAAGGCAATGAGCAGACGCCAAACATCACATGACTCGTCCAGCAAGGCACGGTGGGCTGAGACCGTTGCCATCCGTTATGATTTGTGTTAATTTTTGCATCCCAATTTCTTGAACCTCAACATGTTCACATGCTGCCTGTAAGTGACTTAAGCAGTTGTCTGCATGTTGTGGCCCTTGCCTTGCCCGTACTGACACGCGCATGCTAATAAAGTCTCCGTAACTTCACCAGTGTTCACAGGGAGGGACTGACTGATGCATTTCACTTGGGGGTGAGTCCGTTTTGGCAGCTCCACCTCTGTGAGCCAGACATTTTGGTTGGGATAGTTGCTGGTAGACCTGTGCTCTTATGTGTCTTCAGCAATGTGAGTATAGTGTCCAACTCCTTGCCTTGTGGATCAGTGTGATCCATCAAATGGGCTGTGTCCACACAGTTGCGTGTGAGTAGTTTCTGCAAAGGCCTGCTACCGATTTTGACATTTCTACACACAGCCCTAATTAATACATGGACGTAGAGCTACGTTGGGGGGTTGCGAGATTGTTGTTCATGAGGCCACAGCTAGTTCACACTTTCTCAGTCATCTAATTGGCCATGTGGGTCGGGTCAAACATGCACCTTGATGTTATTTACCAGGGTGTACCTTTTAGTGCAATCAATGTCCCCACATACATCCACACTTTCACACTTGAGTGAATAGACATGATACATCTGTGTAATTTTGAGTGTTTTATTCACATTCTGTGGGTGTTGGAGCTGGAGCAGTACATGGCCATGCCAGGCCCACATTACATGGTTGCCCAGTGGTGGGCCAACCAGAGTCCTTGGGGGAATGAATAGTTAATTGGAAGAGGAATAGTTCAGTCCGCAGCCGGATTGCTGTGTCATTGGTCACTGCACCATCCCAGCTCAGAACCTGGCTACATGCAAATTAGTCTGACCCTGGCCCAGTGCATCATGGGAACAGGGCAGACCAAACTACCAAGCCAATTCTTATACTGGGAAGGAAACAAGCTTCCGGGGACCGGTTTCTGGCATTTTCAGCCGTCTTCGGCCCGGCTTGCTTGAATCCTGATGGTGCAATGAGCAAGCGACTCACATCTGAGTATACCCTTCCACGCTTATGGTGGACAAAAATGATTCAGAAAAGGGGGTGGTGATGAACAGAGTGTCTGAATTAAGCAGACCACTCTTACCCAGTCCAAAGATCAGGGCTTGATCCATCACCGTTTTTTAGCTCACTGCACCATCAGGGGAACAAGGCAGACCAAACTACCAAGCCAATTCTTATACTGGGAAGGAAACAAGCTTCCGGGGACCGGTTTCGGACATTTCAGCCATCTTCGGCCCGGCTTGCTTGAATCCTGATGGTGCAATGAGCAAGGGACTCACATTTGAGTATACCGTTTTTTAGCTCACTGCACCATCCCAGCTCAGAACCTGGCTACATGCAAATTAGTCTGACCCTGGCCCAGTGCATCATGGGAACAGGGCAGACCAAACTACCAAGCCAATTCTTATACTGGGAAGGAAACAAGCTTCCGGGGTCCGGTTTCTGGCATGTCAGCCGTCTTTGGCCCGGCTTACTTGAATCCTAATAGTGCAATGAGCAAGGGACTCACATCTGAGTATACCCTTCCACGCTTATGGTGGACAAAAACGATTCAAAAAAGGGGGTGGTGATGAACAGAGTGTCTGAATTAAGCAGACCACTCTTACCCAGTCCAAACATCAGGGCTTGATCCATCACCGTTTTTTAGCTCACTGCACCATCCCAGCTCAGAACCTGGCTACATGAAAATTAGTCTGACCCTGGCCCACTGCATCATGGGAACAGGGCAGACCAAACTACCAAGCCAATTCTTATACTGGGAAGGGAACAAGCTTCCGGGGACCGGTTTCTGGCATTTCAGCCGTCTTCGGCCCGGCTTGCTTGAATCCTGATGGTGCAATGAGCAAGGGACCGACGACGGCTGAAATGCCAGAAACCGGTCCCCGGAAGCTTGTCTCCTTTCTGGTGAAGAATTGGCTTGGTAGTTTGGTCTGCCCTGTTCCCATGATGCACTGGGCCAGGGACAGACTAATTTGCATATAGCCAGGTTCTGAGCTGGGATGGTGCAGTTCAAAGACTAGTTTCTACGCCAGAAGACATAATGAAATTATGAAAGTATTAATTATGCAGAATAGGTAAACCTATGTTTATACTTCCTCATAATTAAGCCTTTTTTCATCTTGTCAGTATTATTCAGCAGAGCACTAATAAACCTGTGTGTATTTTTCTAGCTACTAAACTCGCCGACCGAAAATCTATACGTTCTACGAGGGTATTGCTCCTGAAACCCACGTTTTAGCGATTGTGAATGCTTTGGTAATCCTTCACTTTACCAATTAGCGAGACTACTATAGTTGCGTTTTCATTTATTTTCTACAGCAACATTATCACTTTCTGTTTTTTCGTCTTTTCAGCAGTTCCTCTTACAGAGGACGTTTTGACCTTTTCAAATGATATACATCTCAGTTAAAGCGGATATCTAAGACACGGTATGATACTCAGTATCTTTATTTACCTTTTACTCCCAAACACAAGGATAATTTATAACCAGAGTTCAACTCTTCACTTTTAAGGTTTCAACTGAAACTTTTGCCGATCTTTGACTTTGTACGTACACCAAGCATCACATGGCAGTATAGCACTAATGGTGAGTCTTTCGTTTGTGCAAACTTCCTTGACAATTATGTTTAGATAACCCCCACTTTCTCAATTAGGGTTCAGCTTACAATTATCCTTTCACTTTTTTATCAATGGTGAATCACAGTTTAATTTTTTTAACCGTGTAATAATGCAAAACTTATTGTATTTTGGGCAATGATGAAATATGATTTAGAACCATGCAATGCACAGTTAAATGCCGAATTATGTGTTTGTTCTAAAAAGATATCTTTATGCTTACCCAACAAAGTGTCACATGTTAATACTATATCAGTTTTGTTAAATCATGAATGACAATTTGTGAACCTATTAGTTAACCATCTTGTGTGCTGTCGGTCGCAGTTTAAGTATATTTACTACATTATGTTTTTTAGTTCCCCTGACGAAGGGATATAATCCCGAAATGCATTGGGACAGGATAACTTTTTTTTTTCTTCATTTGTAATCCTGTTTTGTTTATCAAATCAGCTAAATGAATGTTTTTGAGAAAAACAGCATGAACAAGTATTTTTATTGACATATGCAAATGCATTAATTTTGGAAAAACAAGAGAAAAATGTCAACATAATTAAACTTTTTGAAAATCTGAATCAAAGTTTCTTAATTAAGATTACAAAGGCAGATGGATTTCTGCCAAAGGTAGTGCAGAAAGGGTCTAATGACGTCAGTCACTAGTACATATTCATTATACAAGTGAGGAGATTGGCCGCTCCTCCACTCCCAGCACACCCTCGCAAAAGCATAGTACAATTTCTTTCAAAAGTTAAAACGGACTAAAAAGGAGTGCACTTCGCAACCACATTCATTTGTCCTCTAACCAGTGAGCCACACTTCTCCACTGTCAAGCAGATGCTGTACTCCCAGGCTGTCTCTGATACTGCTGAGCTGCTACATTCCCTTAATTCCAGGCAGAATGGATCCAGTGCTTTGGTAAGTAAAAAGCTGATTGGGAGCCCCTTTTTTCAATAACCTTATTGTTGCAGGGGAGTATGCTTGTGATTCGGGAGGCCATGAAGTCCAAAGCTCACATGATGACTCCTATACCGGTCATTACAGAAAATGCTGTGGTCTGTTTACCAATTGAAAAGCTGTTTATACATTTTGTGATCATTGTTGCATTAATGAATTGGCCCCTGTAATTGCCACTGACATTTCTGCATATGCCTCTCTTAGTTCTGTCTGTCCTAATAGCGCTGATTATCCCAGTAGCTCTGAATCCTCTGCCATCTTGTCTGGTGGGGATAAGAGGGGAATGCTAGGACTGATGGCAGCAGTACATTGATGGTGTCCATGAAAGAACCTTTGACCATTAACCTCTCAGGAAATATTGTGCTCTGAGAGAATGACCCTCCACCTAACTTGTCTATTGCTGCCAATATTTGCCCCACACAATCTGCAGCCCGAGATCTGTTGCTGTCCTCTGCAAAAATGCAAACAATCCAGTGTATCCTCTTGACCAGAGTAGCATACCCCAAGAAAGGATTGAAAGGGAAGTGTGGCAAAAAGAGAGAAGGGAGGTTTGATACTTGGGGCCCGATGTAGGTAAATCTAATTTACCACTTCTAAAATACCGAATCATACCGATTCGGTATTTAAGAAGTGGTAAATTAGAGGGGGGGAAATGTAGGTAATTCTGATTCGGTAAATACCGAATCTGTAAGATTCGGTATTTACCGATTCTGTAAATACCGAATCGGTATCCCCCATTGATTCCTATGGGCCTTGAAGCCCATAGGAATCAATGTGGAATACCGAATCGGTATTTACCGATTCGGTAATTACCAATTCTTGCAAGGGTGCAGGGGGTGTCACTTTGACACCCTCTAGCACCCCAATTACTGGATTGTGTGCCATGTGGCACACAGACATGCCCTAAGGGCATGTCTGTGTGTCACATGGCACATGTGTGCATGCACAGATGTGCATGCACAACTGGATTCGGTATTTTACCACCCAATTGGATTGGGTGGTAAAATACCGACTCCTGAGGGCCTGTGGCACTCTTCAGAGTGCCACCTACATCTCTATTTACCGATTCTGTACTTATGTAGCCCCCTACATAAGAAAACCGTAATACCGGTCGGAAACGGCCGAATTCGGCCGTTTCCGACCGGTATTAGGGCTCCTACATCGGGCCCCTGGTGTTTCAACAGTGTAAGTCCATTGGGAAACGTCAGTCTATACAATTCCACCACAGAAGTCTCAGCAAATGTTGGGGGTGTCCTAAAATAGACTTGATCTGTCCCTTCTGTCACTGATCAATCAAGCTTGAGTAGTGGGTTGTGCCTTCAGACAGTAAACATGGCCCAATATTCTTGGATCACTTCAGGATCCCCACCTAAGAGCCCACTGAGATAGATTCATGTAAGAAGCACAGATAAAGTTATTAATGGTACTCACACTCTTTCTACTATTGCTAAAGATTCAGGGAAGCCTTCCTTAAAGGACAGTTTCCAACTATTTAAAAGAATCCCACACTCAAGATCAAGAGCAATAACATCAAGATGCATAAAACCGTGTATCTAATTGCCCAACACATTGTTCTAATCAAAGAACTTGAACAGAGAACTGATGAGAATGAGGAAGCAGTGACTTGCATTCAAGAATCTTTGGATATACAAATGCGCATATTTGCCCTGTGGGGAAAGCCTGAGGATCTCAAGCAGGCAATGCTGCAACTATCTGTGGCTCTTGGGGGTCAAGGGTACTCACAAGCCATACTAATTTGCATCTGTAATGTTTTATGCTAGCACTAAGTGTTCCTCTCCTATCACTGTAGAAAATGAAAATGTCAAGCATTTTGGGAAGTCAGACATTTTCCTTTCTACAGTAAAGAGGAAATGGATGCTTAGAAAACACATTGCTCCATGGAAGATCTAGGGGCCCAGGTTTTTCTACGGGAGCCTGCTTGGCTGAAAGTATTCACATGTGGCCTAATCTACCTGTGCAAGAAAGAGTCAGCTGCTAAGCGGCTGCTATTGCGATGGACACAGATGTTTTAACCACATGCATAAACATATTTTTCTGTGATTCATGGGAATTATACCCAAAATATCACTTTTTCTAACCCCGTCAGTTTCTTTAATACGGTCTTGGGGTCTTGTGGGGTATGAACATAAAATCTTCTCAGTGCAAAATGATTTGAATCTGTAAGCTGAGGCTTTGTGGTGGTCGGTGGTGGTTTGAGTGAGGTTTATGAACATCACATCAGTTATTATACCATTGGCTTAAAGTTTAAAGTTGGATGCACGATTTGTAAACTAGTGGTAAAAATAATCGGTTTGTTCATTTTGTCCTAAGAAGATTTCATTGATCAACAGCGATACAGTTTTCTATGTCTGGGAGTGGAGGTCTCTCATTGAGCAGTGAGCATTTATGGCATAGGTATCATACTATTTATTCTGTTTCTTTTTTTTCCTCTTTTCAGGAATGCCTCAACTTTGGTCTGTGAGGAGCAGCCAGCTGCTGTTCTTCATTACCAAAAATATTTCAGATGATTTTCTCTGATGGAGGCCCACTTCAGGAGGGACAGACTAGGTTGGTGGGGGAATAGGAAGAGAGTGGTTAAAAATGGATGAAACACTTAAAAGAAGGCTTCCACAAATTGATCTAGAAAGGTCGAAGCTTAGAATTCCTGCACAGTTTTAAAAACTTTTTATGGGCCTAGTCACCCCTGTTTTGCTTGCTTTAAATAATTTAGATTATTGATCAGTCAGCTCTCATTATTTGATTGTTTAAGAGTCCAAAGAGAAATGGAGTCTCCATAAAACATAAGCAGATAAAAACAATTAGCTAATATCTAGAAATTCGATAAATATATATGAAACACATTTCAATAAAATTGATGTGTTAAAAAACCCAAACTATACAGTTAATAAATAAAATAGACATCCTTGCCCAATCAATAACATCATGGTAACTGAGAAAGCCCCATCTAGGACTGGTTGTCTTTTCCTGGATCTAATTGCACCCATTAGAAAACTAGACATATTAAAACAAACTGTGACATAAGACAGAATCTGTAGATTTGATCAAAGCTGGTCATTCCTACATCCTGAGACTCTGTCAATATTGTAATTTTCTTTTAAAAAAGTTGGAAGGGCTTCATGGAAAGAGTATTATACCAACTGAAATCCCTTCTCAACGCAGGAGGGAAAATTGAAGATAAAAGTCTAGCTCCTAGGCTTGTTATGGTAATCAAAACATTTGCCAATTCTTTTCAACACAACTTTATTGCAGAAAGGTACACCACTATTCACATAAACACTGATGTTACAATTTTTGACGCTGTAAACAATCCACCAAAATCTGTTGGTGTGATCCACCTCAATGCTGAGAAGGCTTTAGACAGGGTCACCTGACTCTATCGCGAGGCTACTATGGCAAAAATCGGATTTGCACTAAGTATAATAATTGTGTTAAGAGCCATTATCGACACCCTAATGCATGGGTGCCTGTCTGTGGGAAGCATTTGAAGGTTTCACGATTTAGGGGCCGATTCCCATCTCAGTCAGAAGGGCACCAAAGCTGGTTCGGCATTAGCGGATCGGATTCGGAGGCTGAATTTCTGTCCGAGTCATACACAGGTCTGGACGTCGAAGTACGATGCAAACAAGTGCAAAATCTCCATCCGAATTGTTTCTGTGTCCGAACCGCTCCGTACGACTCGGTCACAAGCAAACCAATGGAGATGTTTCATGCCCAAGCTAGTACGATGCTCGATTCAGACAGCCGGGTTGAGTCGGCGCGTCCGGCTCGCAATAGCTCCTGGAGTTGGACTTCGGGGGTCCGTGTCGGACCCCCTGTTACCTGCAACTTTACGACTCGGACACAGGGGGAGACCCATGGGTCTCCCCAACCTAGACATGTATGGTCCAGATGGCACCAACGCATACCTACTCTCGGGGCGCACTTGTACGCGACATACCCATTCAGTCAATGACAACCCATGTATGTGTCGTACGACCGGCACCCATTGACTTCTATGGGAGTCCGACCGAACCGAGTCCGACAGCATACGGCCGCATCGTACTCGCTCGGTCGGACTGCAGGAGTCTGGATCAGTCAGAAAACACCCCAGATCCGGCTGAGTTGGAGTGCTTTCCGACCCAGATCTGAATCGGCCCCTAAGTGGGGGACTCGCCAGCAGTGCCTATGTCACCGTTATTATCATGTATCTTGAATTGCAGTTATCTTGGCTCCTTAACCTCTTAAGCGCTGCTGACGACCAACGGTCGTCACGAGCGCTACCTCCCCAGTGCTGCGCACGTCCATTGGACGTCCATTCAGCACTAGTTTCAATGGACAGCGCAGCACTGGGGAGGGATATTTACACGCAGCTAAGGTGTTAATAATCAATCCCTAGCATCTACAGATATCAGTGGGACTAGAGTCCATTTAACCATATATGCAGACGATATCACTACATACTTTGGTGACACAATCTTAGAGCTTGATTAGGAGTCTGTCGATCTGACTGTCGCACTTCCATTGGCACAGCAGTGGCGGTTGACCATCTGTCTGATTATGATTTTCACCATCGAACTGATAGTGGATATTGGTCTGGGCCAGGGAACCACCGTTCCCTTGCGCCGGTTTGGCGGAGGGCCAATACAATATGTAGAGTAGGACTGGTACCGTCCTGCCAAGCATATTTTGAGTTCCTTTACCGCCAGCCTTTTTATGGTGGTGAGTCTGCCATGAAAGGCTGCAGTGGAGAAACAAAGGGGCCCCACAGGTCCCCATGCCCCCGTCAAATTGGGATGCATTTGGGGGGGCACAAGATGTGCCCCCCCGTCTGCTTGCACCCCAAGTTCCAGCACGGCATGGACTTCTCAGTCCATGCCATTCTACAACATTTTTGCAGTGCCCTTTGCAGTGCCTTTTTCTGGCACTGCCATGGGAATGGCAAAAATACCGTCCACTTGCAGAAGTTGAACTCTTAATCAGGCGGGCGGTATTTGCGTGGCTTTGGTGGTGCTGTGCCGGTGGAGAGCGGGCGCAGCACTGCAAACTTATATAACCAGCCCCTTAGATATAGCGCGTATTGAGCAAGAAGCATTAGACTTTGAAAGGGTACGTGGCTATAAATTAAATAAGAACAAATCATATTATATCACCCAACCACTAGGGTTACTACCAACACTCCATATATAGATATCACTATATCAAGTAATATGCATGAAATCTTCACGCTCAATTGTGATACCTTCTTTTTCTAAACGTATTTCACATATGTGATGTTGGCTTTGCCTACAAATCATTAGTCGGGAGGTGTACCAACATCAAAATGACAGGCTCCCAAAGTTTTAATAGTCATTCCTTGCTATCCCCATCTTGGTTCCTAATTCTTTTTTTAGACGCCATGATTCTGCTATTGGCAGCTTTGTATGGAGCTATCAGAGAGCAAGGCGCATCAGCAAACTCTTGACTCTGCCACAAAAAGAGGGTGGATGGGTGCTGTCAAACTTGAAATACATTTTTTGGGCAGCATTCCTGAATGTATTCAGTGTCTTATGACTGAGAAATGCAATAAGAGAATGTTTCCTTTTTATGAAATAGTTTTGGTTGGAGAAACCTATGATTTCTTCTCATGCAGAATCCTAATTATTTCTAGCGAGTGAGATTTAAGATGGTTCATGTTGTATTGTGTATCTGGCTTGGACGGGTAAAAATGCAATATCTTGTATGTTGTATGTCCACTCTTTTGCACTAGTGTATAATAATTCTAATTTTACCTCATTTATTCACAGTGCTATATATAATACATAGCACAACCAAGGGTTGAAAACTATTGGTCATTTTTTCCAAGTTTAACATGATTTGCACCCGGTTGGGGCGTTACATGGAATCCTGTATTCGGATTTCCAAAGCGTACGTACTCAATTTCTGCGGGATTTGATGACGGACCGTCCGTCTTCGAAATACGGCGCCGGGAACCAAAAGAGGGAGAACGGTACCAACGAGGTGCACCCGCCTTCTGTTTGGTATCAAACTTGTCCGCCCAACCTGTATACTACCACTTTTTTCTCCTCCCGGTTACCGCTCGAATTGTAAACAATCGAGATTCATCAAATCCCGTAGAAATTGAGTACGTACGCTTTGGAAATCCGAATACAGGATTCCATGTAACGCCCCAACCGGGTGCTCTTACTAACGTATTTTTCGCCCATCACTTATGAGGCCCTGAAGATTCGCAGTCTGTTCCCTGCGATGAAACACGTGTTGGCCTATGCAAAGGAACAATAAACTGAATTACTACACCAAGAACAGAAAGTTTTTGAACATATATATGTCAATTTATGTTTATTCATTCTCGAAGTTTTGACCTATAGTTTTGATGTGCTTAATCAACTTTCACCACTTCAACGGACACAAGTACTACTAAGAATTGAATGACAGTTAATAGTGCAGGGGCTTTGTTGTCTTTTGTTAATTGTGTGGATCTCTTTGGTCCATCCCAGAGCGGTTGTGAGGGATTACCGTTCGCCTCATTGCCTATACTGACTACTTTGTGTTACCTTTTACTTTGCGGCCACTCAGGTTGTGCGCCTAGTCATTCTGGAATACCTAAAAAACCTCCCAGCTGTGTATTAAATGTTAATTGTTCCTTCCCTTCCACTTACAGTATCATTTGGGTTGAATGTGTCACAATCTTGGATTGTAATTTAATATATTTTATATATTTCTCTGTATGTTAGTTTTATTGCCTGCCTCCATTGGTTTTATGGGATTGTGTGTTAGAGTACAAGTAGTTGGCTGTTTGTGGTGTTTAACTAACTCCAACGTAAGTCTGAGATGCACTTGAGTCTGTTTTGTCACTATCATTACTGTTGCATATTCAAATGTGTACAAATTGAACAAACTGCAGATGTCTTACTCTTATGTGTAATGGGGGCTGGTAATTTGAGCAGGGGGAGTGGGCAGGCCACACATGCATACACTGTCGCACTCATACATTCACATGCACACAGGCACACCTACACCCATTCACAGCATGCACTCAGTACACATACATTCATATGTACATACATGCATGCATGCATGAATGCATCAAATAATAAAAAATCAACGTACCCTGCCGCAGCAGTGATCTCTGGCGGTGGGAGGGAAGCCTCAGTGGTTCCTGACTATTCAAACTGCAGACTCCTCTCATGGACTGAACTTGTTGTGGGTCAGCCAGTGATAGGAAGCATCAGTCCCAACCTCTTCACAGTGTGGGATTGGGGTTAGTGAGACTGCTAACCCCACCTGATCATCTTTAATAGACACTTGACCCTGGGCACTTCAGGGCTTAAAACTGCTTTGATGGGCTGAGGAGTTCACACCCACATGGCTGTGACACTTTCAACCTCGCAAAATTCAGCTTAGTCAGCCAGGCATCTGTGCATTTAGCCTAAGTACAGCACCTAGCTGCCTGACCTGAAAATAAAGAGCTTCTATCAGACTGACCTTTGCCCAGCCTGAAAGATACTCTTCATGTTTGAAAAATAGTGGGAGGGACGGGCACCTCTGACTTTAAGGATGGGTTGCCACTGCTTATGTGGATTTGTGTTTTGCATTAGCATGTCCTTCTCTAAACTCTTTCAATTTCCCTTAAACCCACTCATTTTGTACTAATGATTCCCCTTTATCCTTCGCACATTTACAGATAATTCCTATCGTGATGGGTGCAGATATCGCAGCTACCATAGTGGAATTCTCCATACAGAAAAGGTAGAAGAGACAGAGTAGTATTTTTTTTCAGTGGCTCCTTCGGCTGCATGAGTCTTGGGTTTGGGTTAAGCACCTGGCTGTCACTGCTGATGGCCAAGACTGTTGCTGCGCATGTAACGTGGAGTTTGGCAATGGCCTGGACTGTGGCCATGCCCTGAGGCCCAACCCCCTTGGACACACAGCCCTGCTGTGCATGCCCTTCGGTCCTGCATGGTGATCTGTGCGTGGTGTGGCGTGCACGGCATGGAGTTCGGGACAGTGTACTGGCCCATACCTGCATGGCATGGGTACAGGGTCTGGCCTATAGCCAAGCCCTGCACCCAACCCCAAGCTGCTATATATGGCTAACTATGTGTAACAATATAATGGGTGTCCTTTAAACTAAGCCAGATTTACTGCCTTTGTCAAAGGGTCAAAATACTAAAAGTGGTAGGCCTATTGGCTTTATCAAGGGGGCAGCGCCTCGTCACATATAATGCAGACCTTCTGGCTTTGTCAAAAAGACACCAATGACTATAACCAAATGTATATTTCATAAATTCACATTGCAATATTTAATAATAGTAATTATGTCACATTATGTTTGATAAAGCATTCAAAAAACATGTTACTGTGTTTTTTTTAATCTTTTTTCAAGCCACAAACTGCAGCCATATAACCAACCATAAGGGGCCTTGCAGTCCAACAGAAGAACACACAGCTGCAGTGCTTTTAGAAAGCATGGTAAGCTCTCCTTGAGTGATGAATTGATTGACCAAGGAGACAATGTCTTTTTTAATATAGCTGGGGGGTTGTTTCACTCCCTGAATTCCCCACAACATTACAACAAAGGTTGGTGGTTCCCCTGTCCCTTCTAGGGGCACCATCAGGAATAAAAATATTTTTCAAAAAAGCCATAGGGCCATATGGGGCACTCTTTCCACAGATCAGTGAATAATAAATAAGTGACTTCTGATGTTCATGTATTATTATTTTTTGTATTTTATGTTTTCAAAGTGGGTATCCTGGTGCCCACCTAGGGCATCCACATCACCAAAATTATTATAGCTGCACATGGGAGACCGAAGGCCCCAGTGCCCCGTTATGCTCCTCAGCCTGCACTCATACCTGGTCAAGGTGAGAACCAGTATTTGTTTCCAAAGTGGATGCCCTGGTGCCCACCCTGGGCACCGACTTGCCTTTATTTTGTTAGGGACTGCAGGAGATCCCCAAGGTCTCAGTGGACCCAATGGGCTCCCTAAACAGTGTCATACTGGTTAAAGATAGAATAGTTCTACTTTTTATGTGCAGAGACTCCACGGTCATAAGGATACTGCTAGTAAAATGTCTTGGTGAATAGCAAACAATCATCAACTTACACAAAAGTGTGAATCTGGCCCGAGTTTGGCAAATACCCAGCCTGTGTGTTTCAGTGGAAAGTGCGGAGTGGCCGGCAGATTCTGAAAAGTGTGCACATTGCAAAATGAATTATTCTGTACGAGGGAAAGAAGGCATATTGAGGGAGTCTTACAAACTGTGGCAATAGTCCACCTTACTCTTTACCCATCTGTTAATTAGAGACCCGACTTTCTGATATTGAGTAATCAGATCATAGCAGTGGATAATATGGTCGAATGTCTGGCATCTTGGGGGAATGGGTTCTCTCCCAGAGGTCCCTTGATGGGAATTGGCTTATCTCCTCTGTAGGTAAGCTTATAGCATTGGGTGAGTAGCAACAACCTGTCTTTGTTCCTAACTTTGCGAACAGAGAATACATGAGAATCTTATTAGACACATGAGCCAGGGCGAGATTGTGAATACATTTTAACTCTTCAGCTGGGAGACAGTGCAGTCATTTCATAGATTAAGTGGTGATCCTCCCCTGGCTGATATGAAATAGATGGCAGTAGTTTATTTTGTCGGCAAATGTTGGATCTAATTATTCAGGAGGCTACACACACATACTGCTGCAGTAGGTACATCTTTGATTAGCAGCCACTCCCCAACCAAGGCCGTATGCGTATAAGAAAATAGGGGCTGAATTGGCCCTAAATAGGCCAATTGGTGAAAGCAACTGCTCACTACTCTTCCGAATTGCACATCACTTCGTACTAGAATGTAGGTAGAAGCCCATGTTTATAAATTTGGCAGTACCTGGCAAGTTCTCTGAGTGATCGGGAGAAGAAGAAAGGTTTGTCCTACCTCTGTGGCCAAAGTCTTCCTAGAGCTGTGCAGTTTAAGGCACTCTAGTACAAAGCAGAGGTGCTCTGTTGGGGGCTAACAATCTAAAAGCCCCTTTACTGATTTTCAGCTTTCTGCCCAAAAGTATTTCTTTTCTTCTTCCATTGATGGACTCCTGAGCCAGGTAAGTATTCATGCAAGTTTATTTCACAGTATAGCAACCACAGCCAAGAGCTTCCAGCATCTGCAAGGTCCATCAGCGACTGACTAACGTTGCAGTCGACCTCTCAGATGCCGTTCCACCCCCAAACACAGAATGCATATTTTCTACACTTCTCTAATATCTTTTCAGCAATTTGAGGTAAATCAGTGTATCATCTGGCTTATATTTGCCCTACTCGGTCTCCCCTACTCTGGTTAGATTTGTGCATTCTCATCAGTTCGAGGGTGAACCACGAAGTGCTAATGGTATGATCTCTGGATTGATCACTCAAATTATCTGCACAATATTTTGCTTGGTAATTGTATAAAGATAGTGATGACCTCATTACAATAACCATTAAGGATGGCAATTAGGAACGCTAAGGATATATTTTGCACTGAAAAGGCAGAGATCAAGACCTTTTTAAAGCGAGTTACTGCACTTTGCTCAGACCAGCTACACCTGAGGGCTGCACACCTGACAATCAAACAAGACATGATATAACATTACACTAAAAATGAATTTCTCTGAATTAATGAATGAACTTTAGACAGAACAAGTAGCAAACAGTGAGCAGAGACTGCCTCTTTGTGACTTTTTGCAGAGAGATATGAGTTACATGTATGAACATGTTGCGCCCCATAAATTGAAAAAATTAAAAAATTAAAAAATAAAATAAAAAAATGAACATTAAATGCCTCAGACACAAAATAACAGGCACTCAACTCTGCACTGAGCAGGCGTGGCCAGCACAGGTCAGAGCGGTGGGGTTTGATGTTGTCGGTAGATGACAGGACAGGTAAAATTACATAAAAAAAATAAATAAAACCACTTACATTGTGCTCAGCGCATTCCAGAGCCGGCGATGCAGTAAGCACAAGGTAACATTTAATATTACCTATCCCGTCATCTGTTGACGTCCCCCACACCCGCCCACCGCTACTACCTGGGCCGGCCACGTCTGGCGCTGGGTCAGTGCAGCTCACAATGTTCCAGCCTCAGAATGCAAGGCCAAGGGAGGACAGGAATGAGAACACTGCTGAACACTAAACCCATCATTGTCGACAGCGCAAAATCCCTTGGTGTCATACTCGACACAAAACTCAATCTACTCTCCCACATTAATTCAATTGCAAAGTCTGCCCGATACCAACTGCGCCTTCTTTGGGGGATTTGTCGCTTCTTCCCGGTGCATGACCTCAAAACCCTGGTCAAATCGCTGGTCCTCTCCAGACTGGACTACTGCAATTCTCTTCTGACTGGCCTCCCCAAATCCCACCTATCCCCCCTTAAGTCTGTTCTACATTCAGCAGCTCGTTTAATTTATGGGGCCAAAAGAAGCGACCACATCACTCCCATGCTATCCTCCCTCCGCTGGCTCCCCATCGAGGCTAGAGCTATCTACAAGACTGCCTGCATCACCCATAAAGCCTTGAACTCCTCCTCTCCGCGCTTCCTGGCGAATAAACTGAAACTCTCTGGAGGCTCTAGACCATCACGAAATGCGGAAAATCTACTGCTTGAACCTCCCAGTTTCAAGAAGGAGAGATCGATGGCCCAATCCTTTTCAGGCAGCGCAGTGAGAATCTGGAACTCACTTCCGCCTCAGCTCCGGACCACCACCTCCTCCCAGGCCTTCAAATCTGACCTCACAGTTCTCCTTCTTCAAAGACATTTCCAAATGTAATCCTTGCCCTCTCTACTATCTGAAGGAAGCCCTTCAACTACTGAAAAATCTACTTTACATGACTATGGAAGTGTCTTCCCAGAGTGTTCTTCTGTTTTGAGAGTCTGCCTTTTATTGCAGTATTATCCTTCTTCCTGTTTCGGGGACTCGTGTGTAACTTGCACCCGTCACTTTCTCCTGTAACACACTGTTTTCTACCTCCTACATTTGTTTGTTTCGATACCTACACAAGTGCCACCAGTGCCTGCGTAACGTTTGTTCTTGTGCTGGAGTGTCCTCCATATATTGCAGTATTATACCTCTATGTTTATTTTGTACGCTTTTTGTAACCTGCACACGTCACTTTTTCCTCCTGCAATGCACCGTTTGCTACCTCTTGTATTTTGTTGACTCACGATTGTCACTTTTGTAATGCACCGTTTGCTACCTCTTATATTTTGTTGGCGCACGATTGTCATTTTTGCTTCATTTGATGTAACGTTTGCTTTTGTATTTTGCTCACTTGTAATGTTCTCATGTATCAGTTCTGTTCCTATTGTGAAGCGCTCTGACACCTTCGGGTAAAGTCGGCGCTATATAAAAATGCATAAATAAATAAAAGCGACTGTAAAGAGGAAGACCAGACTAGAAGTAACGCAGATTACCAGTCATTTATCGTGCTTTCCAGCTGCAGGTTATGCATGTTCCCTGAGTTTTCACCACAGGCCCAGACCGTCTGGTGGTTCTCTTCCCTGATAGGCCTTAACAATTTATCTTTTTTCATTCACAACATGATTTAGCCTAAAGGGGTCTGCAGGTTGTAGCATAATTCCTGATTAATGCGTTCCCAATGATTCGCTGCAGGAGGACGTGGAGCACACCGCCAAGAACACTCTAATTCAGACAATTTGCAAAGCTGCGTCATGAATGACAAGCTGCTCAATGAGCACGGCTGTCAGAGGCATGCAAACACAGCATTGAGCAGATGAGAACAAAATGGAAGCATGAACTGGCAGTAAGATAGTAAGAATCTCTCTAATAGATTTATACATCTCCTTGCTGCAACAACAGCAGTATGATGGTAGTCTATAACAAAGCACATTGTTTTGTTTAGGTCAAAGCCATATGCTAAAGTTTCACATAGGGAGGTATACATTTAAATAGTTTAAAATGAAAGGAAAATCATTTTTTAGATAGTAGGCACGTGAATTGCTTGCCTCTAAACTGTGTTAACGTCCCTGCAGACCTGTGAATTTGGTAAGGGCTTGTCTGTCCTTTCCAGGGTACAGAACATTTCTGATAATTTTGATTTCTAGACACCTTACAATTTTGAGTGTTTTCTTACATACTTCATAAGACAAATTACAGAGAAAACACTAAGATGATATATAGCAAGCACACTCTCCCGCAACCAGCATATTTGGCGGTTCACTTTGTTCACAAGAGGACTTGGCATCCACTTCTGAATAAATGTTTCCTGGCTATAATGCAGGTACACTTAGCTGTGCTAATATTCCAGGTTAAATGCGATGCTATTGTATTAAAAACGGAATATATTACATCATATCAAACAGATGCTCCAACTACTATTCCAGAGGAAAAAGTCTTCGATGTGCCCAAGCCGCTGCAATAGTTTTAGCAAAAACAACTCCCTAAATCGTGGGGGTAATATTATAGCATTTGGAGACACTCCCTACAGCACTAATCTTTATGTGCAGACTTATACCTATACACCACCCACACTAATAAGACATACAACATTACACTAAAAATACATTTCCCAAAATGCTAAATCATTACAAATAAATGTCCCTGAGTTAATGCATGAACTGTAGACAGAATATGTTGGAAACAGTGAGAAGAGATGGGCTCATCGTGACTTTTTCAGAGAGATTCTGCATTATATGTATCAAACTAAGACGGCTCAGACACAATAGATCAGGCACTGCGCTGAGCCAGTGCAGCTCACCACCATCCAGTCCTAAGAGGCATGTCAAGAGAGGGCAGGAATGAAGGACTGTGAATAGGTACGCCGGACTTGAAGTAATGCAGATTAGATTACTAGTCATTTATCGAACTTTTCTGCGGTTGCAGGCTATGAATTTTCCCTGAGCTTTCACAATAGGCAGTTTGGTGGTTCATTTCTCTGGCAGTCCTTAATAATTTAGATGTTATCATCCACAACGTGAATTAGCCTGAAAAGGCCTTATGGTTGTGGCATCATACCCATAGGCCACCTACACAAAAGTGTTGTATTCTGATGATGTTATCTACCTAAGCAGCTGCTGCTTAGCGACAGTAAGCTTCCACCCCTGGAATCCGGCTGTGGAATCCAGTAGAAGACAGCTGTTGTTGCGAGAGCCAGCTGTTGGGGGTTGCTCCAGATATTACAAATAAACCTCAAATCTTCAAGCAATCCTGTGTTTCTGTCCTCAAAAATGGCGACGAGGAAGGGATGAAGTGCTTTAGAAGATGTATTGAAGGCCAGCTGAATTTTGGAGCAACATTGAGAATTTTACAGAGAGCTGTGTTACTTCAATTTGGCAGACTACAGAGGAGCTGTGTTACTTTTATTTCGAAGACCCCCAACTGAAGAAATTGTGTTACCAGCACAATTTAGGCATGAGACATTTGTAAGTAAAAAGATGTATTTACTTACATGATAACATTCGTTGACCGCTCTTGCTGTGCAGTGCATGTGACTCTGGTGCGATCTGCGTGTTCCCCTTGGGACGGTGGACTGTGAAGACGACACACCGAATCGGCGTGTTGCCATTTGGTCTGTTCCAGAGTTTGGAGTGTGATCCGGCAGGTGCATGCAGCTTGGTGATTGAGATTTCGGAGGCGGTGTTGTTTTGCCGTGGAGGCGCGTGAACTTTGTTTTCGATCCTGGCGTCCTGTGAATGCTTCGCAAGCAGGTGAGCGAGTGTTCCAACAAACCCACAACGGGAAGTTTGCCTGTGCGTCACACGTATTGACGCGACTCACGAGGAAGTGTTCATCGTCCGTCTGATTATAAGCCCGGCTGTGCGCATTTCACGTTTTTGACGTGCCTTACCCTCAAGGTCACGTTGCGGGCCACCATTTTGTTCATCTTTCAACACATAACAATTGTTATTTTCGGCTGCTATTCACATTATTGCTGTTTGCCAACCACGTTTTGTTTTTACTGTAGCTATTAACTTTATTCAACTCAAACCTTTCTGAAACAATTTAAAGCGACAGACACTCCACCATTTTCCATAGTCATATCATCATCCTGTGGAATCTACATCTTATTTATTCTATTTCTTGAACATTTCACAAGGGAATTGTACATTTATTTCTTAAATTTTTTTTATTTGTTTGGTTGGGAATGTTATTTTATTATGGCCTCACAAGTCTTTGCACCACCACCTACTTTTCTTCTAGATTTCTGGTTCTCCTTCTATGACCTGGGAAGACTGGAAAGAATCCTTTGTAACTTACCTGGAATCAATTGGTGGTGAAGATTATGTTCCCAACAGAAAATTAGCAATTTTAAAACATCATCTGGGGGTAGAAGGAAGAAATGCATTAAAAACACTTCCTAAACCACCTTCTGTTTCCAGAAATGATAGGGAAGGATATGGTGATGTGGAGGAGGACTCCTACGAAATCGCTTTATCTATGCTAGAAGAAAACTATGGTAAAAAATTGAGTATAGTAGTTGAAAGACACAAATTCTTTGCGCGCAAGCAGATTCCAGGTGAGAAAATTGAACAATACGTTGCTGCCTTAAGGAGACTAGCAAGCACTTGCAGGTTCAAAGATCTCAGGGATGAAATTATAAGAGATCAAATGATAAATGCCACGAATAATAAAAAGTCTCAAGAAAAATTACTAGATTTAGGTGACCCCACCTTAGAAAAAGCTATTAGCATAGCAAAGCGTACTGAGAATACTATGTTATATGTAAAGGAATTATCTGTCTCTAAATCCAAGAATAAAAATGTTACGATAAAAGTGTGTAAAATAAGTGACAAAAACAAGAAGAGTAATGCTACTGATGAGGTCAAAGTTGAGGTGGAAGGAAAAAACTTTACAACAAGTTTTAAAAAGTTATGTTACAGATGTGGAAGTAACAGGCATTCTTCAGATGCTATCCCTTGTCCGGCAGCCAAAAGCAGATGTTATAAATGTAAAAGAATAGGACATTATTCTAGAGTTTGTAAATCTTCAAGTACCTTTCAACCGAAACCAGTCATCAATGTAATTAATGAAGACGTTTGTGATGATGAGATGGATAGTAATGTCGAGGTATACATGATTGATGAAATTGATGATATTTCTAACAGTGAGGTTTATAATCCCCCAAATGTGATATTTTTATAGAAGGGAAGAAATTAGCTATGTGGGGCGATTCGTGTTCTCCTTTCACCATAATCAACAAACAAGTTTGGAATGAATTAGGTTCTAAAACTCTTCAAATTTCTGATGTCAATCCTGTTGGATATTGCGGTCAAAAGTTACCAGTGATGGGTTATTTTGTATCCATGATCAAATTTTTGGATAGAGAAACCGAGGCCAAACTATATGTAGTAGAAAAAGGCAAATCTCTTTTAGGATGGAGAGAACAAAGATGTTTGAATATTATTCTCAACCCTAATCACCACATGCAGGTACTTTTGTCAGAAAATAATGATATTTGTGAATGGGTGTCAAAATTTCCTAATCTCTTTACAGAAGAGTTAGGATGTTTAAGGAAATTTAGACACTGCATCATAATAGAAGCTGATGTTTCGCCAAAAGTACATAAAGTACGAAATGTACCATTGACGTTGAGAGATCCTTTAAAAAAAGAATTGGACAGGTTGTGCAAAGAGGGTATAATAGAACCAATAGAAGCTTCTGAATGGCTCAGTCCAATTGGTATCGCACACAAACCGAATGGGAATATTCGCATGTGTGTGGATTTAAGAGATCTTAATGAGAGTATTTGGGTTGATGGCCATCCTCTTCCCCACATTAATGATATACTGGCCACTGTGGATAATGCTAGATACTTCTCCACTTTAGATTTATCAAGTGCATATCATCAAGTAATAATACAACCAGAATCACAACATTTAACATCGTTCATTACTCCAGAAGGAGCATTTCAATTTGTACGCATGCCATATGGTTTGGCATCTGCTTCGGCAGTTTTTCAACGCATCATGCAAGGGATACTCAAAGACAGTCCCAATACTTCAGTATTCCAAGATGATATTTTAGTGTGGGGAAAGGACAAAGAAGAGCACAATAATATTTTGACTCTGGTGTTAAGCAAAGTAGAACTATGAGGTTTGACCATTAGTCTCAAAAAATGCAAGTTTGGCCAAACTGAGGTAGAGTATCTTGGCCATACTTTAAGTTATGAAGGAATGAAATTAAAGTTTAAGCTTCTAGAAGATCTAGAAAGATCTCCTGTTTCACAAAATAAAGACCAATTAAGGTCATTCTTGGGTTTAGCCAAATATTGTTCAAGATTTATTTGTAATTTTTCCAACGGTGTATTTCCATTACGAGAATTCATGAAAACAAATGTCAAATTTATATGGTCTGACAAGTGTCAACATGCTTCTGAAGAAGTAAAGAATGCTGTGGCAAATGCTGCAGCATTGAAGCTTTTCCATCCCAATGATAAAAACATAATTGTAACAGATGCTAGTGGTTATGGATTAGGCGCTGTACTAATGCAAATCCACAATGGTAAAGAAAGGGTAATTGCATTTGCCTACAGAACACTCAAGGGAGCTGAAAGTATGTATTCCACCATCAAAAAAGAGTCATTAGTGTGTTGGTGGGGTGTGCAACATTTTCATAACTTTATTTTGGGGTGTGAGGTTCGAATTACACACTGACCACAAACCATTAATTGACATTTTTTCTACTTCTGGTGCTGCAAACGCTACTTCACGAATAGCCAAATGGATTTATCGTTTACAAGGGTATAATTTTACCATCAAATATGTACCAGGGATTAGGAATGTGAACACTGACTGCTTATCACGTCTTCCTGTTGATAAAGTTGATGATGCATGTTTTGATTATGATGACGAAGAATGGGTTGTGGCAAAAGTGTGTGAAGTTTGTCAGGCCGTAGAGGAGGCAGAGGGCAAAAAGGCAATTTTAGATGACATGATAACTAAAAAAGTGGTAGAGTGTCTTCCACTAAAGGAAGGGTGGAAGTCTCATGTAGATATAATTACTTACAAAGAAGTATGGAGTGAATTATCTTTTGTAGATGTTTTTTTAAGAAGGATTGATAAATTAATTGTACCATCCACAATAAGATCTAAGTTGTTACAATTGTTACATGAAGGCAATGGAGGTATGTCAGCCATGAAAAGGAAAGCCAGGGAAGATGTTTGGTGGCCTGGAATGGACAGAGAGATTGAAAGGTTTGTGAGGGATTGAGTTCAATGTTCACACAGTGACAAGACTCAAGCCAAGTCAAGTCAAAAACCTCTTTACTCGATTATTAAAAATCATAAAAGCATGCTATACAGAAGTAAAAATAGTTGCGAAAATGTATCATAAAATCAGTTTAAAAAAAAGAACACAATGTCACATTAAAAAATCAGTTAATCATATACATTACACTTCTGTTATCAAACAATCCCTCTCCTGTTGTACTGTTGTACTGCTAATCTTAACCTTCTACTGCGGAATGATGTGACCAGAAAACTTGCCACACCAAACATAATTACAGGTGATTCCATTAATTGCAAGTGCCATAGTGCAGGTTTCGACTGAATGAATGATTTATTTAACAGTGGAAGAATAAACCTTTTTCTGGCTTCATGATAAAAGGAACAGAAAAACATAAAGTGCATAGTATCTTGCAGCGAATAATCATCACATTTACAAGGTGCACTGTCCTCAGGCTTACTCCATCCCTGTATGTCACTTAAAACCATATGGATTTGGTTAAGCCGAAATTTTGTCAGTAACCATCTATGGAAGGGGATCGTAACAATAGAAAGATACGGTTGCCACGTTAAGGATGAGATGAGCCCTAACTGTAGGTTTACCTATTTCTTCAGATTCCCGCTCATTCTCACAAGACTTGATGAAATTTAATTTCACCCAAGTTAAATCAGCTTTAGTCAGCCCCTCAGGGTTAAAGAAAATATCGGGGCGCCCCAATTTCCGTTTTAATATAGGTTAGCCACTGAATTTACTTCACCTTCTCAAGTTTCATACAATCCTTGATTATCCTGTGGTTTAATGTGAGATTGGGGTTCAGCCATAATCTAATCCATAGAAGGATGGGAGCCATATGTATTGTGTCTGCAAGGTAACCCATTCCCAGCTCTAGGTGAATCGCAAAGGTGGCAGTTGATTGTGGAACGCCCAGGAGGGCACAGAAGAATTTATTTTCTTCTCTTTGGATGGAATCTGCTTTTACATATCCCCAAATTCCTGCCCCATACCTGGCTATTGACATGGTTTTTGCCCTGTATATGGCTAAAATTGCTTCACACGGTATTCCACCTAATCTTTTTGCAAAGCCTAGTATTGTTGCAGCCGAACTTCTCACTGCGTTCACCTTAGTTTTCAATTGCGGGGTCCACTGGCCATTGTCATCAAACACAACCCCTAAATATGTAAACACCTTTACCCTCGAGATTTTCTTCCTTATTACAGAAAAATGTTTTAATATTGTTTTTTCTTGCACCTACTGACATAATGTGTGATTTACCGTTATTAACCCCAAGGTCCAGAGATTTCATAAAGACTCCAAACGAGTCTAATAGACTTTAAAACGGCGTCATCAGCGTATAGGAGTACAGGGATGGACGTTCCTCCTATATGCGGAATATCTAATATTGCCATTAACAGGTTATCTTCGAGGGAATTAATGTATAGTGTAAATAGCATGGGGGCCAGGATGCAGCCTTGGCGTATCCCCCTGCCTGACTTAAAAACTGCGGTACATTTTCCCTCCTGCGTCATCCTTATGGAAGCCTTTAAATCCCTGTGTAAATCTGCTAAGAAATATACCAAGGACCGATCTAGGCCTAGGTTCAGCAACATGGTCCACAGCCTCGACCTATCAACTAGGTCAAAGGCTGTGGACAGGTCCATAAAACCCCCAAAAATTGAGCCCTTTGCAGCCTTCGTGTATTTGGAGATTAATAAATGTAAATTTAAACATTTGTCCTCCGTTCCTCTACCAGATCTGAAGCCATACTGGGCGTTTTTTAAAACTTCATTCTCCCTAACCCACTGTGGTATTTTGGCTAAAATGAGCTTCCCAAGAATGTTTACAGAAGAGTCTAATAGGGATATAGCTCTGTAACATCTGGGGTCTCCCCTTTGTCCCTTCTTAAAAACGGGAATTATAATTGAACGGGACCAAGAATTAGGGAGACCATCTACAACCATCTTATTAAAAACAGTTGTCAATACTATCGCCCAGTATTTGCAGTTAGCTTTATACATAACGCCATCTGGGCCTGGGGCCTTATGCCCAGCCGTTCCCTCTATAGCTTTCTCAACCTCTTCCAAGCTGAAACTAATTGGTTCCCGAGGGGGGTCAAAAAGAGGTACCTCAAAGGATTCCAGCTCAATGTTACTCCCATATATGTTCTCAAAATGGCATAGCCAATCCTCCTCAGAGATATTAGCTTCCATTATCGAGTTCTGGGTACCCGTGAACAAGGGGTTATTAATGATTGCCCAGAACTTAGAGCTGTCTTTGAATGTTTATTTATCCATTAATGCGTCCCAGGCGTTCTTTTTAATTTCTTCCTTACATGCCCTCACTACTGATGTATACTCTTTCCTAAGCTGTACAACCAAAAGCTTATCTCTAGGTGTTTTATTAAGAGCCTTCTTAAGTAGGCTGTGCGCTTTAGTACACTTCTGATCAAACCATCCCTTGGTTAGATTTGTTTTATGGTGTATAGGGATTGTTAGTTCTTTAGACACTTGTAGACAAATCGCTTCATATGAGGCAATTATGTCTCCCCCATATTTATCCGGGTCTGTACAGGTGTTCAATTCTGAGTCAACCTTCAAAAGAATAGAATTGAGGAAATCTTCTTGCGTAACCTTGTTCCACTTTAGTCTCCTCCCTTGATCTTTTGGTTTTACTTCCACTACTGCTAGTATTGTAGATGTTTTATTAAAAAGTGACAGACTATTGTCTAAGACCAACACTACCGGGTTATGGTCACTGAAACTAGAGTGTATAGCATTGTAAAATAATACATGGCTTAGAAGCCCAGGAGATAAAAATATGTAATCTATTACAGATTCACTGTTTCTAGCTCTATATGTAACTACACGGTCACTGCTTGCCAAGAACCCCACCTCATACAGGTCATTTGTGGACAGGAGTGCCTCCATTGCTTGACCCTTCGGACTATGCTCAAAATGTTGAGGTGTTGTATAGTCCGGGCCCTCACTGTCCTTGTACTGGCAATTTAAATAGATGTACATTAAAATCACCCATCAAAATATAATGAACAAACGTGGTTTGATTTTCCTTATAAGATGATAAGAAATTTGACAAAAAAAAGAAGATGCTCATTTGGGGGCCCACTTTGCAATGAATTGTAACAATTAATAAGAATCAGCTTGATGTTACTGGCAAAGGTTACTTCCAGTATTAGGAGATTTGTGGAAATACATTTAACCACTTTAACTCGACCAGCTATATTTACTGAGACTAAGAGCATGAGACCCCCTCTATCTCTCCCCGCCAGCGATTGCTCAGCAGGTACATAATAAGACGTAAAACCATTTATCCAAAAGTCACTGTCTCTGTCCCACGTCTCTTGTAATGCAACGATGTCATACTCTTTCACAAAGTTTAACCAAACATTATCGTCCCTTTTGGACCTCAGGCCTGCAACATTCCAACTTAGTATTCTTACATTTCCCCCTTGCCCCTCAGTTATGTTTAATCTGTTTTGTTCAGGTGTGGGGGACCCCTCAGTCAAGATTACTCCAGTTTGTACATTTAAGGGGGTCGAATGAACTGGACTGGCTAGTCAATCAATCTCCTCTAGCTGTGATAAAGGTGAAAATCTATTCGACAGAACCGGGCCCTCCCTGCTCTCCTGTCCAGGGGTATGATGATTTGCCCTGTATCGCCCCCATGGTTTTTGTGTGACCCAGGTATGTTGGTGGACAGGAAGGGTTAGGCTGGGCCTACTATGTTTGCTAAAGCTCCGAACCGAGCCAACCCTTTCACCCTCAATGCGCGATTTCAACTGTGGGTAGAAAAAGCCCAATGGGATAGCTCGAATACCGCCGTCCTCTGGGTCTAGTTTTGACGCATCCCAGAATAAACGATGTGCCTCATCAGGATTATTAAAATTTACATGAGGCAATCCCCCTTCAAGTTTTTTTTAGTGTAGCCCAATCAACCTACCCGTCTACCCATGGTTATGCTAGCGGAGATGTCTTTTTCCCCGGTACAATTTTCATTGCACCACTTCTTTATGTTTTGCAACAAAACATCCGGGGATTCTACCTCACCTGCTTTTAATGGGGGAACATTTACAAGGATGGCAACAAAAGGGGTGGCTTCAGGGGGAAGGTTAATAGGTGGCACAGGTATCAAGATTCTTACCCTCCTCAGGTCTGTGCTAACAGGAACTGCTTTCTCCCGAATAGGGGGGGGGGGGTTGTAGGGCCTAAACCCAACACCTGGGTATTGGGACCACTTACGACCAGACTGTCACTAGATTACTTGGATGCATAGTTGAAACTTGTGGTCCAGAGACGGTAGAGAGAACATTCCCAACCCTTCCCTGTACATTCTGAGGTATTACAGCTTTTGGTGCCTTTGGAGGTATGACTGGCCGCTGACTAAGGGAGTGGTCCTGTGTCAGTAGATAATCATTTAAGCGCTCACATTTTTTCATAATACCACTTACACATTCATTCAATGTCTCAATAATGTCCTTTGATATCCAGATTAAAATAGTTTTTAGTCTCTCAGTGAAGATTGTTTCTACTGTGTCCCTTATAGCACCTTCTATGTGGGTTGGCAATACTGACCCTCTATTTGTCGAATTTGTATTGGGTGACTTTGTCATTTTGTGCTGTTTTTTCCCATTGCTTTTTGAACCGATTATCACTTCTTCTGATTGCACAGTCCCACTTGGCATATTCCCAGAAGTACTCTGGTCGTGAGTAAATGGAGTATTAGGATGTTGCAATGGTCCTTGTATTATCAATCACGATCCTTAGTTCCAAAGGGATATGGTTAGTAGGTGGGCTTACAGTGGATGATAGGCCCTGTGTCTCTGTGTCCGTACAAACCAGACCCAATTCACGTTCAGTAATAGCAATTTGGTTTGTCAATTCCCCCACAGGCGAGGTTAAATATGATATAATTCTAGTGGACTTTCAGGGGACTTTAGCTTTAACACGCCCACCTGTAATCGAAGTCTGTAGTTACGCTTACCCATTGTTCTGTAGCTCGGGCCACAGACGGCCCGCTCTTTGTCCGGGCTTCGTCCGGCGCCGTCCACGCGCGCCCGCAACGCGGAGGAAGGTATAGGGATTTAAGCGCCTCCAGGCGCTGTGAGGAAGCGGGCGGTGCAGTCCTCCCAAGGCAGGCTGGGAGCTGTAGTTTACCCCACTCCGTGGCCGAGCGATGTCACCAGCTCGGCAGCGGGGGCAACCACAGCGTCAGGGCCCCAGAGGTGTTGTGCAGCCTGGTAGAGGATCGTGGTGAGCCGGTAAGCCTTAGTGTCGCCCTTCGATTTGCCATTGTTATAATGGATTATTTTTCTAAATGGCCTGAAGTGACTTTGTGCGTGAAGTTAAAGCTGACACTGTGATCGATTTTTGCGAGGAGATTTTTAGGAGAGGGTTTTCCTGCAGAAATTGTATCTGATAATGGACCTCAATTTAGTTCTAGTGAGTTCAGTAGTTTTCTCCAATATTTGGAGGGTTATGTTTACTATTCTAACTTCAATTCCACTTTTATTTTGGAAAAGAGAATTTTATTGGGGGTGTTGTGTTGTGAGGTGGTTCAAAGTTGTCTGATCCCAAGACAATTGTATCCATCAAAGGTTATTTTTTGAAACTTTCGGATGTTAAGCCGTGTAACTAAATGCAATGAGACAGAAGTGCGTGAGTGGTTACCAAAAGACGTATATAATTCTGTGGTGAGTAATGATGCCAATGATGTTCCCATT
The DNA here is from genome assembly GCF_964263255.1 of Lissotriton vulgaris. Taxonomy (NCBI): domain Eukaryota; kingdom Metazoa; phylum Chordata; class Amphibia; order Caudata; family Salamandridae; genus Lissotriton; species Lissotriton vulgaris. The sequence goes on from NC_141691.1 coordinate 1,481,036,562, forward strand.
CATGACACTAAAATGTCTTTGTGTACCAGAATTTCTTCTAATATCAAACCAATAGTCAGACAACCAAGTACTCGTGCAAAGAATGTGCCAAAGAAACTTCAAGACTATATTTGTGACAAATTTCTCAAGGCAACGATATGTATATATGTTTTTTTTTGTTTTTGTTTTAAAGGAAATGGATATGTTGTATTCTGATGATGTTATCTACCTTAGCAGCTGCTGCTAAGCAACAGTAAGCTTCCACTCCTGGAATCCGGCTGTGGAGTCCAGTAGAAGGCAGCTGTTGTTGCGAGAGCCAGCTGTTGGGGGTTGCTCCAGATATTACCAATAAACCTCAAATCTTCAAGCAATCCTGTGTTCCTATCCTCAAAAGAAAGTATACCAATTCTGCTCATATTACACATATTATCTAATTGATGTTCCTTTTGCCCATTCCTTGAGCCTTGATTCATTTAGGACTAAGGATTTACACAAAGCCCTGTTACTCTATTTGCATCACTTTAATTCATCTGCCTGTACTCTGAATCATAAGCATGCTTGTGGTGTTTACTCTTCATTATGCAGAGTTAGCTTACATTTTGAGGGGTTTTGTGCAACTAGATACAATGTTTCAGTTTTGCACTAATTGCAAAAATCTGTTTGCAGGTGAAACCTGATTGATGCTGGTGTGTGGAGCACTTTTTGTTGTGCAGTAACCCTTTGTGTACCTGCACGAACATTTAGCATATCTAGACATTAGTTATCACTTTATCTTTGGCAACTGGTAATAAAATTAGTTTTCGGGCAGTAAGTCTGGACAGATGCACAATTATCTCAAGTCAGGGTCTACTGAGCGCTTTGAATGTTAGAAAAAGACAGACATTTAAATGTTAGAAGTTTAGAAAGTGTATAGCTTGTTTTATTTGTGAGAAGGAATTTAGTGAAATGTTTGATGGAATTTTACCCTTTTAAGTAAGTTAGTAGTACTGAGGAGGGAGCCTTCTTAAATATTTGCATTGGATAATGCTGCTGCGGTTGGTGTTAATTTAATTTGTATAAAGTTTGCCCCAGTAACGTCTTTAAGTTGTGTATTTGATGTTTCATTTACTATTATAGGCACAGTTCCACTTATATTTGGGAGAAGTGTATATAAATGGGTAATCAGAGTTACTATTCCAAATACAATCCTACTTTTATTTGGAGAACATTCAAATATTTGGAGGGTTATGTTTACTATTCTAACTTCAATTCCACTTTTATTTTGGAAAAGAGAATTTTATTGGGGGTGTTGTGTTGTGAGGGGCGAGGTCAGATCTACTACTCCAAGTCTGAGCATACTTGTTGGGGACATTGCATATAATTGAAAGGAGTATCATATCTACCATTCTAACTTGAATCCTACTGTTCACATTTACTATTCTAACTGCAAGTTCCCTTTTATTTGGATAAAATTCGATTGGGGGTGTTCTATTCTAATTTCGACTCCAATTTTACTTGAAGAAAATGTATATAATCGTAGGGCCTGGTCTGATTTACTGTTTTAACTGCAATTACACTTTTAGTTGGGGAAAGTGATATTTATCGGGAGGGAGCTCAGATTTACTTTTCTAATTCAGAGCTCACTTTTATATGGCAAAATAATGATTTATTGTGGGATTAAGTTTCAAGATTCTAGCTCCACACTTATGTTTATTTGGGAAAGTACATATCACTGGTGGAGGGGTCATATTTGCTATTTCAAAGCCATTTCCACTTTTATTGTGAAAAATGCATGTAATTGGAGGGTCAGATTTACTATTCAAGCTCCCACACCAAATTGTTTTGGGGGAAGTGCAATTATTTGATGGTGGGGTCACATTATTCTAATGCCAAAGACACTTTTATTTGAGGAAAGTGCATAATTGTGGGAGTCAGATTTACTATTCAAAGTCCAATATCACTTTTTTAGAAAATACATATCATTAGGTGAGCCATATTTACTATTCCAACTCGAATTTCCCTTTAATTTGTGCATATAATAAAGGGGGGCTAAGTTATTATTTTGGAAAAGGGCATTTAATTCGGGGTATACAGTTCGAACTATTAACTCCAATCTCACTATTAATTGGAGAAAGTTCAATTAATTGGGGGTGAAAGGTCAGATTGACTGTTCTAACTTGAATCTCACTTTTATATGGAGAAAGTGGATATAACTGGTGGAGTCTGAATTACTATTTAAACTCCAATGGGCCTCATTTATGAGAAAGGACGCATCACTGCGTGAAAGCAGTGTTGCATCACTTCTCAGTGTGCACTCCTTGCGACATTCCTGATGTGTCATATTTAATGTATGACGCATCATGTCGAAAGGAGTTACAGATACGTCAGTATTTCTGACGCATCTGTAAGCGCAAAAGTGACGCATTGCTGGAGTGTGTCACAAAAGTGACGCAACTCCAGCAATGCTTCCTTTCACATTTGAAAGGGCCTGCATCAGTCTTACGCCTGCTGTGAGGCAGGCGCAAGATTTTGACGCAACAGTGTCCTAAAATTGACGCAGTGAAATCTCATAGATTTCACTGCGTCACTTCTACGACCCTTCCTTGCATCAATACGCCCCCCTTGCATACATTATACCTGGCGCAGGTATAATGTGACGCAGGGGTTTAAAAAGTGACGCATCTACCTAGATGCGTCACTTTGTGTAATATGGTGCAACAAGGTGCATTTTTTACGCCACTTTAGCGTCACAAAAAGTGACGCACCGTCAGTATAAAAGTGACGCACAGCCTCATAAATGAGGCCCCAATGTCTCTATTGTTTGGAGTAAGTGCATTTAATCAGGTTGAACATAATTATGTTCCAAACCAACTTTTTTGGGAAAATGCATACAATGGAGTCAGATTTAATATTCTAACTATTATTTGGGGGCAGAATTAGTGTTCTAACTTTGACTTCACTTTCATTTGCAGTAAAATTCCATATATTTCAAATCCAAAAACCATCTATCTAGAGAAACCTCATTTAATTTGGGTGATCAGATTTACTAGTCTTACTCCAACTGATCTGTCATTTTAATTATACTTTTCCTTCCAATGTAAACTCATAAATGTATTGTTTAATTAATTAATTTGAAAATTAATGTTATATTTGTTTTAATGTAATGTATTGCACTTAAATACTTTTTCTTTCATTTATTAAATAACTATATAAGTTTATGTGTTCTTGTACTGTAAATAATAACAATATTTTAAATCATTACTGGTTAAAGTAACACTATCATCCACGTATAGAACATAATAATTATTTCACTACATTAATAATTATAATTTAAAGTTTGTATGCTTTTTTTAAATGAATTTTATAATTCATTAAATGCATACTTAATTTTCTAAAACATGTTTCATAAAATATATTACCCACCCAACCACATTATAACCTTCACATACTCTCTATTTAATTAATCTAGATTTTTTTTAAGTTAATATTTACTTATAAATTTACTTTACTGTCCACAATATTACATTTTGTTAATTAAATGACCTATAAGCCAAACAATCATAATAAAATTATTTAATCGTAATTAAAATGTTATATTCTTATAAATTATTTCATCCTTAACTCTATCCATAAATGTATTTAATTAAATAATAATTATGCTACACAAAAGTAAAACTCTTCCCTCCTAATTCCTCTTGAATCCCAACAATCTATAAAACATTTACAAAACGCTTAATTACACAGAATATTTAGCAAACCAATATTCAAAAACATCAATCATTAATAATAATATAAATCATAATACTATTTAACAAATATCTAAATGCTAATTACATTAAGTGAAACAAATATAATGAACATAAAATACAATATGTAAGTAAACAATATTTTAAACAACTGGATTATTAACCAACAAAAAAAGATACTTACCTTTAGATATAATGTTCCCACAATATTCTTTTTGTCCCGATCATTTGGAAACAATATTAAAGCCCAAGAATATTCTAGAGTCAATATTCTGGTACAAAAGCAAAAGTGGAAGGTGCACACAATTAGAGTCCAAAGGAAAGATAGTGTATTGTTTATCTTCTTCTTTATTTAGCAGTTTTTTTCAAATACAGGCACAGCCAACGCGTTTCGTTCCATTAGCCTTGTGGAACTTCGTCAGGGCTGTAAAAAGCGACAAACATATATATACATAAATATACATTAAAAATCTTACAAATACAAATTAAGTACAACAGTAGACAAACGATCATGACCCAAGACACACATATTTACAATATTTATATTCAGGACAAAAGGACAGAAATAGAGACAATATGCATATATATACATACAGACTTAAAAAGACACCCGTTTTTTTGTGAGATATTTGTATACAGCCATTTAGGTGGCAGTATTCAAATTCATTTTGGTTACACTTTTAAAATAAAAAAATTTATGTACAAACAGTCGTGCAGTGAAAACAACTATATCACAAATTGTATTTACAAGTATCATCATCCATTTAGGAGCTGTCATATTGATACTAGGGAAATTACACCCAGTAAAGCAGCGGCATAGTAAGTGAAAACATTTTATGAAGTATGTTGTAAAAGGTATATATCCACTGATGTCTGGACACCTAAGAATGCTAAAGAGTAGTTGTATCAGATCCATTTATAGGCAGGGGATTCAGCAACAGCACTATTGGGACAAGGGGATAATCTCAAAAGAGAAAAGACACATTGCCAAGTTCACTCATAGGGAACACGTCATTGTGAAGCCGGTTGTTTGTCAAAGAACAGTAATTATCATGAGTCGAGGCGACAATTAAAAAGGAAGGAAGAACACTTACCGAATTGATTCAATTTTGGGATTGGAATCTATTCAGACCCACCTTGTGGATCACACAATAGCAGATTCTGGGTTTTCAAAGGCATGTAACCTGAGATGGAGAATAGAAATGGCTTCAAATTCTAAAACAGTAGAAAAGAGACTCAAAAGGAAATACTCCACCACTTATATTCCAAAGAGATCACTGGTAAGCCATTGATCGGGCCACAAAATTTTTAGCGAAGTAATAGAACATATTTATTATGAGCAAAAAAGTGGCTTAACTGTTTGAGGAAGTGAGAAAGAAGCTAAAGTGTGAATACATCTACACGTCTGATAATCCATAGTTATGGTCACGGTATTTTAAAAGGAATAATAGAATATACGCCCTGGTCATTAAAGAGCCTTAAAAAAGTATAGTTAGCATATTTCAAGCAGAGTAATGAGAAACAAAGTAAAGTGGAGTTATATATAGTAACTCCAAATGGTACCATCTCTAACTGGCTCCATGAAGTATTTAGCCACATAGTGTGACTCATGAAAAGCCAACCGGGTTATCTGGACAGAACTATATCAAATATTTACCTTCGTTTATTCAGAGAAGGTATTGAAAACTGGATATAAGTGGATGCGCCCAGTGGGTGTTCTCATGCTATATCCCGCAGTGTTCAGAGTAAAAAGGAACTAGGTATAAAGCTGGTTCAAGGTGGGGTGAACATTCGCAGGGATTCTGTTGTATGAAACATAAAAAGGGCAAAGAATGAATAGTCAGATCTAATCAAACCCAACTTGTAAAGCTAGTGTATTGCATGCCCACCAGTTAGTGATAAACATTTACGAAGCGAAAATAACATTTGAAAATATTGGAAACAGAGTTACAACCATACTATTAAAAATACAATATGTATCCGAAAAGAATTACCTAATATTCGCAACGATAATTTCTTGCTCTTCCCTCTAGTGTCAGGGCATAAATTCAAAAAGAAGAGGTCACCGGTCCGTAGTAAAACCCGGTGTTCATGGTAATAACCACTGAGCACCTGTGAACAAGGAGGTAGGCATATATCCATAATAAATACACCATAAGTGTTATGCCTCAAATTCATTTAAAAAAAGTACTTATCAGTTGCAGAAAATATAAACAACAATATCAGAAAATATAATCAACATTGTAAGTCTGACTAAAGACCTCGCGTTGGATAATAACCTTCCGGGGGTCCGTCTGTTAGAATGTTGTGGTAAGCCGAATTATCACAAACCTCATATGAATAACACCAGAAAAAGTTACGAAAGAACAATCATATGACGGGTCAGCTAGATATCACCATAATGGTACATATTCCACAAGCATGACCTTTAAGTATCCTGGCTACTGCACACTGTGAAAAGTCCGTAAATGAGGCAAGAAATAAGGTTATGACTAAAACTGCCCGATTTGCTGGAATTACCCATTAGGCATCCTGGCCACTACACGCTATGAATAACACATTGTTAAGACAAGAAATAAGGTTATAACTAAAACCTCCCGATCTGTTAGAATTGCCCATAGCGATTTGAGTTGTTGATAAAGGCAATGTTTCGGGCCATACCGAAATATCGGCAACCCTCGTCCCCACCAGAAGCGCATTTTTAGGTAAGGCATGTTAGAGTGGCCAAAGCCAGCACCCATATCACCCGGCAAAAGAATTACGTGTATCGTCACGGACCCCTAGGCTCCTTCGGTATGGCCCGAAACATTGCCTTTATCAACAACTCAAATCGCTATGGGCAATTCTAACAGATCGGGAGGTTTTAGTTATAACCTTATTTCTTGTCTTAACAATGTGTTATTCATAGCGTGTAGTGGCCAGGATGCCTAATGGGTAATTCCAGCAAATCGGGCAGTTTTAGTCATAACCTTATTTCTTGCCTCATTTACGGACTTTTCACAGTGTGCAGTAGCCAGGATACTTAAAGGTTATGCTTGTGGAATATGTACCATTATGGTGATATCTAGCTGACCCGTCATATGATTGTTCTTTCGTAACTTTTTCTGGTGTTATTCATATGAGGTTTGTGATAATTCGGCTTACCACAACATTCTAACAGACGGACCCCCGGAAGGTTATTATCCAACGCGAGGTCTTTAGTCAGACTTACAATGTTGATTATATTTTCTGATATTGTTGTTTATATTTTCTGCAACTGATAAGTACTTTTTTTAAATGAATTTGAGGCATAACACTTATGGTGTATTTATTATGGATATATGCCTACCTCCTTGTTCACAGGTGCTCAGTGGTTATTACCACGAACACCGGGTTTTACTACGGACCGGTGACCTCTTCTTTTTGAATTTATGCCCTGACACTAGAGGGAAGAGCAAGAAATTATTGTTGCGAATATTAGGTAATTCTTTTCAGATACATATTGTATCTTTAATAGTATGGTTGTAACTCTGTTTCCAATATTTTCAAATGTTATTTTCGCTTCGTAAATGTTTATCACTAACTGGTGGGCATGCAATACACTAGCTTTACAAGTTGGGTTTGATTAGATCTGACTATTCATTCTTTGCCCTTTTTATGTTTCATACAACAGAATCCCTGCGAATGTTCACCCCACCTTGAACCAGCTTTATACCTAGTTCCTTTTTACTCTGAACACTGCGGGATATAGCATGAGAACACCCACTGGGCGCATCCACTTATATCCAGTTTTCAATACCTTCTCTGAATAAACGAAGGTAAATATTTGATATAGTTCTGTCCAGATAACCCGGTTGGCTTTTCATGAGTCACACTATGTGGCTAAATACTTCATGGAGCCAGTTAGAGATGGTACCATTTGGAGTTACTATATATAACTCCACTTTACTTTGTTTCTCATTACTCTGCTTGAAATATCCTAACTATACTTTTTTAAGGCTCTTTAATGACCAGGGCGTATATTCTATTATTCCTTTTAAAATACCGTGACCATAACTATGGATTATCAGACGTGTAGATGTATTCACACTTTAGCTTCTTTCTCACTTCCTCAAACAGTTAAGCCACTTTTTTGCTCATAATAAATATGTTCTATTACTTCGCTAAAAATTTTGTGGCCCGATCAATGGCTTACCAGTGATCTCTTTGGAATATAAGTGGTGGAGTATTTCCTTTTGAGTCTCTTTTCTACTGTTTTAGAATTTGAAGCCATTTCTATTCTCCATCTCAGGTTACATGCCTTTGAAAACCCAGAATCTGCTATTGTGTGATCCACAAGGTGGGTCTGAATAGATTCCAATCCCAAAATTGAATCAATTCGGTAAGTGTTCTTCCTTCCTTTTTAATTGTCGCCTCGACTCATGATAATTACTGTTCTTTGACAAACAACCGGCTTCACAACGACGTGTTCCCTATGAGTGAACTTGGCAATGTGTCTTTTCTCTTTTGAGATTATCCCCTTGTCCCAATAGTGCTGTTGCTGAATCCCCTGCCTATAAATGGATCTGATACAACTACTCTTTAGCATTCTTAGGTGTCCAGACATCAGTGGATATATACCTTTTACAACATACTTCATAAAATGTTTTCACTTACTATGCCGCTGCTTTACTGGGTGTAATTTCCCTAGTATCAATATGACAGCTCCTAAATGGATGATGATACTTGTAAATACAATTTGTGATATAGTTGTTTTCACTGCACGACTGTTTGTACATAAATTTTTTTATTTTAAAAGTGTAACCAAAATGAATTTGAATACTGCCACCTAAATGGCTGTATACAAATATCTCACAAAAAAACGGGTTTCTTTTTAAGTCTGTATGTATATATATGCATATTGTCTCTATTTCTGTCCTTTTGTCCTGAATATAAATATTGTAAATATGTGTGTCTTGGGTCATGATCGTTTGTCTACTGTTGTACTTAATTTGTATTTGTAAGATTTTTAATGTATATTTATGTATATATATGTTTGTCGCTTTTTACAGCCCTGACGAAGTTCCACAAGGCTAATGGAACGAAACGCGTTGGCTGTGCCTGTATTTGAAAAAAACTGCTAAATAAAGAAGAAGATAAACAATACACTATCTTTCCTTTGGACTCTAATTGTGTGCACCTTCCACTTTTGCTTTTGTATCTTTGACCTAAACACCTATTGGTAGCAGGTGTAGGAAGAAGTTTGCACCACCCAGAACTTAGAAACATAGAACTAGTAGTGCTTGACCTGGTCTGCTGCCTTGACCCTTTTTGGTATTTCAATATTTTGGTATAAAACTCTGGCAACTAACACCCCAGAACATGTCCTACACTTTTTGTATTCAGGTTAATTTCCATTGGCTCATGTCAGAAAATTCAGTTTCAACTATTTTAAGTTGATAGTTAAACTGAGCAACTGTAAATAATTCTTTCAGGTAGGGGGAAGTTTAATGGGAAAGTTAGTAGCAAGGTATTTAAATGGAGTATTATTTTAAGCAAAATCAATGCCTCTTTCAGATATCCCCTAGAAAAGGAAGAAAACTGCACAAATAAAGAGAGGGAGATTCAATATTGTAACTTGAATCCCACAATCATTGGGAAAATGATTAAGGGGGCAGAGTCAACTATTCCAACTGCAGTCTCACAAACATTGTGAAAAGTGTGTAAATTGGAGTATGGATGATTATTCTAACTCCATTTCAACAAACATTTGGTAAAGTGTTTATGTTGTTGGGGTAGGGTCTCCACTATTCTTACTCTAGTCTAGCAAACATTTTAGAAAGGCGGACTTTACAAATCAACTATACTGATTGAAAAAATAAATGTTATTTGAGTTTGTATTTAAATGCAAAATATGTATGGTCAGAAATAATATTGCCAGTTTAAAACAAAAACTCTACATATTTATATAGTAGTTTTCCAATCATGGCAAAAAGCAACGTAGAACTGCTGGTTGTGCGTCACCAATCCTCTATTATTTAAATCAAACCTGATCAGTAAAATCTAACCTCACTTAGAGGAGCTTCAAAGCACACACAAATAACTACATTTTCTGACCTGATGCTTTTAGCGCTCTTTCAGTCTTTTTCAAGGCTAATAGTTCTAACAAGCTTTTTTATAATATATAGGGCCTTATTACGAGTTTGGACGCCCTTCAGTAGCATCGCCAAAGCTGTTTTGCAAGGAGAACCGCCAAGCCCATGATGCACCCACCAGCTGGATTCTGAGTGCAAACCATGGTGGGGGGGGGGGCAGCGCTGTGGTGGTCTCATGGTGGGTGGCTGTGTTAGACTCAAAGGAGAGCCTGCAGCACCTTCCTGTATGGTGTGGCATGCACAATGCAGTGCATGCCACATCGTACTGGATCGAGGGTGCAATTCCAGGGGGGCACAACTTATGCCCCCTGTCAGCAGCGCCAGGCCCAGAATTAGCAGTGGGCCAACCTGCATCTCTGTCACCTTTTTCATGGCAGGCTCCCCCCATGAAAAGGGTGGTGAATATGCAAGTTGGAATATGCTCGCCGGTGCCACATTGGCACCACCATCATATTCACACACCCTTTACACACCGCTACCACCGCAGGATACTGGATACCGGTGGAGGCAGCGGTCCTGTGGTGATCCAACAGCTGTATCCGTAATACGCCTCATAGTCTTGTGGAGTGTCTTATTGTCCTATAAAATTATCACCCACAAACAATAAGGACAAGGTAAGACAGTGTGACTGACCAACAAGATAAAAGAACATTGTATATCTCATCAATCTGTTTTTAAGTTTGATAAAAGAAAGAAAACAAAGGATGAATATTCAGAACTGCAAATGAATGCCACAAGTAATGGTTGTTAGTAGATTGCTGCTCTGAGGTGGAGTGCCTTGAAAATGGGGCTAGAGATTGCAGATAAGTCCATTCTAATTTTGAACATTCGTTTAAACAAGAAAATATATAAGTGAACTGGTTGCAATCTTGTAAATATCAACTATATCACAATTGCAAAAGAAAATTGAATGGCAATAGTCCGTCCGAAATAACATGCAGCCATTGAACACAAAATAAGTATCATCCTCTATATGGACTTTGCTCTGTAATCTCAAATGATATGACTACATGAAAAGAAAAATGTGCAATAATTATCATAGGACTGTTTAAAGCACTGTCTAAGGGTCTTAATATTTGTTGCAATGTGGCGGTGGTGGTCCAGCCACTGCCGCTCCTGCGGTCTGACCGTCGTATTATAAGGTTGGTGGTCGGACCGCCATTTGACCACCGCAACTGGCAAGGAACCATGCTCCCTGGTGGTGGCCAGGTGAACAGGGGCTCAGAAGATGCTGGTGGTGCTGCTGCCGCACCACCATGCATATTTTTTGTTTCCAAACCGCCAGCCCTACAAGGTGCTAAGCACCAGAATGTAAAAGCTAGCAGTGGGGAAACAATGGGGGTCCCTACAGGGTAGGTGCATGCAGGCGAGCACATGTTGTAACCCCAGTGTAAAAGCACCCCCCCCCTAGTTCCAGAACAGCATGACTTTACAGTTGATGCTATGCTCGAGTGCGCTGTGGTGGTTCCACAGTGTGCAGTATTAAAGGCTCATTCAGCTTTCTTCTTGAACAGCCATGGAACCGATGAGCTTCCACCCTATAGATGATTGTATGGTAATCTGGCAGGCAGGTCGCATTTGGGTGTGGCGGTGCGGAAGCAGGGTGCTCTTGAACCTCCCCACTCCAGCACCGCCAAACTCATAAAGAGGCCCTACATTTCTTTTGTAATTTGGCAGGCAGACAGCATTTGGGCTTGGAGGTGCGGGAGCAGGGTAATGGTGAACCGCCCCACACCTGCACTGCCAAACTCATAATGAGGCCCTAAGATTGACACAAGAAACATGACAAAAAACACTAAAAGCCTTGGCATGAGACATAAACTGTATAAAATAGAGAGGCTGTAAACGAAACAGTGGGATATAACACCTCTTTGGAAATAACTTGAAGAAAGAGGGGTGTCATATACATTTGTCAAAGGCTTTGATAATGTACAATAGAAACAAATAATGCATGCAGCAAATTATGAACATTAATATGACTGAAGAACAAGCTCTGAAAATGACCGAATGAGCTGGGAATCCTGAAGCTGTCTGTTTTAAACAAAATATTTCTATTTCACACAGAACACCAAGCAATAGAGGGAGGGGAAGATCATTGGGAGGTCAAACATGTGGTCTATCAAGAGAAAGACAAGAAGAGAACAGAAAGGATCAACAGCAAGGGAGTAGAAAGAGAGGAATCAAGAACAGCTAAGGGAAGAAGCCAAAAGTATTACAATTTCAAGAAAACAACTAACTTAGAAGGAAACAAAAGTATTGGGAAAACGTTTACATTTCTGCACAGAGGTTTAGGGAATTTGGTAAGAAGATATGGGCTCCGCTGAAAAACTGGAGAGAAACTAGATGAATAAGAATTTAAAGATCTAGCTGTGACACTGAATGTATTCCCTTATGTATTATTGTTTGAAACAATCTTGGCTTTATGATTCCTACGAGTGTATTTATAAGATGTCTTTTGTACTTTCAAAACCTGATTTTATCCTGTTAAATTATGAATTTATGTGATACCCGGAACCATCTCAATAAAAAGATTTAAAAAAAATACATTTCTGCACTGAAAGCCTCAATTATATTGCAGAAACTTGAATGATATTTAGGTAAGATATTTGAAAAATAAAATTGACTGAATACTGCATGCCGCAATGCCGCAATACAGAGCATCTGGATATAGCAGATCTAAAGGTTCCAAAAACATTGTGCAATTTTCAGAAAAACATTGATGAGATGGACATTACAGCTGTGGACCTCATAATCAGAATGAGGATAAGTGGAAATTCAGTTAATCACCAACTTTAAAGAAATTCAGTTCTATATTACAGGCAAGCAATAGAATAGATACTGTTCACGAAGAAGTCTTTAAGAGTAACAATTAAATGAGTAACACAACGAACAAAAATACATAATAGAGAAATTTACAAGAAGATCAATGTAGAGAAATTGAACCGGCAAACAGAGGTACCAATATTGTTAATTTGGTTATAGAGCACATTCAAATATATCATAGGAAGCAATGAGACAAATGAATGACATGAAGAATGATATGAAATTGCCTGCCAGTCCAATAAGCCAATACAAGAGGTTTGATACACAGAGAAATTAAACTATTAAAAGGAGGATGAATTCAGTTATGAAGATCTATGGAATATGTGTGGAATAGATTTGACACCTTGCCCTGGTCCAAGAGCTTAGCTCCAGCTTAGAAGGTAATTTAGAGTTTGATGGGTATCTCATTGTCCGTTAGGGTGGCGGAGATAATTACATCTGCTACCCAGGTAGGAACACCACCCACCATAATTAGAGAACTTCAACAGCCCTGCAGAGATCTCTTTGCTTTCAGAGGAGATGCTGTTAGCGCAGCTTTACTAAAGCCACTGAAAGTTTTCTGAGTGATTGCCATATTTTAAGCACCTACATAGATGATGGAGTACCCTGTCTGCCAAACTCCAAATCAGGCCCTTAGTCACATTTTGGAGGCCTTAATTGTCCAGCGGTGCAAGACTGGAAGTTGTAGGCAAGAAGGGCTTAACAAGACCTGATACCTTTGCCACAAGATCCTGCTAAACTTCCTTCAGGGTGGAAAAAAAAATCAGAGTGGGGCAATCCTGGTTTTCTTGCTTGCCTAGGATGCAACCTTCCTGGGCAATCCTCAACACCTTCTCCCAGTCCTCTTGAGATGAAAATGGAAAAAAGAGTGTCGGCATTGGCATGCAGTCTGTCATACTAGTAGCGGTAATTAGCCCTTCCACCTTGGCCAGACTGCCACCCATATCATGCAAAGATCTATGCTGTCCCTGGTAATTAACCCTGACATCCTGGCCAGACTGCCACCCATATTATGCAGAGATCGCTGCTGGCCCTTTGAGCTCTCTGTGCTTTCAGACGAGCCACAACCACAGCAGGTCTACTGAAGGCACTGAGCATTTGCTGAGCAACTGCCACATTTCAGGCTTCCAAGCATCAAACTTTTTGTTTTAAAAAAAAAAAGCTCCCAAAGTGGGAGTCTTTTTTTTTTAAAGCAACAAGCAAATTACCCTGGGAGTTTTCTCTGAGAAAGTCAGGGTCGGTTTAATTTGTTTTTGCTCTGGACTGCCAGGGTTTCCGTGGCAGACCTGAAGTGAAGAAAATATCAACAAACCACCTGTTCTAAATAGAGCAGTTGGTCTGATGTATCTACAGGGACAGCCACAATTCAATTAGGCCATCGGTATAAAGATTCTATTGGCTGATCCAGCAGGGGCACACCATCAAAACATGACAGTCCACCCAATGCTACATAGAGCAGATGGCCCAACAAATTCAGTTCAGTCAGTTGGGCAGGCTTCTAGGCAGCATGTCATTCACCAGCATGCATCCTTCAGAGTGCTGCTCTTTGGATAGGTGGGCCTTCTTGAAGTCAGGAGTCCTGTTTTTTATGTCACTGCAGCAGGCAAACAGTAGGCCAACCAGTTGTCCCTTGGAAAGCTTTTCCAGTCCCTAAGTACCAGCAGGACTTACAAGTCCTCGTAGAGGGGCGTGGCTTGGACGCCGATCGGGATGGCGGCGTGAGCTCGCAGCTCCGCGCGGAATCCCGCTAATTCTCCTGTTTTTGGGACCCTAGGCGACCCGAAAACGACGTTCCGGCCCTCTGAAGTGTGAGGGGACAGCTGGGCATAATCGGAGAATCGCTGGGGGACTGCGGGCCCTGAGAAGATCGAGAGAAGAGGCGGCCGAGGTGTTGCCGAGGGTGAGAAGAAGATGGCGGCGAGGAGGTCGGACGGTCCCGAACTCCAGCCCTGAGCCAAGTTGTCACCGAGTGGCAAGAGATCCGGCCCTCGGCTGCCCGAAGCACTAGAATTGGCGGTGCTGTGCACTGAGATCAGGGGACGCTGACCCGATCCACCCAGGAGCTCGGGGACCCTCGCTGGCCACCGCCCTAAGACTCATCCTCCCCCCCGCAGGCTGCAGGGGGGTGACGGAACGGAGCCCATCCACCTGGCCATTGCTCGTAGTACTGTCTGGTGACTGGAGACCGGGGCGGACCCACGGCCGTGCCAGCGGGACGGACGACCGGATCTGTGACGCAGTGCCCTAACATGGCGGCGATCGGAGGATCGATGCCCGGGAGCCGCGAGGGGGACTCGGCAACGTCGACCCCACTGAATGGAAGTCCCTCCCCGGAGCCTGACCAGGAACAGCGGCTGAACCGGCGCTTGGATGCCATCCTTGAGGCGATCACCTCCACGAAGGAGGCGCTCCACAATGACATTGCCCAAGTGGCCACGGGCCTGGGGCTGCTACGCGCGGATCACGCGAAGCTGGCGGATCGGGTCAAGGACCATGATCAACTGTTGCTGGACCTGAAGCCTTCGGTGGTGACCGCTGAGCACAGGATCACAGACATACTGGCTCGACTGGACACTTTGGAGCGGAGGGCGGAGGATGCCGAAGGCCGTAATAGGCGGAACAACGTGCGGGTAGTAGGCCTGCCGGAACGGATTGAGGGGGAGGACGCGGTGGCCTACATGGAGAACTGGTTCCGCACTGTGGTGGCGCCGGAGGGGCTTACTCCATTTTTCACTTTGGAGCGAGCTCACCGGGTGCCCGCTCACCCTCCGGGGCTTGGCCGCCCCCCCCGACCGATGGTGGTACGGCTCCTCCACTACAAGGACCGAGATCTCCTCATCCAGCGGGCCAGGATGTCGGGCCCTTATGAGGTGGAGAACAGCAAGGTGACGATTTTTCCGGACTATACACAGGCGGTCCAGAAGGACAGGGCCTCGTTCCTCGCTGTAAAGAAGGAGCTCAGGGAGGAAGGCATCCAGTACTCCTTGCTCTACCCGGCCAAGCTGCGGATTATCATGGATGGCACCACACACTTTTTCCAGACTCCGGATGAGGTCTGGCAATGGCTAGAGTTGTACAGAGCGGGGACGGACAGAACGCACCAAAGTCGGCGGGACCAGCCCAAGCAGCCCCGGGTGCGGCAATCGCAGCGCATCAGGTCCCGCAACAGGCGCCAGCGGGAGAAACGGGAGGCTCAAATGGCGGCGGAGAAGAGGGATGCCCTTGCAGCGACGGCGGCCATAACAGGGTCACAGCAGAACAGTGTACGGACCGAAGCGGACTCGGGTGGGGAAGGCAGCAGAACAGGAGGGGAACTTTCGGAGGCGGAGAGCCAGAAGGGGCCAGATGTTACCCCACAGACTTCGGATGATATCATCTGCGGCTGAGATAGACTTGGGATTAGATCGGGACTTCATGGTAGGATGATATCCTGTCGCTGGAAGGCGGGTTGCCGGGTGGGGGAGCTGAGTGACTTGGTGGGGATGATGAGCGGGACGCGGGCTCTGCTTGCTGGGGTCGGCGGCGACTCACCCCCCTAGGCCCTTAAGGCCGACTGTGGTGGAGACCACAGGATAAGTGTGCGAGAAGTTGGGTTAAGGTTTGGATGGGGGCGGCCATCGGGTTCGTGTGCTCTGTCCTGGGGTGTGGGGTTTGGGGCATGTTTCAGTTCTGGGGCTGTTTGGGGGGGGGCAACTGCATTGGGGGGAGCATTGACCGTTGTCTTTTGATTCGGACTGCACGGGACTGGAATGGGGACATTACCTAATCTGAAGTGCCTAACGTGGAATGTCCGGGGGTTGCGGACTATGGTAAAACGTCACAAAGTGCATGCATTCCTGGTACGCAGGGGGATTCAGATAGCTATGCTCCAGGAAACCCATCTCACCAAAAAAGAGTGCGCTGCCCTGCAAAAAAGATGGCGGGGCCAGGTCTTTGGCACCACCTATTCGGCGTACGCCAGGGGGGTTTTGATCTGGGTGAGGGCGGGGATACCCTTTCAAGTGCTGAACCAGGTGGTGGATCCGGAGGGCAGGTTTGTAGCGGTGGAGGGGAGGTTATATGGACGCGATGTGGTATTCTGTTGTGTTTATGCACCGAACACTGACCAAGGCCGGTACTTTGATAGCCTCTCGGGGTCCTTGGCCTCTTTCCTGGCGGGTCCGATAGTGCTAGGAGGGGATTTCAACTCGATTACGGATGTGGCTCTGGATAGGTCCCATCCCCCCCTAGTGGACTCTCCTGTGCGCAGGCTGGCCGCGCACAGGAAGGACTGGCAAGAACGGTGGGGGTTGCTGGATGTCTGGAGGGAGAGGCACAGGGGAACCAGGGATTACTCCTTTTATTCCGCTCTCCATGATCTGCATGTCAGGATCGATTCGGTGCTTTGCGGGAGCGCTCTATCCCCATTGATTACCCATGCGGAATACCTAGCTAGGACTATATCCGATCATAACCCCCTATTGGTGCACATTCAGTGGCAGAGGGAGCGCTCAGTGATACCAACATGGCGGCTTCGGCTGGAGACGCTGGAGGACTCTGTGTTTGAGGATGCGGTCCGGCAGGGCATTGTTAGTTATTTTGGTGTGAATGAGGGCACGGCAGCGAGTAGGTCTATTGAATGGGATGCAATGAAAGTGGTGGTGAGAGGGGTGTGCCTGGGCAGGTTCTCGAATGCTCGAACGACTGTGCTGAATGATCTCATGAAAGCAGAAGACACTTTGAGGGACCTGGAGCGCCGCAGGCCGACCAGGCCTGGTTTACAGGCCCAGTTATTGGAGGCGAAGGAAGTGGTGGCTGCTGGGACGGAACGCTTGAGATGTTATGATTATAGGCAGTACATTATCAGGGCACACGCGGAAAGGGACAAGGTGGGAACCCTCTTGGCCAGACTAGCGAACCCGGAGCTTAGGGGTTGCCCGATCCTTAGCATCACTAATGTGCAAGGTGAGTTGGTGTACTCCCAGGCGGCTGTACTGGACCGCTTCAGGGGTTATTATGGGGACTTGTACCGGAGTCAGTTGGAAGTGGGGATGCAGGACATCGTGGAGTACTTGGGGGAGAGGCCGCTTCCGGTCCTTGATGAGGAGGACGCGAGGGACCTGGGTAGCCCCATCATGCTTACGGAAATCCGAATGGCTATCAAACATATGGCCCGTAACAAAACGCCCGGGGTGGACGGACTGCCGATTGAGTTCTATCAGCACTATGTGGACGTTCTGGCGCCCAGGCTGCTGGTGGTGTACACGGAAGCCTTCGAGAAGGGGGCCTTGCCTGGCTCCATGCGGGAGGCCTTGATAGTGCCGCTCCTCAAGCCTGGCCGGGATGCCGCGGACGTGAGGTCTTATCGCCCGCTGTCCATGTTGACGGTGGACTATAAGATACTGAGTCGCATCCTCGCCACTAGACTGGCTCCGCACATGACGGGCCTGGTACACAGGGATCAGGCCGGGTTTATACCCACGAGGAGCACGGCGATGAATATTCGCCGCCTGGTGGGAATAATGGACGCCATCTTGGGTGGGGAAGGAGCGCCGGCGGTTCTGTCCGTGGATATCGAGAAGGCCTTCGATAGCTTGGAGTGGCCCTTCTTGGATGGAGTGCTGGAGAGGTTTGGCATGGGTGACGGGTTTCGAAGGTGGACGAGGGTCTTGTATAATTCAGCGACGGCGAGAGTTCGTTTGGGCGGTCTGGTCTCAGCGGCGTACCCGGTGAGCAGGGGAACGCGACAGGGGTGCTCTCTCTCCCCTCTGTTGTTTGCCCTGGCGATGGAACCCTTGGCGGTCCATGCGAGGTCGGGCGACCGATACTCGGGTATAGAGGGTGATGGACAGTGGCATCATATTTCGCTTTATGCGGATGACCTGCTCCTGTATCTGGCTGATACCTCGGGGGCCCTGGTTGGGGCGATGGCTCTGCTGTCCGAATTCGGCCGGCTTTCGGGCCTTAAGGTCAACTGGGCGAAGACCTGCGTGTTCCCGCTGAGGGCGGGATCGCCGGCCCCCGACGGCGATTTGGGTGTGGCATGGGAACCCTCTTGCATCACCTACTTGGGTGTCCGCATCTACCACTCGGCTGCTGACCTTTTGGAGGGTAACATAGGCCGTTGTGTTCGATCACTGCGGGGCAGCCTGTCTTTCTGGTCGACCCTCCCGCTGACAGTCCTGGGCAGGATAGCACTGCTGAAAATGGTGGCGCTCCCCCGCTTCCTTTACTATTTCCGTACGCTACCTGTCTGGATTCCTCAGGGGGTGTTTAGGGAACTGCGGTCTATGATTACTGGCTTTCTCTGGGGGCATGGCCGTCGCAGAATAGCCTTGAGCACGTTACTTCGCCCCAAGATGGAAGGGGGCATGGCTGTGCCCGACCTAGAACTGTACTACCTAGCGGCGCAGCTGCAGGTCCTTACACAGAACGTGGCCAGGGTGTTCCGGGGGCCGGAGGACGACCGGGATCGGGGGATACAGCGCCACGTGCTGTCGTACATCGTCATGCAGCAACGGCTCGAGCTGCGGGCCCTCTCCATGGAGGAGCGGACGCTCCGGCTGTGCTGGCAAAGGAGCCTTCGGAGAGCGCGGGCATCAAGGCCTTACGCCCCGGAGATTCCGATCGGGATGTTGACGGCTTTGCCGCACGGAGGAGATTGGTCCCCGTTGTTGGGTTGGGAAGAGGCGGGGTTGCAGGTGGTGGGTGATCTGTACATAGATGGGGCTCTAGCGCCGTTTGACGTGCTCCGGGACCAGTTTGGCCTGCCTGAGGGGGGCTTCCTCCTGCACGCGGCGGTGGTGGCGGCCATACAAAAGCATTGGAGAGAGGGGCTCCTGGAGCCCAAGACGACCATGGCGTGCCAGTATGTGGTGATGGCGGCTGGCACATTCAAAGCTGTGACATGCCTCCATAATAGGATGCTGACAGAAGGGCTGGAACCGCTCCATGGGCTTAAAGCTAAATGGGAGGCGAGTGTTGGTCGGCCCATACCGGATACGGCATGGGGCCACATCCTGCGACGCACGTGGAAGGGCACCAGGAACGCCCGCTTTCAGCAGGTCCATTTCTATGTGCTTCATAGGGCCTACTTGACCCCAGAGAAATTGCAACGGCACTTTCGGGTGCTGGATGCCTGTTGCCCCCGGTGCTCGTCCCCAGGGGCGGATATGGACCACTTGTTTTGGGGGTGTCCACAACTGGGAACCTATTGGGCAGAGGTAGGGGAACTTCTGAATGAAGTGACCGACAGGGAGGTAGAATTCGACATGGCAGCGTGCCTGTTGCTTTGGTTCCCGCATACTAAGCGCACCAAGGTGACAAGCAAATTCATAGATCTGGCTCTGATATTGGCACAGAGGGAAATATCATGGCACTGGAAGTCTAGGGGCGGTCCCTCACTGCGTAGATGGAAGAATGAGTTGCTGCGGTGGTCTGACTGTGAGAGCGTGCTCCGGATGAAGCAAGCGGTAAAGTTGGGGAATGAGAAGGTATTGGATGCGGCGCGTGCATGGGAGTTAGTGGTACAGGCTTTGCGTGATGCTTTGGTTGAGGATGAAGACGGCGAGAACTGATCCGCTGGACACCACAGGGCATATACAAGAATACGGAACCACGCACTGTATTGGACCCATCCAGTTCAGCGGAGCGATACGCGCACCTTAGCAGTTGCCCGGGGGGGGGGGGGGGGAGTTGGGGGGGTCAGTTGTGGGGGGGTTGGGGAGGGCCGGAAGCCTTTGGAGGGTTGCGGGCTGAGACCTAGGACCTACTGGGACAGGGGGCATTGAGTGGTGGATCGACTGAATGGGTGGAACGGCCTGGTAAGTTGGCCGCATAGCCTAGAGTAGGCCCCGACAGGGGCGATCACATTACCTGCACGGAGATGGCTGACAGGAATGTTGTTGCGGGCGGGGGGGTAAAAGCAGATACGCAAAACGATCTGTCGCCAGGGTCCCAATGGGACGTACACTGTGTTGTGTTCCTTTCGAGCGAAGTGATATGCCGCCCGGCCTCCGGGATGCGGGCTAAATGGCTGTGTACCACTGTGAATTGTCATTGGACGGGGGGGGGCCACGAGTGTGCTGGCTGTTCACTGTTATCCTGTGGTTTATAACTCTGCAATAAAAATATAATTTAAAAAAAAAAAAAGTCCTCGTATCTTTGAATCCTTGAGTGAGCCCTCTTCTTTCAGCAGCCATCGGTAGTCCTATTTCAACAGGACTTTTGCCTTCGGGCAATTCTTCTCAGATCCATGATGGTTGGTGAGGTGATATTTTTATTTTTAAACATACCTTGTGCTGTACTTTTTCTGTGCCATACCATAATATTACTCAGGAACCCATTTCAGTATGGCAGAACCCTTCTCTTTCTGCCAGCAGGCAAGCCTGTCATAAGCTTAAAAAATCAAATACCATAATTTCATTTGTCCAGCAAACACCGAAACTTGCATTACCGGTCGGTAACGGCCGAAATCGGCCGTTACCGACCGGTAATCGGCGATCTACATCTGGCCCCAGTTCTTGATTTGAATAATAGTATGTAAGCAATCAGTATCTTAAAACAAACTAGTCAAAACACTGCAAGAAACTCCAGCTATAGTAAGTCACACCTTCGGCAACTGATGCAGGTAATTGTATACATACGTAGCAATCACTAGCATCCATTGTATCCACATACTCATTAACCACATCGCTGCTAAGGCTTTTCCCCTCCTGTGCTGGGACCTCATCAGGTCCATTGATCATGACGAGCTCAGCTCGTCATCAGCACAGCTCAACCGTGCTGCATGACGAGCTGAGCTCGTCATGAGCATGGAAGGGGTTAAGCAATCTAGTCTAGACATTTAGGGTCCGATTCCGATTCTGAAAAATGCCCTCCGAATAGCCGTACGGAGCTTTTTTGCCGTACTATTCGTATGGAAAACGGTACCTGTACGTACGACCTAGTACCATGTGTACCCAAATCAGTTCTCCGTACGAATCGTACCGAAGACCATACAACTCACTGATCCATACGAATCGCATTCGGAACGCGCAGTACGTGACGTCCGTACGGATCGAAGCTGTATTTTCCGACCCAGCAAGTGCGAATCATATCAACAACACTCCGTACAACTCTTTTTCTACGGGAGCTTAAAACATCCGTAAAAGCATATTTCGCCTTGAAATGCGTACTAATTGGACCGCCCGGGTACGGTGCGTACACCCATGAATGTTGGTGCATGGCGCGTAGAGGTATGTTTTGTACCCCCCCAAGGCTGTAGGTGTACGATGCGTACACCCTGTGCATTTAAGGGTATTTGAATATGTGGCTCTCTGTATGAATTGCCTATACGCGACATGTTCCGTACGAATTACGTATTCATTACCGGGTCCGGATCGTACTTGGCGGGTCGTACGGCATGTTTACAAAATGTATGGTTCACTGTGAGAGTTTAATTCGTACGGATTTTGCCTTGTATTTCGTATGGTTCACACAGATTTGGGCGTATTTCTATCCTACGGATCGTACTACGCGATTTCGGACGGATTTGTACGAATCGTACGGAAACGGCTTCGAATACGAATCGTCGTACGGATTTGTTTCCCGAATCGGAATCGACCCCTTAGTGAAGGTTCAGAATTTTGAGAAATAAAGATTTAAAGTGTTGTCATTCAAAGCAGTAGCATCAGTGCCATTAGTTTTAGCAGTTTTGAAAAAAGTGGTAAGCGTAACATTTTCAGTGGGTACATAATGCGGCAAATTTTTAATAATACGCAATGTAACTAATATCAGAGGAATAACAGAACTAAATCCTGCATACACAAGTTTGCATCTAGGAGAATCAAGTGTTAGACTTCTTGGCTTCTCACAATTAAGACCGTTTAAAAAATAGAAAATTGCAAAAACATAGCAGCAAGTGGTTTGAGCAATTCTGCAAAGTTTGGCACATGAATACCAAGGCACGGTTCAATGGTTTTGTTCAAAATGAGAAATGCACAGATCAGCTTTGTTGATGAGTATATTTAGGATAAATTATGTCACTCCTTCAAGTGATACACCGAGATTGAAATTCAAATCGACAACAAGGTTTGTTTCAAAGAGGTTCAGGAGGACTCGTATTGTTAAAGCAAATGTTATCAAACTCCGGCTCCCATTCATATGCAGGCAGATAAGTCTATCCAGGAGACGCTTACTTTGGACTGGGTACTCTCACTCTTTTTGTTCTTCTTATAACTGCTCTCTCATCATCACTGTCACTCTGGTCAGATTGCTTGACCTTTATGGAATGGTCTGTGGTACTCCCAATCTTCCTTCGGTTAGGCAAGTTACAGTATCTCAACTTTTCTGGTCCAACTAGCTTTCTAGGTGCACAAGGCCTTTTGTTAGGGTCAACACTTTCCGTAGTCAACACTACTGGCTGAAACCCTTCGGAACCAATATTATTTGACTTTCTGTGCCCCCTCAGGCCAAATGAGTGCTGTTCCAGCAGCTTGTTGGCCTGCAACAGCTTGAATAACCTGCAACCTCTGTCTCTCTCTCTGATCACTGGCATAGCAGGGACAGGTGCTGGTATGTCATCAGGGGGACATGGGACTCTGCTACTATATGTGGCATGTACCATGCTCAGGTGATCTCCGCACTTCACAGAAGTGTTGGTAACCAGGATCACCCGGTATGATCCTTTCCAATGGGGCTCCAAGCACAATTATTGCACGTTCGTCATCACCAGGACCCAGTTAGCCGAACTGTGGTCATGCACTGCTCCTGTTGAGTTGCAAGCATAGCCTCTCTAATTTGGTGTACTACATCAGACAAACCTTTACAATAGTCCATGAACGGATCATCTGTTGTGCTGACTAAAGCATTGGCAGGAACAGCTGGCTGCCTTATCTCTCGACCCATTATAACTTCATAGGGGGACAATCCTGTTCTCCTGGCCACTTTAAAGATGTTGAAGTGCACACCTTTGTCAATCTGGATTTCAATGTGCCATTTATTTGTTTGACAAGTCCAGAGAAACCTCTAGAAGGTAACTGCAATGAAGCTTCTGCTCAACCTTTACCTAAAAAGATTGATCAATACATGCATGGTTCAGCCCACGAGAGGTACTCCTAGCAAGCAAACTCAAGACCCAAGAAAAAAGAAGTGTATGGGTTACCACTTATTGTCCTTTAAGCACACAAGTAGCTAAAATCATTAAAAGACATTGGCCCACTGTGAAATCACTGAGGACATGTCAAGAATTACCAATATTCTCGTACAAGAAGGGTAAAAATATCAAAGACCACCTGGGACATTCAGACACAAGCATATTAATACCTACTACTACTATCAAGGAGGCCTGGTCTCTACCCCTGCAACTGGCCCTTTAGCTGTGGAAGTTGGGAAGTGCATAGCGTGCCAATACACGAAGAATACCAAAACTGTCAACCATGGCAACATAAAATGGACTCTGAATGATTTAACTAACTGTGCCACCACCAATGTGATATATTGTATTTGGTGCCCCTGTGACCTCATCTACATTGGTCAAACCACCCAACCAGTTAAGACCTGTATTGGCCAGCACAGGAGCAGAACACGTTGCCAGGTAGAAACTGCGCACTTGCTAGAACATTACAAGGAGAAGTCACACATTGCAGATGGCATACACTGGCAAATGATTGAGAAGGCCAGAAAACCACCCAGGGGTGTCAACATTACCCACACTCTACAATTTTTGGAATGTAAATTGATTGAAATATGTGACTCCATCAGGAAAGGTTTAAACAGTCTTGAAGAGTGGTGAAAATTCATTATTCATTATTAACTGAAGTCTGTAATCTTCTTGTCGCTGCGCCACCTACCTCTAAGCTTGGTTCCTTGCCTTCACATTTCATCAGTGCCATCTAACATCTCTGTCCATCCCACTCATGACACCTAGTACAGAGGTAATCTACTGTGTCTGAACCTGTTGGTAGAAATTACTGAATTACTGGTGTATCTGTTACTATTTGATACCTTCTGGCTTGCACTACTTGGCTGCCAGGAACTTGACCTTCCACGTAACCCGGCAGACTCTAGCTAGGGCACTGAACATTCCATGTATCATCCCAACCTCGAATTGCTTATGTTAATTGAGTGCCTAATTATATGTTGAATCATGTTTGGGCATAGCCAGTCATATATCTTACCCGTACTATGTATATCTTTGACTTACCAGTAATTACTTATGACACATGTTATCACTACATCTTTGACTCATGAATTGTTAATTGTCATTAATTGGTGTAACAAGGCAATAACTATTGAGGTATACACTACTAGAGAGCAATGCTGCTGAGTTTGTACTAAAATGAACATCACAAGAGAGATAAGTTGTTATCTGTTAACCTACTGTAATTAAGAATGTGTCAATCTCTAGATATGCAGTAGATCACCCGTGACACCACTTATCGCTACAGTGGTATTCAACCTTCATACTGAATTACCAACTAGAGATTACTACAGTGGACATAGTAGACACATTTTACTCCAGTGACAATAGTTTGTCACTTGTAACCTACTTTGATGTGACCTACACTAGCTTGGGAAGTACCCCGGTACCCCCTTTACTCCCTAATCTGGTTGTATTGACTCCACCTCAAGATGGCCGACGCCATCAGCTACCTTGCCATTGACCTACACTGGGACCACACATGCGCCGCTAAGCTCCGTCAAATTGTACATGCGCATTATCAGTGGGCTTATATATGAGCCTACATTTCACGGAGCATCACCCGGACGTTACCGACAGTGCCCTGCCACCAAGTGAATAGGTGCGCTGACCGCCTTAAGTGTCTCCTTCCCCCAGAGAACTTCGTACCGATGCCTCCTATCAGCCCGCTTCACTGGTTAATCTGTGCTCTTAGTTTGCGATATGACTGCAAAGCCTTAACTACATAGACAATCATGTTCCCTCATTTTCCTTGGCAATTTTAAATCTTGACAATTCAAGTATTATACACGTTAACATGAACCGATTTTGGACTAATGCCACTTTACTACAAGCCTCATTGCCTAATCTGTGCTCGTATTTTTAGCTATTGAATAGAGGATCTTGTTCCATATTATCCATGGCTTTCTGATTTTTAAATCTCGATAAGTTAATTACTTAAATATGAGATGTTCCCTCTTACCACAATTGGCCATTTTTAGCCAGCCTTCTTTGTATTCATTTAGCATACAACTGCGCTCCTTGTTTATCTAGACCCTGTTGGTTATCTCAGCAAATAAAGCCACTATGTACCAATACTTTATTGGCTCCTCCTTCTACCAACAACCATCATTACATTTTTTCTCAATTGGACCTTTTAATCCTCACAGTTTTTGGTTATGGTTACTTCACATGGGGTCACAATTCACTTTCTAAATACAAATGTATATAACGTAAATGCGCGAAGAGGACCAAACTATTGTATGCTTTTTTTGTATTCAATAATTATTATCCAAGAATAAATATCTCACTTCCGCTGACGTGTGTATCAAAAACATACCCTTTTTTGTCCAGAGGGCTAAAAAACTGTTTTTATTTGTTTTTTATATGTTGATGCCTTATTAAGCTAAAGCCTTATTCTATATTTGATTTATTTGCTTCAATCTGGCAGGCGACATTAACTGTAGCTGTAATCAATCAACTGTTCTAAAAATGAGTTCCTTGTGAACATTGTCTGTGCTTAAATTAAAAAACTTGTAATGCTGCACATAAATATTTCCGGACTTCATAACTAAAATAAGTTCCTCAATCTGACTTGAGAGAACTCAGGAAACCAAACCTCGGAATCAACTCCATTAGCAACAATTTAGCCCCTCTGAAGCTGTCATTCCTGTGTGTTGGATAAGCTTACACCCATTTTGAGAAAATACAAACAGTAACCAAGACATATCTCAATCCATTGCAAAGGGGCATCTGAATAAAGTCTGTTTGCATCCGGTTGAAGGAACCTGCTGATTTCCCTACATGGCTCATTGTAACAGACGTTCTTTTTCCCACATTTTGCTGTTGACACACTATATACTTTTGGCAGATGTTTTCTGCAGTATATCTGAATCTAGGGTTAAACTACACTTGTTGAAAGAGGCATATCATTGCATATCTTCCCACATGTGCAGGACATTGATAATATCTGGTAACAAACTATCAGGTAATACAGGTCTGCCATCAGTATTAATCCAAACATCATCCTCCCTTCTGGTACAACCTGCTCGCACCTAACTTTGCTGTTCTGTTTTTGACACTTCTTGCTGCAATTGTCTAACTTCTTCTCATGTGACTTCTGATGTTTCATCTACTAACTCCCCATTAAAGGTATGGGAATTTATGTCACAGTACTTAGCCATCTCGTCAGCATATCTATTGAAAACGGTCACATAGTGTCTTGCCTACGAGCTACACACTTGAGTTCTACAATTTCTGCAGGCAATTGTAGGAACCGCCAAAGGGTCCTCACACTTTTTCCATTTTGTACAGGCGATCCGGAGGAAGGCATGACCCCCCACTGTGACCACAATTGCCCAAAGTCATGTGTTACTCCAAATCTGTACTGACTCTCAGTAAAGATTGTAACTCTGAGTCGTTCTGAAATGCTGCTACATCTCATTAGCTCTATCAGCTCTAATGCTTGAGCTGAATACACTCTTTGGAACCATGACACTCCCACAACCTCTGCAGCAGTACAAACAACATATGCAGCTTTCAGGTTTCCTTCATTGTATTGCAAGCAAGAACCATCAACAAACAGCATATGATCCGATTCAGGAAATGCTTCATCCATGATATCAGGTCGGGCTTAGTACATAATTCAGTCATATCCAGGCAATCATGATCAACTTTATAAGTCACAGTTTCATGTCCAGGCTCTGGCAACAGTGAAGATGGGTTCAATATTGTGCATCTCTTAAGGGCAATATTCTCAACAAATAGAAATATTTGTTCATATTTAGTCAAACGACTATTAGTTAGATACTGTGTCCAAGTACCGGTCATTAGTGTTTCCATTGAGTTAGGCACAAACACGGTAAGTGGATGTCCCATGACTTTGCTTTCACACTGTTCAAGACACACACATGCAGATGCAAACGCTTTCAAACATCCAGGCAGTGCTGCAGCCGCTGGATCAGGAGTCGCTGAAAAATATGCGACTGGTCTTCAATTGCTTCCGTGCAGCTGTTTTAGTATTGAAATAAACGCAGCCTTCTCTCTCACAAAAAAAATAACACAAACCACTTGTTGTAATCAGGCATTCCCTGAGCTGGTGCCCCACAAAGGCATTCTGGAAACTCAGTTGGGGCTGTCCTACAACTGTCATGCCAGGTAACCTGATCAGACACATCTTTGTGTGCCAACTTCTCGGGAGGTTTTGCTGTCATGGAGAAATTTGGGATCCATTGTCAACAATAGCCCATGATTCCTAGGAACATGCAGACTTATTTTTGGATAGTTGGCGGACTCATGTTTAGAATCACTGCATTCTTTCCTGCAACACTTTCCTAGCTCCTTTTTCAATGTGGTATCCTAAGTACAAGCCTTCAGTTGGACAAAACTGTATCTTAGTTAGGGATAAATTATGTTCATTTTCGGACAGATACTTCAAAAGGGCAAATGTATGAGTCCTGATAGCTTTCTGCAAATTTGACGGCACCAGTAGGACCCCAATGTACCACACTTATCATGTATGTTTAAATATGTTATGTATTTTGTTGTTTTTTCTGTGGTAATGGCTATGCCAACAACAACTTACAGTGTTGATTGCAGTGTCTAGCGAGTTAGCAATGACAGAACCCTTTTGGCAGAATGCAATGAAGGCTTATTTAAAACGCTGGGTTTGCAGTTGCACACAGATGAATAAAGACATGTAATACAGGTGTGGCATAGTCATTGGTGGTACCCCAATTGGGGAGGACCTTACAACTATCAATGAGGATGGGATAAGCCATTCCCAGAGTGTTTGCTGTAGTCCAAGCAAACTGCTCGTACATGCCACATGTGACACGTTGTTGATGTACAGAATGAACGCTTAATGCATGTGGAGTCAAAGCACAGCCCTGGCCGCTATGAAGCGGTTGAAGATAACAAAAGCATTGAGGAGAATCTGACCATCATTGTCTGAGAACCTGCTGGTTAGGCCATACATAAAAGTACTTCGCTGCTAGGAAAAATAAAGTTACACTTTGTACGGAGTGTTATGGCTGAAGTCGGATACAACCAGGTTCCCAAAGATCAGTCATTGATAATCAAAATTTGCAAAATAACACTGCGAACTGAAGCACTGTAAGGCGGAGATCAACTAGGTGTAGAGAGCACAAATTGGTGCTTAGAAAAGAAGAACTAATTGACTTACAAAACCCATTAAAGAGGGTCATCATACCACTGTACTTCGAGACATGGCTCAAGGAGATGTGCACAAGGTTGTGCTTACAGAGCCGTTCATACCCAAAGAAGCTAGCCACCTAAACACTGCTAAGTGGGACTCAGAACAACTTCAGAGGTCTTTGAAGAATGAAGAGTCAAAAGCAACTCTCGTAATAGTGGCATTTTTTAGATGGCCGCTAAAAAGAAGTTGCGTTTCCAGTCAATGTCAATTACTACCCCGAGGACAGCATGTTGCAAGGCCTCAGACATTGTTTGCACAAACAATCCCACGGTGATCATCAAACAGCGTAGAAAATAATGCTACTTTCCATCTCAGTAAGTTCCACACTGGTCTACAATGCGGCTACATTCCTGAAACCACCACTACCTTTCGATACTGCCAAAAGGCTAAATATAGGCGATAGATGGATTGTTTGGATAGAGATATTTGAAGATTCGATTGATGCACCTGAAGAGCATGATTAAAAATAGATTATCATATCTCAAAAATCTTGCTAGTGATACTGTAAAAGAAGTCATAAAGAAAATGCTGCGAACTGAAGGAAAAGTCAAATACCGTCAGATTAAAGAAACACTGAGGGCCCGATGTAGGTAAACGCGATTTTCCGATTTCAAAATACCGAGGCGGGCCGAATCGGTATTCTGAAATCGGAAAACGAGAAGTAGGGAAAAAAAACCAATTGAATACCGATTCGGTCGGCATCGGTAATGAGAATCGGTACGTTCCGAATCGGCTCGGTCCGAATCGGAAAGTACCGATTCGTCTAACAACGAATTGGAAATTACCGAATCGGCTACCACCGATTCGGATATTCCCGAATCGGCGAATACCGATTCGGTACAAGCCGAATCGGTAAAATCCGATTCGGCAATCATAGATTCGTAGCCATGAAAACACACCCATGGCGAAAAAGCCCATAGGAATGCATTGAAGGAACCGATTCGGCTTTTGCCGAATCGGCTTTTACCGATTCGGTAATATCCGATTCGGCAAAAGCCGATTCAGCCAATGAGGTGGCTCCCCCTCCCCCACCCAAACAGGGAGTGGCAACACTGGCAGGTGCAGCTAATTAAGAAGTTTCTGGAGAGCCAGCCTGAGCTCAACACTCACAGTTTGCAGCAGTGGGAGTAGGAGGTTGCCAACTGAACTGGAGAACATGGCAGAGCAGTCAGAAAGCCAGAAGTCCTCCCAGAAGAGGAAGCCCAAGTTCACCACCACCGAACTTCAGGTGCTGGTGGAGGAGGTGGTGAGGGTGCACCACCAGCTGTTTGGCAAGCTGTCCCTGAACGTGCCAGACAGCACCAAGAGGAGAATCTGGGCCGACATCGCCCAGAAGGTGAATGCTGCGGGTGTCACCCCCAGGTCTGTCGAAGAACTTAAAAAAAGGTTCTATGACATCCGCAGCCTCACTAAGAGGAAGATGGGCGAGATACAGAGGCAGGCTGGAGGCACAGGAGGAGGCAGGAACCCGGCGCCACCCCTCACCGAGCTGGAGGAACTGGTCTCCAGCACCATTGAGAGGGAGAGTGTCGTTGGAATCGGGACCCTGGACAGCTCTGCGAGAGCCACAGCTACAGGTAAGAAGCATGCGCATCATGACACACCCTACCAGACACCTCCCCATTAGGCACAATGCATAGGCAAACCCCAGCACAGTACTGTCACCAACATACAAGAGACAAGCATCATGGTACATGTAGTCAGCAGAAGTTAGCTAACTATGGCAGTGCAGATTCACACGACAGGAAACAGTGTGACACAGTGTAAGGAGATGCAAGGACATGTGGAATGCTATAATTGTACTGCCTGTAATACATCGGCACTCAGTTTACAAATGCTTCTTTGTACCTAGGGGCCCCATCAGGCGGAACAACAGTGACAGCAGAGGGAGCAGCAGCGTCCGACACTGCAGTCGCAGGGCCCAGCACCAGCCAGGCTGGCCAGAAGGAGGAGGAGGAAGGAGACACCACAGGGCTAGGTATGGAGGGAGTCCTGGTCATTGACTACGATGCACTGCACTCCCCAGTAATGGCCAGCACACCCCCCTTGCAGTTCTCCCCAGAGAACTCCCCTACAAGGGACACCATTCCGCCGACTCCAGCTCCTGCCACAACCGTGGCCTTGCCACCTGTTCAACCTGTCCTGGGAGCAGGGGTTCAGGGACCGGCCAGCTTCACACCCCCACCAGTGGCACCCCAGCCCACTCAGCAGGCTGGAAGCAGCAGTGCCCGGCGCCGTAACATCACCACCACTGCTGCACCAGCACGGGAGGGCAGTGTATTCCTGGGCCTGGAGGGACAAATGGTGAAAATTCAGAGGCAACAAGCCAGGTCCACTATGGCCTGCCAACGCCAGCTCCTGCAGCACAACATGCAGATGGGAGAGTTGGTGAAGGGATTCCAGGCCGTGGTGGAATCCAACAAGGAGGTGGCAGCAGGGTTAGGCAGGCTAACCACTGCCATCACCCACTCAGCAAGCAGACAGGAGGAGCATGAGCTGGTGCGCAGGCGGGATGCCCGGGTTCTGAACCGCGCCATGGGCCGCCTTGCAGCGGCGACGGCACAACTGTGCCATCGCAGCGCCAACCAGGAATCCGTCCTTAGTCAGCATACGGCTGAGCTTACTAGGGGGATGGCCAGGATCACCACTGCCATGGAGGCCATGATAATTTCAAACACCGCCTCCAATCCGGCCCTGGACCTGGGTGATGCTGGGGACAGCAGCAGCCGCAGCAGCCCGGCCAGCGCTGCGTCTGAGCCACGGAGGAGCACCAGGCGCTCCGCTGATGCTGCTGGGCATTCAGAGGGGGCTGAGGGACACCCCAGTGGGTCTGGCAAGCGGGCAAAAAAATAGCCTGGCAAGGGCGGGTGAGGCAACCAGTACCTTGTACTTTATTTTTTTTACCATACTCCATTTTTTGTTGCACATCAGTGCTGTAACTGTGGTGCTACACTATTAAAATATTTGTTTCAAAACAACATTTAGCTGTCTTTGCATCTGTACTCAGTCAGAAATAGTTCTCAGTGATCTCCTCACGTCTGTATCTGCCATCACTTGGCGTACACACCCCAGCTGGCTGTGTCAGTGGCACAGCTTCGTCGTCGTCATGGTCCTCGTAGTCAGACAACTCTACCTCAGTGCCCTTCTTGACCGCAAGGTTGTGTAACATTGCACATACAGCTATGATCTTGCAGCAGGTGATGGGGGTATACTGCCTTGCACCTCCACTCTTGTGCAGGCATCTGAATCTACTTTTCCAGATGCCAAAGGTCCGTTCGACAACATTCCTTGTGCGTATGTGGGCCCGGTTATACCTCCTTTGGCTGGGTGTGGAGGGGTTGAGGTAGGGGGTGAGTATGAATGAGCGGAGGGCATATGCACTGTCGCCTGGAAGAGAAAGGGGTCACATTAGACACATGCATACATGTATTCCACCTACCTACTATGTGTAATGGGGGTCTGATGAAGTGTCTCACCTAGGAGGTATCCTTCTCCAAATTCGCCAGCCATCAGCTGTGCATATATGCCGCTCTGTTGGAAAATATAGGAGTCATGGGTACTCCCTGGAAATTTTGCAACCAGGTCTGTGATGGTGCACTTTGCATTGCAGATCACCTGCACGTTGATGGTGTGTGTAGACTTGTGATTGCGGTATATGTATTCGGTGTCCGCTGGTGGGCAAATCGGAATGTGCGTGCCATCTATGCAACCGATGATTTGGGGAAATTGTGCCATCTGGTAGAAGTCAGCTTTGGTTTGTAGCAGTTCTGCGTGGGTTGCAGGGAAAGAGATGTATTGGTCCATCCTGTGTATCATGGCGTCAAGGAATGTGTGGAAGAACCTTGACAGGCTGCTATGGCTCACCCCTCCTGCTGCTGCTACTCCACTTTGATAGCTGCCAGACGCTAGCAGGTGTAGGCTGCATAGCACCTGGATGTGCGCAGGGATGGCGTGTGCCCTTGGGGTGTGGTGGTCCAAGAATGGCTTGAGATCCCTGATGAGCTCAAGTATGGTGTCAGAGTCCAGCCTGTATCTCTGTAGTATCTCTGCCTCTGTGAGCATGAACAGGGTTATCCTCTGTCTGTAGACCTGTTCATTTCTTAGCCATTCCCTCTGTCCTTCCTGCTGTAGCCGTAGCCGCCTCGCAATGACATAGAAAGCTGCCATCCTGCAAGTTGCAATGCATTTTGGGACTGTTTATATGGGTTGGAGTTGGTTACCACCTGATTGCAATCCATGGTAAATACCGAGTGAATTCTACCGATTTTGAGCCGATTTCGGTGTTTCTGTGCCTCCCTACATCTCCCCAACTGTCGGAGTCGGGGAATTTCCCGATCGGCGAATCCTACGAATCGGCATGTTTTCCGATTCGGCTCATGTCCGAATCGGTCTTTCTACCGAATCGGTAGATGGACCGAATCGGTGATTTACCGATTCGGTGTCACTAACGAATCGGTCAATGGACCGATTCGGTGATATTCCGAATCGGTGTGACTAACGAATCGGTCAATGGACCGAATCGGTGATTTTCCGATTCGGTGTCACGAACGAATCGGTCAATGGACCGATTCGGTGATTTTCCGATTCGGTGTCACGAACGATTCGGTACATGGACTGATTCGGTCTTTGCATCCGAATCGGTGTTTTTCCGATTCGTTACATGTCCGATTTTCGGTATGTACGTATCGGATTCTTTCCCATTCGGTGCTCATTCCGAATCGGTTTTCACTCCGATTCTTTATGTTTTTCGTTCCCTACATCTCGATGGCTGTTTACCGATCGGTAGGGGCCAAAAATCGGTATTTTCGGCCGTTACCGATCGGTAAAGGGCTACCTACATCTGGCCCTGAATCTCTTGTTTAATCCTTTGCTCAATGTTGATTACGAAAGATACATTTTCAGTCAAGAATGACAGAAAATTGATGACAACAAAATTATTGATAAGATGGTGCACACCCTTGTTGTTTTTATCAAACTAATTCAAGTTAATCAAACTGTTTTTTAGGTTGGGTGCTCCTTCAGGTGGCTTGTCCGTCCTTAACACGTCAGTTTAAATGTAACAAGAAAGTGTTACCATCAGATTGATGATAACATCCCTGATCTTGGGCACACCTTTGTGTTCTTGAAAATCAAGACTATCATGCCGCTGGCCTACACTTTTTTCGGTAAGCTACCGTGCGTTTCTGCCACTCGAACCTGCACGCAATATTTCTTGAGCCCACACCAAAGGCGGGCATTGACAATTTCCGTGTTTCTTTGCAGAACACGCTTAAAGAAGATCGACTTATCGTAAGCTCTATACCCTTCATTTAAGATATACCGATCCTTCTTTTGATTATGTAACCCACTGGGTGACGAATAAAAATCCTGTTTCATTACCGCGCATGCTGAGCACTTTTTAACTATCACGGCATAGATGTTGAACACCGCGCTAACACGCACATACTTAGTAAATTGATCCCTGCATGATGATACTCGTTTTCTCAATACCTCCATCACCCGCTACTATACTCCTGGCATTTCCAAGATCACATCACTTTTCTGATATATGTTTTTTTATATATGGTTTTCTGTGTACTTTTGGTTGACTGTGGTTTAATGCTTTTCTGTATTAAGACAATGTTTTCTTAGACAACTGACTAATGTATTGCATATTATGATGGCATAGCCATGTGGCTTACAGTTATATTTTACATTTTAGAGCTCCCAGATGAAGGGCAAACAAGCCCGAAATGCATTGGAGCATAATGGAACAGCTATAAGTCCGATATGAGTGGAAATAACTCTATGGATTGATGATAAATTTACAATGAACTTTAAGAAATACATCCGAACATTGATGAAACAAACAAGGAGTCTTGATTTTCAAGAACACAAAGGTGTGCCCAAGATCAAGAAAATTGATGACACCATTGATGAATTTGTGGAGAGACCTGACACACTCATCAAACACTGTAAGTTCAATTAATTTAATAATGAAGGGGATATGCATCTTAGTGTCATCAATTGATGCGTGTCAGTTTAATTCAGATGATGAATGCTGAGATAAACTCTTAGGGCCCATTAGGATGGCGGGCGGGCTTAGCCCGCCCGCCATCCTGTCGGAAATCGGGACCGCCCGCCCTAAGGGCGGGGGTCCCGCACACACCATTAGGATGTGCCCCCCACAGTGGCGGGAACATCCTGTATTTTCAGCATTGTGGCGGGCGGTGCACTCTGCACCGCCCGCCACAATGCAGAAAATGCACTTTCACATTTTCATTTGCAAAGCGGCAGGCACCGCACGGTGCCTGACGCTTTGCAAATGAGAATGAAGGGGGGTACCACAGGTACCCCCCATGTGCACCCCCCACCTGTTCTTCACTCTGGGGGCCCGCAGGGGGCCCCCAGAGTGAAGACCGCATGCCTTTCCGTGGCGGCAGCGCCGCCGCGGAAAGCCATCTAAAAATGCCCATGGTAATATTGCGGGCGGTGTCTAACAGACACCGCCTGCATGTTACTCGTTTTCCGCCCCGGCCGCTAGGCGACCGGGGCGGAAAACAGGCGGGCGGTATTTTGCACCGCCACCTTCCCCTCCGCCATCCTAATATGGCGGGGGGATTTGGGCTTGCAATGTCGGGCGGTTTGCCTCCGCCAGGCCGGCGGTGGCCACCGCCAGCCTGGCGGAGGCAAACCGCCCGTCATCCTAATGGGGCCCCAAGTCTGGATAGAGGGTAAATAGCTGACAAAGCTTAACAGCATGCTGATAGTCAAGATGCTAATATGGAGGCCAGCGGTGCCCAGAATTAATCAGTTATGAGTGTGAAAAGTAAGCTAAGGACTGAAGGACACAAAGTAATTTCTATAAGTAAAAATAAGTTGGATTTTAGGTATGGATTTTTGTTTCCACATGAAGGTAAATGTCCAACAATTATACAGATGTAAAAAGGATGTAGGAAGGAGAACCATTTTGTTACAAATTGCAAACCATAGGAAAAAGCAATTGCGTCACGGTGTGAAGACAAAATGCCTGCCGGAAAGTTCCAAAAGCAACGCTCAACATGCACCCACAAGGCCATGCGGCAACATCAGATAAGACAAATCACCACTGAATAAAGTTCATTGCCATCTAAATCATTGTCAAACTGTTCTTCTGTATCAGTATCAAGTGAAAGTGGAGAAGATGGTTGTGTCATGTCAATATTTACCTCAGAAAGAATGCACATGTTGGACTAGCCGCATGTGAAGAACAATGTCAGTCAAAGCAAAGTCGACATGACAAGGCACCAAAAACATTTAAACATTATCCCAAAATTACACTGAAAATAAATGATTGTTCGATAAATTTCATTATTGACAGTGGTGTATCGATCACCATTATGCCTGAGGATAAGTATAATGAATTGTCTCCTTTACCACAACTTACTCCATTGAAAACCAAAGTGCATTCATGGGCTGCATCAATGCCCTTAAAATGTCAAGGATCATTTGTAGTGACAATGAAACACAAGAAAACAAAGGTTCAAGCACCCATCCATGTGCTTCAAGGTACAGCCTCAAGTGCCTGTCTACTTAGTTTCAGCACTGCTGCTGAAATGGGACTCATTTCTATAAACTACAACATGAATGCTCCCCACAAAATAGTAAGTCAATTCCCTTCATTGTTTCATGGTTTTAGAAAGCTTAGGACTATGAAAGTATTAATGAGGATGTCGGTCCTGTTGCTGAAAGACATAGACGAATTGCTTTTCATTTACAAGAAGTTTTTGAAAAGGAGCTTGAATAGTTACCTAAGCATGATATCATTGAACGTTCTATTGGTCCAATGCCATGGGTTTCTCCCATTGTGGTAGTGCCCAAGAAGGACAGTGAAGGAGCTGTATGCATATGTGTTGACATGCATCAGGCAAACAAGGCAATTGAACGAGAATGACATTCAGAGCCACACAATGCTGACATGATAGCACACTTAAATGGTGCAAAAGTCTTCTCTCGCCGTGATTGGAATAAAGGTTCTCATTATTTGTAACACAGAGAAAATTGCTGTTGCATTACAACCTTTTCTTCAAATGTTGGTCTTTTTCGATACAAAAGACTACGTTTTTGTGTGTCATCAGCTGCAGAACCTTTTCAAAGAGTCATTCAATATATCATACAGTCAGTCATGGATATGTTCAATTATAGCAATGACACATTCATTTTCGGAGCTACTAAAAAAAAGCACGATCAAGCTCTCAAACAAGTATGTTGTGAACTTGCTGATGCAGGTTTGACTTTATATGCAGACAAGTATGATTTTAAAGACAAAGCTAAAATTCTTTGGCCATATGTTTTCTGATGTAGGCATGACACTCAACCCTGCTAAAAGACGAGTGCTGTCAAATGCTGATCCCCACAAGATGGTTCTATGGTGCGTTCATTTCTTGGCATAGCCAGTTACAGTTACAGATATATACAATACTTTGCCACTGTAAGGGAGCTATTCCATTAGCCCAGATTTTCACTGGCACAAGCCACAATAATGACATGCTAAAGTTGAAAGATATAATTACACATCAGTCAACGTGCCCCTTCCTGCACAAAATACAATCCTGTTTTGGCAATAGTCTGCAGCAACTGCACCAGCACAGGGGGAAAGAACAGGAATTCACTGTATTGGATAAATAAGTTGCATTCTTGCCTTTTCACTTTGACGTGGGGCAGTGCAGCAAAGCCCTAGAAATAAGGGTCATAGGACTCCGTAGAGCTGTGACTCTTCTGGTTTTTAATTTTGTGCTCATCTAATCTTGTGCTCATTTATTTATGTTTCTCGACACAGAACGTCGCGAAAGTGAAACGCACCAGTTTCTACAGCGTCTTAGCAGGTGGATCCCCTCCCGGTACAGCTCAATACGCACCCGTATTAAGGTACTTACATGCTTCGTTTTGCCTAAACAGATTCGTAAACTCAATTATAACGTGAAAAAGAGTCACACCATAAACTCGATCTTAACCCTGACGACACATATATTGTGTGTTTCTCTCTTTACGTATAGCTTGAACTTTGAAATCATCACTTACCCTATTGGGCGATATATAGAAGCAGGAATACCTTCTTGCTCCTAACTAAGCTTGACGAACCATTACAGTAACTCAATATACTAAAGAATGTGACCGCGCATTGGTAAGAACATTCTCCTTTTTATTTCCTCTCGCACATCACAGATGTCCCTTGACATTTCCCTGTTTTTATGGCTTCCTTATGCCCTTTTCTCTTTCCCTCTACCTTCTCTCTATTTCACATAAACAGAACTCCACAACGAGAACGAGACTGATCTCAACCCATTTAATCTGAGTTGAGCCACAAGGTAATAACTCTAACCTCCTCAGAGAGAAATTCTTCTCACTTCACTCCAGGCACCGCCGGTACTATAGACTTTCCACTTACTTCACACGCCCCATAGGGGATTCATTACCACAATTTTCACAAACTAGATGCACTCCATACTCGTCACATTCGCATGGCATGTTCTTCACGTTAAGACCTTTTTGTGTAGGATCGCCGTGTGCTTGTCACACATGATAAACACTTAACTATAATCACGACCTCGTGTCCCACCTAGCACACTTCCACCCGAGGATACCTACAATCACCTTTTAGTGGATTGCGCCTAAACAGAACAGCGTCACCACAAACCACACTCACAACGTGTGAAAGATACTGCACGTCATAACTGCATGTGTGATGCACCCTTGTCACCAATGCATTATGTTAAAGATGTAAGACGTAAAAATGAATATCTATACATACGTCATTTTGTATTACCAGCCCTGAAGAGTCGTGTTGACTCACCGAAGCACGACGAAACACGTGTCGGCTAACTGTGGACTGTTCTTCAAGTGTGGACACAATAAATCTTCATCTTGCAAAAACAAGAAAAACACCCAAGAATCTGCTTCTGTTTGTTTAATTGTTTATGTCACATTTTACTATGTTTATCTTTACCTGAATGTAGTTGCGAGAGCTCAGCTGTATACATGTTGTTAAGTCATTGACTTTTTTTTGGACGGTTAAGGGCTTTTTTCCGTCTGCTCTTCACGCACTACTTATTTACCCACTTACACCATACTCTGTAACGTAGAAATTGAGGCAGAGCGCCCCTAGTATCTGAAATCCTTAAAAAAACCCTGTACAGCTGGCTTCTGGAATGCAATGAAGGCTGGCTTAGAATGTTGGGTTTGCAGTTACACACAGACAAATACAGATGTGTAATACTAAGCTCCTTGTGTGGTGAAGTCATTGGAGAGTACCCTTGCTAGGAAGGATGCTACAGTGAGGATGCTTATAGGTACTTTAACAAGGAAAGGCCAATGTGAACCATCTCAGTCAGCAAGTGTGACTTCAAACCAATTGGTGAGATCATCAAACATAAAATGCCATAATTATGCTGAAGCTTTAATGAAAACAATTAAGAGGGTTGATGGATAAAATCAGGGCTGTCTGGGTCTCTATGAGTCTTATCCCTATGCCAAGTAAATAAAGTCTTCACAAAATAATAAATTAAGTCAAAATCATAAAGTTTAGTCAAAATTAGAATCATTTAAGAGGCAAAATGGAATTAGTTCAATCAGTGGATTATTCGCATGTATAATAAGGCAACTGAAATAATACAAGATGATGAACATATGGTATAACTACAAAGTTATCAAGCAGACACAACCAAAGTATAATTCAGTAGGATGCCTGACAGAGTACATCTCCAAAGAATGCACAAAATTCTCAGTATATATCCAAATACAAACTAGCTCAGAATCTGATCAGTAAAATGGTAAGGAAAAGTCTAGTACATATCTAAAAAAAAAGGCATAATCTAGGGGTGTAGAATGAAAAGACACACACAGAACATGGTGTGAAATTACATAATAGGGCTGCATTAACGCATATACAAGTGAATTAACCAATAACTGTTCAAATACACAAGAAACATCAGATAGCCTACATCTAGTAAAGACCGACTTTGCTGAATATTTTTATGTTTTGTGAGCATAGAAAATGAAGGAAATGTCGGTGCAGCTATGTATTTTAACAAACTGTAGCAATTTTAGAGCATGAATGACTGTCTTATTTAAACCTAGGAAAGTGGCCCTGAAAATTGCAGCAACATACAGGAATATGGTTTCCTCATGAGTGGGCACATTAATACAACTGTATTTTATCAACAAACAGACACCATGTCTGGAAGGATCACACTGCACATTTCAACTGACTCCTCTGATGTAAAAGCAGTGTCTCAACTTCACTTTTGCTTGGTAGAGTGTTTCTCAATGTAATTCTTTCAATGTCGCATATTTAGTGAGCATTATCTCTCCTTTTTTAGCTCAACTCCCTTATCTATGTGCACTTAATTGGCGTATTCCCCATTTACAGGCTTCAGTACTCAAACTCTGTTGGTATCTTTATCAGGAAATCGAGCAAATGGAGAAAAGATAATACTGTGAGTGAATTCCTGATGAAAGTCATTAAGATAATTTGTATTTAATATACTAATGTTCAAAGAAAAGAACGCTAGTTAATTGAGTGTTGGATAGAAAATTTAAAGGACATGAGTCATACTTAAGTAATATCACTTAAGATCTCAGGTTATCTAAAGTATAGATGAAGACGACCAGTTATCTTCAAAAGAAAATAGACTTAAAAGATTTATACAACACAAAAAAGCTAGACCTTAGAGAAACATAGATGCAGAATTATTACATTCCTTCAAATCCCTATGATGGCTCCACAGAGAGAAGTTTAAGGAATAGATGATCCAAAGGTGGCACCACACTTCTAAGTCAGTCTATCTTATTTATCCCATTCCCCTTTCCTTTTCACTGTGACAAGGATAAGTTGAGCTTTGGTACTTGATGCAGTGGTGGACATTGGGAGTTGCTCCTCTGCTCATGTGGAACTTGTTGGCACTAAGATTAGTTGTGTTGCACAGTCAAAAGAGAAATAGAAAAGTACACAGAGACATGAACGCGGAAAGGATCATTCCCCCATCTGTTGATTTCCCAAATAATCACTAAATTACTACTTTACCCTACACTGCAACCCTTCATTAATCATTGTTGGCTCCTTCCATTTAATCTTCCGCAAGGCCTTCAGTTCATCATACATCTCTGCTTTGAGGTCATCAAAAACGTTCTCCTCCCTCTTTCTTTTTCTGGTTATCTTCCTCTTTTCATATCCGTTTTTTCCTGCACATTTCTTTCAGCAAATATAAATGGATTTCATTACAAGCTTTTTGAGGCCTTGTCTTGCTAGCTTAAATGTATATGAATTAGGCATTTTTTCTAATCAGTATGGCCACCCTCTCGGAGCTGCGAAAACACACAGCTGTCAATGCCCTCATTAAGAACCCCTCTTCAAATCCGGCCAAACTTGCAAATTACCGACCAAAATCCCTCCTTCCCTAACCAGCCAAAGTCCTTGAAAAAAACATCAACAGGCGCATCTCCAACCACTCCACCAAACACCAGCTTCTCGACACCACACTGTCAGGATTCAGACCCAACTACATCATGAAAA
Organism: Lissotriton vulgaris; assembly: GCF_964263255.1. NCBI lineage: Eukaryota > Metazoa > Chordata > Amphibia > Caudata > Salamandridae > Lissotriton > Lissotriton vulgaris. The sequence goes on from NC_141691.1 coordinate 1,481,078,086, forward strand.
CCGCCTTTATAACAGCAATATATGACATCCACAAGACTTTCTAGTCTCCCCTAGTCACGAAATAATAAGACTAGATAGAGCTAGCAGACCTGGTGGAGGGGCTGCCTGCATCTACTGTGACACTCTCTCTGTGAAACAGTCACAAACCATCGCCCTTCCCAATTGCAAATACCTATGCATTGATATTGTTAGTAATAAAAGATTCATTAGCAAACTTCATGAGAGCTATCCACTGGCAGACAACCTACCTTTCATTTCACAAATCATGATAGACATCACAACCAATGCTGAACATCAAGCTAGATCTAGCTGAACAAGCTTGGAAATTCTCACCATCCATTGATCACCTAAAATGCTTAAGATTGGTGAGGAACACTTATAATAAATGAATCAGAAGTTTGAAAGCTAATTTCTTGAGAACCTAAACTATATCTAGCTAGAAACTGTCCTAAAATCCTTTTGAACTGGTCAAACAACACATGAATCATCAACATAGTCCTTCTTACAATAGGTTCAATCTTACCCCAAAAACAATGCTTCTTGGCATAAATTCCCACCCCTTAATGAAAGCGACATTCAAAACATTCTGACAGCATTGAAACCTTCAAACAACGTCATCAACTTGTTACCACTGAATATCTTCGGGGACATCAAATCCTCTATGCTCCCAATTTGGACCAAGATAGTAAATGCCTTGCTTCACCAAGGAACTTTCCCAGTTTGCCTGAAAGTAGATCAAGTAAGTCTCCTCCTGAAAAAAACAACTGCAGGTGGCTCGGACCTCAAAAACTTCTGCTGAATCTCCAACATTCCCACTATGGCAAAGTACCTTGAAAAATGTGTCTAGGTCCAACTTTGCAACCACATAGAACAATTCCAACTCCTAGACAAATTCCAATCTAGCTTCCGTCAAGGCCACAGCACTTAATCATGCATATAGCGGATGACGTGCTAAAATTGCTGGATCAGATTGAATCGTGTCTTCTAATCCTTCTAGACATATTGACTGCATTTGATACGGTTAAACATGACAATTTACTAGATTTACTTAAAATGAGTATGGGGATTTCAGGGTCCTTCCTTAACTGGATTATCATATTTTTTCACAACAGAACCCAAAGAGTCATGGTTATTCAGTCCCTGTCCAATCTCACATTGGTCACCTGAGGGGGTCGCACAGGGTGCCTCTCTCTTTCCTACTCTCTTCAACCTATTCATGGAAACTCTAGAAGAAACTTTGAAATCCATCAATAATCATTATCATATGTATGCAGATTATTCAGGCAAAATACTGAGTTGGAAATGTCGACTTACACAGAAATATCAACAGCAAGAATATTGTGGTCAAGAATATCAACTTTAAGGTAAGAAATATCGATTTTAAAAATATAGAAGTCATTAATATCGTTGGAAAAAATGTTGTTGTTTAAATATTGATTTTTTTTAATTAGTGGTATGTATTTAGTATAGGTTTTAAATGTATGTGATGTATATTTTTTATAAGTATTTGTATGTTTTTTAGTACTACATTTTGGATTTTTTAGTTCTGTAGCAGGTTGTAGGTTTATAGGGGAATAGGGTGGGAAGTAATTTAATTATAAGAAATGAATGAACATTTTTTTTAGTAATAGTTATTTAATTGAGATTGTATAATGTTAATTGCGTTTTAAATTTTTTGGGGTACATTTCAGGTGCAGGTTGTAGAGTTTAAGGGGGTAAAGGGTGGAAAATAGTTTATTTGTAATTAAATATTAGATAGTTTTTAATTAATATTGAGTTATTAACTGACAATTAATTATGGTATTGTGTAATTAATTTTCAGTGCGGATTGTGTGGTTTATCGGGGTACAGGGTGGTAAGTAAATTATTTTTTCATTAGTTAACAATTAGTTGATAACTAATATTAATGTATTCGTTTTTTGGGGGGGTGGGTTTTGGGTTGATCGGGTGAAGGGTGGGGAGTAAATTAATTTTACTTACTTTATAATTAGTTGTTAAATACTATTAGTTATTTAATTTAATTTGTTTTTAATTTTGTAATTTTTTTTACAGTTTATTTTAGGTGTGTTGTGGGGATTATAGGTGTAAAGGGTGGAAAGTTAATTACATTCTATGTGTTTTTATTTGTTTTTTAATTAATATTTGTTTAATTGATAATTAATTATGTTAAACATGCAAATACATTTTTTGTATTTTCAATGTGGGTTTTGAGTTATGTGATGTTATAGGCTAGGAAGTAAACAGACTAAATGTATGTAATAATTAATGTTTTTGTTAATAAATAATTTCTAAATAAAAATATTTATTTGTTTCAAATTTTTATTTTTGTTTTATTTTACATAATATTTGTAGGTATCTGTGATTTATATTTAACATTAAGATATGTTTTCGTGTTTTTTATTTTTAATATTAAATATATTTTTTACATAGTTATATTTATTTATAATTACTTTATACAAATATATGTTTATTCTGTTGATGATATTTTGTTTGTTTTTAATTTTGAACTGCCTGGAGTGAGAATAGTACATGTTACCCCTCCGCACTCCAACACTTTCCCTACTGTTGCCCTCACTGGAGTGGGAATAGTAATTTTTACCCCTTCGCTATCCAACACTTTTCCTACTGTTGCACTGAATGGATGGGAAATATAGGTTTAAAGATTTTTTTAAAGTTTCATGTTTTAATATATAATAGAATGTTTTTTTAAAATAGATTTTCTGTTATTGCTATATATATATATGTATATATATATATATATTACATTTTTAGATAATTTTAAAATTATAAAATAAATTTTAATTATTAGTTTAATAATTGTTTTGAAGTAAATATATATATATATATATATATATATATATATATATATATATATATATATATATATATATATATATATATATATATATATATATATATATATATATATATATATATATATATCCGAAAAAACTCCAAATACCACTTCCTGGTCAACCAACGTCGAACCGGCGAGGGAACATAGGAGACGGACCACAGAATGCGCTGCACAGGATCTTTTATTTGCAGAGAAGCCGGTAAGCCAGAGGGCACTACGCGTTTCGGGCTGGAAAAGCCCTTGTTCACATGCCTAGACTGGTTCCAAGTCTGCGAATGGTGGAGAGTGATAAAGTGCATAGGGAGGAGAGGTAGGTGAGAATAAAGTGCTGAATCCACATGTTGTTAAGTACCTTTTGTCATCATTGCATAAATGCATAAAGTCAGAGATAGGAACATGAACCTATATAAATCTCATACAAAAGTTTAAAACAAAGGATACTTAATAAAACCACCATGTGTAAAATTCATAGTTGCTAAAAATACCCGGTGTAAAATACAGTGATAAAAAGTGTACAAAAATATTTTTTCATTTTTTTGATAAAACACGTGTATCTAAATTATTATATAACAATATTTACAATATTAGAGGAAGGTAAGGAGTTACATTTATCAATGGTAGGTTGACCAACAAGGAACTTGACTGGTCAACTATACAGCTAGTTAATTCGGCATCATCATACATTACTTGGACTTAGAAGATTTGACCCACTAGATAACAGGGAACCTGACTATCTAGTGGAAAAGAAACCAAGGTACTGTTTACTAAAGAGCATCTCATAGAAAGTGACGAAGATCCTCAGTAATGTTAAGCCCGTTAGGCCATTTACTGTCGAATTCGAGGATCATTCGTGATTCCAATTGCCTGAGTTTAAGTTCACGGTTGCCCCCACATCTTAGCTTTGGAATCGAGGCTATCACGTAGTAAGATAGACAATTAATATCTTTACTGTGAGTGCTCAAAAAGTGACGTGCTACTGGGTATGCTGGATCCGAGTGCAAAATTGCTTGTATATGCTGTAAAATTCTGACATGTACAGGTTGTATGGTGCTGCCTACATAATTGAGGCCGCACGTACATGTCAGGACGTATACTGCATATTCTGTTTTGCAAGTATGCTGGCCTTTAATTGGGGTCTCTGTATCACTGAAGGGAGTTGTGTAATGAGTCTTATTTATTCCGAATTTACATGCTCTACAAGTAGAGCATTTCCGGAATCCCTCCTTGACTAGCCAGTTCTGTTTGCACTTGAGTTCAGGGCTACTTTGGTCAAGCACAGCGCCCATACTGAGAGCACGTCGAAAAGTAACCATGGGTTTGTTAGGAAGCATATTACCTAATACGTTGTCCGTTAATACAATAGGCCAATTATGGTTAATGATCTGTCTTATTTTATTTTGTTGGCTACTGTAATTGGTGATGAACCTGGGACATTCCTGTTTGGTGGTATCAATTGTCTCACCAGGTAAGTTAGTTGTTTCAGAAGATGTGCTTAACAGACTTGCCCGGGTTCTGTCTTTTGATTTTGCTAATGCTTGATTAAACATTTTTTCAGTATAACCTCGGGCTTTCATGCGAATGCATAAGTCATTAACACTACTCTCAAAATCATTAATACTACTGCAAATTCTTTTCAGCCTAAGTATTTCCCCATAGGGAATACTTTGGATCGTGTGCCTTGGGTGTAAACTAGAGGCGTGAAGAGTAGTGTTGCCTGCAGTAGCTTTGCGATGGAGAGTAGTTTGCACTCTATCATGTTCATCAATGTCTACAGTGACATCCAAAAATTCTGCTTGTTTGTTACTTATTTTGGATGTAAACTTGAGGTTATATGGGTTATCATTGATGGCATTTATAAACGCACATGCTTCTGTTTCATCACCTTGCCACACTAAGAAGATATCATCAATGTAGCGAAGGTAACGGACAATTTTTTCACGTACCCACACCTGATGCGTGACATTGAGGACCCGCTCCTCCCACCAGCCAACGTGCAAGCACGCATAGCTGGGGGAGAAGCAGGCCCCCATAGCCACGCCTCTCAGTTGCTTCCAAATCTCTTTGCCAAATAAAAAATAGTTGTTATACAAACACCATTCTATTAAGCCCAGAATCACTTTGTTGTGTTCATAGAAATCAATTGGCCGTTGGCCTAGAAAGTGAGAAACTGCATTTATACCATCTGTATGTGCAATACTGGTATATAATTGTTCAACATCCAAAGTTATTAGGAGCATATCATTCTGCCATTCTAAATCCTCTATTTTGGCAAGAAAGTCTCCAGTGTCGCGTACAAAACTAGGTAGTCCGCTTACCCACTTTTGCAGAAAGAAATCCACGTATTGACCAACTCTTTCACCACAGCTGTTAATTGCCGAGATTATTGGCCTCCCGGGTATCGGTGATTGTCCTTTATGCACTTTCGGGATCAAGTACATAGTAGGTAGAGTTGGATGTTCATTGAGCATAAATAAATACTCTTCCTCTGAGATAAGGCCCTCTCTTCGATGTTTCTGTAGCAGTTTGTTCAAATTCTCATTAGCCTTAATGTATTCTTTGTTTGTAGATTTTTTATAACAAACTGGATCCGATAACTGTCTTTGAGCCTCTTGAATATATGCTGCCTTTGGCCAAATAACAAGGTTGCCACCTTTATCTGCCGTTTTAACAACAATGTCCGGATTGTCTTTCAATTTCTTCATTAATGCAGAGTATTGCGCTTGTTTGGCATCAAATTTCTTTCTTTTTTTGTGGATGTTGGTGGTTTTGTGCAGTTCCTTCATTTCAGTAATGACACAATCTTGAAAAACATCAACTGCATCACGGGTCATGATAGGTACAAAATCCGATTTACGCTTAAAAGAAGTAATGCCTGCTCCTGATTTAGCGATGTTGATTCTTTCTAATCGGATTTGCGTACTCTCCATTTCACTTTCTCCGGTTACTTCCACATTATCATCATTTATTAAACCATGTATTGCAAGAAGCGCCGGGGCATCCGACACTACAAAAGGTTGATTTGTGTCAGTAGTATTTGAATTGGCAGAGCTGTTGGTGCCAATCGGAGTTTTAAGTCGTTGTAGAGCAAAAAATTTCTGAAGTTTTAATTTTCGGATGTAACAGTAAACATCCACCCTGGTGGAAGCATAGTTGAATTTTTGTTTGGGACAGTAGTTTAAGCCCAAAGCGAGAAGTTGTTGCTCCGCCTTGGTCAGAACTACATTAGACAGGTTAATAATTGATCTGTCCATTACTGTTTCTTTTTCTTCCATTGCTGATTGTTTTTTTGTGGTTTCTTGGACCCTTTGTTTTCTTCTTCTTCGCCTTTCCCGGCGTTTTTGGTTGCGGCGGGTTTTGCCGTTGCTTTTTGGCGTGGCCTCAATGTGCGCAGTTTTTCTTCCACTAAAAAACCCAGCTCCTCATCAATTTCCAAAACAGGCAGAGGTTGGTTGTTGACACTTAGATCTGTGCTGGATCCACTAGATCCACTGTAGCTGGACAGCGAGTCACTACTGGCGCCACCTGCAGCTTCCTCATGAGTATTAATTTCAGATACTGTAGGTTGTGCATTGGGTGTGGAATTGGATGCACCTCTGAATTGTTGCCTCTTAGTAGCATTGTATTTTCTGGCAAAGGTAAATATTTGTCCATTTGCGTAGTCAGAGGCATCTCGGGCAAATTTGCTGATTTTTCTCGTTTTAATTTTTTCAGCATGCTTTTTTAAGCGGTCATTCATGGCTTCTTTCAACTGTTTTGCCCCTTCCACTTCCCCCAATGTGTTTATCTGATCTTCCAACTCCGTGATTGTTTTAAGAATGGCTTCTCTGTCAATGGCGGCATATTTGATGAGAATGAGAACTAAATTCATTGAAGCCGCAAGGTTGTTCTGACCCCATTCTTTTAACATGGATGGGTTGGGATTTTCGAAGCTTGGTGCTAGCATAATTCTCAGTCCTCGTGGCACCCTTTTTACTTCTGCATATTTGGAAAGGGAATAATGCTCCCACCATTTCGTTATTTCCAGCCTTTTTTGTTTTTCCAGTTCTTTGTATAATGATTTTAGGTTAGGTTTGTCCTGTGCTTCTGTGTTTGTAATCGGCGCACTGGTGTTGTTGGTTGGCGCCATCACTCCACTGAACAGTAACTCCGCCTCCTCCTCCCTTGCACGGAACTCCTCCGCAGACATCACCTCTGGTTACCCGGCTAAACACCATATGCAAATTGACACCACCGAGATGATTTGGCGTTTCACGTGGTGTGTATGATATGCGCTGTTTCCCTACAGACGGGAAAAACCTTTCCACCTCCGCTTCTTTTAACAACTTCAAACTCACCGCGTTTGCCGCAGTCACTCGTCAAGCGGAGCCTTCCGAATCCGCCGATGAATGCTCGCGTTACACAGCCGGTTCAGAGTGTCTTCTTCCGGGTTGCGTGAGGGGGCTGCCACATTTAATTTCCTCCAGGAAACGTAGAAAACGAAGTGGCTTGCAGTGGCGCCTCAAAATTGGAAAGGGGGTCCGAAACGAAAGCAAGCCGGCTTCCGTAATTTGCATCCGAAAAAACTCCAAATACCACTTCCTGGTCAACCAACGTCGAACCGGCGAGGGAACATAGGAGACGGACCACAGAATGCGCTGCACAGGATCTTTTATTTGCAGAGAAGCCGGTAAGCCAGAGGGCACTACGCGTTTCGGGCTGGAAAAGCCCTTGTTCACATGCCAGTAGGTAATATATATATATATATATATATATATATATATATATATATATATATATATATATATATATATATATTACCTACTGGCTATCGCCAGTAGGTATATATAGTTAGGATTTATACCCTATGGGATTTTTGAAAATTCTATGTCTAATAACTTTGGCGTTTGTGGACGGAATCGGCTGAAATTTTCAGGAAAATGGCACATTTTGTTTCTGAGCATCCCTTGAAAATTTGGGGGGGTTTCGTCAAGGGGGGGCCGAGAAAAAAAGGGGGTCCCAAAACGCTTTTTTCCCATGTTAATTTCCATAGGGCGGTTGGACTCACTTTTAGCTCGAACGGCTGAATGGATTTGCACGAAACTTGGCAAAATTGTAGGGACTGTTAGCCCGATGTGCCTTTGCTAGGTCTCAATATATGTGCTCCAGTAGTTTTTGAGAAATTAACGTTTAAAACAAGATATATATCTGTAACAGCGCTCCAGGCTGCGCTCCGGTTCGCTTACTTTTCGCGAAACGGAACTTTGAGCGCAGAAAGCTGATTGGCTCTCCGGTGTCTGTCAACATTCTAAACAGTCCGGAGCGGCCGCCATCTTATCTCTCGGTAGGATCGAGAGAGAAGAAGAGGTGAAAAACGAAGGGGGAATTTAATGAAAGGGGGCAAGGTAGACCCCTCTTGACCCCCTAGGAATGATGTTGGGGTTATTAAAGGGTCCCGTGGGGAAAATAAAAAAAAAATGATTTTTCACGGTAGAAGCGCTTCACGGGCCGCGAACTGGGCTGCAAACTGGTAGCGAAACGAGAATTCGCCATTTTGTGCTTCGTTTTAATTAAATTACTAGGTATAAGGGGGTGCGGGAGACGTATCCTAATCCCCTATGTTTCATGAGGGTGGCTGAGGAGGCTCATATATGTTGATACATCTCTTCCAGCGGCTGTGCGTGAGCTTTTTATTTTTTTTGCTGCGTGACGTCTGTTAACGTTCAATTCGATGGAAATCAGGAAGTGTTGACCGCCAATTTGTCACTGCGATAAAATATTTTGTTATAAATGAATCCTTATTGATAAACATTGTCTGCGCCATCTTGCCTTTTTTCCAATGCCACAATTTTGTCGTGCACGGCAGCCATTTTAGATGCCAGGCTGGTCCCAGGCTATCACCTACCCCTGCGGATGTAGTTTATGGCCCCAGCTGTAGAGAATCCAGACATGCCAACCCTCCCGATTCAGGCGTGAGACTACTGATTTCAGTGCTAGTCTCCCGCCTCCCGATTTCTGCAAGCAAAAACCCGGGGGCATATTACCAACAACTAGCGATAATTTTTGTCTCTAACTTGTTTAGAGACAAAAATTATCGCCGCACATCGGCAATTTTTATCGCAGATAAACCTTGCTATTAGCAAGGTTTATCGCAAATGCGATAAAAAACGGCCGCAATGCATGAATATCGCAGAAAAGTCAGCGATATTCATGTATTATCGAGCAAATGCTCTTAGCCATGTTATCCACCTCCCATTGGATAACATGGCTAAGAACTGCTCAGGGCACTATCACTGACATGCAAAGCGGGGCCCACGATGGTCGCTATCTCCTTTTAGCTGTCACTAACTGGTGTTAGCGACAGCTTGGTAATAGGGAGATAATTTTATCTCCGCTTTCTTGGCTTTTAAAGCCAAAAAAGCGGAGATAAATCCCCTTGATAATATGCCCCATGATTCCTCGGGGGTTTCAGCTGACAGGGCTTGGTATTGTGTTACGTGGTAATTCTTCCAGGAAACGTCAGAGGGTCGATGCAGGGGTTCTAGAAGGGGTGATAAACCATTTAAGCCTCATAAACAAGCGCATGGTCTTTTAAAGTTCTGTGAAGTACTCGGGCGGCGGTGTGTGTGTGTCCTCTTTCAGGAGCGGGCGGGGGGGGGGGGCACTGCCAGCAACTTCCAGGCTAGGCAGTGTTCAACACTTGCATCACCCTTTCCCTGCCTGCTATTGCGCTCCATGCTTCGGAAAGGTAAGAAAAAGAACGTGCATTTGAGTTTGAAATGTCCGATCCTGTAGCAGTACACTTGCAAAGCCCACACATGACAATAACCTGATTCAAGGCCCCATTCACCCGTTTTAAAAAAAATTTATAACACTCCAACAAAGTAAGATTATAAAACTTTATTAACTTTTAAATATAATGAACGGAACAAAAACTGTAAAAACATTTAAACATTTTTCACCAAAAAAAGCAACAATTGTCAGAAGCTGTCTTTTGTGCGAATAGTCCCAAGGCAGCACAACGTGCTGAGTTCTGGACGGCACCCAGGTGATGTCGCCTGGGTGCCGCACTGGTTTTGGTATCCTACAATGCTGCTCCGAAAATTGGCGTGGGGCGTCCCGGGTGGTGCGGGGGGAGGCTTCGTCAGTAGCGGTCTGTTGTGCGAATAGTCCCAAGGCAGCAGAACGCGCTGAGATGTTGATGGCACCCAGGTGATGTCCAGTAAACTGCCGCACTGGTTTTGGTATCCTACAATGCTGCTCCGAAAATTGGCGTGGGGCGGCCCGGGGGGGGGGGGGCGTGGGGGAGGCGGCGTGAACGGGCCTCCCCAGGTGGCGGCCATCCAGCTGAGTTGCGCCGCTCTTGCGGCTACAGCGTCTCGCTCACCATGTTGTTGAGTTGCTCCCACTCTTGCAGTGCAGCGATAGGCGGCTGCCACATGACTCTTAAAATGGCGGACGGCTCTTCGGTTTTGGGCCTGGTCCACTGAAATGGCCCTGGGACACCTTGGAACTCGGACGCTTGCCTGCTAGGGCTTGGGCTCCATTCTCGAAAAGCGTCCCCTCAGCCGTGAAGATTCTACAAAAGTCTTGGGGGCCCCCGACTCCCGCAGGCTTCCGGTGGGGAGCGGCTGCCATGATTGCTCGCGGAATGACCACGACGGAGCTACGAGATGGTGGTGCTCTCATGCTGACGCCAGCTTTAGTCTGAAACATCCAGAAACAAGGTGGGGCTTTCATCGTTTGGGAAAAAAAAATGTTCTAAACCAATGAAAAGTGTTATTTTTAGGTCATATGACCAAGCCTTCCATCTTTAGGAAACCAAAAGTAAAATGAACCAATGAAAAGTTTTATAAACAAGTCACATGACCTGTTATGCGGCATAGGGCTACAAAAAGCGTAGAAAATCCTTTGGCACGTGAGGCGGCGTCAGTAGCGGACCGATGTGCGAATAGGCCGAAGGCAGCACAACGCGCTGAGATCCGGATGGCACCGAGGTGGTGTCCAGCAAATTGCCGCACTGGTGTGGCCATCCTACAATGCTGCGCCGAAAGACGGCGTGTCCAGCTGAGTTCCGGTCACTCTTGCGGTACAGTGAGTCGAACGCGCCGAGATCCGGATGGCACCGAGGTTGTGTCCAGCAAGTTGCCGCACTGGTGTGGCCATCCTACAATGCTGTGCCGAAAGTCGGCGTGGGGTGCCCCGTTGGCTTATGAGGTGATGTCAGTAGTGGACCGATGTGTGAATAGGTCGGAACCAGCACAAGGCGCCAAGATCCGAATGGCAAGTCCTGGATGTTGAGTGCCATAGTTGAGAGTTCTGAGCAGTGCTTGTAAGACTATCTGAAGCTTATTTGCACCTGCTGCAGCTTCACTGTTGCCCAAGGTGGTGTCCAGCAAATTGCTGCACTGGTGTGGCCATCGTACAATGCTGCGCTGAAAGACGGCGTGTTCAGCTGAGTTTCGGTCACTCTTGCGGTACAGTGACTCGAACGCGCCGAGATCCGGATGGCACCGAGGTGGTGTCCAGCAAGTTGGCGCACTGGTATGGCCATCCTACAATGCTGCGCCGAAAGACGGCATGACCAGCTGAGTTCCGGTCACTCTTGCGGTACAGTGACTCGAACGCTCCGAGATCCGGATGGCACCGAGGTGGTGTCCAGCAAGTTGCCGCACTGGTGTGGCCATCCTACAATGCTGCGCCGAAAGTCAGTGTGGGGTGCCCCGTTGGCTTATGAGGTGATGTCAGTAGTGGACCGATGTGTGAATAGGTCGGAACCAGCACAAGGCGCCCTGCACTGTTGAGCTTTTATCAATGCCTGTTTTTTGTTGTTTCCCCTCCATCAAAAACAAAAAAAAAATATAAAACTGTGCAAAAATACAAAAAAATGTTTAGAAAAGCAGTGCTTGTAAGACTGTCTGAAGCTCTTTTGCACCTGCTGCAGCTTCACTATTGCCCTGGTGTGGACAAAGATCGCCCATGACTTAGGCTGATTGAGAGTTTGTAGAAAAATGGCTTCAGATTTTCCACATATTACTCTTCAACATTCTTCCTAAATGTAACAATGTGAGACCCACTAGGAGAACGGCTGTTTATCTTTCCTTTCAAAATGCTGCCAACAATATTTTCTGAATGGAAGACACCATCTTGTAGCATAAAGGGCCGAAAGGGGTTCTGGTCTGGCCGATTGTTGGTGGAGACATTTTGACTATATCTTGGACCTGCCCGGCCTCGCCCAAAATGGCGCCGGTATAAATGGGACTCGTAACTCCTTGCCCGCAAATGTATATCTAGAAAATTTTATTGTAAGTGGCCCTGTCTTATTTTAATTACAAAATGTACGTCCACCGATTCCGCAACTGTTAGACACCTTAGTTCTTGCAACCTAATGGCCCGCTCGTTACGTTCCTCTACAGTGTAAATGTCTCCTCATCATATACGATTTCAGTTTGCTCCGTGGCCGGCCCACGTTGTTATAGGCCCGTATTTGTATACTGACATTTTCACAATAAAGGTTTTTAAAACAAAACACGGTAGTAGTATTTACATTGGTAAAGTTTTTACTTTTAGTCACTGTTTTCGAATCAGTAAAAGGCAAGTGAAATAAAGCAGTCCAATTACATGACGGATAAAAGGTATAATATGTAGGAACGTAGTAAAGATAAATGGTCAAGGGCAGTTGTGTTTTCCACTCCTGCAACATAAAGTGATCGATAAGAATCTGATAATCAGGCGTATCGGCGACTAAGACAGCAGGCCGAGTCTCTTTTACTCAACGGCTCCGTCATGGAACGAAGAAACGCCCTTTTTCTCGAAAAAGGAATATATTTTACTTGCAGGACAGTTGTAAATTTTCCGGGAAAGTACATTAGCCTGGAATATTATAACATATATGTTTTAAAAAAAATAATGTTCGAAAACAATAAAAAGCGTAATTTTTAGGTCATATGACCAAGCTTTTCATCATTAAAATAACAAAAGTAAAATGAACCAATGAAAAGTTTTATTAACAAGTCACATGACCTGTTATGCTTACGTTACGCGCTGCGCGCCGTGCCCCGGATCACTTCCGGGTGCGCTAACGCGGCGTGTCATATAACGCATTACGCGACAACGTAGGTCAAGAATATAGTCAAAATATCTCCACCAACCAGCGTTCGGAACACAACCCCTTTCAGCAGTCCAAAAAGTTCTGTTAAATGACAACAGAGGGGACAGGCAACAAGAGCCATCAGTCAAAGAGGGGAGGGCAAGTTCTTCTCTTCCGGGTCATGTTGGGGCGCTACCGGAACTGATCGAATTGGTAGTCTACAGTGTTTCTGGATGTTTCAGACTAAAGCTGGCATCAGCATGAGAGCACTACCATCTCGTAGCTCCGTCGTGGCCATTCCACGAGCAGACATGGCAGCCGCTCCCCACCAGAAGCCTGCGGGAGTCGGGGGCCCCCAAGACTTTTGTAGAATCTTCACGGCTGAGGGGACGCTTTCGAGAATGGGACCCAAGCCCTATCAGGGAAGCGTCCGAGTTCCAAGGTGTCCCAGGGCCATTTTAGTGGACCAGGCCCAAAACCGAAGAGCCGACCGCCATTTTGAGAGTCCTGTGGCAGCCGCCTATCGCTGCACCGCAAGAGCGGGAGCAACTTAACTACATGGTGAGCGAGACGCTGTAGTCGCAAGAGCGGGCGGTAAACAGCTGAATGGCGGAAGAGGCACAGTGTAGCAAAAGCGGGCGGAATGGCAACTAAAACGGTAAAGGGGCGCCCCACTACAGCGTGTCTTCAGGTCAAACGGATTGTGGGACAAAGTCCAGAATAGAAGAGTCATCAAAAGGCAAAAAGTTCCGCCGGACCCCGGGAGCCGGCCGCCTATGTCGGGGGCGATCTCAGGCTACACCAGTGCTATAAGACTTGGGGAGGGGGTCGGAGCCAAGCGTCTTCTCCGAGTCCGTGCCATCACACCGCCCCTCGGGGGCCTCCGTCAAGCGGTTTAGGGAGGTACCATATAACATTGTTTTCAAATGCAGTCAGGTCCACAAACGACCCTCACTTACTTTGAGAATAGTGAAGCTGCAGTAGGTGGAAATAAGCTTCAGACAGTCTTACAAGCACTGCTTTTGTAAACATTTTTTGATTTTTTTGTATTTTTGCACAGTTTTATATTTTTTTTTGTTTTTGATGGAGGGGAAACAACAAAGCACAGGCATTGAAAAAGGCTCAAACTCAGAACTCTGAACTATGGCACCCAACATCCAGGACTTTCCATCCGGATCTTGGCGCCTTGTGCTGCTTCCGACCTATTCACACATCGGTCCACTACTGACATCATCTTATAAACCAACGTTATGTAAATAGTTATTTAATAAAATGTTTTACCCTGTTACTTTGCTGGTGTGTTGTCTATATTTTTAATATTTGCATAGGGTTTGTCGTTATTTTGGGCGGGATGGGTGACGGAGCCGAGCTGTCTTGCAGCCCTCATGGTGTGGAGCTCAGTTCATCTCACTATTTTCGTATTTCTCATGAAGGGTTGTTTATAATATTTCTATTTTAGCGAGGTCAAAAAGAGATCTAATTAGTGGCCTACTGATTTTGCTCGATTACTTTTATTTTTTTACACGATTTTTCACGATCTGCAAAGACTAAACAGAGTATTGCGACTTTGTGCTTGTTTGTAAATAGAGAATGAACCAAAGAGAATCAATTGTAAAACAGTAAATGCTTGGATAATAATCAATCAAATGGAGAGACAAGCAGGCAGGACGGATTACAACGGGGGTAAAGGCCTGCGTTAACTACTCTTCACTATCTGCAAAGAGAGAGTACTACTAAGAGAAAAGAGGGGAGGGGGGCAGCGTTCAAAGCACATCAGCGTGCATAAATACGAAAATGTTTTTATCTATCACGTACTTGACATTTTAAAGCTTTTCATATTTGCTATTAAAAAACCATTGAAATTCACTGAAAAAACCATAGGTTATAGTCGATATATAGTTAGGAATTTGCATTTACAAAACCTTGAAAATTCAATGAAAAAACCATAGGTTTTAGGCCATATATAGTTAGGGATTTGCATTTACAAAACCTTATTTTACTCACATAAAACCATTGAAATTCCATATATAGTTAGATGCGCTAACTATATATCGCGCACCCGCAATCCACTGCTGATGATGTCACATATTACATCATTCATGACATGGTCAGTGACATCACTGATGACATCACTGATGACAACTCAAATGACATCACTGATGACATCTCAAATGACATCACTGATGACATCACTGATGACAACTCAAATGACATCACTGACAACATCACAGATGACATCATTCATGTGTTAATACGATGAACCTCTACAGACTCTGATATATCCTTAGATACACTCAGTGAAAACAGACACTCACAGACTGTCACTCATCCATGGAGTTACTCATACACCTAGACAGTCATGCAAAGAATCAAACACCTCCAATTCCTCTACTATACAGTTATACACACCTTACTTATTGAAACATATTCTAACACATATTTACTCTCTTATACAATCCTTGATACATGTTCACAATGATCCATACAGCCACTCACACATTCACTGGCTCTTATGCACAGTTATTTATATATGTTAACTCTCACATGTACTGTGTTTTACATATGTACTTACTTTGACATGTAGCACTGAGATATCCATTCACTCACCAATACACTCATGCACACAGTCAACCGCCCATATAGCTGTTTCCACATGCACTCTTGAACTCATACACCTAGTGAATCAACTGCTTACACATCTATGCACAGAGTCACACACCTCCCAGCCACCCATACACACACACTCAGTTTCCCATACAAATACTTGGGCAACCAATCAATAACCCATATAGTTATTCATATAGCTACTGATCAACACATGCAGTAGTTTACAGAACAACAGATATAATGATGCACAAATTAATACAGTTTAATCACTAATCCATGCACTCAGTGAGACACATTTAATCACTCCCTCATACAATCAGTCATGCACCTACTAAATCCTTCATCCAGACACTTATACATCCACTCATTCTTCAATATGTAAGACATATTTTAACTTTACAGAAACATACAGTCACTGGATGTTGTCATCAGTGATGTCATTTGAGTTGTCATCAGTGATGTCATCAGTGATGTCACTGACCATGTCATGAATGATGTAATATGTGACATCATCAGCAGTGGATTGCGGGTGCGCGATATATAGTTAGCGCATCTAACTATATATGGAATTTCAATGGTTTTATGCGAGTAAAATAAGGTTTTGTAAATGCAAATCCCTAACTATATATGGCCTAAAACCTGTGGTTTTTTCATTGAATATATATATATATATATATATATATATATATACATACATTTGTGTTCTTACCATTAGAAGTATAGGATGTAGATAACTGTGCATCAATATTTTGGCCATAATATTTATGTAAGGGGATATTTTGAGTGTCGATATTTTGTCAGTGTACCTGTATCCGGATGACACACAATTGAACTTGAAAACTCTATCAAGAAGACGTCAGATCCTTCAACACAACTCTAGAAAATACTCAGAACTGGCTAACTCGCAACCATCTCAAACTAAATGCTGTCAAAATGGATTTCCTCCTCATCGTCCCACCCAATCACAAGCTCAAGATTGATCTATGGATGAAAAATCTAACTGCCCTCAACTGCTCAACACACATTTTAAATTCTACGAGATCTCTGGGAAGAACACTTGACGAGAACCTGAACATGCAGGAGCACAGCAGTACCAGCACCAAGGGAGCAAATTACTGCATGAACATTTTAAGGAAACTGAAATTCCTCCTCACCATGATGACTCCAAATCAGTGGTCCAAGCACTAGCACTAGCACAGGTTGGACAATGGAAGTGAAAACCTTTGTGGCCTTCCTAGATCCAAGTTGGCACCTCTAAGGACTTCTCTTAATGCTGCTGTTAGACTCATAACAGGAACTAGAAGAAACAAACACATCTGCATGCATCTAAAATCCTTAAATTGGCAACTATATGAGGCAAGAATACAACTAAAAATTGCTTGCATAACTGACAAAGCTTTACACTACAACACATCAAGGTACCTAGCACAAAAATAGAATTAGCTGCTGGATGAAGATCTTCTAGAAGCACCAACACCTTGCTGATGAAACCATGGATATTCCATAAAAAAAAAAACTTGCAACTGAGCCTTCTCGGATATTGACCTGAAAATTTCGAGGTCCCTGTCTCCAGAAATCAGACTTATTCCCTCCACTGCATCTTACAACAAAGTGGTTAAAACACTACTTATGAACAAAAATCTGCTCTAGGTTACAGATTTTGTCTCTTGATCTTCACCCATGATTATTACTCCTGTTGGATCATGTCTATTGTCCCGTTGACTGACTTTTGGAGGTCACTTTCTTCAATATAATTTACACAGTTTGTATTTGTCTCGTGTATGTGGCTGTTCTCTTGTTTCTTACTAGTGTCCTACTTCATATCACTTGTAAAGGGCTCTGATACCCACACGGGTCATGTTGGCACTATATAAAACTTTATAAATAAACAATTTATAAAAATTCCAGATGATCCTCGACAGGGGCAATAGCACAGCCCTCATAGTCCTAGACCTAGCTGCAGCCTCTCCAATCCATTTTAATACAATAAATCCAAGAAGCAAGCATTCAGGGCAAGCTTTCATGGAGATCTGCTCTTTCCTCACCAGAAGTAGATCTTATTTGTGAAGTCCCTCTGTTCACCTCGCTTAGCCCAAAGCTCTTCAACATCTACATGACCCATCTGGCTGACTTCATTCGGATACGCAACATAAACATCCTCACTTATGCCAACAACATGCAACTGATACTGTCCGTCTCAGACAAAACAGCCCATACCAAGAACAAGTTCACCACGTGCATGTCAGAAGTAGCCACCTGGATGAAATCTAACTGCCTCAAATTGAGCTTGGACAAGACTGAGGTAGTAGTCTTTGGGAAGAATGCCTCACTATGGGACCCTACCTGGTTGCCCACGACCTTGGACCAATCCCACACCCTTCTCACAAGCGAGAAATCTTGGAACCATCATAGACAACAAACTGGACATGACCGCCCAAGTCAACTCAGTGATCTCCCCTTGCTTCAACAGCTTGAGGATGATGAAGAAAATCTTCAAGTGGGTACCAGACAACACCAGGAAAACAATCACTTAAACCCTCATTACCAGCAGACTAGACTTTGGAAATACTCTGTATACAGGGATAACCAACCAGTTCTTAAGAAGACTGTAGACTGTAGACAGTCCAAAATGCGGCAGCCAGACTAATCCTCAACCTCTTGTGCCGAACCCACATCACACCACACCTTAAGGAACTCCACTGGCTCCACAGGTTCTCAATACACCAGCACACATTTAAAACTTCTCACCCAAACCTACAAATCAATCCACAACATTGGACCTGCCAACTTGAACAGCCACAATCACTTACATCAACCTTCCAGATGCCTCTACTCTGCTGGTCTCTTTTTTTTTTTGTCCTCATTTGCCGCATCCTCGTTACAAGAAATAGCGAACCACCTTATTGTCCTTGACAAAGAGATCAGAATATGATCCCATCCTACACCCGGACAGACGTATCGAATTGGCGGGAGGTATTTTCAGGAAGATCTTACTCCATCAAGGCCTATTTCAGCCTGTTGGCCCTGGATTCATTGTAGTCCGGCAGACCCCCATCTGGACCATGGAGTTTAAGGGCATAATCATCGGACCCGGGAAAAGAAAAAAAAAACCTCTGGAAGCCTAAGTAGCTTTTCATGTCCACTTAACTAAGAAGTTCCAAAAGGCAAGGCTCCGAGAGCTACCAGATCTGCTGGTCTCTCACTAGCACACACCCTATGCATGCACAAAAGCAAAGTGGGGGCCGCGCAACATTGTACCTGGCCCCTAAAGCCTGGAACGACCTCTCACAACATTTCAGAGCCTTCTCCTCTCTTCTTGTCTTTCACAAGAAGCTAAAGAGCTGGCTTTTCAAGAAGGCCCAAAGGCCTGGTCTCACACACCTGCTACAGAGCACCTTGATAACTTACGGGTGATTAGCGTGCTATTAAAAACACAGACGTGAAGCTAACATTCTCCAGATCTCTGAAGGCAATAGAACATCAAGATTATTGTTCACAAATAAGTGGAAAATGAAACATGATCTGCTATTGAACCTGGATTTTAAGAGATTTACTGACTAGTTCCAACCATGGATGATGTGCAAAAATGTGCGCATTCACCCAGCTCAATAAATACAGCATTTGTGTATGAGAAGAGTTAGAACAGCTGCTGAATTTGTTGCTGGAATTATGCATTCAGCACTTCTGATCAGAATTTTCACATAGGAAATCAATCCACTGACAACATATCAAAACTTGATGACAATCTAATAATATTTAAGGTAGGCCAAAACTAGAGGGTATTCAGTCACATGGTCAAGCTTTTGAAAAGCACAAAATCTCTGGCTTCACCCAGAGTGGTGGACTCAACTCTCTCACTGTTGTGGTTAAGTAATTGGGTAAGAAAGTATTCCCAAAAGTTAAAATCCAGTAAACACATCTGATGACAATTCACAAACAATTAATTAATCCAGGGGAAATACATCCAACTTCACAATGAGACTCCTGATGGTAGGGTGGGCAAACGTGGAAGCATATGGGCAATGCATGTCACTGGGGATGGGAAGCACATGGACAGCGGAGGGCAGGCAGGAATGGGAACGCACAGGCACAACGGAGGGGAAAGTTGGCTGAAGCACACAGATAATGGAAGGGAGGTTGGGTGCTCAGGTAAGCACAAAGATAATGAAGGGTGCGTGGGCAGGAATGGGAAATCACACAAACAAAGGAAGGGCAGGTGGACAACGGAGGAGGTGGGGAAGCAATTACAGCAATAGAAAGTGGGTGGGTGGTACGAAGTAAGAACGGC
Source organism: Lissotriton vulgaris (assembly GCF_964263255.1). Classification (NCBI taxonomy): domain Eukaryota; kingdom Metazoa; phylum Chordata; class Amphibia; order Caudata; family Salamandridae; genus Lissotriton; species Lissotriton vulgaris. The sequence continues at coordinate 1,481,097,904 of NC_141691.1, forward strand.
ACCTAAGGGAGGGAGGATCAGAGGGAAAACACTCAGGTGGGAAAAAGAAATACAAAGTACACAAGGTAGACAGAAGGAAAACATATGCACTCTCGTAGAGGTCTTAACCAAAAAGACAAAAGTAGCACCAGAAAAGAGAGTAGTGGGAGCACAGAGGTGATGGGTCCATGCTCCAGAGGGAGAACCAACACTAGAAGAGGAAGAGATGCTCATTGAATTTGAAATATAAGAAGCAAGCAAGCAAATGATAGTGACAATAAAGTCAACCAACAGTAAACAATGGGCAGACACAACCTGTGCTGTCTTTTGCGAGACCTAATGAGACGTTCAAACCAAACCAACAGGTTTACATGCCACATTTAATCGATGTAAGAGTATCCTATCCTTACCCAGGTATCTTACAATCATTTGATTTATATACTCTCAGGCCTGGCCACAGAACAAAGAAACTTGAAACTAGGGAAAATTCCAACCTCCCCATTGAAAAGCAGCGGCCAACTTTCTGATTTTAATGATTAATTACTCCCTTAGAACGGCTGTATTTCCTGAGAACATGGAAGACAAATTAATCGGAGGACAAAGTTTGATTTTTAATCTGTTTCGAATAGAAAAGCATTAGCCAGTAACATATATTGTCGAAAGCAATAGAACAGCAATTGCTTAAAATGTAAAAATGGATTACTGAATAAACCCTTTTTGGATTTTATATTCAGTTTTCAATTCCAAGCAATTGCAGGCAGACATTGTATTCAGTTTGATGCAAATTGTTTGAAGCATTTTCCACCCACCATGTTACATTTGCAGAACCTAAAACTGATCTTCATTTGAAAGGAGTTATGCATTAAAATAAACATTTTATTTAAGAATTGTTTTCATTCTTAACCTGTGTTTTGTTTTATTTCGTTTGTACTTTAGCATGTGATTTGGAAATGTCTGTATTTTGTTTTGTTTATAAATTGTATTCCATATGTATTGGAAAGGTGTCGTAATTTAGGGCCAGATGTAGGTAAATTCAATTTAGCGAGTTCTTCATAGCGATTTTTACCGAATCGCTATTAAAGACTTGCTAAATTGAATGTAGGTAGGAATCGCTAAAATATTAGCGATTCCTTAAAATTCCTTATTAATGAATCGCAAATTGAGATTCGTTAATAAGGAATACCTACCCATTCATTCCTATGGGTTAGGAGGCCCATAGGATGAGTGGGAAGATATTCACTATTTGCGATTCGGCATTAAAGAATCGCAAATAGATGAAGCTATTTCAAGGGTGCCAGGGTGGCAAAAGGATAAACCTGTTGCACCCCTGAAATGTGCATGTGTGCACATTTGGCACACATACATGCCCTAAGGGCATGAATGTGTGCCACATGGCACTTTGAAAGAAGCAAAAAAAGTGCTTTTTTACAGGAAATCGCGAATTATCACCAACTTGAAGTTGGTGGTAATTAGTGATTCCTTAAGCCTAAAGTGCACTTTCTTTTGTGCTACCTACATTGCATTTAAGGAATCGCAATTAGCGATTCCTTAAATGCAAGAGCAAAATAAGGAATCGCAAATTTTGCGATTCCTTATTTTGTTAGTAGGTTTGAACTCACCTGCATTGCTCTTAGCCAAATACCGGTTGGTAACGCAGAAATTCTGCAAATTTCTGCATTACCGCTCGGTATTTAGCCATCTACATCTGGCCCATAGTCCATAGAACGCAATGTGCACAGTAAAGCTTAACTGTCAATTTCATTCATGTTTTTTTGCTCTGACACCACAATTTAATGTTGCATAAGGGACAAGCAGTGATACATGCTTCCTTTCCTAACATCAAATGTACTAGGCTTTTATTTTATTCGTAAGGGACCGTGACCCATGAACATGAAAACATCCCCTATCTGCGTGAACGTGCTCCCCTAGCACATGTCCTGAATGTCGGACTAAGACTCCATCTTCACTTCCCCTTGCCATGAAGACACGAATCCTTTCCAATGGGATTTTTGCATCGGCACTCAGGCCTTGGAGAGGAGGCTTCACACAGCTAAAGGTCCGCTGGCCAGCAGGATACAATTCTACAGGAGTTGAAACAGGGCCGATTCTAGAATTTGTGGGGCCCTGGGCGAAATCGGAATGTGCGAGGCCCCTCTAATTTAGATAAGTGACCCCTTGCAAGGAGACCAGTCAGACACACTGCGGGAGGCTCATTGTCCAGCATTTTAGCACCCTCACAGTTTTACCTTTTAGCCCACAAGTAATTGTCACACCTACAGTCTGATAGGTATAAGAATTGCTTGTGGGCTAACAGCTAATACTGAAGGGGCGCTAAAATGCTGGACAATGGGCATCCCTCAGTGTCTCTGAATGGGTCTCCTTGCAATTGGGACAATAGGAAGCTTCTCCTTCCCCTAGGCCTCTAGACACCATCCCTGAGAGGCTTGGGGAGGGGGGCCCCTTCCATGGACCCTATTGCAAAGCAACACCTTTCTTTAAAATGGATCACCAGGGAAGCAACAGGACACAGGACACACCACCAGTGCAGGGCCACATGCTGGTGGGCTGAGTGCGAGGCCCTGGGCAGCTCCCACACTCCCATGCCTACCGCCGGCCCTGAGTTGAACATCCCAAGGCTTTTCATTTGTGTTTCTTGCTCTCCAGCGCAGATTACCATAGATTATATAGGATACTACTGTATATTTTCTTTATTATGACATGCACAGCACAGTATTATTGTGTGCATGTCGGTGTATATGTTGCCTTGGCTGTCCCTGTATTTAGTACCACAATTGGTGCTGCCTTATCTCTCCTACCAAGTGTGAGATCGCTTTCACTAGACACCAGTGGTCAATGCAGCAAGATGTATTTTCCGAATACGCTTGTGTTAATGAAACCATGGCTTACCGGTAAACTTAATTACCCTGATTAAGGAACTCCTCATCCCAGTTTTAACTATATGAATCTGTCCAACCTCAGTACAGGCATTCTAAAATGCTAGTCTTTTCTTCGATGTATTCAATAAAGGCCCCTCCCACCCACCACCATGCCTACTAGTAACAAGACCAGAAAACCAACAGAGGGCTGGGACAAGGAGGACCTTCATCAGGGTAATGAAGTTTACTGGTAAGTAATGGTTTCAATACCCCCTCATAGGACCTCATTCCAGTCATAACTATATGAGGACTACCCAAGCCAACAAAAATAAGCTTGACAGAAACATTCAGAAAGCAAAATTCTTCAATAAAACCAACTTACTTCATTGTTGTCTTCACAACACTGACAACAAAGTTATTCATAGAAGCATGCAACATATTAAGACAATAGTGCTTTAAAAAAGTATGATGTGGCTGCCAGGTGGCAGCCCTACAGATTTGTAGTACAGACACCCCTGGTGCCTTAGGCCAATAGAGCACCTTTGAACCTGAACTGGAGCATCCAAGCCCAAATATTTGTAGGACTGTTAAATTGCCTGCCTTTAAAATCTGCAGAGAGTAGAAGTAGCTTCCTTTTCCCCTTATTAATGCTACCAAAGGAGATGAACAGAGAATTACAAAGTCGAAATTCCTTGGTACATTACAAATAAATCTGAAGGACTCTAGTAACATTCTAAGAAGACGGAACAAGAACCTCAACCCCCTCAGGAAAAATTGGGAGAATTACCTCCTGTTGTAAATGGAAGAGATTTTAGGAACAAAGGCCATATCCAACCTCAATATTACCTTATCAGGCGGGATTTGTAACTAGGGAGGGATAGGGCATCAACAAGGTCCTCAATTCACCTAATCTCTGGGCCGAAATAATGCTAGAAAAAAAGCCATTTTAGCCGACATCCACTTTAAATCTGCCTCAAGAAAAGATTCAAAAGGGGACATTTATAAACCATGTAGAACAGTAAGTACCAGGAAGGACCAATCACTGGTGACGCTAGTCGATGAAGTTGAAAGTTTTTCAGCAGATGGAGCACCAAAGGAACAATGACCCCTGACAAACCTTAATTGCCACCCATTGAGCAGCCAAGGAAAATGGGGCCAGAACATCCCTCATAAGCTCTAGATATTGAACAGGATCCCCACCCACTGGATCCACTCTGTGAATCACACACCACCTTACAAAATAACAGTTCTTATTATAGGACTGACTTAAGAGTAGATTTATTTTGGGACAGTTGAATATTGGCTGCCAACATGGAAGCGGAACCCATATTTCCAAATATTAAACGGTTAATTGCCAAGGGTCAATTTCAGCTGATGGAGCCATGGCAATGGCAGAACTGGATACTGAAGTGGGGATGGAATCACTGGCAATCTGACAAAGGTTCTGCAGGACAACTGAAGCAACAGGGAAACCAAAAGCAATGAGGTCAAACAGGGGCTATCTGAATATCCCTGAATCTTCTGCTGCACCCTGTTTAGGAAAGGAATTTGTGGGAATGCATACGGAAGACCCGAAGGCCAAGGAATCAAACTCGCATCCACCACCCAAGCCTGTGGGCAAGCCATTTCTGAACAAAACCTTTGGAAGGAGGGCATTGTGGGGAGATGCAATAAGGTTGATCCATGGTTCCCCGAAATGAACAATTGTCCCAAAAGATTGGCTGTGACAGATGATAAAGGACTGAGGAGGGCAGATTGCGACAAATAACAGCAGGCCACCTGATTTCCAGTACAAATCACTATATTGGCACCCAGTAACTGGGACTAGAAAACCTTAATTGCTTCTCAAATTACCACCAACTCCCTCCAAATGGACGTTCGATCCCTGTTCCCCCAGAGACCATTGAACTTTTGCTGCCATAAACCCGAGAGTGTCCACTCAACCCCACAGACTGGCATCTCTTGTCAACAACATCGGAGCAGGAAGCTGAAACCTGGCTCCCGTCTCTAAGTTGGGAGTGTGTAACTACAACCCAAATTCTGAGAATTCCAGAACAGGAGAAAGGGGAATGTGGTAGTCGTAATTGGCAAAGAAGGTTTACCAGTGGGTCAACAAATGGGTGACAAGAGGCTTGAGATTTAGGCTAGCCCGAGGAGCCATGGCAGTGGTGGATGCCATCAGTTGCTGGATCCTCAACCAACATCTGGGATACGAGTACACTCAGGTGGATTGTAGAATCTCTCTATGTGAATAAGGCAGAAAAACTGCACCCATCCTTGTGTCTAAAATTACCCCATGAACTGCAACTGTTCAACAGGGGTCAGCTGTGATTTCCATAAGTTCAATCTGAATCCGAACTGTTGAAGTTGTAGAGTAGCTTCCTCTATCGTCAGAGCCTTAGGAAGAGTGGAAGCAATAATCAAGGTACGGGGACCCTGAAAATGCTTGAAGCTACAAAATATCGACAGCTGGAGCCAATACTTTGATAAAGGTCTGAGGAGCTGTTGATAGACAGAATGACAACACCTGGAATTGAAAATGAATATAGTTCACTGCAATTTCAGAAACCTCTGGCTGCCTGGATGTATCGGGATGTCAAAATATGCGTCTTCTAAATCCAAGCTCTGCTGGATAAGAGAAATGATGGACTGCAAAGTGTTCATCCAAAATGGATCTACATTCACCAACGTATTTAGAGTGTTCAGATACAGGATCGGGTGGAAGGAACCATCTGGCTTGCAGACTAAGAAAAGAATGGAGTAAAACCCGCTGTCCCTCTTCGGCAGGTGGCACTCAGACAATTGCTTTCTTGAGGAGCAGTTTCTCCACCCCCTCTTTTTTGACTATCGTTTGGTAATGGGGTAGCAAGACACTGTACCATGGGAGAAGATCTACAAAAGGAATCCGATAACCATGGTTGATGATGGAAAGAACCCATTGATCTGATGTCTGCTTGAGCCACTGGTCCAGAAAAAACTGAAGTCTGGCACCAACTTAGGGATAATCATGTTTGACTTGCTCCCTGGCTGTATTGAACCTGTGGTCTGGACTCATTGGTGAACGTGGCTCCCCAACCACTAGTCTGGCCTCAAAATGGATGTGAAGAGTACAACACATCCTGGAATTTTTTTTTGAAAGAAAGACTTCTTTCTTTAAAATGATTTAAAAGGTTTTAATATTATCTTTCCCTCAGCCGATCTCTGAACCATACTGTTGAAATCATCACTAAATAATTTTAGACCCTGAAACGGCAAAGTCTGTATTAATGACTTCTGTGCCAATTCCAGACAACAGGGCTTAATCCACAAGGACCTGCACCCTGCAACAGCTGCACTCGAAGAGGTTGAATATGCCCACCAAGTATCAAATCTGACATCCAATAGAAACTGGGTCAATATCTTCATTTTAGCCAAAATTGGCATTTGGCCCCCCTGTTCCTGAAGGCAATCAAACAGCTTCTCTAAATCTTAATGAGAAATCTGGAGGCATAGGCCGAATAAGTGCTAGCCGTGTCCCAAAATTAGAGCCTGCTTAGGACCTCTTTTGCACGTCATCCACTTTCTTCTCAACAGGATATGAAAGGGTTGTTTCCTCTGGTGACATGGAGGAGGAAGGTGCCATATCTGATAACGTTGAGTTGACCTTTGGAATCTGTGGCTATTGATCCACAAATTGAGCAAGGAGATATTGTTTTCAGCAAAAAACAGGGAATACCCTGTTTATTTGCATCCTTCCATTCTTTAGCAATGCTTTCTTTAATAATGTTATGAACTGGCATCAACAGATGAACTATACTGTGAATAAAACCCATCTTCATCTAGGGCTCTGGGATCAAAATCCAGGATCTCATGAATATGTGTCAGGCTATCAGAAAATACTTTCCCCTGCACATCTTTGCCCTTAGGTGAGTTGTCTAAATCCTCATCAACATCACCCTTCTGCATTTTGGTTTGTGGCTCATTCAAAGCTGCTTGAACCGCATTGTTAATTAGATCTTGGGATCAGATCTCAATATCTGCAACAGATTCTCCCTCTCCAACTCCTGGACAGTGTTCCCCCGAGCAACAGCAGCCTCATACTATGACTCCATAACACTAAACCAAGCAGAAAGTAGCAAAACACACACGATGATGGATGGAATGTTGCACAATGGCAAAACATTCACCCCCAGTCACAGATATGGGTTTAATCCATCGTTATTTTGCTCACCAATCCACCCCAGTTCAGACATGGCCATATGCAAATCAGTCTTGACCTTGTGCCTCATGAGAACAGGCCAGCCAGAAATGCCAAGCCAGGTCTTTCCTGGACCAGAATCAAGCATCCTCGGACCAGCAGTTTGTTGCGTGCACTGCATCCCCAAATGCAATGCAGTGCGCGCAACAAAATTTGTTATATTTATTTATATGTTTACTTACCTGTTAAACTCCGTAATTCACACATTACTACCCCCACCCTGCCCCTCCCCCCCCCACGTCTCCGCCCTGCAGGAACTCCTACTGCCGACCGCGGCTGATAAAGCGTCTTCCTACACTGACTCTCCAACGGCCATTTAAAGCAATCTCTGGCTCTCTATTCCCCTGTGTCATCAGTCCCACAGACCTCACTGAGCTCTCAGACCCATATCAGCTCTGGAAGCTGATGCTATCAGCAAATACTACCTCACAAAGAATCAGATTATAGTCCAAAAGCCTCCCTCGATAATCCCAGTAATAATGGGGTCAAATAGAATCCCTAGTTTTATCTACTTGCCTAGACCCCCCTGCTTCATACATCACCATTGAAACACTTCATTCCACTAAAGAGAATCCTTGCCCTCTATCATGCATGCTCCTCGACTGTAGATCAGCAGTTCAACGCGCAACAGATATCCCTAAAGCTATACTCGATGAAGAAATAGATATTGCATTCCTCACTAAATCCTGGATTAATATACACTCTACCCGCGTAGAAGACCTACTTACTCCGCTGGGTTACACCATTATGCAACATGAAAGACCTAAAATAACAGGTGGTGGATTAGCTATTATCTACAAAGAAAGAATACTTTTCTCAATCTTAAAAACTACAGAGTACTCACTTTTGAATACCTAGGAGTGGAACTTACAGTCAAAGGCTCCTCTCCCATCAAACTACACACCATCCACCACCATTCTGGTGTTCACGCCCTGTTCGCGAAAGAGCTAACTGACCTAGTAACACGGTTCTCCCTAACTGACACAAAAGATGTATTCTTGGGAGATTTCAATATTCACTGGATAAACTCGGAAGACTCCACAGTACGGAACCTCTCAAACCATCTTGCAATAAAAGACCTTAAACAACTCTGCAATGAACAAACACATATTAAAGGCTCCACTCTAGATGCAATTATCACTAATGATGAGCTTGTATAAGTTAGATCCATCTCTACCATTGACTGGCCCGACCACCATCTCATACTGTTCAGTATCAATTTCTACCTCCGATCCCACCCAACCTTATCAGATAAACCTAAGCACTAGACTAGGAACATCAAACAAGTCCCAATAACTGAACTGGAATCCAGGGTTGGTGCCCAACTACAGTGTCACCTTCTCACTCATACTGTTGATTACCTCACTTCCCAATATAATACTATGATGATGGAAGTTCTTGATCAAGTGGCGCTGCTTTGCGCCGCACGTTTTTCTTATAAGAAGCACATTTTCTGAGAAAAAGCCTCTTTCATATCCAACTTGACCGCGCTAAGTAGAGACCCAGGGAGCTTTTCAACATTGTTACCACATCCCCACACACAATAACAGTCTCCAAAAAAGGATGTGAAGACATTGTCAGCTTTTTCATTGATAAAGTCACAAAAATTGAACAATCATTCATCCAAGTCTCGAATCTGCCATCCCTCCTAACCTTCCCCACTGACGCAATTCATTCCATGTTCGCCTCACCACCAGAGCTAATAGATGTCCAAATGGCCCTAAATTAAACCAATTCCAAGCATGATCTTGTGCAACTGAAAAAGAAGGCCAATTGGTTTGACTTCAAACCCATGACTGAAATTGAAGTTTTCAATATAAATGCTCACTTATTGCCTACTTCCCACTCTACAGATCCCCTCCCTTCCACAATAGTACAAAGTCCCAACCAAATCATTGTCCCTTTCTCATCAAGGGGAAGACTTATTCGGCGGGAGTTATTTGTCTCGAGTTAATTAGTATATCTCCAGTAACTACATTATGTAATGTCATTGAGGTTGGGCAGTTTATCTCCAGCACTCAATTTTGCACTAGGTTCATATTCACTGGCGGGTAAATCGAAGTCATTTTGATCACGCGCACCACACATTTTGAGCCCTATAAACACAGCATCCGTATGGCTAGAAAGGTTGCACATTCCATGCATGAAATAATCTCCTTCACGCATGAACAGTTGGATGTGCGAATTCTAGACAGAAAAGCATGTAAATACTAGAGGATATACAATGCATATTATCATGTCATGTGACATTATGTTCTTAACTTCAGAAGCTCGCCCTGGAACTTCCAGTTATGTTTCTTTTTGAGTTAGCGTTATAAAAAAAACCTGAGGAAGGGTTCAGAGTAACCCGAAATGCATTGGGAATTATAATTTTGCATTGTTTTGCCTTTTTGTAAACCACGGTTTGAGGTAGTTCACTTGATTGAATTTTGATGTAATTTAAAACATATGAATGAATTTTATAAATGTACTAAGAACATGAGTATATAAATCTTCATGAATACGGTTTTGTTTTCTTTGTTACGTCTTTATTAACTTTGGAATTCACTTTTGTGTATATGAATATAGCAACAAAGAAACTTTAGGGACCCAGGTGGAGAACTCTGCAGACCTGGATTCTTCCAGGCCTTGACAGAGCAGTTTTCAGATAGGGTTGTGGGGACAACCTTCAGCAGGGCACTCCCTCACTTAGTAGAACATTGATCAAATTTAAATAAATAAATAAATTTGAGTACACACGGAGTGCAGGTCTAATACCGACAGTGTAGTACGTCTCTTTCTCCTCAATACATCTCTCAGCTTTGGATGAATTCTTGACTCCCTCCAACGAGGGCAAATCACTCCCATACTAAAAAATACAGGGGCAGACCCTTAGACCTATCTACAACCTTCCGTTCCTAGCCAAAACTATGGGGAAATGCACGTCAACAGCTATTCCAACATAGATGTGAACTCAATCTCCACGACATCTTCCGCTTCAGATTTAAGCAAGAATGTAGCACAGAAATTGCTGTGCTCAATATCTCAGATTACATCCACAGATCATTAGATGAAGATGACACATGCCTACTTATCCTACTTGACTTATCAGCAGCTTTTGATACCATAAATCACTCAGCATTACTTGAGACACTGAAACTCCGCCCTGGTTTTAATGTCACTGTCCTTAATTGGTTCACATTTTACCTTCAACACTGATCGCAACACATTAAAATCAACGCCTGTCTCTCCAAAACCACTGTATTTATTCTTGGTGAAACCCAAGGATCAATTAGCCCCCCTTCACTTTTCAATCTCTTCATGGAACCCTTTACAATCATCCGAAACCAAGCAGGGGTCAAATATCCCCTATATAAAGATGACACTCAACTCCACTACAAAATCAAATCACGCAGTGACGTTCTGCATCGCAACGCCACACTGAGCAAGATACAAACTTGGTTTAATTCCAACCGCTTAAAGTTGAGCCCCAACAAAACTGAACTAATTCTATTCTCTCCTAAAAGTAACGCTCTCCCAATTCAAGACTGGCTCAAGAACCTAAATGCCCTAAATTGCTCACTCATCTGTCCAACTCTGTAAAGTCCCTAGGCATCACCCTGGACAAAAACATGTCAATGAAGGTTCTCATAAAAAACAGCCAATGGGGCGCTTTGGACACCCAAAACACCTCCAGAAAATCAAACCATTTATTCCCCCAGATGAATTCAAGATGGTAGGCCAATCGCTAGTCCTCTCCAAACTGGAATATTGAAACACCATCTTCAAAGGGATGCTGAAAACTCACCTCCCCCACTAAGTCCAGTCCAAAACATAGCTTCCCGGCTGATAACAGGTGTTAAGTATTTGAACACATCACACTGGACCTCAAGATCCACAATTGGCTTCCCATTGAAAAAAGATGTATTTACAAGACATGCTTGCACCGCCCACAAAATCCTGCACACACATACCCCCAACTATCTAGAGAACAAACTTACAAAAGCAGGAATAATGAGAACTCTGCAAAGCTCCAACTCACTTCTTCTCATACCACCCAAATTGAAAAGGAATTGTACCTTGGCTCCCTCTTTTTCTGGAAATGCACCTAGGATATAGAACTCACTCCCCAGAGATCTCCAATGTAACCCCTCCTTCTACTGTTTCAAAAGGTACCTGAAACTCCTTCTCCTCAAAAAATACTTTAACATGCACGATAACTGACCCATATTCCAATAGCTCACTCTCCTCTGATAGCTTCAGCTATCTAATATGTCATTTACTCCCTTAACACATGCTTTTTTTCTTATTGTCCACATACTGTACACTCCCTAATTGCCTAACCTCTCTCCTTTTCTCTATTTTTGCTAATACTTGAACCTGTCTGTATCACATTTGATGTAAACCTATGTTATTTTATTCTATGTTATTCTTCATTTTTTATGTAAAACGCTCTGTTACCTGCGGTTCTAGCCAGTGCTATATAAAACTTTATCAATAAATAAATGAGTATGTAATTGCGATTATTTGAATGTTTTGGGGTGGGTGGAAGCATACTCCGGTGTCAAAGTAGATGTGAATACAGTAGCTATTTAGCGATTTTATTCCTGGATTCAACATATGGAATCAAATTTCAAGTGATCAAAGAACACACTTCATTTCAACAGTAGTGTAGGAGGTTTACAAAGTTTTAGGGTTAAGTTAAAACTTTCACTGTGCACCACCCAGAATCTGCCGGCAAGGCAGAAAGGAACAATGGCACCATCAAGAATAAGGGCCTTGGGGAGGAGCTACGCTACCAACTAAGATGGCCGCTTAGGCGCCCGGCTCCGCCGACCTCCGTTTCCAGCCGGATTATCCTGCAATTTATCCTGATGTTATGCCCGACCTCCAGGGAGATGAAGCCTTGCTGAATCGTTTGGCTCAATCCCCAGACCTTTGTTGCCAGAATTGACTGAGTTATGTCGTCTTTTGGATCCTGGCCTATCGCAGCTTGTAAGCCGGAGCCTCGAGTTTGAGCCCATCCGGGACGTAGTTGAACAACATCGGCCGTGGGACTACGGCGGGGTCCGGTCTCAACAGTGGAAGTCTCCATGTTTGATTTAGATGGCGATCAACGTAGTTTTCTTGATGTCGTCGGACAATTGACCTGAGACGTCTGTGGAGGTTTGGGGACTCCTGGCCCAGGGACCCGGTTAGACATCACCGGGGTCCGCCGGGGTGGGGTCCTCGCTCGCTATCCAGGGCCATTTTGTCTACAGGACGCCCTCAGTTGCGATCTGCTTCGCTCTGTCATTGCCCCCCCGGGAGTACCGGGCTCTTAGGGGACTGCCACTTAGTTTGAGATCGGAGGAGCGGAGGCGGGTCTGACAAATAAAGAGCCGACATTGCGGACCTTGTTGACCGCCATCCTGGAGCTACAGGCGCATATTGAATCTCGACTCAATAATATGCTTGCCGATGGGCCTGACGTAGAATGTATGGGACCGGGCTCTGATCCTCTACCACGACTACCAATATCGACGGTTCCTGTGTGGTCTGGGATGACCAATGATGACCGCCCAGGGCAAAGCGATCTCGTGCAGTCTTTGAGTTGTGTACCGACAGAGAGTAGCGAACTTGGTCCCCCGAAGAGTTGGTCGCACCCGCCATTGTTGTCGCCTGGGGTAGTTCTGCTTGGCCTCTATATCCTGGTTTTTCCGTCGGAGCCGACTGGATTACCACAACATCTCTGTCTCCGCCGTCTGCTTTGCTGCTTCCACGGAGGGAACATCACTTGGACAGCGTGCCGATGATAGAGGTCCTATTGATGATCGTGACTGGTAATGACTTTGTTTTTCAGGCTCTGTGTGAACTATCCTCTACTGTACTCTTCTTGTATCCTGGATCTACAATGACTGCGGTGCTGCTGCCGGATGGTGTATGCGTGCAAGATCGGAAGGGCCAAGGATGAGACTGTTTCGATGGGTTTGATTTTGGGGCTTTGGCGGACTTGGGACTTGGATCTGAGTATTAAAGTGAGGTCGGGTGGGGTTTAGTGATTTCCCTGTATTTTTACTGTCATATCTCCTGGTATTATCTGAGCTATTGCAGGGGTGGTTAGTGTCCGGCTGGGGAGAAGGAGACCGGGTGCTCATACGCTTCCTCCTCCTCCACTTCTTCCTTCTTTTAGGGTCTTAGTCAATCGGGGCGACAGGCACGCTGCTAGGGGGGGTTAGGCTGTAGCCAACTGCAGGGGTGCAGGGTGGGGGGTGGGGGGGTTGTTTTGCCTTTATTTTGTGTCTATGGCCTTTTTCTTCCTTTCCTTTTCTTTCCTTTGATTAGTATAGTTGGCGAAACGTTCTGATTATTATCGTATATCCGTATCGGGTGCTCTTGCTTCTTCATTATCCTAATCTTTGGGTGGGGGGGCTCCGAGGACTGGCGCTTAATGTGGACTGTGTATTGCATGGTTTTATATCCTGAATAGTATGCTTTAACGCCAGTGTCTCAATCATAGCTGTTCCTAATCTGCATATCCTGTTTCTCTGCCTAGCCACCGTATTAGTATCTTCGATTGTGTGGCACCCGATACGTTGATTTAGTTAATATAAAAAATAAAACCTCCATCCTATTCTGTGACTAATTATGCGTTCAATACGAATTTTATCCTGAATCGCTTCCGGGCCTTAGGGATGTCGGCTGAAGAGCTGTGGCATATTACAATATATTTGCTCCTATACTGATTAGCGGCCGGCCCCTGTGGTTGTAGGCCCATGCCTGTAATGTTATTGACTCGAACAATAAAGGTTTTCCAAAAAAAAAAAAAAAGAATAAGGGCCTTTTTTAGAGTTTGGCGGACTGGGTTATTCCATCACAAATGTGACTGATATCACAGCCACCGTATTACAAGTCCACTATATCCAATGGCACTTGTAAAATGGCAGGTGGGTTTGCCGTCATATTTGTGACAGAGTGACCCATACGACAAATGCTAAATCAGGCCATAAGATATCAAAGACATGTTCGGAAACATAATTAAAATGGCCTGATACCCTGCCTTTAGCATTATAGTCCCTTAGAGCAGCTCCCACTTAAAAAACCAAGATGAGCACCTGTGGGATTGTCATGGGTTGACCAATGATGTTGCACTAAAATCCTTCAATGTCATCTTAAAGTTAGACCGCATGCTGTCTTACAGAACTGCAGAAAGCTTATTGCTGTCTTTGCAGTTTCCATTCTAAGGTCCACGCTACCTTACCTGAGAGTCCGACTGAGGGCGGCCCTTATCTCCAGCCTTAAGACTAGGTCTACATCTATATATACCAGAGAAAGAGCAATCTACAACTATGCTAAGTTGGTCATAGTAAGGCTCTTCATCACTGATACAGCTCTTTAATGTTCCACTTCTCCCAGTGCAAGTAAGCTACTTAGAGACAATAACACACCAGCCTCTGCCTTTGGACCTGCATCCAGCCCGAGCCAAGGCCCTCTGCGGGAACTGTCCTCATTGCTGTTCCTCTTCCTGCCATTGGGCCAAACACCCATGCCCACCTGGTCTGTGTCACAACCTCCTCATGCAACCTCTTTGTGGTGGACCTAGTGTGCAGGACTCAGGTTGCTTTACCCCTGTGGTGCTATTTGGTGTGCTATTATACCATGACTGATGCTCCCCCAGCATACTCATGCCTGATGTTCCTCCAACACCCTCATCACCTATGCTCCCTCAGCACCCTCATAACTGTTGTTACCCCAGCACCCTCATGACTGATGCCCCCCAGCACCCTCATGACCAATGCTTCCCCAAAACCTATAATCCCATTGCACTTGAATTCATCTAAGCGCCCCCCAGAATCCCATAAGACAATGGCAAGCCCTACTGCAATTGTTACTGGGACCTTGGTGTTGGTTTCCATTATGCATGTTCAAGCGCAAACTTTATATTTGTTTCCTTTTATTTGGTTCTGATCAACAAATTGCACCTGCTCATTCTGTAAGGTCGGTACAAAAGGGGGTGGTATCTGAAGACGGCTGGAATGCCAGAAACCGGTCCTCAGAAGCTTGTTTCCGGTCCAGGGAAGACAAGGCTTGGCAGTTCGAGCTGGACTGTTCCCATGAGGCACAGGGTCAGACTGATTTGCATATAGCCATGTCTGAACTGGGGTGGCAAAGTGGGCTAATGAACGGTGATGGATTAAAGCCAGATCTTTTGACTGGGTGTGAGTGTTTGATTGATTCAGATGCTCCGTCCATCACCACCCCCTTCTGTACCGCTTTTGGCCGCCATAAGTGTGGCAGGGTATGCTCAGACGTGAGTCCCTTGCTCACTTTGCCACTGGATTCAAGCAAGCGTGGCTGAAGACGGCTGGAATGCCACAAACCGGTCCTCGGAAGCTTGTTTTCGGTCCAGGGAAGACATGGCTTGGCAATTCGGGCTGGACTGTTCCCATGAGGCACAGGGTAAGACTGATTTGCATGTAGCCATGTCTGAACTGGGGTGACAGAGTGGGCTAAAGAACGGTGATGGATTAAACCCAGATCTTTTGACTGGGTGTGAGTGTTTGATTGATTCAGATGCTCCGTCCATCACCACCCCCTTTTGTAGCGCATTCTGTAAGTTCAACAGGGCATATTAGCAAGAAGCTCCTTAAAATTATCGCTGCTTTAGCGACAGAAAACTGCCGCTTAAGCAGCGATAATGGGCCTGATAATATGAGCTATAGAATTCCAATAGAAGCCAAGGTTAGATGTCCTGCACATCTAACCTGGGCTTCTATTGGAATTCTATAACACATATTAGCAAGCCCATTATCGCTGCTTTAGCAGCAGTTTCCTGCAGCTAAAACTGTGATAATTTTAATGATCTTCTTGCTAATATGACCCACCGTGTTTTCTCCAAGGTTTGACAACCTTCCAGACGGCCATGTGCCCCACATGCAACATGTGATCTAGCTACATCCTTCGAGCCTTTGATAGTGTATAAAACTCAGCTGTATCCCGCATCATGGCTGGAACTTGCTTCCTTCAGAACTAGCTTCAACCCTTCCCACTCGCCTGAAGAATCCTGCCTGAACCGAGAAGTGTTCCAGTACCCTTCAAGTCCATCTGAACTTGTGGTTCCCATGGCACTACCTTCCTTGATGTTTTCTTCTTTGCTCCCTTCTGCACTGCTACTTCGGACCCCCCTTGACACTCTGAGTCAAAGCCTCGAGATCTTCCTCGAACTTCAGTCAAGTGGAAGATCTAGGCTAAGTACTTGATGTCAGGTTAGTGTGCACTAAACCTCCTATAGTAATGAACAGGACCACGTATCCCCATCTTCAAAGACTATAAATGTTTTGTCCATGTCCTCCCTCTGATTTACTCCAGCACTTTCTGTGTCTTTATACTCCGGACACTTCCTGCAACCTTGGCGCTAGAACTGTATTGTGCAAGGGTTAAACACTTGAGTTCCGTGTTTCTCTGATAAACAGTAGTGCAGAGAGAAAGCACTTCAGAGTCTTTGATATATGTATGAACCTTGTACCAATATCTGTGTTTCAAGTTTATTCCTAGGAGTGCCACATTCCAATCTGGGATTTTGATTATTCTGATCTCATTTCACGCTTCAGATGAAACCTGTAAGTAAATTTCACTGAAGCCAATGTGTGATCACTGTACTCAGAGGTCTGTATGGATGATAACTGCCTTCTCTTGTTATTTTCAGTACATTACATCATCACAAAAATAGAGGTTCTGGTCCAGGGCACATCTGCCTCACCAACGTAGAAGGTCTCAGAAGTGACAGATCCTTTTATGTAGTGTAGCACAGCCGCCGAGCAGGGATAGGAGGTCCAGCATTGGCTCCTGAATCATCTCCAGGGCTGGGACCAGGTGAGTGCATGAAAGTCTGACTGTCCCTCCACAGCTGTGCAAGGATGCACATCATCCCTCGTTGTTACCACATCTCTTCGAAGTAAGCAGGTTTCTCCCAA
Organism: Lissotriton vulgaris; assembly: GCF_964263255.1. NCBI lineage: Eukaryota > Metazoa > Chordata > Amphibia > Caudata > Salamandridae > Lissotriton > Lissotriton vulgaris. The sequence continues at coordinate 1,481,114,928 of NC_141691.1, forward strand.
ATAAGGGATAGTGGATTCTTTTTTATGTCTGATATCTTTGCTGCTTCCTTGGGCATCTGGTTGGTGGTGGGATACATTATTGCTTTGGGATGGGGAGTTATCAAAAGGCCTAACTGTACTGAAACCATCCTTGAAGGAAGCCGCCAAGTTCTCCTATGTCCTGTTGCATGAGAAATACAGACACATTGCTAATTTCTCCCTTGGCTGGATCTGCACTCATAAGCATGTTGATGTGTGGTTGAAATTAACCTTTGATTGGAGAGCTCATTAAGAATAATGAAACTTGTCTCATCCTGTGCTACCATTATGCACCAGCATTTCTCCTCAGTCTTATCAAGGACTCAAAAAGTACAACACCCATGCCTATTGGTGACCCAATGTCACCCATCTCGCTATATCTGAGCAGGGAAAGGTCTATGAACATTGCAAACAAAGCAGCTAAAGGGCGTTTGTGGATTGAAGTGTGTTTTATTTTACACCATACACATTTTTAAAATGAGCTGAACATGTAACTGAAATCTATTTGTAAATTATGTAAGGAATTGTCAAATAACCTCTGGTAATAGGACCAAAGCTTATGGAAATGGATCATTAGCACATTAAAACCAGACCACTCTATGCAGGGTGGTCTGTACAGATGGCCCCTTTGCCCACTTTTTGTTTTTTTGTGTTTTTTGTGAACTGCAGCTTGGTTAGCACAGGAGCCTTCATTAAAGTCCTTACATTTGTCCTGAGCCGCTCGTGGAGGAGTCCTTGGATCCCTGTTTGCTGCTGCTGCCAGGAGCCCCGTAGGGCATTGCTTCCGTGTGCCAGGAGCCCCGCTGGGCATTGTAATCACGAGGGGAGCTGCTCACGAAGAGAACGGGACTGCGAGGGCCAGCAGGCTGTGCGTGTTCCAGCCAGCACACCTGCCGCCTCTTCCCGTGTCTCCGCCCCTTGCTTGCCTGCTTGAAAACTCCTCGCGGCCCCCGCTTCGCGGGAGCCGCTCGTGGAGGAGTCCTTGGATCCCTGTTTGCTGCTGCTGCCAGGAGCCCCGTAGGGCATTGCTTCCGTATGCCAGGAGCCCCGCTGGGCATTGTAATCACGAGGGGAGCTGCTCACGAAGAGAACGGGACTGCGAGGGCCAGCAGGCTGTGCGTGTTCCAGCCAGCACACCTGCCGCCTCTTCCCGTGTCTCCGCCCCTTGCTTGCCTGCTTGAAAACTCCTCGCGGCCCCCGCTTCGCGGGTGCCGCTCGTGGAGGAGTCCTTGGATCCCTGTTTGCTGCTGCTGCCAGGAGCCCCGTAGGGCATTGCTTCCGTGTGCCAGGAGCCCCGCTGGGCATTGTAATCACGAGGGGAGCTGCTCACGAAGAGAACGGGACTGCGAGGGCCAGCAGGCTGTGCGTGTTCCAGCCAGCACACCTGCCGCCTCTTCCCGTGTCTCCGCCCCCTCTATCCTCATTTGGCTTAATATCTGAAGTCATTACGCGTCAGCGGGACGCGTGTGCGGGACATCACCCGGGACAAAGCCCGGACTAAGGGCGGACCCTCTTAGGCCCTCATAGGCCAGAGTAGGCCGGGCCGGGCTTCTTTCCTGTTCTTCTGTTTTTTTGGTACTGGTTTCTACTTAGCCTTTGTTGCCCAAGACATACCATTTACCTATCATGCCTTCACCAGCTCTGGACAAATCCATAGTGAAACTGGGGGGGTCTAAGATTAGAACCCTGGATACATATTTTCCACGCTCCTTGGCGGAGGAAGAGGGAGATTTGGATACTGCCCTTGCCGAACGCAGGGCTGAGCGCCGACGCTCTATTGAAAATCTGAAACGTAGACCCCTGGAAGATATTGTAGATGGTGGGACATCGCTGATTGCTAATGAGGAATCTCTTTCACAGGAAGGAGTCCCTCTTTTGCTGAGGGAATGTACTGTTAGTCTCAGTCAGGTACCGGTGCCCAGCCTCTCCCCTAGCCTCTGCTGTACGGCTATTGATCTTATATCCCAACTTACCCTGACCTCTAAATCAAGGAAAGCTAAGCCCAAATTAGTTACTGTGGCCGAGCTGCACGGCCCTCCTCCTAATAAGCGTAGAAGGAAGTCGAGGGCAGGTAAGGGTAAATCCAAACTTTCCCATACCGATTTTGGAAAACCTACTAAGTCTGTTCCTGTTCCCGGTAAGTCTAATGTAGATACGGGTACTGTTCCTCCCCCTATGAATAGCTTGCCTATTTTACTTCCCCCAGTTGTCCCCCAGGGGAACCTAGAATTCTTACTCAGATCTCTGCTGCAGCCTATCACCGAGAGTATTAAGAGAGTGGAGATCCGTCTAACTATTCTTGAGGCTACATTAAGTAGTTTGAATTCGCAGGTCAATACCCTTGGAAGACCCCCTGAGACTATGTCCCCCCCCACCCTACCCCCCACCTCACAACCTCCTCCAGCTATTTCAGAACCAACTGCGGTGACTTCTGCCACCCCTATTTTGCAACCTCTCATGGCCATACCAGTTCCTCCATGCCATAGTAAAACTATGATTCCCCCACTACTACCAGCAGGTATTACTCCCCCTGTTATAAATCCCAATGGGGCTGTAAATGGTGACGGTATTCCACCCCCTTTACCGGAGAAACCTGCCCCTAGAATTCGGAGACCCGACCTTCCCCCCGAAGCTAACGATCTTATGGTAGTTATGGCCGGGGTTCCTCCCCTGGAGATGGGGGAAGGCGAGAATTTTTTCTCACTAAAAAATCAAGTAATTAAATGGTTGAACTGGAATAGACCTCTTCCTGCATATTTTAATAATGAAATTGTGATGGTAAGGAGGGTACCCTGGCTGGGCAAGACCAGGAAGTCAATAGTTGGGGACTGTATTTTGGTGAGCTTTAGAGACCCAAGGACTGTTCATTACATCTGCTCGGGGTCGAATAGATCATCTGAATCCACCATCCGGACCCTGCCTGTATCTTTTTTCTTCCCCCATGTACAAATGCATCGTGATCAAGTTCAGGACAAATGGACAAGGGTTGCTCGGAGGGATAGATTTTGTGGGTATCCAGCACAACCTGTTTTTCAACCACCTATGACACCCTTCCATAATTATAATCGTTTTAATTGTCTGAGTGGCCTTAATGGTGTTGATTGACTGCCCACTGCTGTAGACCCCACTATTTCTTCTGATAAAGAGCCTACGGTATTGCCCGATAGTAGCCCTATTCCCACTCAAGACCTTACAATGTCCCAAACTGCCCCGATAATCCCCGTGACTTATCCAGTATTACAGGACCCTTTACCTGTCAATAATGCTTTAATCACCACGGTACCAGTGCCTATTCAACCCCCCATTTGTTCCCCTGGGCTGAAGTTTGTTACCTGGAATGTTGCAGGGTGGAGCAGGCAATCGGCCTCATTGGGGTGGAAAGAGATCCTCTCGGATTTTGATATTTTATGCTTTCAAGAGACCTGGGCAACTGCTGATATTGAACTCGATGGGTTTGTGTCTTATAACAACCAGGCAATAGGGACAGGTATGGGTAGGGCCAAAGGGGGATTAGTGATTTTTACATCAGTCAAACTTCCACTATGTTTGATTTCCTACCTCCCTGTGGGACACCACTCCCAAATTTTAATACTAGAACATCCTAAGGGCCATGTTTTAGTGGTGGTCAACCACTATAACAATTTGTTTAATGCCTCAGATACCTCGGTGGCAGAGGAGCTGGGTCCTTTTTTGAAGAACTTACGAAACGATGTTAGCAAACCAATTGAGATCATTTGGGGTGGGGATTTTAACCTACGTACTTGCCCACATTCCTTTTCTAGAACCTGTGGTTTTGATGGAGACAACGGGGAAAACAGAGCACATTTTGTACACTCCCCCCATGGTGACTCCTTTAATTCCCTTGTGCTGAACCTGGATCTTATGATCCACTCCCCGGCCCTAGATGTGGATGGTATGCCTGTTCCAACTTTTGTAGGACCCAACTCGTCCTCTGCCATTGATCACATACTGGTTTCTACGCATTTCACTCCTCATTGTACAGTTCCCGTCGTTACCGATCTGGGAGGCAGTGATCACCAAGCAATCACCATGCTTATTTCTGCATGGGGGCCTAATGCTAGGAATGATTATTTGGTACTAGAAGATGTTACCCCACACAGACAGAATGGTTTCCGTATAAAGTGGAAATTGGACAACTCCGATAAACTGCAAGCTAGAATTATTAAAGAGGGGTTTGCTGAAATTTATAGTTGCCTTAATCCTGAGGCCCCTAACGGGCGTATTATAACTAATTTTGTGGCACTCGGTGATGCTGTAAAAAGGTGCCTTACCATTACTAAAGCCCGAATTAGGGACCAAAATGTGGGCTGGTTTGATAGCTTATGTACTCAATCCCTGCGGGAACTCAAGCTGGCCTTAACAAAACACCCGAGAGATAGGGAGGCCGTCAAATTACTTAGGCTCACCTATAAAAGTAATCTTGTACGTAGGAAGCAGGAACTCAGGGAACTTGCCTGGGATGCCCTGAACCAAGCATCGGTACTACGGGATAGTAGGCTGTTCTGGTCTACGGTTAATAGTCCTTTTCTTGCCAATGAAGAGCTTCCCAAACTATCAGCGCAGGTTAGCGAAGCCAATTGGGTCTCCCATTTTTCTGGTATTTTTAATCCACCCGGGGGAGACTCTGACGGTCCTACTATCCCAATGTCTGAGACTAGGATCCCTTTGGATATTACCCTATCAGAGGTGGTTATCTCCCTAAGCCAGAGTAAAGGTGGAAAGGCACCGGGACCCGATGGGGTACCGGTAGATCTGTACAAATCTAACCCCAGTCTCTGGTGCCCACTCCTGACCCAGGTGTTTAATGCATCAGTCCTGGAGAACACCCCTCCTACTTGGAGTGAATCCCTAATCCTACCTATTTACAAGAAGGGTGATAGAGGCGAGGCTAAGAACTATCGCCCTATCTCCCTTCTTGATTCCTCCCTGAAGATTATGAGCAGGGTTCTCCTTATAAGGCTCGAGGAGTGGGTTGAAGAAAATAATATCATGGCTGAATCCCAATTTGGTTTTCGCAAAGGCTTAGGGACTATGGAGCAGTGCCTTAACCTTGACCTCCTAATAGGGAAATATACGAGAGCGAAACAAGGGTCCCTATTTCTCTGTTTTGCCGATCTTTCGAGCGCCTTTGACCTTGTGGACCATGAACTCTTGTGGTGCACTTTATTGGCCATGGGCGCCCCCCCGGCAATCATTCACTTTCTGGCTCGTCTCTATAATAAGCTGTCGGCCCAGATACGTTTTGGTCCGTCGGGTGAATGTACCGAGAAAATCAGGGTTAAGTCAGGCATAAGGCAGGGCTGTGTACTGGCCCCCCTGCTATTTTCCCTCTTTATCAATTCCATCGAATCTGAACTCAAAAAGGTCCAGGCGGATTCCCCTCAAGTCGGTGGACTTCCCGTACCAGTTCTGCTTTATGCCGACGATACGGTGCTCCTTTCGCGTACTCCAAATGGGCTACAGAAACTTATGAATACTTTTTATGATTTTATTAATGCGAGGAAATTGAAAATAAATAACACCAAGACTTTTATTATGGCCTGTGGTAAACGGATGAAATCTGTTATGCCGTTCCATTTTAACAATCATACTATTGAGGTAGTGGATAGGTTCTGCTACCTCGGTGTTACCTTTAACAACAAGGGGACATGGTCCCAGGAGATCTCAAATGTTAATGGTAGAATGGCCAAAAGCTCATCTGGTATTTTTCGATTCGCTGCAAAGCTAGGAAGCCGCCGTATACCTGATATGGTAGACATTTACAGGCATAGATGTGCGTCTATTGCTCTGTACGGTTCTGGTGTATGGGGCTATAGCCAGCATAGGACACTGCAAAATACCGAGAATGGGTTCCTTAGAAGATTGCTTTGCCTACCTCCTTCGGCACCTACTGTACTGTGCCATAGCGAAGTCTGTTTAAACTATCTGACTGATCTTATGGGATTAAGACCCCTCATGGTATGGAGGTCAATATGGGCTAAAGAAGAGACTACTTTTTCTAGGAAGATTATCACTGATTGTTTGAAGTTGGACAAAGTCCTTAAGATTCCCTGGCTAAGCTATGTCTCCTATACTTATGACAAGGTATTTAATTTTGACATCATTAAGGAGCCCTATTGTGCCGTCACTGTATTGAAAAAGGAACTTAAAGATGTTTTCATCCAAACTAAGTCTGATATGCGCAGGGTAAAGTATGCTACCATGTCTACCTATGTATTTTATCACACCACTAAATTTGAAGGAAAGGGCATGCCTATGTACTTAAAATTCATAACCAAGCAGTCCCATCAGTTTGTTCTGACACGTCTCAGACTTGGTATAGTACATAATTTAGTTGCCTTCCCTGAGATGAAAGTTCCTAGCCATTCCCCCTGTCCTTGCGATGGTCAGACTAGGCAAAGTACTCGGCACTTTATGCTTATTTGTCCACTCTATATGCACCTTCGCCGTCTCTATCTCAGACCTATGTTTTTAAGATTATCAGTGTATACTACTCCCCAAGCCATGGAATTATTATTTGCACTTGACTCTGCAGACACCTGTTTTTATACTGCTACTTTTTTACTCAAAGCCATTTCTCATAGGAAAAGTTTGGTGTTTTAAATCTTTCTAAATTCTTCAATTCTGAGCTATTGTTTTATTATAATGTTTGTATTGTGTTTTATTGTACGCTTTTGTGATTGTTTTTAATAGTCGAATAAAGCTTGAAAATTGAAAATTGAATTGTCCTGTAAAAATGTAGCCTTATAATGAAAACTCCCTTGCCACTGAGCTTCATTTGATAGAAACAAAAAGAGTACTGTAATGACAAGGGGCCCGATTCACAGAACTAACTTAAGACAAACTCCTAAACTTACTACTTTTAGTATTCACAGAAGTTAGGATTTTGTTTTAAGTTTGTCTTAAGACAGACTTAAGACAGACTTAAGACAAAATCTTAAATCCAAAATCCTAACTTAAGTCTGTGTTAAGTCTGTCTTAAGACAAACTTAAGACAAAATTCTAACTTCTGTGAATACCAAAAGTAGTAAGTGTAGGATTTTGTCTTAAGTTAGTTCTGTGAATCGACCCCAAGGACGCCATCAAAACAGACTTTCTATTATTTCTGAGAAGCAAGCATTGGTAGAACAAGAGGTTTTCATGTAGCTCTGGACATGTAGCTGTGGGACTACCAGTTCAGGCAGGGAGCAGGGGGAAAAGAACGGAATGGGAAGCAGATGCACTGGCATGGATGTAAAGGATGGGCGTCAAAGCGTGAGAGAAGCAATGGCAGCGAAGGGAACGGGCAGACATGTGGAAGAGCTGACAGAGGAAATAACAGGTGGGAGGAATAGATGGTGATAAGCGAGATACATGGAAAACAGGAGGAGGGAGAAGCGACACATGGAAAGGAAGAGTGGGAAATTGCAGTGCAATACATGGGGTGGGACAAAGAGGAGCATGACACATGAGAAATGGATTGGAAGAAGACGAATGAGCAGTGGCACATGGGGTGTTTTGGGAGGGAGCAATCTGAATGGACAAAAGGGGAACATGCATCAAGAATCCTGTAGTGGTAAAATAGTTTCACATGCAGTTCACATTAAGCACACAATTGAAAGTGGACAGGTGCAACCAAACAGCCAATAACACTAGGCGAAAGAGCTATAGGGTCCAATTTATTTATTGTCAGACAGAGTAATCTCCGTTTGCCTGGTGAAGGACTTTATATCTGCCCGGCCGAAACTACACTACCCGCCAAGTTTATAAATGACCACCGAGCAGGCAGTAATTAAAAGAAGCATTGGCAGGAAACGCTGCCACAGCCGCTCCTGTCAATACATTTTCCTGTTTGGTTCAGGGCTTCAGTAGCTGGGCTGAGTCCCTTACCAAACAGTTTACTTTTTTTTATTTTCAAAAGAAAATTCTGAAAGGGAACATTCTTTTAAGAAAAACAATTAAATTATCATTTTCACTGCCCCTTATTGGCAGGGGTTTCCTGGTGGTTACTAGCAGTGAAAACTAACCTGTAATTCTGCCCATCTAAATAAGGTGGGCAGAATGACTGGTTATCCTCCGACTGCCCTTACTCCGCAAAGCCGTTGGAGGGGATTAACCATACAGGAGACGAAGTAGTCTCTGCCGTGATTAAACCTAATATCCTCCTGAATTCTTAGGGGGGAAGAGACTCCATTGCCTTTGTGACAGAGTCTCCTCACTGCCAATGATTACATTGGCCCATAGTCCACTGGGCAGGGCAAAGACCTGATTGACAAAATCTCAAGTCAGTGTCTGAAAGAGACTGATAAAAACACTGATACCAAACAATGGTTTAGCAAGATGGTCCCAAAGCACACTGTATGTTTATTAGTGAGATTGGGCCTTTTGGCCTCAACTGAAAAATAGGGATGGTTTGGGTAGGTCGGATTCCAGTTTTACCTACCAAACAGCTCAGTTGGAGGTACAAGGCAATTGCTAAAATGCTCTTCATATTGGGATGAAGGACTCACAAAGAACACTGTAAATGCTAAATGGGTAGTGTACCCCTGAGAATTATGGAAGTTTACAACTGATTACCAAAACATCTAGGTACATGTGCATACATTATGATTCGGTACTCGGACATAAACTGGAACGGAGGAACGTTCCTCCATTCCTTCATATGTCCGAGTTTACTACGCCCCCACCTTGCCCCTCCCCCGCATCACTGCCCCGCAGCACGCCCTATGCGAGCCGCCACTGGATAGCAGCACAGCAGGAAGGCTTGCTGTGCTACCATGCCTCAAAATATTGTAAATGAAGCCCACATTGTACTTTTTATTTACCCTGAGCATTTTGCATTATTTTCCAAATGTGCTATTCCTAAATGTATCTTCTTCAGAAGGATGAAAGCATTCATTTTGACCTACCGGGATTAGAGTGGCACATCAGGAGTTGCACGGGAACTAATAATGCAATTCAAAGCTAACCCTTTATCACTGAGGCATTATTCTGTAGTAGAACATGTATTGGACCAGACAAATTGAGTTGGCCACTTGCTTAGTCCTAACTGGCAAGTAAAGCTTGTGTACCAAGCACAGGAGCTTGCGATGTAAATGTGCACCGGCAGTCGATTAGAAAGTGATTTACACAGATGGTGCTGCCATAGTTTCTTAGTTCTTCTCAAGTTACGCGTTATGATGCAACTTTTCAGTGCTTGACACCGTTTAGAAACCGCGTTAAGTAGATGCATGAAATTTGTACACACTTTTTTAACTGTAATGTAAAGGTGTCTTGTAAAGCGCATGTATCACCCCGCCATGGGGTATCTCAGCGCTGTAGACCGCTGGGGAACCCGTCCTGGCTTTCCCTGTGAGATGGTCCCTGCTGGGTATCTCCAAGGTGAAACAAGGCATCCCCGGCGTATGTGGGGGGCCGTTGTGGAGATAAGGCAAGCTAATGCCCAGAGTTGCCAAGCGTGATCCCTGGTTAGAGTAGGCACCGAGGCGAGAATTATCGAGTCCACTGACCCTGGTCCACGACCCTGCCGCGTCAGGAATTGAACCCTGGTCCCGGGCCGTCCTCTGCTTCTGGGTCTGCCACCTCTAACCAGGGAGCAACACCACTCCAGGGAAAAAGTTATGAAGAAATGCACCAGCTGAGCAGAATGTCACCTTTTCAGCTACCAATGCAGTCAAGAACTCTTCAATCACAAGGGTATCTTTTGTATGGCACCAAAATTCATAAGGCAACTGTCCCCTGTTAAACAGATAGCAACTAACACTTGATAGAATACATGCTTATTACACCACAGAAACGTACGTATTTTGACCGCTTAAATTATCTCGTCATAGACTGCCCAATGGCATAAAAAGGTAATCAGAAATTGTGACGACTTGATGAAGAGAAGAGAAATGGTTTTCATGGAGCAAGACCCCAAATTCGCTACTTGCTCTTGATGTCTCATAGTTTAGTAACATTACGCTATTCCTCCAAGTTAGGGCTTGATTTTCAGAAAATATTGGGAAGAGTGAGCCTTTTTCTGCCTAAAGTAATGCACTAACTCAGAGAAATACTGCGTTAAATGAATTCGCTTTACACACTGAAGGCACAGAAAAAGTGTGTAGAACATCATGATATGGCCCCAGTAGAGCTATGTTTGTTAATCTGTGAGGAACAAAAACTGGTCATCCTTGTGGGGTAGCCTTATAAACGCTACACTTGGTGAAGCATTTCTTTAGTTTTTGTAATGAATCATTATCACCCAATGACATGATAGCAGCAAATTCTCGAGGATTGGGAATTTGGGGACTTCACTGAACCATAGTCAAGGAGAACACTTTACTTTTCCTATCAATAGGTTTTAGGACTCTAGAAAGTCAAGTTATTAATACAAGTCCAAAAGTAGATTAGGTTCCATTTCATGCTTTTATGCCAACAACCCTGCACTGATTGTCGTGGTTAACGTTGTTTTGATTGTGCCATGTTTTCTTTTACTTGTAGACACGCGGCGGACGGTAAGACCGCAAGGCGACCGGGGCGGAAAAGGTATAATATGGTGGCGGTGTCTATCAGACACCGCCAGCCATATTATGATGGGCAATTTTGATAGCCTTTCCGTGGCGGCAGGCATGCGGAGAATCCCTGTGGGGGCCGGTTGCGGGCTCCCAGAGACGCCAGGGAGGTGGGGGGTGCACATGGGGGGTGCCTATGGTACCCCCAGCAGTCCCATGCACAGCATGGCAGGCACCGCGCCTGCTATGCTGTGCATGGAAGTGCACAGCATGCTTTCCTGCCATTGTGGCGGGCGGTGCTGATTGCACCGCCCGCCACAATGGTAGGAATGCAGTATGCACCTGCCACTGTGGTGGGTGCATCATAATGCTGCCAACGGGACCCCCACCTTTATGGCGGGCGGTCCCTAGTACCACGAGCATGGCGGGCGGGGAAAGTCCGCCCGCCATCCTAATGGGGGCCCTAGCCTCACAATCCCTTCTCCTCAGCAACATCAATGAAAACACTTTTTTGGAGGCATGATATGCAATCGTTATGTCCCTTTCAAACCTGGATATACGACAAACACATTTTGAATGGTTCTAGTTTGTGGAGGAGAGCGGGTCGTTTTGTGGCATAATGTGTGCATTTTCCTCTCCTGGTTTTGAAATCAACTAAGATAAAACAAGGCTTGTATATTGTGCTTTATGACTCAAAGATTTGTGTGAACTGGGTAATTATTATGCAAAATGTGGGTAGAAGAATATCTTTTAAATATTATCGCTTACGTTCCCACTGGCCTACTTATGATCATATACAGTAACACAGATGGGATCAGATACTTCAATTCACCAAGGGTCATAAGAAGAGAGTGTGTACTTGCACCGTTTGGGTTTGATTCAAAAAGGTTCTTACATGTAGTAAAGTTAGGAGTGCAGAGTCTCCGCACTTGTGCCAGAATCTGAACACTCGGGCAGAATGTCCGTATGCCACACTCTCTCTTACATTCAAAGCAGATCAGTGCAGGTCAGCTTCTTCTGGAGATTTTAAGAATGTGGCATATTACACAGCAGTTTTTTTCTTTTCTATAAACTAATGGGAATGCAATACTTAGTTCTGCATGTATTTCCTTAGAGGTATTTGGTGTCATCATATGGCAGTGATTTCATGGTCATTCCCCATTCCTGTGGAGCAACAGGAAGAATACCCTGGAGGGGTGGATAGACCAAAGGCAAGCAACGACACTTAAGGAGCTGATGGAAGAACCTATCAGGTAATTAAATTAAACTTCAGGCATGCCACCTTTTCTGGGCCAAGTAAACAAACAAACAAACAAAAAAGGGATTGATGGAATTCTCCAAATAATCTCAGCCACTGGTAAATACTCGAAGCTGCATCCCAGTTCAGTTCATTATTTTATTCCCACCATGGCTGCTTGGAGCAGACCCAACCATACACAAGTGAGGTTTGGTCCTGCTCCGACATGAACAGGTCCAGCCTAAACTGCTAAGTCAGGTCCTCTCCGAACCAGAACATAAGCAACCCAAGACCCATGTTGAAGTAATTGGGTCTAAGTCAGGTTCAGCTTGGTTCCAGTGGCACTCTGAGCATGAGACCCACATCTGGGCATATCCATTGCACTTAGGCCATCACACTGAATTTAAGAAAATAGTGATGAATGGAATGCTTGAATTATTCTCTGACAATGTTAATTACTTGAGTCTGCATTCCAGTTCATTGCTTTTTGCCCACCATGCCACTTCTGGCTAGACCCAGCCAAATGCAAATCAGAATTTGTCCTGCTCCAATAGGAGCAGTTCATCCTGAACAGCCAAGCCAAGTTCTCACCGAACCAGAAGACAAGCAACCCAAGACTGTTTCAGACTAATTGTAGCTCTTCAGTTGGTGCAGTGTGGTTCTCCAGGAGCCTTTAATAAAGTAGTGCATGCCGAAGTGACTTAGTTGAGGGCTATGTTATCATACTTTATTGAGCTTCCAGATCCTGAGAACTTAAAACTGAAACTTAAACTGCTCCTGCTCTGTAACACAAGACTCGTCATTCCAAACATAACTTTAAAGCTGGAAAGTGCATGGTGATAACTTGCATAGAATATGGAACTAGACATATAATGTCAAATTCGTATCACCAAAAGAGGTTCAAGTGAGCTTTGATTCTCCTGAATGTAATAACCACACTCTCTCCCATCTTCCTACCAACTAATGAAGCTTAATGCAAATGTTAATCTTACATTTCTCATACTGTTCACAATGTATGTCCCCTATTATCCTTTGCTGTAAAGCACTCTGTTACTCTTTGGGGTCAAGCTTTGCTATATCAAAACTCTGAAATTAAAAACATTATAATAGCAAAATGAATGTTTGTGTGGCTATTCTGGACTTTGATATTTCATTGTGTTCAGAATGTTATGTTGAATTATATTTTCCGTGTGTAAGTCATTAGTAGGTCAAACCTAAATTTGAGGTAAGATACAGCTCACAGAAAAATCTTGGTGTTTCAGGTTTAAAGTGTTTAGGTCTAAGGACACAATCAGCCATGCAGGCCCCGATTCACAAAGGTAAAGTTATACCAAAATTCCAATGTATACTTTGTACTAAACATGCTACTAATAAACTGACTACTATTAAAGTTACTACTAGGAAAATTAATTACGTTACGAGTAGTTACTTACTTTGTGAATACTGAAAAGTAGTAAAGTTAGACTTTTGGCCTTAATTAGACTTTTGGTCTAATGTTACCTTTGTCAATCGTGCCCATAATCTGCAACATCAATCAGTCTTTATTTGTCAAAATCAAGTTTTAGTTACTCTCTTTCTCCACATATAAGATACTAGCAGCCCGTTCCGACCTTGTCCGGGAGCAATCAGGCTTCCCCGGCCCCCGCCCGCCCCGACATTGTGCAGCAGCCCGGCCTCCCTCCCCCCGACATTGTCAAGCAGCCCGGGCCCCTGCCCGCCCCGTCCCCTGCCTGCCCCGACCCCCGCCTGCCCGGAGCCTTACCTCAGCCGCCGCTCCTCCCCCGCGCTCCTCATTTCACCGCACATTGTGCAGCAGCCCGGCCCCCCGCCCGCCCCGACATTGTCAAGCAGCCCGGGCCCGTGCCCGCCCCATCCCCCGCCTGCCCCGACCCCCACCTGCCCTGACCCCGCCTGCCCGGAGCCTTACCTCAGCCGCCGCTCCTCCCCCGCACTCCTCATTTCACCGCTCCACCGGTCCTCGCCGCTTACCGCTTCTCCCGCCTGTCTGCCGGTCCTCACCGCCATTCCGCCGTTCGTCACCGCTCCTCCCCCGCGCCATATCCGCCGCTCCTACTCGCGTTCCTGGACGCCGCTCCTTCCCGCGCTCCTGACGTCAGCACGCAGGTCGCGGCCGGCGCTACTTCGAAGGGACTACTTTATTTTATGTTAATTTTTTAAATAACGCATATTTTTATACTTTATGTAGCCTATGTCCATCTGCACACCCTGACGATTACAATGATGTATCGGGTGTGTGGATTGGCGCTGTGGTTCCCGAGTTTACCCGCCTCAAAGGTGCAAAGTTCTTCCTTTATAATAGTAGTATAGACTAAGAGGCAGATTTACTAAGAGCTTGCGTTGCCCTTGCATGACGCAAGTTGTCGCAAGGCAATGCAATTCCTTTACTAGGCTGTAGTAAACTACTGAAAGCCACCATACATGGCGTGGTTTAGTACATCAAAAGTATTGCAAGACAGTGAATAGCGCTTCCTTACGTTACCTTGCAGCAGGGAGGTATTTCATGGTTTTTGACACAACAACATATTTACTAAGTTCAGTAAACCTGAGATTGTGTCAAAATAGTGCGCCTCCCAGACCCAGACGTAATTAGGAGAAATATCTTTATTTTTCTTAGCTGCTTCCTCTTTTCATGTGTGCTGCATTCTGCAGCAAGCATCCAAAGAGGAATATGCCTTTAAAGGTTGTTTTTGTCAATGAAGACATCCCTCTCTTCACAAAAACAGTACTTCTCATAACGCCGGAACCATTGCACCATTGTGCACAGGTGCCTGCGTTGATGCGAGGGAGCACACAGTTTGCCAGCGCAGGGAGAGAGCATAAATCTTAGTAGGTATCATGAATATTTGCTTTCTTCCTTCATCCAATGCAGTGCAACAAGTTGTCTTGCTGCGTTGCATTGCATGATAACATCGTAAATCTGGCCTAAAATGTCAGAACACAAATTACTAAGAGCAAGGTCATGCAGTAATGGTCTATCTTAAAAAATCCATGGGCTAAAGAGCCATGTCCATTCGTCAGCTAAGGCACATGTAAAAACTGTTTTAGTTCTACTGTAGTGTAACTCAGACTAGTCTTGGCTAAATACCTGTCTGCTTTTCACTGCTTTTCACTAGCTACTATACCAAGTCTTCATTTGTCTTCAAATGTGTAAAAAGCATTTTATTCATTTCCACCCCACCAGACCTCAGCACTATGACTGATCGCAGCAACTAATTTCCCCTTTTACGTTATGTTATGCAGATTTGTAGAGTGCACTAACATCCGGAATGGTATCCTAGTGTAAGTCTATACACACCTAAGGCCTAGTGGGACTACTCAAAAAGCAAGGTCTTCAGCTTATTGTGGAATTCCAGAAATGAGGCGGAGGCTCTTATGTGTCTAGGCAGGTTGTTCCATGCTTTAGGAACAATGTAGCAGAAGGCTTGACCACAAGATCTGGTTTTCTGCATGTGTGCAATTTGTGCAAGTAGTAGGCCAGGATGCGGAGTTATCTGCAAGGTTTGTGAAAGCAGATAGAATTGTTGAGGTATGCGTGGTCAGTGTTATGTATTGCTTTGAAAGTAGGTGAGAAATTTAAATTGTGCTTGTTTGTGAATGGGGAGCCAGTGGAACTCCTTCAAGATGTTGTGTGATGTGAGCGTAGCATTGGAGGTTTAGAGTGCTTTTAGCTACTGAGTTGTGAATGGTCTGCAGCCTTCTGGTGAAGTTTCTGTTAATCCTGGGTTAGTGGCTGTTCCCATAGTCCAGCTTGCTTGTGTTTTCTGGGTGCTGATTGGGAGCCATTTGAAAATCATCTTCAGGGTATGGAAGCATGAGTGCAGCCATGTTGAATTTTCAGTTGATGAAGATCTCGAGGTTCTTGGCCTCTTATAAACAGACAGAATTTCTGCAGTTATGGCGGTGCCATATTTCCAATTAAAGTGGGCAACGACTTTGGTCTCAAATCACAAAAGCATTTGTGTATGTAAGTTCTACTTTCATACACAAGCTGCTTGATTTTCATTTGTAAATTCTGTTCGGTAATTATCAAACATCAATTGAAGCGCATAAATACAGGTATTTATACAACATTATACCACTGTGGTGTAATATAATATAGAAGTAAGTTTGTACACATTGGAGGTGGGAGAGCATTCCAAAGCAAGGAAGCTCTGGAAAGTGTATGCACATTCACAAACTTGTGGGCTTTTAAGTATTCACAAACTTTGATCTCAGTCCATTTCCACTCTGGAATGAGCAGAGAATTTCTTGAGGCAAGGGAACAGTTAAATATGTTTTCACATTTGAATGGGCAGAGATCACCCTCAAAATGTGTGAAGGTGTAGAGGAAGGGTTTTCTTTACCAAATTAATCTTAATGAATTAAGTGGAACATGGAGTAACTGGTTATGAACCAACATCATCTCCTTATAGCAGCAACTCTTTCCCCTAAAACACTCTGTTTTCAATTTTAACATTCCATATTCTGAATGTTACCACATGCCTTGCCCTTGAAACCCATAATGAAGGAGTTGGTGACGGTGGTATGACTCTTGATGATGAGGTTGATAAGTATATGCAGGCTATGCAAGCATTTGAAGACAATTACAAGTGTAAAGAAAATGTCATGTTAGAACAACATACATTTCTTTCTAGAAATCAACAACCATGTGGAACTATTAAGTAATATGTTTCAGTTTTATGCACACCTGCATCCACATCTAAATTTAAATATTTGCATTGGGAAATTATTAGACACCAACCTATTAAGCAAGACAAATTTTCTAAAAAAAATCAAAGGAAAGTTATTGGGTATAAAATACACTTTTTCATATAAAAATGTGCACAATGTAAAACATCTAGAAAATGTTTCAAGATATATCAATTAACTTTATCAGGAAAAACTATAGTAAGGTAGTGGAAATTGGAGCGGGCAGATATGGTAAAAGTTGTTTCCAGATGTTAGAAGGTAGGGCCTGATAAGAGTACAGATAAGTATAAAGCTTACAATGGTGGAGATGGAATGAGCAAGTTAAAATTTCTCCATTGTAGATGTCAGAAACATATTGCTACCTTCAATAATTGTCCAGCAGTCAACATCATATGCCTCAATTATATAAAAAATAGGATAATTCTCCTGTGTATGCAAAGGTGATAGAGAACAGTTGGCAAGTGTGAATAGAGCACAAGGTAAAGTTAGTGGGAGTAGTGATGAGTATGAAATTTAGTTGTTTGTCTAAGGGATCATGACAGCAATGTGTGCAGGGTAGTAGAAGCATACTATCCTCTGAATAGTAAAATCCAGGTGATGGGATAGAATTGAATATATGGGCCAACTCATGCTCACCTCACACCATAATTGATGAGAATACTTTCAAAAATTGACAAGTGAGAAGCTTGGGTGGATGGATATGAATCTAGAAGAATACTGTTGTGTAACGTTACCAGTGATAGTATGAGTTGAGACCAATATTACAATTTAAAGACTGGTAATTTTATAGTTTGATATATATGCTGCCTAGCGGGAAATGTTTGGAGGTTTGGAGAGATCAAAAGAGATTTGGAAATAACGTAAATCCCAACCTTACATAGTTACTTACAGATGAAGCAGTAATGAGTAGGGGGAATAATTAATTTCTGGAAGTATCTGCTGAGACGCTAGAGTGTTTGAAAGTGTTCATTCACGACTAAATTTTTGCAGGATTTTAGTTCAAACCGTTATGTGAAAGTGGTATAATAGAACCCATAGAAGCCTTAGAGTGTGTAAGACCCATATTCTAGTGAGAAACCTCAATGGAAAGATCAGGATATACATAGGCCTAAGAGATCCTAATAAATGCATATGGAATAACTGACATCCCCTTCAAAACATCAATGAGATGCTAGTCATGTAGCAGCAACACTTAAGTTTTAAACAAAAGCACATTTTTAATTAGAATGTGCAAAAGTCTATGTTTAACTTCCATGCATATAATAAACGCAAATTTTGTAGTAGGTAATCATACTTAGATGTCATAAACCTACATGTGAAGTGAACAAGTGCTGATTTAAATTAGCCTAACTTCTGTGGCTATATTTATGGAACTAGCAGCCCGTACAGACGTTGTCCGGGAGCAATCAGGCTTCCCCGACCCCCGCCTGCCCCGACATTGTCCAGCATTTTGGGCCCCCGCCCGCCCTGTCCCCCGCCTACCCCGGCCCCCCCCTGCCCCGACATTGTCTCCCCGGAGCCTTATCTTGTGAAATGCTGAAAAGTACACAATTATGGCATTATAAAACAGAGGACATTGTGTATAAACGTTGCATTTAATTCCTTTTAGTGACTCACTGTTAGTGTTTTCTATGATGCTGATCACTTTTGGTTAAGTCATTCGGTGCCCACTGATCGATGATAACTTGAAGTCTTACTTCCTTGTTTATGCAATGTTCCAGTGTTTGATTTTCGAAATCTGGTGAACCTATCAACGCAGCCCAGCTTGGGTGACAGACTTACCATTTTCCAGAGGCCTCTACCACGGTCTGTCAACAGAATGTGCGTAAGTCCACGTCCCCCGCCTGCCTCTACCCCCGCCTGCCCCAACATTGTCCGTGTTGAGGCGCTCTGAGTCCCCCGCCTGCCCTGACATTGTCCCCCGGAGCCTTACCTCAGCCGCCGCTCCCCAGTTCACCGCTCCGCCGCTCACCTCTGTTCTTCGCCACTCCTCAGTTCACCGCTCCGCCGCTCACCTCTCTTCCCGCTGGTCCGCTGCTCCTCACTAGCCACTCGTCACTGCTCCTCCCCCACACCATGTCCGCCCGGTCCGCTGCTTCTCACCGGCCGCTCGTCACCGCTCCACCCCCGCGCCATGTCCGCCGCTCCTCCTCACGCTCCTGATGCGAGCACACAGGTCGCGGCCGGCGCTACTTCTCAGGGACTGCTTTTTTTTAATGTAATTTTTTAAAAATATAACTTATTTTTTTAGTTTATATAGTCTATGTCCATCTGCACACCTTGAGGATTACAAATATGTATCAGGTGTGTGGATTGGCGCTGTGGTTCCCGAGTTTACCCGCCTCAAAGCCTCAAAGTTCTTCCATTATAATAGTAGTATAGATATTCATGTTAACATTGGGAGGCCTGATTTTCACATTGTGCTGTTGTCTTTCACAAATAGTTTTTTCTTCTTACTGCAGTAATTTTGCAGAAGCCTTCTGTGAGTTAGCACATAGGCATTTGCTTTGTATTATACAATTGATAGTGAGGTTCTCACTGGGAGGAGGGAAGACAACATGAAAGTTACAAATTAGTTTATTAGTCAATTCAAACCATAAACACAATGCAGACAAATAATTCAAAAGGTTTAAAATGAATTAAAAAAAAATGTCATACATCTACTTCAGCCATTGGTCATCTTATCACTAGACCTTCTCATTTTTTAACTTCCCTTCCAAATACATATAAGTAAAGATGCAGAATGCAGATATTAGATGGATCGAAATGACTAATCAGGTTGCCCATTACTAATAATGCTACAATCTGTGCCATTTTGCTGCTTCAGCCCTATCTGTGATATGCGCCCCACTGCCCCTGCTGCCAGCATTCCGGGGTTGCTGTGGTCTGTGAGGAGGAGCGGGACCGGGCGCTAAACACCAAACACCTTTATTTTCCTGCTGGTCTCCCCCGCCGCCGCAGCACTCTGTCATCTGTGCGCGGCCGCCGAGGGGGGAGACCACAACATCCAGCGCTCCCCGCGGCCGACCCCGCCCACGCCAGGATTTCGCACCAGGCGGCGCTTTAAAAGGGAACTAGTGCTACTGCGGAGCGGTTGCCCATTACTAATACTGCTACAATCTGCCATTTTGCTGCTTCAGCCCTACCTGTGATATTCGCCCCAGTGCCCCTGCTGCCAGCATTCCGGGGTTGCTGTGGTCTGTGAGGAGGAGCGGGACCGGGCGCTAAACACCTAACACCTTTCACTTTCCTGCTGGTCTCCCCCGCCGCCGCTATACTCTGTCATCTGTGCGTGGCCGCCGAGGGGGGAGACCACAACATCCAGGGCTTCCCGCGGCCGACCATGCCCACGCCAGGATTTCGCGCCAGGCGGCGCTTTAAAAGGGAACTAGTGCTCCTGCGTCGTGGGATGCGCGCGGGCGGCGCCGGGCTAAGCCCGGTCAAAGGGCGGGCCATCTGTGGCCGTCCGGGGCTGGCCAAGGCTGGGCTGGGCCACCTCTTTTGGTCTTGGTATTTACTATCCGGAACATTGATGTAAGACTCTACCATCTTTTGTAAATATACGCTATATCAGAAAGGCTTTATGCTAGCTTAGGTCGGAAATAGTTGGTGGGAGGCTCTGTCAGAGGAACCCTAGATGCTTTCATCACAAGGGTTACCTCAGTGGTAGAAAAGGAAATAGTATTAACTGAGCGGCGCATATCCTCTGAATGGCAGAACAAATGTTCATCCTTGGTGGTCATCCATTCAGCAAAGACCCCTACGCATGATGATACTGGAATAGAACAAACAAACAAGATAGGTATTCCCCCACAGTAATTAGATCTACCAGACTAATTAGCGAGACTTGGGGATCCTAATTTTACTGATATTAGCATAGATTCGCAAACTGAACCCTCTTTGGATGAGTCATTACTAGCAATAACTGGTAACCCCACTACTGAGAGGCTTATTAATACCAAAACACTAGGGTCAGGCATTTCCACAAAAAGAAAGAGGGGTGTCCATGAGCAAAAGGGAAGTCGAGCAAAAACCCATAAGGCTGCCATGAGCCCCAATAAATCTAAAGCTGAAGCTGTAAATAAGGTCAATCAGGCACATTTGATTATACACTCTCAGCAAGTCTTAATGAATAGCATTGAGCAATTGATTAAATCTTTGCTATTACCTCTAGTTGAGAGGGTAAAGCGAATGGCTGAGCAACTTGGGACTATTACAGATATGGGAACTGTTAATAAAAATTTGCTTAAAGAACTGTCAACAAAGAGGCATCCCCGACTGCCCCAGAGCCAGAGATAGCTTCTAAAGTAACCAACAATGTAACCAGAGGCAAGTTGCCACCCATAGCCCATGATAACATCACGGGCATACAGATTTTGAACACAATCCCTGACTCTACTGAGCCTAGGGAAGTACCAGATAGACGGTGTTCATATGAGAAAGGCCAGGAAGAACTTGGTTATAAGCAGAGGAATCCCAATAAGGACGAACAGATTAAAGGGCCTGCCCAGCATATAGATCTTATGTTATTGTACTAACAGGGGTGCCAGAGTTGTCAGTGGGGAAATTTGAAAGTCATCAGACTCTCAAGAATAAGGCCATGCACTGGTTAAGAGTGAACAGGCCATTACCGCCAAACTTAGATGGCGAAATCCTACACGTCAGAAGGTTAGGCTGGGTGGGAAGAAGACCAAAAGATGTACCTGGGGACATTATCATTATACATTTTAGGGATTACAGGGCGACAAACCACATTAGAGATTGGTACCCGGAGGGCTATGAGGGAGGTATATCCACTAGAGATCTAAGCTACTTCTACCCAAAAGCCTTAGTGGGCAACCTTAAGGGAACAGGAAATTTAAATACTGGGATCATGGCGGCTACCATGTTTAATATTACCACCTCAAATCGTTTTTCTTCCCTCACGGGAATGGAGGGAGTCAACTGACTCGCATTCGGGAGTGACGAGATTTTGAGGGATCATGAGATACCCACAATATCAGACAATGAGAAATTAAGCAAGGAAAAAGGCCAAATTGACACGATTTGTAGGACAAGAGGGGTGGATATAATTGATAAGAGCACACACGAAGGTCAATTAGTCATGTCTTGGAATTTAGCGGGTATGAAGAATAAAGTGGATGATCCTGATTGGCGAGAAAACATATATAAACATAATATCTTGTGTTTTCAAGAAACATGGCTGGCCCAGGAGATACATTTAAGGGGATATCAAACCTTTAACAAAACAGCTATCCCAAGCAATTATGGTAGAAACAAAGGTGGCCTATGCATTTATATTTCAAATACATCAGGCATAACAGCTACTAAATTTATTTCAGCAGAGTATTATCAGGTCCTATTAGTCAGTTGGCCGGGAGTAAAAAAACTGGCTATCATAAATTTTTATAATAATGCCCACGCTTCCTTATGGGATGGTATCATCTCTAATTTAAGGAGGCAAATAAAGACACTGGAAAAAACAGGCGATGGATACCTGGTACTCCTATGGGCGGGTGATTTTAATTGTTTTATTTGCACGGGCCGTGATACTGGTATTTGTCCCCTGAAGAAGAATAGGGAAGAAGCTTTGACTCATTTTGCCCATTCAGGGATAGGAGATCTGTTAAACTCATTTATCTAAGAGTTTGACTTGGGCTTTATTAATGAAAGCTGCTCTCCAGCGATGGATTTTAAACCAACCTTCAATGGAAGAGGGGTGAATTCCACAATCGATTTTGCCCTTCTATCCCTTAGGCATTGGTCTTTAATTCTGTCTTGGGAGACATTAGAACTTGCTCTCAGTGATCACTATCCAATTTCCTTCTCCTTGAAAACAAAGGTACAACTACCAATTAATGAGGGGACCTATCATACGCCAATACATTTAGGTAGTACTAATGGCTGTTTCAATAAATGGGAGAGAGTAGACCCAAAACTCTTTTTGCATAAATTGGCCACTAAAGTCCTTGACCATTTATTAATTTGCCTGTCTGCATCTGAAAGCCATCAGCAAGTTCTTGACTCCTTTGGGGAAATCACGGGCGAGATAAAGAAATTGCTGACAAGAGCACATAAAAAACATCTTCATAAAGGGAAGGGCTGGTTTGACAAAGACTGCTTAAAGGCTCATACAAACTTAATATTGGCCTTACATGAATCCCCAAGATCATTAGAACTGGTAAGACAGACTCGAAAATCTTACCATACTGCTGTAGCCAGAAGGAAGCTAGAATTAAAAAACGAAATCTGGCAGAGCCTCCACGAAGCTTGTTTAAAAAATGATAATACTGCCTTCTGGAGGGCTGTTCCCGCTCCTTTTTCCTCTGATAGAGATACAGATATCATTGATATAGCAGTCTCGGGAGAAGCCTGGGTGGAGCACTTTTCCAACTTGTATAAGAACCCTAACCCACGTGTGATAAATGATGCCACTGACATTCAGAAGCACTCAGAGCTGTTCCCATTGGGGATTGTCTTTGATCACACAGAGGTACTGAGGGCTATTAAGGAAAGTGCTTCAGGGAAGGCACCGGGACCGGATGGCGTTCCGATTGACATATACAAAACTGATCTAGCGTTATGGTCACCTCTCTTAACAAATGTTTTAAATAGTGTAAATGCTTCTGGCTTTACTTCAACTTGGCCAGAGGCAATAGTTGTACCAATTTTTAAAAAAGGGGATAGGAATGACCCTGCCTGCTATCGACCATAATCTCTTTTAGATGCCTTAATGAAGGTAGCGGGCAGGATCATTCTCAATAGGCTGCAGGAATGGGCGGAGGAAAACCAGATCATATCTACTTTACAATATGGATTCCGTACAGGCAAGGGCACGATAGAACAGGGCCTCAACTTAGCAATGCTGACTGCAAAATACACTCAAGCAAAGAACGAAAGCCTTTTTATAATGTTCGTGGATTTAAGCTCCGCGTTCGACTGTGTAGATCATTTTATTCTATGGGAGATGCTAGCTGACATGGGCATAGATCAGCAGATTATAGCATTTATCAAAGAACTGTACAGGGACGCAGGAGCGAGGGTACGGTATGGGAGGGAGGGGGCATGTTCCGATAAATTTAGCATTAAAAGAGGAGTGAGACAAGGGTGCATTTTGGCACCTTTTCTTTTTATTCTATATATTAATAGTGTGGGACAGCACCTTAAGACTTTTCAGTGCGACTATCCGGCTGTGGGCGGAAGTCCTATTCCCATCCTTTTGTATGCGGATGACGCTGCAATTCTATCACGTACTGTCATTGGCCTACAAAGGGCGGAGGTCGAATTCTCAGACTACATGAGCACACGTGGGCTTGTAATCAATATCTCTAAAACATACTCCATGAGATGCAGCGCCTCTTCGAAAACTAATAAAGCAATCTTTTTGAACAAGAAAAAAATTGAAAATACTACCAGCTTTTCTTACCTAGGAGTACATTTTGACAGCAGGGGGAGTTGGACTAAGGCAGTGCATGCTAGAAATCTGGCATTTAGTAGAGCAAATGGTGCCTTGATAAACTTCTCGAGGAAATTAGGTGGTCACCCAGTAAAATAACTTATTCAAGTATATAAAGCCAAATGCATTTCCACCAGCATTTATGGCGCTGGTATTTGGGGTTTTACCAGAACCAACCAGATACAACGTACCGAAAACTATTTCATCCTTTATTTAGTGGCAACTCCTAAATCAATGTCAATTTACTTTAGCCATAGTGAACTGGGTATCTCATATATCGAGGATACAATTAAATCCTCCCCTTTTCTCTTGTGGCACAAGATCTGGGTTAACCCAGAGACATCCCTAAATAGGGATGTTATTTCCGATTGTCTGCACTTAGATGGTGCGCTAAATATTAAATGGTTGCATTATATCAAAACCATGGCAACAGACATTGGTCACAAAGAATATTTTGAGAACCCAAAGTGCTTAGAATCTGTCCCAAGGCGTACGCTTAAAAAGCTGATCCTGGAATTTTTAGACAATAAAATATGGCGTATCGAAAAAGATAAATTTACTGCTAAGATAAGCCAGGATTTTATTCTCTGCACAGGTATACAGCCATACTTATTGCTAGAGTCTAGTCCTTTCTCGAGAATGCTACTGACTAGGTTACGGGCGGTAACGTTCCCTAACTGTAATGATTGGTCCAAACACTTGGTGAAGTGCCCCTGTGATGGCTCATCGGATCAATCGAATATTCATTCCATCCTCTTCTGTAAATTTTATGTGGCACATAGGAAAATGTTTTTAAAGCCTATTTTCACTAAATGGGGAATCAGGGGATGTAGAGCCGCTTATTGCAGGCAGAAGTTCCTGGAAACAGTATTTGTGGTAAAAGCAGTGGCTTCATATCTGAGAATACTAATTGCCCTGAGGAAGACCATGTGTACTGTGGGAATCACTTTGTAGTGACTCTAAACTCTTTTTGAATTTTAATGTTTCTTTTATTTTTACTTCTAAAAGATTTATGGATCTTATAAAACTCAGCTGATTATCTCATGCCGCCTAAATCTTATGTCTATAGAGCCGCTTACCTGTGTACCTTTTTACTTGTTCTTCCCCAAGCATGGATTAAGCATAGATAACGTGATGGTTTGTTTACTACGACCATTTTTTAGCTTGTGTAATTTTTATGATTGCTATTCTTAAATGTTTTTTAATGTTTTATCAAATGTATCACATATATGTGCTTTTATGATTTTGCACAAAAATCGAATAAAGCAAATTTTGAACTTTGAACTTTGACTAATCAGGGACTAGCCTTTTCCCTAATGGATAGAGTGCAAAATTGCAATACGGGCAGTTGGAATCCACAAAAGTAAATCACTATAGATAGTTAAAGTGCTTGCATGCAGGACCAAAACAGGTGTATGTACCATGCTAACTGGAACATGGTTTTTTCCCCGTAAAAGTGTTGATGTGCAAAACTAAGCGTCATTAGAATGCCAATGTGCAAAATAAAAAAATGCCAAGTTGAACAGGATTGTTACCTAAGCATAGCTGGATAGGGAAACAGCTATTATATTTATTTATTTATTTACAGAGTTTTATAAAGTAGCGGTCCCAAGCAGCCCGTCCTTGGGGTTAACCTACTCATGTGAGTTTTACCTTAACACTACGGTTTTATCACATCTTAGAGTTGGTTTCAAGAGCCCCCTCATGATTACTTGACACTCTACCGATATGCTAATCGATTTTTTGACAATGGTCAAAAACTGGACCAGTCTAATATCCAGCATTGTGCTACTTGGGTCCATGGTCTCCACCAGTGCAGACCTACAGGACCTAATTCCACGGTCAAGGAACTCTTGTCTTAATAGAGTTATTCGTCGGACATCAATACTGGACAGATGCATACAATGTGGAGCAAAGTCTTGTTCCCCTGATGGCATAAATGACAGATCTGATCTTCACTTAGTCCAACCATCCTTCATATTGGCATGAGTTCTAATGTGGGTACCTCGCCAAATCTTAGGGCAAAAATGACTGTTTAATCTTCCGGTGGGAAGGTGCTGCAAGCAGGGGTGATTCTCTTAAGGTAGAATAGGATTTCAGCACCAACCACCTATGATGGTGTCTAGACAGGCGTTCCTTATTTGCCGTCCAGCTTTGCAATCTGGTTGATTTATTTATCAATTTCTTAAAAGTTTACTCAGAGATCTTAGAGTTCCACAAGTCACCCAGTTCAAGCATCCTAATGCTATTTTCAAGATGCTTTATATGGAGGTCATTTCCCCCTTGTAAATTGATTTTGGTCCATACTAAGTTAGCCATAGTGTTCTTAGCTGATGCATGCAGGTTATAACAAAACTTTACAAATGCCGCAGGCCTGGCAAGTGACTGTTTTGGTAGTAGGAATTCTAGCCAGAGCTGGGCAGGCGAGGCCGACCAAGAGAGCCTAAAGGTTTGTTTATAGGCTCTTATCAATGGTTTGTTAAGCAGAGGTGCCTCGTAACCCAGCAGTATCTCTGATCTGTATGCGAGAATTGGCAACAATTTGGCTTTCATAACTTTTCCTATGGGTTTCAGTCGTGACCTCGAATGGATCTGGCCAGTGACGAGAATCCATAATTGATAGCCTGTGCTTTCATCTCATCGATTCAATTTCTTTTATCGAATATATTTCCCTTAAGAAGCCATTTTTTACTTTTCTTGGGGGCACAATTGCATGCCATCACACTTGTTTTCGTAAAATTTACTTCTAGGCAATTCTTTTCAGTATAAGTCCCAAGGGAAATAGGCAGCCTTCGAAGGCCTATTCGAGTGTTACTAAACAGTACTAGATAATCAGCATATTGGATGTGTGACATTTGTTGTCCTCCGCGCTCTGTGCATGAGCAATCTGCCCATTGATTATTGGATTATATTAATTTTTCATGCTAATACTTAAAAATACTTATTGATTAAAAAATGAAAAATTTTAAATTGGAGAAATAAACCTCTAACTCAGACAAGTTCTCTTTATTGACTGTACCAAAAGCCTTTAGTGATTTTATTGATATGTTTTCAATGTAGATTATTGCTACTTTTACCGGCTCCTTGTTTTTGAACAAAGGTCCATACGAACAGTGGCAGGGGTATTATTGATTACACCTGAAGATTAAGATATAGAAAAACCGCACCATCAGTCACAATAGATTAATCTACTGCCTATCACCATGTCAAATTACTCCTGTTGCCAAACTGTCTGCATTTAGACATGTGACAATGCCTTTTGTGGTCTTTCTGTACCCCTGAAGTTTATCAACGGGTGACACAGTAGTTGCTTCAAAGCTTGACAAAAGTAACTCATTTGCCAGGTTCAAGGTTTGGGTAGGTATCAAGAGGAACATGATAAGATGTTGAGAAAGGTATTGGAAGTCTTAAGCAAAGCAGGGTTGACTGTAGGGACTGACTAGGGAAAGTTTGCTTTAAAGAAAGTACATTTTTGGTGAGGGTATAAGACCAAGTTTAAAGTTAGTTAATGCAATTGAAGTTGCATCATGTTCAAAGAACAAGGTCCAGTTCTGTTTATTCTTAGGTATAGTAGAATATTATGTTAAATGTGTTACTTACTGCCATCAGTAAAGATAGATTGAATTTTGCACTGTTTAAGAAGTTATGATGAACCTTTTAAAAAGATTAAAAATTACATAGAGGTCTACTTTTTCAATCAATATGATATAAAAGACAAAACAATCATAATAACTGATGCCATTGCATATAGTCTTGAACTCTGTTAATGCAGAAAAAGCAAGGTTCTCAACTACTTGTGGCATTTGTTTCAAGTATCCTGAGAGGTGCAAAAAGTTCATATTGTGTAATCAAAAAAGAGATACTTGCATGTAGAGGGACATGAAACATCTTAATACTTCTGTTTGGAGTACAATGATTGAGTTACAGACGGATTGCAAACCTGCGTACAATGATTGAGTTGTAGACTGATCACACATCTGCGGTAGACATAATCTCCACAAGAGAATGGGAAATGTCACCCACCCCAGCTATCTGTGGGAGTTCATGTTTAATTTAAGGAATGTAAACTTCTCTAGAAACCCCCAAATGGCAGTCGGCTAAACCCCTACTGCACAAGCTGCACTGGCTGCCCATAGAACAGAGGGCGGCCTTCAAGCTAGACTGCCTCACGTTCAAAACCCTCCACTGCACCAGCCTCGCTTTCCTGACCTCACTCATCAACCAACACCGCCCTACTCGCAACCTCCGCTCAGCTCACCTCAACCTGCTTGCTGTCCCAAAACCAAAACCAACAAATTCGGTGGCCGTCGATTTGCCTTCCTGGCCCCTAAATTCTGGAATCCTCTTTCCCTGACCATCAAATCCAGCAGTTCCCTCCTTCACTTCAGGAAACTGCTCAAAACCTTCCTGTTTCCCCCACCCTGCTAAACCCCGCATCTTCCGTCCCCAGCCTCACCCCTGTCCTACAGCGCCAGGAAACCCATGGTGTCAGCGCGCTTTACAAATCCCACTTAACATAACATAACATAACATAACAGAAGGTGTCTCAGAGCTTTGTTGAGCCATGCAGACAGCATACCCACCAACTCTGCTCAAGATGATGTCCATACAGTGAAACTGAAGATGGGACAAAACACACCCAAGGCAGACCCAATGGTAGACTTAGAAGGGATCAGTAATTTCTGTCAATCCCAACTCTGCATGAAAACAATTGTGTCTGGCAGGGGAAAGCAAAAGTTGTTTTGTGTTTTCAGGAGACTGAAATTACCATCTATTGACATCTTAAACCATTGACGGCCAAAAGAAGTATGACCTTGGACATCTGGAATGCATCCAAAACATAGTTCTGTTCTATGTAATTCTACAATGATACAGTTACAATGTTCTCCAAGAACTTCACTGGGTAAGACAAAATAAATACAGCCTACAGTTCCTAGGATCCTGTGGATTAAAAAATCTTGTATATATCAAGTGAAGGATGGATAGATATTTAGAAATATTAGGCATTATCTCAATAGCAAAACAATGATTGAGAAATGCACATAATAGGCTTTGGCTGGCCAAGAGACAGCTTATCTATATATATAAAAACGAAAGTATGTCTGTCTGTTTGTCCTTTATGCATTCCTACACCATTCATCCGATCGGCATGAAACTTTGGGAAGTTGTTGAGTACACTCCCACGACGATTTCTGGCAAAAAAAAAAACATTGTTGAAAGTTGTTAAGTACACTCACGTGAAGGTTTCTGGAAAGAAAAAAAATGTGTTAAATATCGGCCCCCGGCCTCCCTGGGCCCTCATAATCTTTCCAATACTGAATGTTTACAGTTTCCGGTGCGACTCGCTTTTGCAATGACCATCAACAAAGCACAAGGACAATCGCTGCAAGTGTGTGGACTACATTTGGAGAATCCGTGCTCCTCACATGGACAATTGTATGTGGTCAGCTCATGCGTTGGAAAACCTTCTGATTTATTCGTGTACGCAACAGACGGAAAAACAAAAAATACCCTGTATCCACATGTACTCGAATAAATAAACAGAATTAAAACAACACTTTAAAATGTTTTCCATATTAAAATGAATAAGTTTCAATATAATATGACACAATGTAAATTGAATGTTATCATAACAAGTTTCCGTAAATTTCCTTTCTTCTGAGATCGCAGCAACGCGCGACGGGTAAGCTAGTTATTTATACAATCATTAGAATTTTTGTTGCTAAACTATCCTGACTATCCTCTAGCTTGAAGTATTGTATTCCCTTGTTAATAATGCTTCAATATTTTATTTGAAAAATATATTCAAATGTTCCTTAAGCAATGCAGTCACTTTACAATTGAATTTTAGGTGTGCAATTCATTTGACCTATAATTCATTTGCTCCAGGACGTACTTATTTGTGCTATCGTAAATCAGGTTAGACATGTTATTGTAATCTAATCTCTGTAAATCTCTCTTTTGGTGTATGACAAACACTGTTGAACTGGTCTGAATTTCAAGTGTTTTCTGTACCACTGGCAATACCTTTTTATATATTGATTGGAGTTTTAAACCTAGAACTCTTATAAACCGTCATGAGGTGCATTTGGCTGTCACTAACAAGGTAATGTTTCAGATTTTGCAAAACAAAAAAAGAAAATCAGGTAGACAGATAAAAAATAACAATGTTTCAACTGTTACTCTTTCGTGTTGAAACAAATCAACTCCACCACAGAAACTGTTTGTATTAGTACAGTCCCTTGCAGATATTTACAAACAACAAAATACGCAATTTGAGGATCTCAACAACAACTGAAACCAATGTGCAAGTAGATTAGTATCATTACAGGCTCTTCCTTCAACGCACACTGCCAAAACCTCAGACTGTGGGAGTATTTATTTGATGAACAGATCTGGGCACCAGTCTGGGGGAAGATCACTCAACAAGACAAGTTAGATCAAGACAATTTTCTAAATAGAATAACGAAGTCAGGCTTGCACAGTGATTGTCATCTATTTAAAGTGACACTGTGCCTTCTGTAGGAGTTCACTATTTATAAGCCTTCACTGTTCAAGAGAGATAGGCACAATGGCATTTATTACCTTCTACAGATCAAACAATGACTTGACCTCTCAAGGGTGCCACTTGAAGAATGCATATGAACTATACATCACCAAATGCTTCCCAATCAAATGCATAATGTCTTCAATACCCACATTTTTGTCCTTTTAGATCAGAACTTGTTATATCCTAAGGATTACATTTATATGTAATCAGCCTAAGTCCTCCTAGCTGCTCAGTCAGAGTGAGAGATGGTATTGGAATGTTGGTGTGTCTCTGATGAATGGAAAGCCTGAGTCCCTGTGTGGATGAGTGGGGACAGTTGCAGATGGGCTGAGCAACTAGGCAGGCTGCTCCTGATGGGGCTGGTGTAGGAGGTGTAGGAGCTGGTACATGGCTGAACAGAGATTGATACTACCATGAACAGGAACCAATAAAGCAGACTTGAAATAATACTACAAGGCTATCAGTGTCTCTGTGTGCACATTATAACAGAACTGTTGCAAAGTAGACACTCTCATTAGGAAGCTTTGTTTGTATCTGCAGAATTTACAGTATAAATATCTTACTGTACATCAAATGCAACATACAATAGATGACAGTGACGCCAGCAATGCTTAATTTAAGGTGCTGCTTGCCGGTGGGGACCACTTATTTTTCTGCTTCAAACATTTAGCAAAATCAAACAAATCCGAAAGATGGAGGAAGAGAAAAAAAGAAAAACCATCATGAAGGGAGAAAGCAGGGACCTAAATGAGTGAGATAAGTGAGCAGGGTGTGTCTGGCAGTGGACTGACGAGACCTTAGGTGGATTGAAGACTAGGCACCCTTGCTATTCAGTGCACCAACATTTAATAGCGCTGGCTACAGCAGTATTTAAATTGTAAAAAAGTAAGTGCTGGTGGCCTCGTCAAGCAAACACTGCAACTTGCACTACTCATTGCCCCTATACCTGCCACCAGTGACAGAAACAACACAATTTATTAGTTATATTTCATGACCAAAATATTCAATATGGCCACAACCTACTTGTCACTGCACAGAGACAATTATTGAGCTGGAATTATTGTTTAATTATTCATTGTTTTTCTAACATTCTACAAGGTTAATGGGGGCTTTAAAAGACATATTAAAGGACTTCTTCTCTCAACAAGAAGAAAAAGCATCCCTTGACATATTTTTATCCTTTTCAGAGTGGGATCAGGCCATATATCACATGATTAGTCCTCCATTGTAGGCACTTACAATATGTTTGCATGAACTTAAACAGCTGACTACCTTGAACTCATCTTAGAGGTTGAAATGCAGTGGAGCTCTGCCCTGGACATGATGCACCAACTATTGAAGCAGGAGGGGGCGTGGCCAAGCCGGCGACTAAAATGGCCACCTTGCTCTGAAGCTCCGTCAAGCTCTTCATCTTCCCGGCATGTTCCTGAGGCCAGCGCCGACATCACGCTGCGAACGCCATGTGAGGGATATCGGAGGAGAAACTGATCCCTCCAATACAAGAACGGATCCACTGGGTGCCCAGGAACTGCCGCCACGGAGGCGAGCGGGCCTGGTGGTGCAGCCATTCTGCCGCGGGTTCATCGCCCTGCCTCCATTCCAGCGTGCAAGGCCGGATCCGCCCGGGACTGACCCTGACCGCTTCTATTGCTGGTGAGAGCCGCTACACCCCCTCCCTGTGCTGACTTCCCCGCAGCCCCTATCAACTGCCGCGAGCTGCCGGGATACTCATCAGTACCGGTGGGGCGTCCGAATCCTGCTACTCACGCGGGGCCTGCGGAGGGAGGGGAGCGTACTGGATCAACGTGCGGCCTCCCCTCTGCCAGACGATTGAAGCGCATCTGCCACCACACACACACACATGGAGACAAGCGGGGAGGCTAATTGTGGTGGAATGAGGAGCGGGGTGTCCCACGCGCTC
This sequence comes from Lissotriton vulgaris, assembly GCF_964263255.1. Classification (NCBI taxonomy): domain Eukaryota; kingdom Metazoa; phylum Chordata; class Amphibia; order Caudata; family Salamandridae; genus Lissotriton; species Lissotriton vulgaris. The sequence goes on from NC_141691.1 coordinate 1,481,147,313, forward strand.
GTGCCAGTGGCGTCGATGGTTTGAAGACGACATTACTTACGCCCCAGTTTGCTGCCTTTAGACTAATCAGCAGGCCAAAACTCCGCACCCTCCCTTTCAACTGGAGTCAACTCCTTTGTGTGCCCCATCCTGCTGCGCAGTGGGCTCTTGGATCTTGCACCCGTACACAGAGCTCACAGGACTGAGCCTCATCCTCACGCCATCAGCTCCGTTCAACTGTGCCTGTGCCCCCCCTGAGGTATATGCTACCTGCCTTTGACCAGAAGCCGTGTCAGCCTGCCCACATCACCCCACTGTTGGACCGACTGGGCTCCTGATTCATCCCCTGCTTGGCCTGTTGTTGTTACCTGGCAGATTACGCAGCGAGGCGGAAGAGATCGAACACCCTAGAAATACCCGCTGAGGCCTGGTGGGTCACAGCAACATTGCACTGCGCGGCATGGGCCGCAAAGACCCAAAGCAAAGAACTCCATTTGAGAAGCTCGCCGACACCACCCCAGCACACGATCCCGCCATGGCAGAGTCTGCGCAGAACCTAGGCCTGGGAGACAACTCCTCTGATATGGCGCCCTCTCTGCTCCAAGAGATGAGAGCTGGCTTTAAGGCGTTGGACAGCCGCTTTGATACTGTTGATAAAGCCATCTCAAATCTCGGCGCCAAAATCAAGCTCATGACAGAAGGCTAGATGTGGCAGAGGCGCACATCTCTGACAATGAAGATGGGACTGCTCAATCCGCTAAATGTCTAGAGCGCGTAGAACGCATTTTGAAAGAAGTGGGTGTTAAAAATGAGGACCTCGAGGCGCGCAGTTGCTGAAATAACATACACATTCTTGGCGTACCTGATACGACTTCCACAGGCCGCATGGATGTATTTGTTGAGACTCTGTTGTTGGGACTGTTTGGAAAAGAGGCATTCACTCCATGCTTTGTCATGCTTTGTCATAGAGAGGGCGCACAGATTACTGGGCCCTCGCCCCAACCCCGGTCTCCCCCCCAGTCCCATTGTGGCACGTGTCATGAACTTCCGTGATAGAGACACAACACCTCGCCTGGTGAGAGAAAGGGGTGATGTGGACTGGCCAGGCTCCAAGCTGTCCTTCAATCCAGACTTTACAGCTATGGTTCGGGAGGCTAGGCATAAAAACCTGGGACTACGCTATGGTATGTTGCTTCCGGCAAGGCTGAAAATGATGTGGATGGCAGGACGAGCATCTTCGATAACCCGGCGGAGGCACAAGAGTTCTGTTGTGTCTACAAAAAAAAAAACCTTTGGTCCGAGCGGGATCTGGCTCTCCCCTCCCCCGATATCGGCACCGATGCAAGTGCGGAACTGTTTTCAAGTGTTGGCATGGGATGATCGGACTACCTCATATTTCATCAGCTTGTGTTTAACTTTGACAGGAACATGTTATACAATTTTATATTGCTATTGCATTAAGGGGGAGGCTTTCCGGGCATTGCTGCCCCCCATGGTGTATCCTGTGGGAGCACACCGCTGACCTCTACACAAGGTACACCCCTGGCATTCTGGGAAATGCAGTCTCTTGTAGCTCGCTCTGATATTTTCTAGTATTTCGCCAAGGTTTGCGCAGATAGTGCTGATCTCTAGACAGGTGTTTCTGGTTTATTAACCATCATCAATATATCAGGTCCGGTACACAGATGCTTCATCTACGAGCTCGTCAGCTCAACCTGGGCGAACCTTGCCTGAGGGGTCAGCGGTGTGCTCCCACATCCTGTTGTCTATTTAAAGTACTCCTCTGAGCGATTGAGCTGACGAGCTTGTGGATGAAGCACCTGCACGTCAGTGAGAGGTACCGGACTGATATAATGTTTGGAAGCCTACTCAGCAAACCCCAAAATACAAGACTGTATTGTCTACTGATGACGGTTAAGAAACCAGAAACACGTGTCTAGAGATCAGCACTATCTGCATCAACGTTGGCGAAACACTCGAAAATATTGGAGCGAGCTACAAGAGACTGCATTTCCCAGAATGCCAGGGGCGAACCATGCCTTAGAGTTTAGCGGTGTGCTCCCACATCCTGTTGTATACATGTGTAATTCTTTTGTATTGAAGAAAACGGAAATTAAAGTTAAAAAAAAAAACAACAGAAAAAAAACTATTGAAGCAGGATTAGGCCATCATAGTTTTATTTAGTAGAACATAGGCATTTGGGCAGTGCTTCTTCGACAGCTGCTCAGTGGTAACACCTGTTACAAAAACACCTACCCAAACCCCTACTTTGTAATATCAGGCAACCCTTGCTGTCACTTCAACAGATGTGACGACTGATCAGTCTCTGGTATTTCGGTGCTTATTAGACAGCACTGCAAGAAAATGGAGTCAAACAGAATAGCACAGAGATACAGTAGAACTTCTTAATGATTCTGTAAACACACTTTTATAATGTTATTTAGAGTAACTTAAACACACAAGGAAATAACAGATGGAAAGAAAAAATTGGTGTAAATAATATTCCCATTAGGTAGTAGGAACCTCATGTACAAAATCAGTCACACAGAGTGGCAAACTGATTTGTAACTGCTATAATAGCCCTACCCAAAACACTAAAGGCAAAAAAAATAATGGTTTCTTAAAGTTGTATAGCAAAGTGCCGAAATAAGGAATCATTTAATTGTGGTGGAAATTCAAGTTTTTCCAAAAAGCAATACCAAATAAAAAAAATCTAAAATAGTATGCATGAAGAATTCACAAATGACTATTGTTTTCAAACACACTATTTTGCACTCAAATAAATAACCTGAAAACCCATGTAAGGGGCATATTTAGTTCACGCAATGCAACATAGCAAATAAAGTTGTTGTGCTACGTCGAATGAACTGGAGAGACAAGAACTGGACCATAGCTACTTAGAAGTGGCACAGTGCTGCTGTCTCACTGTGCTGGTACACTTGTGGCTGTCATGCACCAATGGAGCCACCCTTGCACCACTGTGAAAAGATGTCTATGTTGTCAATATATCTGGTGGAGACTTGATGCTGAGAGGGTGAAGTATAAAGTAGTGGCCTTGGTGCATGTGTATGCTACTGTTGATTGCCTGCACTATCACCTCTTACAATACATAAGTCACAAAAACACCCATACAATGAAGACATAACTAACAAACACAATATACCTGTAACTACAATAGAATGAGGCCAATCACACTCAGCTTCGATAAGTTCTAACACTAACCAAAAAAAAAATATAACAAACATTACCCTACGCTAACTAAACTAATCCTAAAAACAAACCCCCAAATACTAAAACCCCACAAATTACAAAAAAAGTTACCTTACCTGACCAGTAGAACTGGTATGGGGGTCCGCCATAGAACACTACCAGTAAGGGCTCAAAAAAACAAGACAGGCTAAGATGTTACCTAAGAGGAAAATAAAATGGCAGCTTAAAAAATAGAAGAAAAAACAAACATCATACAGAACAATACAAAATAAAATATGTTATTTTTAAGTATCTACTTTCATATACTAAAAATGTGGTAAAAAAAGTAAATATACGAAAATGTAAACATATATTTAAAAACTCAAAAATACAGGTAGCACCAAGATCGAGTGAAGCCACAGGAAGCTGATGAAGTTCAAAAGGCTTTATTCAATCGGCATATTTAAACACTATACACAATTGTAAAACACACTTGTAATTTTTAATATATCAAATATGTGTTAATTGTTAATATATAAAACATATTTCTTCATATACAATGTAAAAAGATAATGTGTATTTATTTGAAGAAAAAATGTAATATAAGTTAAACAAATTAACATGTTAAACAGAAATGTTAACGCAATTTCTTAAAAATAGAAGACAAATGTACATTAAAAAGTTAATGTTTGTAAAAAATGTGCGAGCAATTATGTTTTACAAAAACGTGCCAATGTATGTTAGAATACAAATATATATCTAATGTAAAAAACATGATATTTAACCAATTGTGTTTCTTGCTAAACAAAACAGGGGGGGTCTATTAATGATATATTGAGGGTGGAAGACTGTATAGTGAAATATTTCCATTTTGAAAACGCTATACAGAGAGTAACAAAATACTAACATGGGGGCGTAATGATAGAGTATGCTGTAAAAGCAGTGTTTAAGTTCTTACTGTACACTGAGATTTTTATTAGGGATACAATTTGGCGTTCACATATTTGTTGATAAAGTCATGCTGATAAGTTGTTCTGTCCCTTGTTAAATTTTACAGATGATTGGTTCGGTCATGACATTAAGAATAAAATTAGGAATTGATACATTTGTTCATTACTTAGATTATGTTTTTTTGGAAACTCAGATAAGAGAGGAGGATAAAGCAAAGTACATTTTCTGAACTCAATGAAACAACTCAGTGTACTCCTATGGCATGAAAAGCATAACACAACATCACTACAGTCTTGGGGGATCTAGATATAGAATGAGAGGCTGTTGCCAAATATTCCAGACTGAAAACATCTACAATTTATTTTGTTGTTTTGTGTAGTTTTGTTTCCGTACTTTTTTTGTTTTTTTGTATTTACATATAGTTTCTGTTGTTCATTCTTTGATAAAAATGTTTTCTTATTTATTGTTTTGAAGTAGGATGTAGGGTGTAATGCACCCACCTGGTTCTAACTGTGAAGACGATACTGGAGAAATTGCTGGCCTCCTATCCCTCCAGAGAACTGGGCATGCGGAGGAACAGACACTTAGTCACACCCTGTCCCCTAGGAGGATGGGGGATTGGGACACCATAAGAAAAGACCAACTTGCGGTACTGGTTCTGATCAGCAACTGTGCAGCACAGTATTGACTGGAGACCCTCTGAGTCTGCTTAGTAGATGTACACAGGACCATGACCTCTAATTTAGCAAAGACATAATACACTGGAAACAAGAAAAAGATGCAATTACCATCAATATACTACAGGCCTCTCAAACGATGGATTTGCAATACCTTTGGTAACATATACTTTCAGAAACACAGCAAGGAAACAGAATGTCTCTATCTACAAACAGGCATCAGGCCGAACAGGACTCTTTCATTTTGGCCAGGGGCACTCCTATAAGATGCATCGGAGTGTCGGATGACCTTAACTATTCTCCCTGGTACGGGAAACACTTGAGGCACTGTATTTGTGGACCACAGACTCTCATGGACTTCCTCACTTTTCCTGCCCGCCATTTTGCTGCTGCTCTCGGACGTTTTTCTCTGGTCCCTGGCTTGTCTTTTTGCCCATTCCTTCGTCTTTTACCCTTTTCCCTCGTTTCCCCTATGATGTTCCTCAAATGTTTCCTCCCTTTTATGCATTGCCTTCTCTCCCTACCCTTGATTCCCTCCCACCCTTCCTTGGTGTTGTGATTTTGTCCCCCCTACAACCCGACTTAAGGGAACTCTGCCTGAGGATTTCTACTATGTGTGCTTATTTTTGTTTATAGGGATAACTCTTATCACTAGTATATGCAGTAGATCTTTGTACCATCTACCGTTCCTATGTGACCCTTGAGTATATCCAGTCATATCCCTTCGCTATGTATATAGAGATAACTCTAATCACTAGTATATGCAGTAGACCGTTGTGCTCTCTTCCATTTCTATGTGACTCTTAGAGTATATCCATGTGTATCCCCTCCCTATGTATATAGAGATAACTCTAATCACTAGTATGTGCAGTAGACCGCTGTGCTCTCTTCCATTTCTATGTGACTCCTAGAGTATATCCATGTCTATCCCTTCCCTATGTATATAGAGCTCCCCAATCTCTATTATATACAGTAGACCTTTATACCATCTTAGAGTATATCCACGTGTATCGCCTCCTTGTGTGACTTTACATCTTGTACATTTGCAATTTTTTTCCGTGTGTATCCTTTTTGTAACGCATGTAATCCTAAGTCCTTATGTTTCTCAACTGGTGCTTATGTAAAGCAGAATGGCACCTTCGGGTAAAGTTCGCGCTATAGAAAATCGCTAAAATAAATAAATAAATAAAAAATGTCTCGAACCAAAGATTGAAGCAATACACTCCCAAGGAATAACTTGAAATACAGATTGCAGTTAATGAGACTCCCAAAGATAAACTCAGAACATAAGTCTTGGTAAAGGTTCATACATGAATCATGCACTCAGAGGAGAATTCTCTTGGCACAACTGTTCATCAGAGAAACTATGAGAAAAGTCTCAAGTCCTTATATTTAATCACAGTTCAAAGTCCAAGGTTGCAGGAGAGGTCCAGAGCAAGAACAATCAAGGTGAACTGGAGAGAAGTCACTGGAAGGTAACTTGAAGACAAGTCTATAGTCTTGAACATGCCTCTCTGCCCTGCTTACATTACAAAATGATAGTGCACACTAACCTGATAATAAGCAGTTAGCCTAGTACTTTAACTTGCCCTAAGTCCAAAGAAGGCCTTGACTCAGGATGTTGCTGAGGAACTGGAGTAGCTGAGCAGGAGGCAGAGACGGAGGGTCCATCATGGGAGCTGGAGCCAATGGAATCACTGGAGGAGCAAAGAACTGCAGCCAAGAAGTGCGCTGCATAGGTCCGATAGATTCTTCAGATGAGTGGTTACAAAGGAAGCTTGTTTTGCAGGAAGTAAAGGACAAGCAAGGGGCTTAGGTTTGGACATGGTTTATAACACAAGTTCAGAGTCCAATGGATACAGAAGGGTCAGGTGTGGGATGTGGCATACGTGGCAATCTGGAAGGTTTTCCAAGACTCCTGAAGTAGACACGTGATAGTACACTGTCTTTAACCTCACAGGAAGAGCAGGTGCAAACTAACAGATGGAATCAATTACCAGAGAAACACATGTTTCATTTTGTCTAAACGTGCAGAATGAAAACACTCAAAGTCCCTAGTAACAGTGGTAGCAAGGCAAGCCATTGGTTCACTTGTTCGGGGAATGCTTGCAAGCTCAGGCATTATTGAATCAAGGGTATTGGGGAACTCGGGCATGGAATCATAGCACCATAAGGTGCTACAGGGGTAGCGTAACATGACTCCTGCATGCCAGGCCAACTAGATAAAGGGCATATGAGGGGGCAGTGACATAGAGTATGTAGGGGAGTTGGGTGAAAAATATTTAAAATGGGAGTTTTTTTCTCGGAGTGAGGAGAAGCACTCAGTTAGATAAAGAAGTCAATGTGTATTATAAATAGAAACAATGCTATCAAGGAAAACAGCAGATGTATTTTTTATAGCATTGTTTCTTTTTTACAATTTTGAAACATTTATATAGCTTAGTGTGTCTTTGTCTTAAAGGTTCTTGGAAGGAGTTGTGCCACCCTTTCACTGATTTGTTAGCTTTTGCTTGTTGTGCCATGATACTGTCACAAATGTCTTATAATGGTATATGATACTTGGGTTGGTGTCTCTGACCATAATGGTGCAGTCTGCCAACACAAGTATCTTCAAAGTAGTCCACTAGAAGTTTAATTTTTGTTCATGTCTTTGGTAGCATGATGATCCTAATAATACGCTGTAATGCTTTGCTACTTCAGGAATGTGCTAGGGGAATTCGCTTTTGTTAAAACATGGGTAAATGTAACATTTGTGGAGTATTCCATACTCTTTTTATTTTTTTTAAAACTTTTTTTATTGGATTTTCCCCCCCTTTTTACAGCATGTACAGGGCACAAAAAAGCAAGATTATTCATAATACAAATATAGCACAAGTCATTACATAAATGCGGATATCTACATGATATTACATTCTTAAAATTAAATCCTACTACCTAGAAAGCATAATCAAGCTAATCTAAAGCACAAGAATACAAAAAGAGCTGTGGAGAGAGGGAGCGAAGAAAGGAAGAAAAAACAAAAAAACATAGGGCAAAAAGAAATAGAGATTACTAAGCCAACAAATTATCTTTTAACTAACATTTCCTTCTTTCCATCATGTAATCAGATCCCAAATTTGTACACCCAGCATTCTTCCCTTCTTCCCCTTGCTAGCATATATAGCAGATTCTAGCTTATAAATTGACAGTAGTTTAGCTAACCATTGATGATACGTCGGCAGAAGGGGGTCAAGCCATGCCGAGGCTATACATAGTCTAAAAACAGCCATTGCTAAGAATATAAAGCTTCCACCCCGTATCTGCCCCTCCGCTTCAACTCCTAATAGTATTATTGATGCTGTTAGTACAATTTCGATTCCTAATGCGATATTTAAAAGTTCTCTATATCCTTCTTTGTTGATTCCAAGTGGGGGCATGATGCAAAAATATGTACTAGATCGGCCTCTGAATTATCACATCTGAAACATCTGATACCTGATATCGCTCCCCACTGAGCAAGTTGGCTGGTGTATAATACAAATGATATAAGACTTTATAGTGTTGGGACTGTAGTGAGGCTGAACATAACAATTTCTGTCCCATATCTAATGATAAAGAAAACTGATCTCGGCCTATATCTAAACCGGTTGCCCATTTATCCGCCCATTTTTCGAGATCATCTTTCTTCGAATTTAACAGTTCTGAGTAAAACCTCTTAATCGTACAATCTATACCTGTTTGTATAACCTCCATTATTGGGTTCTTCGCGAATCCCGCAGCACCACCCTTTTTTTTATTAATGAAACTTCTCACTTGGAGATATTTGAAGAACTGTCTCGTTTCTAAGCCATAACTTGCCTGTAGCTCTGAAAACTGCATCATGCCTTGTGGACTTAGAATATCGCCCAATTTCTGAATTCCTTGCGTCCCCCACTCCTTAAAAACTGCATCAGAAAAAACCTCGCTAGGAAGAGTAGGGTTACCCTCGATTCTTGTATAGGCATTGTACTTCCCTATACGGAACCTCTTAGCGAATGCTTTCCAGGTATTATATGCTGCTAAGATAGTTTTGAATCTTGTCCTTTTGTAATAACTTGCGTCTGTATATTTCAGAAGAAGATTTTCTGCCTCCGCCCCCAGAGTTAATCCATAAATTGCTAATGTACCAAATTCATCCGATCCTTCTACCTCTGCACCTCCCAGCAAACCCACCATATATTGTAATGCTGATGCCCAGTAATATAGTTTTATATCTGGTAGTGCCCATCCTCCCTTTTCTCGAGGAAGTGCCATATACCTGAGCGCTCTCCTTGTTTTCCCCTTAGCCCAAATGAATCGGTTAATCATATGTTCGCATGTCTTAAACCACTTATTTTCGAAGAGTAGGGGAATAGCTCTAAATATGTACAAATATTTTGGTAAGACCATCATTTTTACAATATTTGTTCGTCCAACAATTGAGAGGTGTAGATTATCAAGTCTCTCTAATTCCTTCCCTACTTTAGTGATTATTGGGACTATGTTCTTTTCCACTAGAGTATCAAGATCGGCAGTAATATTTACTCCAAGATACACCGCTGCTTGGACCACTCGGGTATCATTACAGAATGTATGAGAGTTTTTAATTATTTGCGTCTTGGATGTATTTAGAGCGTATCCAGAGATACGTCCAAACCTCTGGGCCTCGAATTCCATCTGCCCAATAGCCTCCGTGGGGTTCGGTGTAATCACTGCCACATCATCGGCATATGCAAGGATCTTGCATAGCCCCAAATGGGTGGACAAAGGTGTAATTCTGTCGCACATCTCTATCCTACGAATTAATGGATCCATATACATTGCAAATAAGAGCGGAGAGCATGGGCACCCCTGTCTCGTGCCCAGCTTAATCCTAAATTGCCGAGTTGAACCTGCATTTACTCTTATAGAGGCAACTGGATTAGTGTATAACGCTCGTATTGCATTAATATAGCCCTCTTTAACCCCTGCCCTCATTAAAACATGCCACAGATAGTCCCAGGAGACCCGATCAAAAGCCTTTTCAGCATCTAATAACATGACCCCCATCGGGTCTCCTGTGACTTCAGTGACATTGAACAGAGTAATGACCTTACGCGTATGATGCGTTGTGCCCCTTCCAGGAATGAATCCATGTTGATTATTGCTTACGAGCTTTCCTATTATTCTAGCGAATCTTGTTGCGAGTGCCTTAGAGTAGATTTTAGTATCAGTGTTCATTAATGTAATCGGCCTGTAAGATCCGGGCTCAGTGGCAGGCTTCCCCTTTTTTAAGATTAGCACAATGTCAGCTCCCCCCCATGAACCTGGAATAGATTCCCCTGTTTGGGCTGTCTGTATTGTTTTAACCAAATCATCTCCTAGTATGTCCCAGAACGTTTTATAGAATTCCATAGGGAGTTGGTCAGGGCCAGCAGCTTTCCCTGAAGGAAGATCTGCTATAGCTGTTTTAATCTCAACTGAGTCCAAAGGTTCTTCCACTCCCTCTGCCTCCTCATCTGTAAGTTTTTCCATTGGGATTCCCTCTAAATACTCAATTATTCCCCTGGGGTCAGTAGATTGTTGATCATCGTATAGCGCCAAAAATTGGCATTGAGTATGGAATACGCGTAAGGAGTATTCCATACTCAATGGCAATTTTTGCAGGTGTCACCAGATACTTACAACAACTCTTTTTGGCTGTATTTGGATATATTTTTAAAAAGGATTGCTCAAAGTTAATAATAATTGTTTGTGGATTTTAATTGTTGTCTTTGAATTTAATTTAATTTAATTTAATTCAATTTAATAGTTCTTGATATGTTGCACTTCATTTGTCGGCAAAGTGCATAGACTAACACTATGTTGGTGTTTTGGTTTTCTCTATTCGCTTTTGTTAAAACATGGGTAAATTCAACATTTGTGGATTATTCTATACTCAATGGCAATTTTTGCAGGTGTCACCAGATACTTACAACACCTCTTTTTGGCTGTAATTGGATACATTTTTAAAAAGGATTGCTCAAAGTTAATAATAATTGTTTGTGGATTTTAATTGTTGTCTTTGAATTTAATTTAATTTAATTTAATAGTTCTTGATATGTTGCACTTCGTCTGTCTGGCAAAGTGCATAGACTAAAACTATGTTGGTGTTTTGGTTTTCTCTATTGATTACTTGAATTTGTGAGAATGGTAGAGGGTGCAATTTGAGCATACTTTTCATCATCCGCATGTTGCCCTGGGCAAGTTTTAGTAGTTTCTTGGTAGTAGGATGTAAAACTATTCTTTTCTAATTGTCATGCAAAAGGAAAGTGAAATTTGTGTGTCTTAAGATTAAGGGACTGATTATGAGTTTGGCGGTCCGTGGATTTCCAAACTCACGGTGGCGTGGTGGTGGCGGTACGACCACAGCCGCACTGGCGGTCTGACCAGTATATTACAACTTTGGTGGTCTGACTGCCATTGGACTGCCGCGACCGCCAGGGAACCGCATTCCTTCGTGGTGGCACAGTGGTCAGGGGCTCACAATATGCTGGTGGTGCAATGCAGCACCGCCATGCATAATACAAATTTTCTGACCGTCAGCAGTCTCATAGATGTTCTTACTCCCTGAAACAGCTAGTGGTCAGGAAACAAAGGGGTCCCTACAAGGCCCCCCTTGCCCCATGCATGTTGGTGCATGCAGGGGGGGCACAAGATGTGCTCCCCTGTCTGCAGGCACACCCAGTTCCTGCATGGCATGGACTGATAAGGCCCGAAGGCACATCCGTGGGAACGCCAAAAGACCACCCACCAATCAAAGAAAAAACTCAAAATCTGCTGGGTGACCGTGTTTGGCGGTGCGGCAGCAGGGCGGTTGGGGTGCTGCGCCACACCTTTCAACTCGTAAAAAGACCCCTTGTTGGTATGTTTATATTCTCAAACCTTTGAGGAGCAGCAGGTGTTTCTTCGGTTGCTTTTCTAGTTCTATCTATGAGTATTTTTAAATTGGGAATTGCAGGAAGATGGCACACAGTATACCCTGGAACATTAGTTGCAGTCTGCTTTTTTATTATGCCTGTAGGCGCTTGTGAGCTCGTACTAGCTTCATTGCAGTGCATTTCTTCCTTTACTTTCTGTAGTTATTTAGGAGAAGTGATTATGTTCTTTATAATTTTCAACAATTCTATTCTTTCTAGTTAACCTCTTGTAATATGCATTAAAATAATGCTTTGTACATTTCCATTGTGCTTTTTCACTGCTTGTACTTTCTTCACTGCAAGCATATTACATGAGGTGTAATGTAAAAATTTTGCTGAGATCTTGTGTATGGAGCTCTGTTAGGCATTAAGGGGTCTATTAGGATGGCGGTTGGAAAACCTCCCCGACCGCCATGGTAGCAGTAAAAGACCGCCCGCAAGGACCGTGGCAAAACCGCTGCTCCAATTAGGATGCTCGTCGGTCGAAAACCGACCGCGGCGGTCAGATTCTGGCCAGAAACTTTGCAGCGGTCGCTGCTGCCAGCATCACCGCCGTGATGTGAAAAGGAGCATGCCCTGCATCTCCCAGCACTGCGTGGCAGGCACTGCACAGTGCCTGACACCTGGCACAGGGAAATGGAGGGGGGTACCATGGGTACCCCCAGTGCTCCCACACACCCTCAACACATTGGGAGACTGCAATAGGACCCTGGAACATGTCTCTGCATGCCTTTCAATGGTGGTTCCAGCACTGTAGAAAGGCTGCCTACCGCCGACATCATAATCGTGAGGGCGGTGCTTGTCCCTGATCTGCCACAATTGTAGCGGTCCAGCTCCGCCCGCCAGGCAGGCGGACTGCAACTGGCGGAAAAGTGGCAGGCAGAAAATCACAACGCCGCAGTCACGACCGCAATGCTAAACCGGACCAGCGGTTTTTCCGGGTTTCGACCACGGGTGGATGGCCGCTGCTGGTATGGGTGGTGGCCACCTCCGCACCGGTGGCGGCTATCAACCCCCCATCCTAATAGACCCCTAAATCTGGCAGTTATACAATATTACATTATTTATAAACTAATAATAATCTTTAATACATTTATTCTTACCATTTAGATGTTTGTGGTGCTTTTCAGTAATGTAAATTTAATTGTTTGTTAATTTAGATGGTTTTTGCCCCCTGTGATTCTTTGGACTGTTGGTAAAAAATAGCAGTATTGTTTTCCCATGATTACTTTTGAATTTAGTTTGATTTAGTTTTTTTTAAAGTCTTTTTAAGTTTATTATTTAAAGATACGTTTATAATTAAGTATTTATTAATTTTATATGATATTTTGCTTACTTTTAATTTGTCATTGTGGTATTGATTTTAGAATATGTACTTGACTTTATTTTTAGTGCTGATTTCTTTTCAGTTTGAATTTATTTTATGTTTTTGTATTTAGGGAGCAAGGAAAACATTGATATCATAAGTAGTTGGTCAAACTAAGCTTCTTTTTAGATCTTGTTTCTTTAATCTACTTTGTTTAATTCATTTCATGTAAGTTGTATATATATTGTTTGTGAAACAGTATATTGAACATTTGTATGTCATGTAAACACTTTTTAAAATGAATAATGCATGGTACTTAGTTAGCTTTTTCAAAGGTTAATGATTTTAGTTGGTTTCTTTGCTGTTTGACTTTTAGATTTGTTAACTACATTTGGTGAAACTGTTTGTTTGGATGTGTTTTATGATTGCTCTGTCATAAAGTTAACAATTAATTAATGTTACAAATATTTTGGTTTAAATATTTAGTATACATATATATATATTGTTTTGTTGTATTAATTATTAATGGAAATTTAAAATGTTTAATAGTTGACTTTCAATTGTATTTAATTTTGTAGAACTGCATTAAATATTAATGAAATCATTTTTATTTTACTTCTGTGTTTTAATTTTTTTGTGTACTGTGTTTTATTCATAATTTTTTTTACTAGGCTAGATTGTTAGTTTTTATTTTTATATGTCTAGTGTCTTTATTGTGGGGGATATCTAGTGGTTCTTTATTTTTGTTTTTGTTATTTAAGTACTTAACATTTATTTGATGGCTTGCTATATTAACGAAAGTAATATTTCTGGGCAATATTCTTGGATTTGAATAGTGTTTTTCTTTATATGCTGTTATTAAAGCTGATCTGAATTAATTGTTAACTCATAATGAGGGCCTATGTGTCTTAATTCCATTTTCTGTCCCTCTAGTCTGTCTATTCCTCAGGCTTCCTGTAAGCTTTTAATCAAAGCATTAGTACATTTTTCATGAGTTTAACCTCTCTGGAGGAATAGTATAAAGCCTGTTGATATCATAAGAGGTTTGATTCATTTGGACCCTATTTGTTAGAAGCTCCATGTCTCAAATCTATTTGTTCACCATTATTTTGTTATATTATCTGCAAATTTAGAGTAAGGGGAAACTTTAAGGATTCAGCTCTGTGGCTACTCCATTATGAGATGATCTGTTAAACATGCTTATCAGGAGGGCTATGGTACAGAGGTGGATTAGATTTAAGCAGAAACAGTGGTGATATGGCCTGCAATGTGAGGCATGAGGTGACTAGAGTCTTTACTCATTTTGAACAAACTAATATTATCAATCCTCTTTGCAAAAATAATTTACGTCAATTTACAGGCTTTGAACTAACTAAAATCGTGGGAAGTGACCTGGTTACAATAAGAAAATTATGTATTGCTCCTGTTTGTGGAGTCAGTTGTACATTGTTCCAAGGTAAAATGATTTCAATTTCTCATATTGAAAGTCTTCCCAACTTTCTCTCCAGCCACCCTACTCACCCAAGAGTATAATGCTTGTCTTCCCATTCCAACTGTAATTGTGAGAAAAGAGTTAATTCCAGTCTAGTTTTAGTCGAAGGTGGGAGGAAGCAGGAACAACATTGTCTCTCTTACATTAACTCGTTTCCTATGTTGGTGTTTATGGCATATTACAAGTGGTTGATTAGCATCAACAGATTGCCTTAAAGGTGACTTTGAGCTCTATTCTGACTTTGGCGGCGCAGTGCCGGTTCTGCCCTGCCGCCGCACCGATTATGCTGTGGTCAGACCGCCCACTAGATTAAGAGTTTCCTCGTCTCTGGCAGACTTTTTTGGCAGTGCTGCTAAAAATGGGCACTGCAATGGGAACGCCAAAATCAGTTCCTGCATGCCATGGACAGAAAAGTCTATGCTGTGCAGGAACTAGTGTGCCATCACCCGGGGGAGGGCAAGTTGTGCCTCTCTATGTTCATCTGCAGGGCGCACAGGCACCAAGGGGCCAAGTATGGTCCCCTTTTGTCCTCTCCACCAGGGTTTTCTTGGAGGAAGTACCGCCATGAAAACCCTGGTGTAGAGAAAACTCCTAATATGCTTTACAGGACCACACCGGTCCCGCCAAGCATATGGATGCCCCTGCACCGCTGCAACACCATGAGTTAACTGCACTGCCACCACCGAAACCAATCAAGTCTGGCGGTCCGTGGACACCAAATTGGGGCCTAAGTGTACTTTGAAATAGGGGTTTGCATAATAAAGTGAAAGCAAATTACATACATTTCAATATAAGTGTAATAATGCAAAATGTGAAACTCGCATTGGGTGCAGTATTTTAGTGAAAATGTGTCCTCATGTCCATTTTTGCCATGAAGAAACACTTCGCACTAAAAAAATAGTGCAAATAAAAACAAAACAGCTACTTGACCTCTGTCATTCACATTTTTTCCTGCAAACGGTGCAATCATGGTGAATTTGTTTTCATAAATGCCATGTAATAAAAGAATGTAGTGAAATATTGTAATGTCAGGAATTTGGCATACCAAGAGTAACATAAAAATGCTACTAATTGTGACTCTGTAATGCAAATTTTGCCTAGGCCTACCATAAAACATACAGCAATCTTAAAGTTTTCAGAAAGTTCAAAAATACAAGCAGCTTTTTTCAGTGTACAAAGGATTTGTTCAGTTTCATATTTTGCATTTGTTTTTGTTCAACTGTTTCATGTTAAATTTACATGCACCCTTTCATCTTTTCATAATTTTGAACCAATATGTTAAATAACAAATGTACTTCTTCAAAATAGCAATTTCACTTTCCTCTTCGAATGAATTAATATCAGCTGGTATTAACATATTTCTATTACCGGATAGAGACAATAAATAATGTTGCACTTCTTTCAGCTGCCCCTCCGCAATGTAAATGTAATGTAAATGTATAGGCATTTATATAGCGCACTACTTACCCGTAGGGTCCCAAGGCGCTTCGACCACTGCAAAACCCTTCCTGGCTTCCCTGAGAGATGGTCCCTTAATGGGTATCTCCAGGGTGAGACCAGGCATCCCCGGCGGTCTGGTGGGGCCGTTAGTGAAGATGAGGCAAGCTAATGCCCAGAGTTGCCGAGTGTGATCGCTGATCAGAGTGGGCACCGAGGCGAGAGAATTATCGAGTCCGCTGACCCTGGTCCAGAAACCTGCCGCGCCGGGAATCGAACCCTGGTCCCGGGCCGTCCTCTGCTCTCGGGTCAGCCGCCTCTAACCAGTGAGCCACACTACTTCACTTCACAATGTCAGAGGAGCGTCGCCTCCCCTGCCAGCATTTAAATTTTTTTTAAAATAAAACGATCATAAAATGGGTGTAAAACCCATTTTACTATTGTTTTATTTTTCTTTGTGCCTAGGCTTAGGGGCGGTGCCAGGTTGGTGAGAGGCTGGGTGGGGAAAACTGGCCACTGCCTACACTGGGCATGTGGGTTTGGCCGGCAGTCGCAGGCCGGCCAAACCCACATGCACAGTGAAGCTGTCTCCAACCCAGCTGCATTGCTGGGTTAGAGAGAGAGCAGGCACAGGCAGCAGTACAAGATTGGCTACAGGGCAGGCTGGGAGCCTGTGCCTGTCTGGAGTGAAGAAGAGCACCAGAGTGTGACAAGGTGCTGGAGGGAAGCAGGGCAGCAGGTAAGTTTTTTTTCTGTTAGTCTCCCTCAACCCCTGCCCCGTTCCCTCTCCCCTACCAATTTTCCCCAATATGAGTTGCTTGTGACTTCTTTTGTTTGCTCACTGAAGCATATTGTAGGTTAAGTAAAGTATTGACAGACATTGTTGTTGTTACTCTATTAGCACTTGCATAATGCTCAATATACCATGAGTATGTCATCCAAAACAATTAAAGAGTGATATATACTGTCCTACAGAAAAAAAACTGGCAGTGAGATGTGCACTGTATACTGAAGATTGAACACTCTCTGTTTTCAGGAAATCAGGAAGTGGCTTATGCATGAGAGACAGCCCAGAATTGGTTAGCTTAATGTAATTATGGTATCAGCCATGTTGTGCAAGAGCAAGTTTAGTAGAACCAAGCATGTATGTCTCATTACTAAGCAACAAGTGTGACCAAAGGACAGGAAAGCTGTTGATGAATATTTCTGAATTCATGCATGCTGCAGATATGCACTGATGAAGAAGCTAAATAAACATTGTGCACCGATCCAAGCTCGACGTGGTCTTGCAGTTGATAATACGCTTCGGATAACTGCCATACAAAATGCTTACTGTAGCCCCAATTGCCTGTTGAAATATTTCAATTAAAGGGCTTTAAAGATCCACATATACTCATTTTGTTTGGGATCCATGTCTCATGTGGGAGGTACCTGACATTCGTGCAGGACAGTTGAGCTAACCAAAGACTAGTTCATGCCTGCATTGCTATTCCATTCAGAGAGGGGGCATTTGATTGTACAGTGTATGAGAACTAAATCATGCCAATTAATTTCCTGGAGAATCATGACATTTCTCATAAGTTTATTTTTCTTTCAATATACATTTCAAGAGACTTTTAACATATAAAAACCTTTAGAAACCTTAGTTTGTACACTATAGCAGCGGACATCACATGCCATCTTATTCATGTGGTCTAAATTAATTTTTGGACAGCAACATACAATATAACCTCCCAAAAGTAATATTTCAGAGACTGTACATCTGAGTTTATAACTTTGCTGTGTATTGTAGCCAATCTATCTCTTTCAGATTTTCAGTTAGCCATTACTTCAATCCTTCATCAGGATGAATTCCCTTGCACAAGAAAGTCATCAAATTAATATGAAATGGGCTATAGGCAATTATGATGATAGAATGTGTTTATATCCTTTTTCCTGGTATGATCATTATCTTAAAAAGGGTAAAGCCAATAGTCAAACCCTTTTGAGCACGGACGCACTTTGGCTACATCCCTAAACTACAGCGGCATTTCCAGGACTTGCACCACTACTCGCCCCTCTGGACACCGGGACATTTGGCGAAGGACTGTAGCAGGCTACCGGGTGAGTGTGGTCAGCGGGGCTGCGAGCGTGCAGGGGACTCCATTGCCCAGGAGTCCCTGCAAGACCATTTTCCAACTTCCGGTCCGCTCTCCCTGCTGCCACGCCCCCCCCGCCCCTCTGCAGTCTTAAAAACCCTTACCACTTCTTCTTCTGTGGGACGCCCTTTTGAGCACGGACGCACTTTGGCTACATCCCTAAACTACAGCGGCATTTCCAGGACTTGCACCACTACTCGCCCCTCTGGACACCGGGACATTTGGCGAAGGACTGTAGCAGGCTACCGGGTGAGTGTGGCCAGCGGGGCTGCGAGCGTGCAGGGGACTCCATTGCCCAGGAGTCCCTGCAAGACCATTTTCCAACTTCCGGTCCGCTCTCCCTGCTGCCACGCCCCCCGCCCCTCTGCAGTCTTAAAAACCCTTACCACTTCTTCTTCTGTGGGACGCCCTTTTGAGCACGGACGCACTTTGGCTACATCCCTAAACTACAGCGGCATTTCCAGGACTTGCACCACTACTCGCCCCTCTGGACACCGGGACATTTGGCGAAGGACTGTAGCAGGCTACCGGGTGAGTGTGGTCAGCGGGGCTGCGAGCGTGCAGGGGACTCCATTGCCCAGGAGTCCCTGCAAGACCATTTTCCAACTTCCGGTCCGCTCTCCCTGCTGCCACGCCCCCCTGTTTTACCCGGCCACCTACTTATTGACCTAGCACTCCCGCAGCGCGGGACGCAGCCCGGGGCGAAGACCGGGCAAAGAGCGGGCCGTTTGAGGCCGTTCGAGGACGGAGAGGACTGGACTGGCCCACCCCCTTTTCATCTGGTATTCCTGGACTCTATAGATCCACTTAGGGACTTAAGATCCTACTTTCGCCACTGTGTTCCCATCGCTATGAATTCAATGGTTACCCGCAGCAAAACGTCTAAAGGTGGGTCACAGATTAGCGGCCCCATGGATGATTTTATTACCCGTACCAACATAGCTATTGACAAAGAGATATCCAAACTCCAAAACCGGGTCTCGCTAAAATTAGATGCTGCTAGACGATTGTCCCAAGTAATTGCACTGTCCAAGAAATCCTCCTTAGGCCACATAGCTGCTTCTGTCACTCCTGAGCGCCCGGCCCTTTCACATTGTATAATTACTCAGGTCGATGTTCACCATTCCCCGACCCCGGCTACTTGCCAGGTGGCCTTAGGAAATAACGTTGAAATAATCCCACCAATACCATCTAGCGTCCCCAACCCTACCTCTATTGTTCCCTTTTCGATAAATCTACCTAATATCACCCCAAGTGGCAAGCAACGAAAGAGGAAACGCAATTCTCGCTCTGCTTATTTCCGCAAAAAAGCGAAAATTGCTGTTCCCAAAGATCTGCCTTTAGTTAACACCACAGCACTTAGTGCTGGCGCAGAGCCTACTCTTAACGCACAGCCACCGAGTGGGGGTCAGGAAAGGGTTCTATCCATTCCCTCCTCTAATATTCCAGCAGGTGCGGACCCTGAAGTAGATGGGTTAACTAAAAATAATAAGGAATTTATAGAGGAGGTATGGGAAACTCTCAAAAAACTGCTGTCACCCCTAGATTTAAGACTTTCTAGGATTGAAAACAACTTGCTAGAAATGGAGAAGAGCATTATTGCTCTGGCCACTCTGGGGTTGAAAAGTCTTGAAAACCAGGGTATTATTGTTGCTGACCCAACGCCACAACCCAGTGCACCCCAAACCAACCAAACTTCCTCTAATGTACTACCCATAACAAAGCCTGTCCCCAAACCGAGGACTGTTACGGTGGAGCAAGCTCGTGAAAAACCAAAGGTCCCTCCACGGGACTCTTCACGACATCAGCAAAATTCCAAGCATAATATACCCAGCAGGTCGATTCCTACTGAATCCCAAGTCCCTCCTGTAAAAGACAACTTTAGAGGTGGCTATATTGACCTCCCTCCAGAGGCAAACGACTATGCGGTTGTTCTGACGGGTGTTCCCACGGTAGGTGACGGTCAAACTGAAAATCACTGGTCGCTCAAAAATAAAATAATGCACTGGCTAAATGTAAACAGACCAATCCCCAATGGTCGAAGAAGTCGTGTATTAATGGTTCGCAGAACTCCCTGGGTAGGCCCAACGCTGAAATCCATCCCGGGAGACTGCGTAGTAGTGACCTTTGAAGATCCCCATACGGCGCATCACATTTGTATGTGGCCAAACAATGATGACTCCCTAGTTACACCTAAACCAGTATCCTTTTTCTATCCTCCTCGACCAAGTCGAAATCAGGGGGAAAATTGGACACTGGTCCAGCAACATCCATGGCTGAATAAGTCCCGTGGCCAGAAGGAGAACCTACTACATTGGAATGGTCTCTCCACTTACAACAGATTTGGGACTCTAGAGGAGGTGGATTGACTCCCAGTGCATCCAGCTAACCAACCTCGAACGGAAATCTCACCACTGCAGGGGCATGATTCTAAGGATTGCACTGGTTCTGAGTTTGTAACAAATAAAGCGGCACGACCAAATAGTCCGCGGTTTGTAGGGGAACCTTCCACATCTGATATAACTAAAACTCCTGGCAGGGAAGACTGGCGGTACCTACCCTATATGTCTCATTCTGTAGCTACCTCTATCGAATCACCAGGTCCTACCCTTTCTGGCTGCCTCTTGACCCCTAACCAGCAAATTGAGCTACCTGTGAGGTCTCCTAAACTTGAGAATATGTTTGCTTCTCCTAGGCCTATTGTTTTTACCAATGCTTCTCCACCCGGTGACTCTGCCCTAAAAATCTTAAGTTGGAATGTGGCTGGTCTTGATCGCAATTTCGATAATCCTGAATGGAATGATTTCCTGGAACCATATCACATCTGTCTTTTCCAGGAAACCTGGTGCATGGAGCCAAGACACCGAGTGGGATTCTCTACCTTTTTTATCCCCGCTGCCCAGGAACAAGGTTCCAAAGGTCGCCCTTCAGGCGGCCTAATTATTTGGATCAATATTGCATTGGACTTCAGAGCAAAAGTAAGAAACACCCAGTCACCTGATCTCCAGTGGTTAACGATAACCCACAAAGGGGGAAGAAGTTTGGAACTCTTTAATATCTACCTGAGGGGTGCCAAAGGCGGCGCATCCCATCTACCATCCACAGGCCTAAACCACAATCTGGCCGCCTGCAGTGTGGACCCTTACGTAATGCTTGCAGGCGACTTCAATTGTTGTTTTGAACCCCTGGCCAGAGAAGACATCTTGGACACTTTTGAGGAGGATTCCAGGACAGGCATTCCTATTCTCAGCCTTGACCCGATCCCTAAATGGTCGCAAAACGCCATTGAGATCAATGCTCTTTGCATGGAGCACAATTTGCGTGCAGCAAACGGGCGTTCCAAATCTGACCACACAGGTGCCCATACCTACAACAGACCAGGCCATACATCAAGGATTGATTTTGTGATGCTTAACTATAACCTCTGGCAATACCATCAAGACATGGAGGTTATAGTGTCAGGTGATAGTGATCACAACCCTCTATCACTAACTATCTCATCTCCTTGGCAGGGTGGAAACCAAGGCCCTCCCGGCCATAAGTGGAAATCTACCCACGAACTAGCCCCTACAAATTGTAGTAGGCGCCTGAAGTGGGCGAAAGTTTCAGCCGATGAAACAAGGATGGCCCAAGCCGGGACTATTTTGGAAGGAGTGGAGTCTCGGATGGACATCTCAGAGCTAACTGATACTAAGATTCTACCCCTATACACTGAGACTGTATTGGCATTGAGTAATTTATTCATTGTTCCCAAATCTACTCGTAGGGGCCCCTCGAAACAAACAGCTAAGTGGTTTACAGGCAAATGTCGTGTAGCTAAGAGGGAACTTGTTGCCACATTAAAATCCAGAAATGCAGCTAATATCAGGGCCGCTAGGAAAACTTACAAAAAAACCTTATCTGAAGCCAAACAGGAATATGATTCCAATTTTTGGGGAGATCTAGTAGAGGCAAGTACCAGGAAGGACGCTAAGGGGTTCTGGGACCTATTAAGATCTAGGGAAAAGCCGATTGACCAGCAGCTCACTTGTAACATCCCAGGGGGCGTATGGTTTGACCATTTTCTGAAATTATATTCTGCCCCTTCAGGTGCATTCCAGTCGGGGGACCCACCCATGGTCTTACTGCCTAATTCTATTTCTGCTCCCATGTGCCAGGACGAGCTATTTACCAGCTTGGATGTTGAAAGAGCAATCCAATGCATCGTCCCAAACAAAGCGGCAGGTCCTGATGGGATCCCAGGAGACCTAATCAAGAATTACCCATCTTCCTGGAGCAGATTAATTGCCTCCCTTTTGAACGAGGTATTACTGGGTGGTGTTTTTCCCGACTCCTGGAGGGGCGCTGAAGTTGTACCTATTTTTAAAAAAGGTTCTAGGGACGACCCAGCGAACTACCGGCCAATTAGCTTACTGGACTCTTCCCAAAAGGTGGCAGGAAAGGTGGTATTGGGCAGAATTATTCAGTGGGCCGATGAAAATAATATCCTGTCAGATCTTCAAGCGGGTTTCAGAACAGGAACAGGCACAATCGAGCAGACGTTCCGCCTTCTGATGATCTATTGGAAAGTGGTGGTGCTGGGAGGGGCAGTCTATACTTGGTCTTCATTGACTTGCGGACTGCGTTCGACCTAGTACCACGAGCACTTTTATGGAACGTCCTCGATGGGTTAGGCCTCCCACCCTACCTGCTCTCGCTCCTTGTAAAATTTCACGACAAGAATTTTGCCCAAATTAGATGGGGTACACAGGGAGAGAAAACATCTTGTATACCCGTGGACAGGGGCGTTCGGCAAGGGTGTGTGCTTGCCCCCACTCTGTTTTCTCTTTATATCAACGGAGTGGTGGAGCACTTACTTCAGCATCCATCAGACGCACCCACCCTTGCTGGAAGGAAAATTCCGACGCTCCTGTTCGCGGACGATACCCTCCTTATTTCGAAATCCCCAATGGGCATCCAATCGTTGCTCTCCAGCTTTAAGGCCTTTTGTGATGAAAGGGGTTTGGCCATAAATATAGGGAAAACCAAGTTTTTGGTTCTCAATCCGCCCAAAAAGTCTGTCTTTCCCCCGGTCCTAGATTCTGTTCCAATTGATCGCGTTGAAGAATTTGATTACCTGGGAATACGCATCAGTGACACCATGAGCTGGAAGGCACATCACCATAAAGTATTCTTGACGCACAAAAGGGTGGCAGGTGCCTTGCTCAAGGAGCAGCGAGCCTCATCATCAAAACCTATTGGGGCGCCCCTGGACATCTATAGGGCAAGGGTTGTGAGCCCTTTATGGTGCCGAACTGTGGGGCACTCATAAAGTTGACACCCTGGCTCACCTTGAGAATAACTTTCACAAAGATCTAATGGGTTTGCCCCACAGCACACCAACCATCCCACTGCTGCTAGATGCAGGCACCCGGGCTATCTGCGATCAAGCGAAACTACGCCCACTCCTGTTATGGTCCAGAATCTGGAACGTGCAGGAGCTTCGAAGTTATGCAGAAGGCCTGAATGACATTATGTCATTACCGGGCTCGCATAAAATCATCTGGCTCAGAGAAGTCAAAAAGTTGTTGCATAAACTAGGATTAGGAGAGGCTTGGGCCAACAAATCTGCACCCCCGAAACAACAGCTCAAGAAGGTCTATTGGGCATTGGTAGAAAGTGAGAGGGTTCGCAGTACAAACCATTGCAAATCTGTATCACTGTTCTTGTCGATCAAAGAGTTACCGATAAAGGAACCTTATTTGGATATTATCCAGAGCTCATGGGACAGATCACTGTACATCAAGTTCAGGGTGGGGGTGCTTCCATTATGTGAGTTTACGTCCACTTGGAGACCGCCGGCCCAAACCGTACCTTACTGCCCTTTTTGTGACCTTAGGATAGAGTCTGTGTCCCACATGTTGTTTGAGTGCAGTGTCTATGCAGCCCGAGACGTAGGTGGTTGAAGCCCCTCTGCAGGTGTTTGGGAACTCGTTCTCATCTAGAAGCACTGCGCATTTTACGTACAGATGCTAGACCTTTCTTTTCTACCTGCATGGCAAAATTCTTGGGCTGGGCCTGGCGTCTTAGGGCTGCAAGGAAACTGTTAATCCAGTGACCGAGCCTTCATATTTAATATGCTGCTATGAAATGTTCTTATGCTAATGATTGTTGTTTTAATGTTTTAAAATGTATGAAATGCTTTTATGATATGATTTTTTTATCGAATAAAGCTACTACTACTTCTATTAAAAAAAAGTTTTCATCTTCTCATAGAGCTTGAATACCTCAGAAGAGTCTGATTTAATAAGACTAAGAACACCGACCCAAGAAATGGAGAAAAAAAATTTAACAGAGTAATGAATTGCTCAGAGAACACAGTTTTAAAAAAAAGAAGACAAAATTAGAGGTAAAGAAAAGGGAAGCGACAGCTGTTAAAATCAATAGCCAAAAAGAAAGGGCCTAATACTATGGCAAGGACACCAGTGGCAAAATTGACAAGTGAGAATGTATTTTAAATAAATGCAGACAATTTAAAAACAGACCAGAAGTTATTAATCCATGAAGTCTCCCACTCAATTAATCAGAGATGGGTTTTCTAGTTTTCTTTAATCTCATTTGGATTTCAACAAATTGTTCTTTTAAATGTGCTTAACAAATTTGTGCCAACAAAGACAATCAGAACCATTGTCTGACATGACAGCACTCAGTCCACAGTTCCAATTCTAAACCCCCATCTCAGAATTATAAAATGAGATCTCAGTATTTAAACAAGCATTGGCAAATGCATTAGGGTTTGCTTATGTGAATAATAATAAGCTGTTTTTTGTTGTAAGTTGTAGCTTGTTAAGTATTTGTACAATATAAGTTACAGAAAGTCTGTTAAAGTGGTATGATTAATTTATACACAAAAAAGCAATACGTTGTGCTGTTACTAATGGTATAGTGCAGGTAAGTAATAGCAACATTTTGAAAAATGAAAGAGGGCGATAATAGAATGAATTGATCTAATAGCAATAATATTGTGTTTAGAGGAGTTCTAACAACTTTTGGGCCCAGAGCCACTGCACCTGCTGCAACATTCAAATCATGACCCTATTGCCTGTAAAATAACTACACTTGCAACTGCCTATTTAGTAATAAAATATTGCAATATTTGATGTTTAGAGGTGTTCCTAGAGCTTTAGGCCCCGATGTCACTGCACCTACTGCACCATTGAAATCATGACCCTCATGCCTGCAAGGTAACTGAACTTGTGACTGCTTATTTAGTAGATAAATATAGCAATGTTTGGTGTTTAGAGCAGTTCTGATAACTTAAGGGCATGGTGCTATTGTGCCTGATGCACCATTCAAATCATGACCCAAGTGCTTGCTATATAACTGCAGTTATGACGCCTGTTTAGTTGCAAAACATATCAATAATCTGTGTTCAGTGGGGTTCCGGAAGCATTTGGTCCTGGTGCCACTGCACCTGCTGCACTATTGCAATCATAACACTAGCGCTTGCTAGATAACTGCACTTGTGACTGCCTTTTTAGTTGTAAAATATAGCAATGTTAGGTGTTTAGAGGAGTTCAGATAACTTTTGGGCCTGTTGCCACTGCACCTGCTGCACCATTCAAATAATGACCCCGTTGCTTGCAAGATAACTGCACTTGTGACTGCCTGTTTAGTATTAAACTATACCAATATTTGGTGTTTAGTGGATTTATGACACTTTTGGCCCCGGTGCCACTGCATCTGTTGCACCATTTATATCAAGTCCCTTTTAACTGCAAGGTAACTGCATTTGTGGTTGCCCATATAGTAGTAAAATATAGCAATTTTAGGTGTTTATTGGGGTGCCTAGAAATTTTGGTCCTGGTGTCACTGTACTTGCAACACCATTGCAATCATGACCCTATTGTCTGCAAGGTAACAGCACTTGTGACTGCATGTTTATTTTTACATTTTAGCAATTATCCGGGTTTAGTGAGGTACCTAGAGCTTTTGACCCCAGTGCCATTGCACCTGTTGCATTTTTCAAATCAAGCCCTTTTTAACTGCAACGTAACTGCAATTGTGATTGCCTGTTAAGTAGTCAACTATACACATAATATGGGTTTAGAGGAGTTCTGACAACTTTTGGGCCCAGTGCTACTGCACCTGCTGCATCATTCAATTCAATTCAATTCAAAATAGCTTTATTTGGTGTAAATAAAACAAACACCATGAAAGCATACTAATACATTAATAGAAAGAAAAACATTCACACACTACATCATAATAGATAATCAAAGTTAAAATCAGATTTACACATTTAGCTTTTCATGGGGATTAATTCATTATAGAAATAATAAAATATTAATACATGAATATATCATGAAACAGAAGTACAAATTGCCGCTTGAATGTACAATAAAGTGCTAATGCTTGTAAGTGCATAGAAGTATATGGAAACATATATAAAGAAATTATAATTACACATTTTTAGTCTTGTCGCTCTTATAACAGTACATCCAGATGTGCATATTCTTTTCTCTTCCTAATGGAGAGTTGTACAAAATGAATGACAGAGCTTATAATTTTTGCGTTATCCAAACCACAAACATAATTAAAAGCATTTTTATAATTAAAAAGTGTATTTCTTAAGAAAAGGGGTTTTAAAACTGATTTCCGGATACCCATATAAAAAGGACACAAAAGTATGAAATGCAAAGTTGATTGTAGAGTTTTTCCATCACATGCGCAAGGTGGTAATGTGTGGGACCATTTTTCAGTTTTTGGAAAGGCAATTAAGTAATTTAAGGTGCCAATCCTTAGCCTCGTCAGGTAGAATCTATGCTGTATATTCCTTACCAATACCCGGTATAACTGAGTGCCCCTTATAAGCGGGTGTTCACAATAACTAGCTATACTCTGCTTTTGACTGGCAACCCTTTCCCGTTCCTGCTCCATTGCAGTTAAAAATCTTAATTTCAAATCACTTTTACTGTAATCCTGTATGATAATGGGATTGTTCTTATCAATGTTTACTTCGAATTTCATTAAAAGTTTAAAAATGCGCTCCAGTCATGATATTTTAAAACTGTGGTCAAGGGCTAGGGAATCCGTTATTAAATCTTTTGTAAATTTGGTTTCTTCCTTTGCCCATAGTCTTTGCCACAGTATAAGACCTGTTATGTTTATTGTATCGCTTAGATATGGTACAAATAATTCCTTGTGTACAATGATATTTGGGGTGGCACTAGGTACGGTCAACGGTCTTTTTAAAAACTTATTATCCTTAATTTGTAGTGCACCCATATTTGCTCTTCCCCATATTGCTGCACCATAACAGACCCCAGCGACACATTTGCTCCAATAAACTGATAAAATATCATGTAAGGGTTTATTTCCCAATTTTGCTGTGAATCTAAAAATGCCCTCAGTAGTTCTTAAACATTTCGTCTCACAAGAGTCAATATGCTTATTCCAGGTACCATTTCTACTAAATAGCATCCCTAAATAAGAGAAAGTAGATACTCTATTAATAAAACCCCACCCACATGATGTTGTCTGCACTTTGGCCTCTTGCCCCCACACGTAATTACAAACGTTTTCTTTAGATTTAACTGTAAATCAATATCTGACATGAATAAGGAAAAATTTTCTATTAGACATTGTAGGCCATTTGCAGTCCGAGACATTAGGACAGCATCATCTGCATGTAATAAAACAGGTGTGGGGCATTTTCCTACTTTTGGGGCATCAGCAACAAATGTATATTTATATATAATGAAAATAAAAGCAGAGCTAAAACACATCCCTGTCTAATACTACGCTTTACCATAAAGTCTGGCGTACATTCCCCCGTCTTGCCATATCGTACCCTGGTAGTTAAATGGCCATACATTTGTGAAAGGAAAGAAATTACATCAATAGGAGCCCCCAGGTCCTTCAATATTTTCCAAAGTTTTTGGTGTTTAACTAAATCGAAGGCGCTAATGAGGTCTACAAAACATAGGTGAAGTGCCCCCTCCTTGGCTAGTGTAAACTTCCCTATTAATAATTCTAAATTTAAACATTGCTCTACCGTCCCAATGCCTCTTCTGAAACCATACTGGGCTTCTGTCAAGATTTTATTCTAGCTAGCCCAGTCTTCTAACCTTTTCAGCATGATTTGACCCTTCAAATTCGATGAGGAATCAAGAAGGGATATTGGGCGGTAGCAAGTTGCCTTTCCTCTATCCCCCTTTTTAAAAATGGGTATGATGATACTTTCAACCCAAGTGGAGGGAAGTGCACCTGCCAGAGCAGCGTTAAAAACATTCAATAAAATAGGTATCCAGAAATTATTATTACAATTAAAAACATCTATGGGCACCCCTTTAGGTCCTGCGGCCTTTCCATCTGCACTTTTTTCTAGGGCTAATTTGATTTCTCCTATTGTTATCGGTGGTGCGTTTACTGGTTTTACTATTATAAACTTTTCTCTATTATGGTCTATTATTTTTAGACATTCAGAGTTAAAAATATTTTCAAAATGTAACACCCAATCTTCCGGTGGAACTATGGTATCAATCTTTACTTCATTATAGTCTTTAAAATACGGTTGGTTATTTACCTTCCAAAAGAGGGCAGAGTCTTTCAAGTCTGCAGCCTGTCTTAATTTCTCCCAAGCCTCTTCACAGATCTCCCTTTTTCTTTTTTCCAAGGTTTTTTAATAGTCTTTTCTTGCGGTGCTTATCCTATGAGGGTCTTTAGGTTTTTGTTGAAGGGCCAATTTCAAATCCCCCTTCAACCTCGTACACTCATGCTAAACCATCTAGGTTTCTTCCTCCTTTTAGTTATTAAATTACCTGCAATTTAGTGGGGTCCCTAGAGCTTTTAACCCCAGTGCCATTGCACCTGTTGCATCGTTCAAATCAAGCCCCTTTTAAATCCAAGGTAACTGCAATTGTGATTGCCTGTTGAATAGTCAACTATAGGAATAATATGGGTTTAGAGGAGTTCTGACAACTTTTTGGCCCAGTGCTACTGCACCTGCTGCATCATTCAAATCATGACCCTGTTGTCTGCACGATAATGCCTACAAAATGCAAAGAATGGTGCTCAAGCATGAATAGGAAATGCCACAAATGTTCTAAGGCTAAAGTATCTGTTTTACACAACTAAGTAAAAAACAGCAAGCATTGCAGAATACTGTTAGAAGCTGTCTGCCTTTTCCATGGGAAGAGATCTTATCTCGAAGTGAATGGGGCTTAAACAGTGTGAACAGCTTTAGTAGATGTTTTGTAAATGCGTACAGCCAAAGGAAGTTAAATAAATGTTCTACACAAAAGCAAATGAACACAGTAATTTGGCCATAGGAACTAATAAGAGCCCCCTTTTAATATATATTAAATATAAGTAATTTCACAAGCACAGCGCAAGCACTGTGGAGGGGAAACCGAAAAATTAGTAACTAAAGGTCTGAAAGACATTAAAAGAAGGATCAGACAAAGAAAATGGAAACCAGAAGGGAGCAGTCTTATGCATAAACATTGCAAAATAAGATGAAGAATTGTTGAAGCTCCTGGATATTGTTTAGAACTCCTTTAAGTTTTCAATACTGGGTACATTGGGTTGGGAACATCCTTTGAAGCTCTAAAGCTACATCTAAAATATGAGGTGAGATTGGAGATGGTTTAAATCAGCAGTGGATAAGTGAAAGTGAAGTGAACTTCTTGAAGAAAAACAATTCACAATGTCCATCTACCTTTGCTCTCCCTGTTGTCCAGAAGGGATCACTGACAGAATATCGAGGAGCAAAATATCGACCTGTCATAATATTGTGGAGAAAATATAGAAAGCCAGAATATCAAATTCCTATCTTCAAACAGGTAAGTACAAAAATATCGACTCCAAAATATCATTGTAAAAAATATAGACAGTCAAAATATCGAATTTTTTAAATGTCTTAAAAGTAATATAATAATAAATATAATTAATTTAAACATACCTAAAATACTTAAATAAACTTAAAATTATTAAATAATTATTGTAACTTAAAAAACATTAACAAAACATATACAATATTTTCAACGTAGGATAGCGAGAGGGTTAAATTTACGATTACCACTCTAGTGAGTGCAGCAGTAGGGAAAACATTGGATAGCGTAGGGGTATTTATAATTAAATTATATTTAAATTACTTCCCAACCTATTCCCCTATAACCTACAACTCACTACTGAAAAGAAATTGAAATAATTAACATAATTAACATTTAATCAATTAATTAAAATCAATTACCATTTATATTTTAATTACTTACCAGTTATACATTAATTAACAATGCATTACCAATTATATTTTAATAAATTACCAATTAATCAATTAATTTCAAATATTTACCAATTACATTTTAATTAATTTCCAAATAATAATTAATGAAAAATTATTTTAAAATAAATACCAATAATTAAATTGACATATTTAATTAATTATAATTATAATTAAATTACTTCCCACCCTATTCCCCTATAAACCCACAACCTGCGACAGAAAATAAATTAATATAATTAACATATTTATCAATTATCCAATTCATTTAAATTAATTACCAATGTTATTTTAACTAATTACCAATTAATAATTAATTCAAAATGAATTCAAAATAAATACCAATAAATAAATTAACATATTTAATTAATTATATTTAAATTACTTCCCACCCTATTCCCCTATAAACCCTTAACCTGCAAAAAAAACAAAATTATTATAATTAACTTAATTATCAATTAATCAATTAATTAAAATGATTTACCAATTAAATTTTAATTAATTACCAAATAATAATTATTTAACAATTAATTCAAAAATACCAATAAATAAATTAACATATTTAATTAATTATATTTAAATTACTTCCCATCCTATTTCCTTATAAACCCACAACCCACTACTAATTTATATTACGCAAAAATAAAATACCTTAAAATTAATTAATTAAAATTAATTATAAAATAAATATACACTTTTCACACATATAGTAACATAAAAAACACTTTAAATTTTTTTAATTAACTGATTTACCTCAAATTCGACATTTTTGTTGTCTATATTCTGTCCATTCCATATTTTGTCCTTTCTATATTTTGGAATCAATATTAATGCTGTTCTAGTCGATATTTTTGTAGTCTATATTCTGTCAATTCGAAATTGTGTCCATTCTATATTTTTGAATCGATATTACTGTAATTCGATATAAAAAACACGATATTTTG
This sequence comes from Lissotriton vulgaris, assembly GCF_964263255.1. Classification (NCBI taxonomy): domain Eukaryota; kingdom Metazoa; phylum Chordata; class Amphibia; order Caudata; family Salamandridae; genus Lissotriton; species Lissotriton vulgaris. The sequence goes on from NC_141691.1 coordinate 1,481,178,626, forward strand.
ACTGTACACCGTCCAGAAGAGTATCCCAAATCCATCCTTTCATTCTTTAATTTCAGGATGATTCAAAGCTTTCTTACAAACTGTTAGACAGTATACAAACATCTTCTGAGAAACATTGTTTAACAGAATAAATCACATTCAGAGACTTAATGATGATGATAAATAAGACAGCAAAAATGATGCCACAAAGGAATGTTTAGTCACATCTGATGAGGAAGCCTTTCATGGCAATGTCCCTCACGATGAAAGTATTGACACATACCTTAGAAATGTGATCTAATAGAAAAAAAGTACCTAGACATTTTTTCTTTAACTGCTTGGAAGTACTTGGAGATTTACTGAAAATCTCTTCATGTACACATTTTATTTTTACAAACATGAGAAATTAACTAGCATAGGGGCCATATGTGCACCATGTGTCTAGCTAGAATATATGTGAGGTTTTAAACAAAATATATATGGAGAAAATAATTCATTCAACCTATGAGTGGGAAAATAAATTAAATAGATTGTTGATGATATATCATTTATATGGAAAGGCAATTGGAAAGACGTGTTATTTATGTTAGAATAGATGAGTGTTCAGGATGATAATTTACAATCAAATTATATAAACCTCAGTTTGCATCTAGAAAAGATATTTCCATAAGAGAAGAATTCGCCCAAACCCATTGATATAATAAAGAAAGGGATCAAACATGTGTGGGTTAACTCTTATTTAAAGGCAAATAAGCAGTTGCATTTTAAGTGTATGCATTTTTACAAAGGAAGTAAAAATTGGAATTTTCAGGGTGCCTAGGAACATGCTAACTGTAGGAAGGAAAATGGCATATCTTCAATCAATCCTGTGTCTCTGCAAAAAGGTTTCTATAGGTTACAACACAGAGAATGGCAATGTATTGATTGAAGAATTGATTTACATTCCCTTTTCTATGATATGATGAAACAAATAGTAGTTTAGGACATGAGTTTCAAAGATCAAAAAATGGCAAAACTGTACTCGATATAGGCCCTCATTTAGGCTTTTATAGATGGAAGGAAGAGAGATGACATTTTAAAAGTAACCAAGCTGGGAAGACTAACTGAGCTCGGGTTTATAATGTGTAAAATACATTGTGGACTTACTACACTGGCACCTAAATGGATTCAAAGATTCCAAAGGTAAATAGTTAAAAGCAAAACAACTAGGAGGAGAGGTTGTTGTACTAAAGGGCAGGTTTTCTTTGGTCCATGTATAACACACCCTCAACAATAAAGTAAAGGAATACCCTCTAACTGGTGTGGTGGATTTAGCTTCAGAGACAGAGCGGCAAACCTTTAAGTTGGCTGGTGTGGCCTAATCTCTGACAAAGATCGATGCAGGCATAATGGTGGCAATACAAGCAATATTGAAAGGCAAAATGCCTCCTGATGAGGTTCCCTTCCAAATATTCGTATAGACTTGCAAACGATACTGTTCATCTGGTTTTTATACCTAGAGTTTGGGATAGGTATACCTAAAGAGTAAGCTAGATTAGATCTGATTAAAGCCCTACTTTAAGGTTTAGCTTCAGTTCATTCTGGCATCAATGCTACTCTGTCAGTGCTACAGCTACTGGCAGCCTTGTTTACCAAAGAATGTTAACATGTGCATACAACAAAGTAACAGTTTTCAGAAAACAAATATTCAACTACTGTAAGGCCAGCACCTACTCTCCTGATGATATCCGATAAACACTCTGTTATTGTGTTCCTCGATCATGTTGGTCCATTGTCAACAGTCAGTCAATATAAGTACATATAAGTTGTGGTTAATTCCTCCTCTACATACTTGTGAGTGTGGCTACAAAAGACTGTCACTGCTCAAGTGTTCCTAAAAGACTAGCAGTGCCTAGTAACAATGGCTGCAGTTCATACATTTAGTTCAGACAATAGTCCTGTGTTCACTGCTAACATGTTTATGGATGCTATGTCTGCTCTGGCAGTATGATTGCTATACTCACAAGAGTGCTAAATAACTTGCCTAGTAAATTATTAGGTGGTCGAACTCCTTGCCATGTTCTCTTTGGTGTTCCAATGTAGTTAACATAGTTCGAATTGGGGCAGAACTCTACCCCAACCAAACGCACAGCTGATGACGCCAATCGGCAGTCATCTCTTTCAAACAAATTTCTCCATGTATTCCCACTTTATCCATGTTTTCGACACTGATGCTCAACTTATTATCAACATTTTTTCTCTTTCGCCACACGCGGAGTGGTGCTTGCCAATTTTCATATTTCTAATGGTTTTGCTGGGCCATCTAAACCTCTAGCAGAAACCACGAATGATGCAAATTCGTCTGAGGCAGTATTATTTTTTTTTTTTAAAACAATGCATTTCGGGCAACTGGGTGTCCTTCGTCAGGGGTTACTACAATGACAGATAAAAAAGCAAATATTACCATCTTACACATCTCATTACCTCAATATTCATACATTGATATGTGGTTAATTTAAATGCTCAACGTAATTTAACAAGCTTAATGAAAATTGCTTACAACAACAGAATATGTCCGAACTCTGAAAGCTGACAGGATTCTAAGCCTTTCTCATGTGATGTTGTTTCTCTCATCCATGCGTTTCTTAAAACCAATCATTTATTTTCTTGTGTTGACGTGTTACCGTTCGGCTTTGCATATGTACACTATGGGGTCGATTCTGATTCGGGAAAAAAACGTCCGTACGATTTGTATCCGGAGCCCTCTCCGTACGAATCATTCCAGTCCATCCGAGTCGCGTAGTACGATCCGTATTCCGTGAATCCGTCCGAATCGTCGCGATCCGTACATATTGCAAAGCTGAAACCGTGGACTGTACGACTCATACACATGCCGTACGACTCGTACATATGCCATACGACCCGACGATGTACGATCCGGACCGGGGTATGAGGACACGATTCGTACGGTCCACGTCAGGTAAAGGCGATTCGTACGGAAAAGCACACAAACACATAGACACCGTACAGTTCGTACACCCCATGATCGCAGGAGTATGCACCGTACCCCTGTGATCATGGGGTGTATGAGCCGTACCCCATGTACGATGGGTGTACGAGCCGTACCCCATGTACGATGGGTGTACGAGCCGTACCCCATGTACGATGTGTGTACGAGCCGTACCCCATATACGATCGGTGTACGAGCCTTACCCCATGTACACCCATCGTACATGGGGTACGGCTGGTACACCGATCGTACATGGGGTACGGCTCGTACACCCATCATACATGGGTAACGGCTCGTACACCCATCGTACATTGGGTACGGCTCGTACACCGATCATACATGGGGTACGGCTCGTACACCGATCGTACATGGGGTACTGCTCATAAACCGATCGTACATGGGGTACGGCTCGTACACTGATCGTACATGGGGTACGGCTCGTACACCGATCGAACATGGGGTACGGCTCGTACACCGATCGTACATGGGGTACTGCTCATAAACCGATCGTACATGGGGTACGGCTCGTACACCGATCGTACATGGGGTACGGCTCGTACACCCATTGTACATGGGTAACGGCTCGTACACCCATCGTACATAGGGTACGGCTCGTACACCGATCATACATGGGGTACGGCTCGTACACCGATCGTACATGGGGTACTGCTCATAAACCGATTGTACATGGGGTACGGCTCGTACACCGATCGAACATGGGGTACGGCTCGTATACCGATCGTACATGGGGTACGGCTCATACACCCCATGATCACAGGGGTACGGTGCGTACTCCTGTGATCATGGGGGGTACGCACCGTACCTGGGGGGCCGTTCCGTACCTGTTTCGGCGCGAACTCTGCTTTTATGGCTGTTTTCAGCTCCCATAGAAAAAGGATCGTACGGTGCGTACCCGACACGTATCGTACTTGCTGGGTCATAAAAACCAGCCGCGAACTGTACAGTTGTCGCATACAGCGGATTCCGAGGGAGAATCGTAAGGAGATTAGAGTTGTATGGTCCCTGCACGACTCGTACGGAGTACGGCTCCAGGTACGAATCGTACTTCGTCGTACGTACGGGGGACGTTGCAGGGTACAATTCGTACGGGAAAAACGCTCCGAATGGCTATTCGGAGCGGTTTTTCCCAAATCGGAATCGGCCCCTATGTATTAATATATTCTACTTTACCCACCTGTCCCACTGGACTGCAACCTACATTCCCCTTAATCTTTGAAGCATCTCATTCACCCCAACCTAATTTATAATCACCAACTTCATGCAATCTGCCTCAATGGACTTTCATCCACCCATGTTCAGCCACCTATCCAACCACAATCGCAACTTCGCACACACAGTATTTATAGTATACTCACTTTCCATATCTTTCAAACCCCTTTCACACATAATCAATGAACCCATAACTTTCTAGCATCTATTGTAACTCATGCAGTCATTCTCACCCGACTTTAAATGACCATTGCTTCAATCCTAACTCTGCTGTCACACCTCTCCTTAACTGCCAAAACCAGATAAGGAGCAGTGTGACAGCATAGAGCATAGATAAATTTGTTTGAAAGAGATCACTGCCAATGAGCGATTTTAGCTGTACAATTGGTTGGGGTAGAGTTCTGCCCCAATTCGAACTATGGGGCCTATTAGGATGGCGGACGGACCTGCGTCATTCCGCCACCCCAGAGGAGGAGGGACCGTCCGCAGGGGCAGCGGTGATCCCTCCGTGCTAATTAGGATGTGTACGCCACCCTGGCGGTCACATCCTGTATTTTCAACATTGCGGTGGGTGCTGCTTGAAGCAGCACACGCCGCAATGTTAAAAAATGCATGTTTAACTTTGCATGCACGAAGCTGCAGGTACCGCGTGGTGCCTGCCGCTTCGTGCGCGCAAAGGCAGGGGGGTACCATAGGTACCCCCCATGTGCACCCCCCACACCCCCCCCTTCACCCCTGGTGGCCCGCAAAGAAAACACCATATGCCTTTCCACGGCGGAAATGCCGCAGTGGAAAGGCATAGGAGCGCCCCCATCCTAATATGGCTGGCGGTGTCTGATAGACACCGCCAGCCATGTTAGAGCTTTTCCGCCCGGTCGGAAGGCGACCGCGGCGGAAAAGCGGTGGGCGGACTGAAAAAAGATGTCCCAGCCATCCTAATCTGGCTATTCTCAGTCCGCACCGGATAATCCGCATCCTCCGGGCCGGCGGTGGCTTCCGCCGGCCCGGAGGATGCGGATTATCCGCTATCATAATCGGCCTCTATGTTAGGTATTGGGTGCTGTTTGAGTATAGCACCACACCAAATAGCACGCACTCAGTTGAAAAAGGGATAAATTATGAAAATGAACATAAAAGGTGTGCATCCCTTTGCTTGTGAATTCATGTTCCAATGTATGTACCTGATCTTGATCACCTTGGACGAATGGTGTACTTTAAAATTAATTTATCTGATGCTGTTTCATCATTGAATTTATTGCAGAACATTCTAGAAGTTAGAGAACCTCTGCACTAAAAATGACCTTGCCACTGAAGTTCAAGATTCTGACTCAGAATCTGAAACCATAGCTGTCTTCCTTCCATCTCTCCAACAAAATGAGAAAAGTACACCTCTGCAGTTAGCTGACACTACAGATGTATATTTACCTTTTGCTGGGACAATGACAGATGAATATGCCTATTATGGTCATATATCTGGATCTTGGACATAGCTTAATTGTTCAATTTGTGGCTTACAATGTAATAGTCCATGGGCTCTGTCTTCCCAAAAGTTTAACATGTCTTCTGTGGTTCAGGAATTTGTGTCACATTCTTCTTCTCTCAGAGCTCAGAGGGATAACCATACAGTCAACATCACTGCATACTCTGCAGGACAGTGTTCTTTGAGAAAAGGTGCCTTATCAGATTTTGGGCCCTACAAAATTGATTGAAACTCATTATGTTCTGAGAATATAATCTCATTGGATGCCATTGTCTCTCCAGGTCTCATTGCAAGTTCATGGAATATAAACGTTGACAAAATCTGATGACTGATTTGATTTTGTATGCTTTAATGGACAATGAAGATCTCTATCTCGAGGCAGAGAATCATCACAATCTTTTCTAATTCCATCATGCTGGACACCACTACATCCATTGATCCAACAGCCCAAGGGAATTATATAATTTCAGACCATAAGAGCATTGTGGGTCCCATCTGCTTAACAGTCCTAAATGTTTTCTGTCTGGAAAAGATATACCTATTTTAATAGTGGTGACAGTTAAGACCCATCTGCATTTTTGTATTACCAGCCAATCTCAAAATGATATTGATTACCCAGCATAGATTCATCTATTCACCACAGTCCATTGATTCATTATCATAACAAGATTATACATATTGGAAGGAAAGCAATAATGATAAATGCACTTGGGGAACTAAATGTTTGCAAATTCGGGAATAAAAAACTCGGTCAGGGCCTGTATGACGTTTGGAGAAAAAATAGGACTTGCATGATTTTCACTTTCGGTCAAGATGTAAAAACACTATTACTCACGGAAATCAATTTCACACATTTTTATGACTTTCAGAGTCATAAATCTCTTGCATGGTCAGTAATACATACCTACATGGTACTCTGGGATTAGTCCAGCTGAAGTTTCACCTTCTCGAGTTTTGCGCCAAGATTCCCGTATGCATTAAAGAGGGCTGCAAGGACCAAGGAGACTGTCACAGGCAGGAGTTGCCATGGTGCAAAGAGCAGGCTGAGCAAGCTGGAGCTTCTTGCGTGCAGTTCCTCGCGGGCTCTTGATTCTCCTCTGCAATTAAATAGGCTGATGGCGGCTTGTGCTGAACTTTGGTGTAAACAGCACTTTCTCAGTGAAAACGTGCCCATTTGCGGTCTTGAAGATCCCAAAACTTGATTTAAAGAGCCTGTGAGCCACTCAAAGGGTCCAAGATCTGAGAGGCACGGATTGGGGGTCAGAAACGCATTGCAGCTGGGTCCAGGAACTGTTGGGTAGCCTTTTATGTAAGACCAGGTGTGTAGCTACACTCTGCCAGCGGAGTTTACGTAGTATTGCATACTCCACACTCTGTTGCAAATGCGGAGTTCAAGCAAAACTATGGCTCCGTGGCAGAGCATAGTTAGCCAGCCCATCCACCCTCCCAAAGTAATTAAAAGGCCCTTACCAGCTCCGTGGCTGCCTCCTCCTCAACATGGCTGCTCTCCTGCCTCCTCCTGGCAGTCCTTGTTCACTGACACAGGTAAGTGCCTTTTAATTACTTTGAATTAATTTTGGAGGGGGAGGGTGCAGAGCAGAGTGGAGCAAAGTTCCCCAGAGTTGCTTTCCAACTCCAGGGAACTTTGCGTAGAGGCACTACGCCTGCTCTGCCCAGGGTTACTTTTATGTCCTCTGAGGCTCAGATCAGGTGACCAGCAGTCTAGCACTTAGAGTCACTCTCAGGTCCAAGGCAAGAGAGCAACAGGCAGAAAGTCAGTACAGCAAGTCAGCAGTTCATTCAGAGCAGCAGTCCAGCAGAGTGGAAGTCCTTGGAGCAGCACAGGAGTCCTGCTTTCTGGCAGAGTGTTCACAGGTCCAAAAGTGTACTGAAGAGTTGGTGTCTGAGGTCCCTCTTTTATACAGTGGTGCCCTGGTTTTGGAAGGTGGGAGAAGTTTCTAGACAGTGGCTTTAAAGTGCATGCAATTTCCCACCTCCCCAGGCTCCACGTTGGCTAAAGTGACAATGCAGGGCACAGGCTGTTTAGCTGTAAGTGGGGTTGTGCTCAGATCCAGCCCCCATCCTCGCATTAGATGGCCCTGGCAAGAACACCTAATCCCCCTATTTTGTAATTGTCTGGGATGAATTCAGAAAATCTAACTGTCAGCTACACCAAGTCACGTGACCCAAGACAGGCTGCAAGCACAAACCGGCTCAGGACAGGAAAATGCCAACTTTCTAAAGTGGAATTTCAGAATTGCAATTTAAAATCTGACTTCACCATACATTAGGATTTTAAACTGTGATTCCAGAGACACCAAATATGAACCTGAATTTTCTTCCCATTTGGAAATGACACATAAAATATAATAAGACAACACCAATGGCATCATATGGCATACATAGGCTGTGAAGCAGTGAAAAACTAATTTATGATTTTTGCACTACCAGGACATGTAAAACTTAAAAGTACATGTCCTACTCTTTAAATACAATGAACTCTGCCCTTTGGTCTGTCTAGGGCCAGCCTGAGGGGTGAAATATGTATTAAAACAAAGCTTTGGGCCTGTCAAAAGATGTATTTTGCCAGGTTGGATCGGCAGTTTAAAACTGCACACACAGGCTCTGCAATGGCAGTCGTAAAACATGATTGAAGGGCTACTTAAGTGGATAGCACAGTCAGTGCTGCAGACCCACCCAACAGTAGCCTTTAATTTATAGGCCCTCTGCCCATGTAGTATCACTTTACTAGGACTTACAAGTAAATTAAATATGCCAATTGGGCATAAGCCAGTGCTACCATGTTTTAGAGGAGAGCCCGCAAGCACTTTAGCACTGGATAGCAGTGGTAAAGTACACAGATTCCAAAGGCCAACAAAAAGTTGGCTCTGAGAAATGGAGGACAGGCAAAAAGTTTGGGGGAAGATCACCCTAAGGTTGACAGGTTTAACAAGTGGTGGTTAAACGTTAACATCATTTTTAATTCCGATGGCGGAATGGCAGAATTTGAATTTATTAGTAATTCTGTGTTACAAAAGTAATGCGCAATTAGCAACATTCTTCAGATTCCACCGGATGAATTAAAAATTCCACCAGCCCTAATTGAAGGCACTGACTGGATTTGACCACTTTGCTTACACTCCACAACAAAAACTCAACAGATTATACAGTGCTTAATTTCAGAATGTTCTTTTGGCCTCTTGTCTTCTTTCCTTATCTCTTTCTTTTTGTCTTTCCTTCCCTTTTTACTATTATTTTACCTTCTTTTTCTTTACTTTTTTGCCTTCTTCCTTCTTTCATTCTATTAGCTTTCTTTATATCCTTTTTTCTTCCTTCATTCCTTCCTTCTTTCTTTCATTTTTTGCCTTCTTTCCTTTTTCTTTTTTAGGTCTTGGCTAGCGTAAGACTCCGCACATGTGCAGTCGAGCTGGCGAGATTTAATGAGATTCAGAAGGTTTCACTAGCGAGGTTAAGCCGCGCCCCTCTTTTCCATTGGCTGGCATCACCGTTCATGCTAAACGGTGGCCAGCTATTGGAGAAGAGGTCCTAGTGACGTTCTTCTTACTCTTTAAGCCCCGTCCTTTTCAGACTGGGTTCCTTGACTTACTGCTGTGGTAAAAGCTTTCTCATCTTCTTTATGGGGCGAAACAGATGGCCCCATGCATGTTTAAGGAAAGGACGGCTCATCCCTTCTCGAACTTTGAGTGTTTGAAAGCGAGTTGTTGACTCGGGCACGGTCTGTGCTTTGATTCATAGCCGCTCGGACCGTGTCTCGGGCCCTGTGTTTTCGCTGATGCTGGTGCATTGCGCAATCTGATTTACAGAGGCCGAAGTTCACAACAAAGCTAGGTTTTATTGTATTTCCGGTGCAACAGATTTATATATGGCCGTTCTCTCTCAACGTATTCTGCCTGTCTTGTCTCAGCCCTGCTTCAAGGCCCCTCAGCTACTGGCCTCCAGAGCGCGGTTCTTGGCCAGCGTGGGGGCTGCGTGGCCATCGCTGATGCCAAGCGTGTGTGGGGAATGGTGACTTTGTGACCGAGGTAAGAAGGCTCTCTTTGGGGTTTATGCAGTGAATGCACGCTGTCTGTGGACTCGGCGACGCGTTCTCGCTCATGAGATCCGAACTAATAATCATGCTGTAAAAGCCGCGAGGCGGCGGAACGGGCCCTCTTATCGTTATGTTTTTTCTATGCACCTGGTTTGGGTCTATTTCTACCTTGTAATTGTAATCGGTGATTAAGCAGCTCCAAACAGCACTCTCAAAGTGAGCCATTTATTCCTGTGACGGCTCTACCCCCAAGTCGCCGGTTTGGGATGAAATCTCTCTGCTTTCATCTAGTGATGACCCTGGGTGTGTTAATCTGTGACATAAAACACATGCATGTCCAATCTCACAAAGAGGCTTTGTGCAAATGTGCATTACCAAGGGGGTAAGTCATGTCCCCCCTCTTCGTAAGTGGGGTTGTGCTCAGATCCAGCCCCCATCCTCGCATTAGATGGCCCTGGCAAGAACACCTAATCCCCCTATTTTGTAATTGTCTGGGATGAATTCAGAAAATCTAACTGTCAGCTACACCAAGTCACGTGACCCAAGACAGGCTGCAAGCACAAACCGGCTCAGGACAGGAAAATGCCAACTTTCTAAAGTGGAATTTCAGAATTGCAATTTAAAATCTGACTTCACCATACATTAGGATTTTAAACTGTGATTCCAGAGACACCAAATATGAACCTGAATTTTCTTCCCATTTGGAAATGACACATAAAATATAATAAGACAACACCAATGGCATCATATGGCATACATAGGCTGTGAAGCAGTGAAAAACTAATTTATGATTTTTGCACTACCAGGACATGTAAAACTTAAAAGTACATGTCCTACTCTTTAAATACAATGATCTCTGCCCTTTGGTCTGTCTAGGGCCAGCCTGAGGGGTGAAATATGTATTAAAACAAAGCTTTGGGCCTGTCAAAAGATGTATTTTGCCAGGTTGGATCGGCAGTTTAAAACTGCACACACAGGCTCTGCAATGGCAGTCGTAAAACATGATTGAAGTGCTACTTAAGTGGATAGCACAGTCAGTGCTGCAGACCCAACAGTAGCCTTTAATTTATAGGCCCTCTGCCCATGTAGTATCACTTTACTCAGCAGCGGTGCGTCCATTGGGGCGTAGGGGCGTAGCCCCACAAGCCCCATGGACGCGCTGCTGCAATAAAATAAACTGGTGTGACTGTCACTGTTTCTTTAAAAAGTTTGACCGAGCGCCGCCGGGAATCACCCGAGTTAATCAGGAGTGGGGAGTGCAGGGGGGCTGGTCTGGACTGCTGCGCAGCTTGAGTGACAGTCCACGACCATGTGACGCACTCAGCTGCAGCAGCAGACAGCCAGCCAAGGTATCTAGCGCGCAAGTGACTTGCAGGGCAGAAACTTGCCTGCGCATGCGCATCAGTGTTCTCCCATAAGAGGGTGTTTGTTTTAGCTGGTCGCAGCACCCGGCTTCGCAAAGGCGACACAGGGCGAGCATACATGAGCCCCCCTAGGCGCCAGGATTGGCCGGTCACCGCAGGGCAATCCATTATTGGATGCCGCGCGTGACGTCAGATCCTGATCCAGCCTGGTTGGCAATCACCAGCTGCCTCACTAGCTGATTGGGCCTGTTTAGGAACTTTCTCCCAGTGAACAAGGAGAGCCGTGACTGAATACACATGACGCTGCGTGTAAGGACATCACACTGAATTCAGCGAGCTTGGGGACACTCTCCTCCGGTAAGGCAGACAAGAGATTACCCAATTTAAGGTGCACTCTATTACACTGTGCAGCAGGTGAATGAATTGTATTTGTCCACAAGAATATCATATTTTTGCTCATTCATATGCATCAGATAACAAACTTTAACAAAGACAATAGGTCTGCCTTATTTTAGTCATAAGGTTGTGAAATATCTCTGCTGGCACCCAAATAGTGTTCACGTGTCACACTGTGTGGTGCGCAAGATGTTCGTTTACATGTTTTAAGCCACGCCATTATTAGGTCATGCCTATTGGAAAGGAATTTCTAAGTATGCCACACCCCTTTTAGAAACCACCACCGTTTTCATCTCCCTTAAACCCCTGTTTTGGGGATGATTCCGAATCATGTTAATTAAGTGATGTTTTAAAAATCTGCATGACACATTTGTGTACGTCTGAGCCTTAAGAAACGCAAGTGATGTGCCCAGAATCACACGTATGGTGGTCACGTGTTGAAGTCGGGATAAGAACCCCAGTCTTGGACATACCGCTAGAACCCCTTTTCTACACATTTAAGACAAAAACATTTCCATGGTAGAAGTTCATACATTCCTGGACATAGAACACATTCCTGGACATAGATTTCGTAAACACCATGACAGACAAAGCGACCCAGCTGAACGCGGGGGTCTCAACATTGTCTATATCAATTACATTTCTTAATGGTCTGGGACATGGGGGAGTGCAATAATGCCAAATATTACTTGTACATTAGAAAATACACTTTATGCTAAGATATGACCTGCACCCGAGGAACGGTATAGCGGTATCACGATATATTATTTTACTAAATCCATGGGGGTCAAACACGGCAAAGGGACACACACTAGCTTATTTAAGAGCATAAAGGTGTCTGTCAGTGTCATCGTCAATGTGACGCGTGCAAGCTCGCCCAGCTGCAGAAGCACCACTCCCTGCAGCTGCATCCAAGACGAGGCATCTTCTGCACGTTCATTCTCTAACGGAATCGAGACTTCTCTCTCCGCGTATGTTATGTAATAGCGTTATTAAGATTTGAAGCCCTCTTTGTAGTCTGAGAATAGCGTGCATGAGCCTGCGCACCAGAGCTGCGTGCCACCACGTTTAGCTGCCAGCCTGTTGATGTGCCAAGCTTACGTTATGAAAGTATGCTCAAATTTACACTTTAAAAAAAATGAAGAAACCTGCTGCTTGATATATGCGCACAAGTGCTGCATGTTAGCTTTTTAAACTTTACATAACACATGACTTAAATTGAAGTGAAACTACTACTGTGCAGCTAAATGAAAACCTATACTAATTCACCACTGTCTGTACATTTCACCTTCATTTGAACTATTGTACAAATCCGTCAATACTATGACGCTTGTAGTCACATGGTACATTTATCCTTTTAGATATGGAATATCACTTTCATTCTGGCGGGAGGAGCAAGCAACACAACGTGAGTGGACGACGGGGCACGATATACAACAGAAAGGGGGCAGGGTAAAGGGCACGAAACAACAAACGAACCCACAACGAAGGGGCAAGCAAAAATTACAAGGCAAGCAACAACTACAGGGCAAAAGCAACAAAAAAAGTACCAAAAACCGCTATGCCTGTTGTGGGTGCCTAGCTCGTGCTATTAGTTGATCAAATGAAAAGCCAGGTCTGCATCTTCTTGCAGAATTCAAGAAGAGTGGAGGGGGCTATGGTGTGGAGTGGGAGGACGTTCCATGCTTTATAAGTAATGTTAGAGAACACCCGTTCTCCTGATTTATGTAGTGGGCTGCCAGTGTGGTGTTAGCTAAGGGCAGGCTGGTGCTCATTCAACAGCAAGGGCCCGCGGCCCACTGCCGCTCTCTCGACCTCGGCTGGCCTAACCGCTGCTACTTGACTCAGAGTCAGGATGACCTCTCTGTCATGAAGCAGTCCCAAACCTCGGATTGATGGCTCAACTTGCCAGAACACAGTACTTTGCCACAACTGCCATATCTAGGTCGACTCGGCCACTATGGAGAGTGTTACATTCTATGGAGTTAATCCTGAATGTATGGTTTTCATCACCATTACGTATTGTACTGCTTCACTGTGAAGAGATTACAGACAAACTGGGTAGGTCGTGGCGGCGGCCACCTATCTAAAGTGGTACGGCGTCGTGGTCTCTGCCAGCCGGTCACCTCGCTGCTCCTCTCATCAGGCCAGAAGGGGATGAGATCTCAAGGTGCAGGCTCCCCACCCAATCCAGACGATGCTCAGGCTACGAGAGCAGTGCCAGGACTGGTTTGAGAGCCCTTATTTTCTGCTCAGACAGTGCATTGGAGCTTGTGTCATTTCTCCAACCCGGCTGTGCAACAAAGCAGGGTTGGAGAAACATAAGTGCACATGTCTGTTTGGCCGGCAAAAGACTCCCACTTTAGCACACTATACAGCAAGCCTGGCCATGAGGGGTAAATAAGGTAGTGACAATGGAGAGGGGTACGGTGCTACTAATAAATGCAGTGATAGCTGACCAAGATGGGGCAGATCCCGCCTCGCGGTCAGGCTGATCCTCTTCCCCCATACCAGCCCAATCAGTGTTACCAAACAAAGCGATGTGCAGCAACTCAAGAATACTTTTTTTTTACCATGATGCACAGGCCAGTGTAATGCATCTAATTTCGTGGAGGGTGGTAAGGGACATTTAAGAAAAGACAAGACCCACATTTTAGGCGACCAACAAACACTTTCCTATCAGAAAGCATGGGGATCTCCTCAAAACACATAATACTTAAACTGACTGGATGATGGAAGGGTGTCTTTTCTATCAACTTTAAAGAAACCAGAAAAAATTCGGCAGAAAACGCAGTGCCAGAATGATTTTTTAAAGGAGACATTCTATGTGAGCACTTAAACCACAACTAGTCTTCTACTGAGACTGTATTTAAAACTGGTGAGTTTTTGCAGGTGGAAGCTGCTTTTACCTACCTGAACTCCTTTAAGGCTTGACGCGGGAGCCTCATTATGAAGTCCTCAGACTACGCCCTAGAGGTACTAAGAAATATGGAGCGATAAGCCCGGGAAGGGTGAAATTAACAAATTACAAACGGAACATAGGGGTTTTTCCTTCATTTCAGTCAAAGAAAGGTGGAATCTGTATGTGAAGCCAGAGTTGGTCCTTAGACACGCCTTTACATTTGTATCCTAAATCGGAGGCAATATTCCTAATACAGTAGCTATGTTTCCACGATCAGAAAATGCAGTTTTGCCTGATTCAGGACTTTTCTCAGGAATATGTGGAATAAGACGTTGGTGATCATGTTTATCATTAGTTGTCTGTATTGATGTGCAGAGGAGTTTATACCAGTGTTGAGGTGATGTTAATCTCTGCCTTATTTCCATGCTCCACGACATTTTAAGTCGGTGGGTTTATCATATGGACTTTTAAATAAGACTTTTTTGCTCGGTTAAAAATGAAATCTCTGCACTGTAGGGTTTGCAGGCCCAGGTGCTCCTGTGCTAAAACATGCTTCAGCATTTGCTTTTTTACCCTTGATTCAGCATAGCAAGGTGTGTGAAGGAGTTAAATACTCTGAGTGGGGATGTAGTACTTTTTTCAACCCTCCTGATTTGCTGCACAGAGGCCCCTGTCCCATCCTGACCCCTTTGTAATTGTGACCTTAAAAGCTTTGCCTTTCAAGCTATTTTAGTATAACTGCGTAAGTGGCATTACATTTGGGAAGGTGATTTATCACAAGAGCTTCTTGTGTTGCACTGCTGCAATATATATGCGGAATGACACCCCGTCTGGTGCTGGCACGTGGCGGCTGGAGGGCCACACTACACCCCGACTGCTACTGTCACATGTACTGCAGCGGCTGAAGGGCCACACTACACCCTGACACCCCCTCAGATGCTGGCACGTGTACTGCAGCGGCTGACGGGCCACACTACACTTCGTCAGCCCTTTAATGCAGCAAGCTGTACTGCAGCGGTTGTAAAGGTCATCCCACTATCCATGGCGGCCTCCTGCAGGAATGGCATGTGTACTGACACCTGCATTAATATGGCTGCAATGACCAGACCCTTCTCTACCCCCCTCCCCCCTTATCGGGGCAGCACTTGCCCTGCATTCTAGGTTTTTTTGTTGTTTTTTTTCAGATTAGGGGCTGGTATTTGATTGTGACTAAGGCATGCCTCCTTGGTGAGTTTAGTCATAGCTGGAAAGTGGTCCAAAGTCACACACATTTTATGTCACTTTTGATTTTTTGGGGTCAATATAATTTCTCTGCTAGGACATTAATGTCTGGAGAAATAATACCTGCAATTAGCAGAATACAAAGTTATGTTCGGTGTGCACTAGATAGCATTGAACCAGTTGGCAGGTATGAGAATGTGGGATGAAAATACAATCCTAAAATAGGGGTAAACTGTCTTTACCAATAATGGTGCAAGCTATGTTCAGGGCATCTGCCCCTCGTCTCCTTAGGTGGCTGGAACAGCTATTTAAGACTTGCTGAGCAACCTAGCACCTCTTACCTGGAAGGAATTACATTCTGTAAATATTGGAGGCAAACGGGAAAAAAGTTGTAGAGTGTACAGGCGATTCACATATTTGTGGTGAGCAGTCTGACATGGCCGCCTATAATGTTTCACCATGCCTACCCTGTTCCCTTTATTTCTTTCTTCTACTGTCATTCATTCTTTGATACTCACTCAATCTATCAAGTGGATTTTCCTTGCTCTCGTGGATGAGTTATATCAGTGTTTTGATGGCAGTAGTGTCAGGGCTCTCACGTCATTGGATCTCTTGGCAGCATTGGACACAATTGAACATGCCGTCTTGGTCAACTTTTTGGCAACTTTGGTGGTAGGGAGAACATTTTTCCATTGGTTTAGTTGTTTTTTGACTAAGTACGCAACAAGGTAGTGCTTCTCCCTTTCTTTTCACACTCAATTTACCTTTTCTTTCTGAGGTCCTCATATCGCCTCCTTAAGCACTGCTATATTCAATGCTAGTGTCAGCTGTTTTTCCTGATTTACTATTAACAAATCACTTTTGTCTCTGCTTCATTATATCTGTGGTTGACACCCAGATTTTCTTTCGTATTGATGGGGTGGTTTGACAGTCCCCTGCCCCAGTAAAGTTCCCTGCCAGCCATCCATTCCTGGATGCAGGCAAACTATCTCTAGATCAATGACTGTTAAGCGGCAATCCGAATCTGTAAGGCTCAATCACAAGTTTGGACAACCACCTGGTCCAATATATTAGGTTGACGTCCTCTGGGTATTCAACTGATTAATAGGTTTTTGATGTCAGCACAAGTCCAGGTCATTTCAAAAGTCTTTTGTGTATCAATTTCTCTCAAGAAAATGCTCCCATTGCTAACTTATTCGGAGCGTTGTATTTTGATGGTATTGTTATTAGCCCATTGTTTAGGTTTTTGCAACAGTTTTTTTGTCTTGTCCTACCTAGTACCTGATTGTTCAGTCGTGACAGCGTCAAAATGCATTTGCCCAACTTGCTCTCATTATCAATCCTCATCAGCACTTTTCTTCCGAAGTCTAGACAGCTGCGGCCTGTGCAGGTAAGAGCAATGGCTTTTATTTTTTTTATAATTAATACGTTAATAAAAGTTATTGTAATTTATAATGGCAATAGCTTAAACTTTTGTAAATAACTTTTGTGAAGATTATGTTCAGTGTATTTTATTGTGACCAAAATCCAAGAACAAAAGTGAAATATTAACATCTTTTGGTGACATTTGTAATATAGCTTGAAACATTGAGAGAACATATTTGAACCAGTTGTTGTTGAATGGTTGCACAGATTGATGCTGTGGTGGTACTTGAGTCTTGGTTACCTGGTAGCGCCTTAGTTTGCAGCTCTGCAGCATTACCCAGACCAGGAGTAAACGCCCCAGCAACCAAGCCAGGACTAAACGCCCCAGCTCATCTGCTGCATTTTTGGCAGACTTGTCAGACCGCATGTGATTTATGTGTAAATAATTAAGGGAGAGGTGCTTTGGTGGAGCCCCTTCACTCGTTTTTTGGTCCAGTCTACAATTACAATACATAAATACAGATTTCTAAGTATGCTTTCACCAAATTAGCTTGTTGTTTTCACAAGGTTTAAAACATCTGAGCCCTGTAAATGGTTTGAAATAAAGGAGATGAAATAAGTCAATTTGTTTGTTGTGTTTTGCTCAGCCCATCACTAAATATGTTTTCCATGCGCTCTGCTCCCTTAATTATCACACTGAATGAGTTGCTATTTTCATCATGTGGCTGAACCTGTAATCTGTGTGTAGCAAAGGGGTGCTATGCTGTTGGAAACCTTGCTGAAGCTGATAAGCTGGAGGGTACTTTTAATGCCAATATCGGAGTCTGTAATAGGACGGAATGTATGAAGCTCTGTGGTTATACTGAATAAGCAGCTACCTATGTTATGCCATCTATTAATGTTATAACTGCACTTTCACAATTACTTTATTAACCTTCCTGCTCTCTCAAATGTGCTTGAAAATGCACGATTTTTCTTCTTTTTTTCAAAATTTTCTTGGGGGGGGGGGTAATCCCCCCAAACCCTCCATTTGGGGTTCGGGCTCGCTCGTTACGCTCGCTCGCTACGGTGCTGTATGCAAATCACTTTGCGCCCCACCACTTTCAAATGTCACCCACCGCCCCTGACTTTACTAGGACTTACAAGTAAATTAAATATGCCAATTGGGCATAAGCCAGTGCTACCATGTTTTAGAGGAGAGCCCACAAGCACTTTAGCACTGGATAGCAGTGGTAAAGTACACAGATTCCAAAGGCCAACCAAAAGTTGGCTCTGAGAAATGGAGGACAGGCAAAAAGTTTGGGGGAAGATCACCCTAAGGTTGACAGGTTTAACAAGTGGTGGTTAAACGTTAACATCATTTTTAATTCCGATGGCGGAATGGCAGAATTTGAATTTATTCGTAATTCTGTGTTACAAAACTAATGCGCAATTAGCAACATTCTTCAGATTTCACCGGATGAATTAAAAATTCCACCAGCCCTAATTGAAGGCACTGACTGGATTTGACCACTTTGCTTACACTCCACAACAAAAACTCAACAGATTATACAGTGCTTAATTTCAGATTGTTCTTTTGGCCTCTTGTCTTCTTTCCTTATCTCTTTCTTTTTGTCTTTCCTTCCCTTTTTACTATTATTTTACCTTCTTTTTCTTTACTTTTTTGCCTTCTTCCTTCTTTCATTCTATTAGCTTTCTTAATATCCTTTTTTCTTCCTTTATTCCTTCCTTCTTTCTTTCATTTTTTGCCTTCTTTCCTTTTTCTTTTTTAGGTCTTGGCTAGCGTAAGACTCCGCACATGTGCAGTCGAGCTGGCGAGATTTAATGAGATTCAGAAGGTTTCACTAGCGAGGTTAAGCCGCGCCCCTCTTTTCCATTGGCTGGCATCACCGTTCATGCTAAACGGTGGCCAGCTATTGGAGAAGAGGTCCTAGTGACGTTCTTCTTACTCTTTAAGCCCCGTCCTTTTCAGACTGGGTTCCTTGACTTACTGCTGTGGTAAAAGCTTTCTCATCTTCTTTATGGCGCGAAACAGATGGCCCCATGCATGTTTAAGGAAAGGACGGCTCATCCCTTCTCGAACTTTGAGTGTTTGAAAGCGAGTTGTTGACTCGGGCACGGTCTGTGCTTTGATTCATAGCCGCTCGGACCGTGTCTCGGGCCCTGTGTTTTCGCTGATGCTGGTGCATTGCGCAATCTGATTTACAGAGGCCGAAGTTCACAACAAAGCTAGGTTTTATTGTATTTCCGGTGCAACAGATTTATATATGGCCGTTCTCTCTTAACGTATTCTGCCTGTCTTGTCTCAGCCCTGCTTCAAGGCCCCTCAGCTACTGGCCTCCAGAGCGCGGTTCTTGGCCAGCGTGGGGGCTGCGTGGCCATCGCTGATGCCAAGCGTGTGTGGGGAATGGTGACTTTGTGACCGAGGTAAGAAGGCTCTCTTTGGGGTTTATGCAGCGAAT
Source organism: Lissotriton vulgaris (assembly GCF_964263255.1). Classification (NCBI taxonomy): domain Eukaryota; kingdom Metazoa; phylum Chordata; class Amphibia; order Caudata; family Salamandridae; genus Lissotriton; species Lissotriton vulgaris. Next base: position 1,481,198,065 of record NC_141691.1, read on the forward strand.
GCACGCTGTCTGTGGACTCGGCGACGCGTTCTCGCTCATGAGATCCGAACTAATAATCATGCTGTAAAAGCCGCGAGGCGGCGGAACGGGCCCTCTTATCGTTATGTTTTTTCTATGCACCTGGTTTGGGTCTATTTCTACCTTGTAATTGTAATCGGTGATTAAGCAGCTCCAAACAGCACTCTCAAAGTGAGCCATTTATTCCTGTGACGGCTCTACCCCCAAGTCGCCGGTTTGGGATGAAATCTCTCTGCTTTCATCTAGTGATGACCCTGGGTGTGTTAATCTGTGACATAAAACACATGCATGTCCAATCTCACAAAGAGGCTTTGTGCAAATGTGCATTACCAAGGGGGTAAGTCATGTCCCCCCTCTTCGTAAGTGGGGTTGTGCTCAGATCCAGCCCCCATCCTCGCATTAGATGGCCCTGGCAAGAACACCTAATCCCCCTATTTTGTAATTGTCTGGGATGAATTCAGAAAATCTAACTGTCAGCTACACCAAGTCACGTGACCCAAGACAGGCTGCAAGCACAAACCGGCTCAGGACAGGAAAATGCCAACTTTCTAAAGTGGAATTTCAGAATTGCAATTTAAAATCTGACTTCACCATACATTAGGATTTTAAACAGTGATTCCAGAGACACCAAATATGAACCTGAATTTTCTTCCCATTTGGAAATGACACATAAAATATAATAAGACAACACCAATGGCATCATATGGCATACATAGGCTGTGAAGCAGTGAAAAACTAATTTATGATTTTTGCACTACCAGGACATGTAAAACTTAAAAGTACATGTCCTACTCTTTAAATACAATGAACTCTGCCCTTTGGTCTGTCTAGGGCCAGCCTGAGGGGTGAAATATGTATTAAAACAAAGCTTTGGGCCTGTCAAAAGATGTATTTTGCCAGGTTGGATCGGCAGTTTAAAACTGCACACACAGGCTCTGCAATGGCAGTCGTAAAACATGATTGAAGTGCTACTTAAGTGGATAGCACAGTCAGTGCTGCAGACCCAACAGTAGCCTTTAATTTATAGGCCCTCTGCCCATGTAGTATCACTTTACTAGGATTTACAAGTAAATTAAATATGCCAATTGGGCATAAGCCAGTGCTACCATGTTTTAGAGGAGAGCCCGCAAGCACTTTAGCACTGGATAGCAGTGGTAAAGTACACAGATTCCAAAGGCCAACCAAAAGTTGGCTCTGAGAAATGGAGGACAGGCAAAAAGTTTGGGGGAAGATCACCCTAAGGTTGACAGGTTTAACAAGTGGTGGTTAAACGTTAACATCATTTTTAATTCCGATGGCGGAGTGGCAGAATTTGAATTTATTAGTAATTCTGTGTTACAAAAGTAATGCTCAATTAGCAACAATCTTCAGATTCCACCGGATGAATTAAAAATTCTACCAGCCCTAATTGAAGGCACTGACTGGATTTGACCACTTTGCTTACACTCCACAACAAAAACTCAACAGATTATACAGTGCTTAATTTCAGAATGTTCTTTTGGCCTCTTGTCTTCTTTCCTTATCTCTTTCTTTTTGTCTTTCCTTCCCTTTTTACTATTATTTTACCTTCTTTTTCTTTACTTTTTTGCCTTCTTCCTTCTTTCATTCTATTAGCTTTCTTTATATCCTTTTTTCTTCCTTCATTCCTTCCTTCTTTCTTTCATTTTTTGCCTTCTTTCCTTTTTCTTTTTTAGGTCTTGGCTAGCGTAAGACTGCGAACATGTGCAGTCGAGCTGGCGAGATTTAATGAGATTCAGAAGGTTTCACTAGCGAGGTTAAGCCGCGCCCCTCTTTTCCATTGGCTGGCATCACCGTTCATGCTAAACGGTGGCCAGCTATTGGAGAAGAGATCCTAGTGACGTTCTTCTTTCTCTTTAAGCCCCGTCCTTTTCAGACTGGGTTCCTTGACTTACTGCTGTGGTAAAAGCTTTCTCATCTTCTTTATGGGGCGAAACAGATGGCCCCATGCATGTTTAAGGAAAGGACGGCTCATCCCTTCTCGAACTTTGAGTGTTTGAAAGCGAGTTGTTGACTCGGGCACGGTCTGTGCTTTGATTCATAGCCGCTCGGACCGTGTCTCGGGCCCTGTGTTTTCGCTGATGCTGGTGCATTGCGCAATCTGATTTACAGAGGCCGAAGTTCACAACAAAGCTAGGTTTTATTGTATTTCCGGTGCAACAGATTTATATATGGCCGTTCTCTCTTAACGTATTCTGCCTGTCTTGTCTCAGCCCTGCTTCAAGGCCCCTCAGCTACTGGCCTCCAGAGCGCGGTTCTTGGCCAGCATGGGGGCTGCGTGGCCATCGCTGATGCCAAGCGTGTGTGGGGAATGGTGACTTTGTGACCGAGGTAAGAAGGCTCTCTTTGGGGTTTATGCAGCGAATGCAAGCTGTCTGTGGACTCGGCGACGCGTTCTCGCTCATGAGATCCGAACTAATAATCATGCTGTAAAAGCCGGGAGGCGGCGGAACGGGCCCTCTTATCGTTATGTTTTTTCTATGCACCTGGCTTGGGTCTATTTCTACCTTGTAATTGTAATCGGTGAGTAAGCAGCTCCAAACAGCACTCTCAAAGTGAGCTATTTATTCCTGTGACGGCTCTACCCCCAAGTCGCCGGTTTGGGATGAAATCTCTCTGCTTTCATCTAGTGATGACCCTGGGTGTGTTAATCTGTGACATAAAACACATGCATGTCCAATCTCGCCAAGAGGCTTTGTGCAAATGTGCATTACCAAGGGGGTAAGTCATGTCCCCACTCTCCGTGTGAAAAGGTTTGAATTGTGCACAAGATGCAGTCGTATAAGGAGTTCATTCCAGGTTATTATTCACGTTACGGAAGGAAGGGCGGGCCTGGGAGTAGTGGGGCTTTTTTTTAAGTCTCTGGCGGCCTCGTGACACAGGGTGTTTACCTCAGGCCCCATTGATGGACCCCCGGGTGCACGGTACCAAATGAGGTGTCAGCGCCTCGACGGTGCCTAGGATGCTTCTTCATAAGTAAGTTTTAATCTACATTGGCTCTTGGAATTATGCTCTGGGGCTCTGTGTATGTGTGTGTGTCTCTGTGAGTGTGTGTGTGTGGCTGTGTGTGTGGGGGGCTTTGTGTGTGTGTGGCTGTGTGTGTGTGGCTCTGTGTGTGCGTGTGTGTGGCTCTGTGTGTGTGTGGCTCTGTGTGTGTGGCTCTGTGTGTGTGTTGCTCTGTGTGTGGCTCTGTGTGTGTCTGTGTGTGTGTGTTATTGTGTGGCTGTGTGTGTGGCTCTTTGTGTGTGTGTATGGCTGTGCCTGTGTGTGTCTGTGTGGCTCTGTGTGAATGTGTGTGTGTGGCTCTGTGTGTGTGTGTGGCTCTGTGTGTGTGTGTGTGGCTGTGTGTGTGTGTGTGTGCAAATACAATAGGTATTGCATTTGCGAGAGATTAAGCTATTGGCAATGTAAATGACAATGCCATTTACTTATCTGTTTTCAAAACTAACACATAAATAAAAATGTTGCCATTTACAATGCCAATAGCTCTAACTTTTGCAACGGCGAGACTGTTGCATTGTAAATGCCTGTTCTTCTTTCTGTTGGCCTTCTTTCTTTCTTATCTTTCCTTTCTTTCTTTCTTGCCTTTTTTCCTTTTTTCTTTCTTTCTTTCCTTTTTTCTTTTCCCTCTTTCTGTCCTTCATTCTTTCCTCCTATCTTTTTTGCATTTTTTCCTTTAGACTTTCTTTTCTCTAATCCTTTTTGCCCGTTTCCTTTCCTTTTTTGCCCCCTTTCCTTCTTTCTTTCTTCTGTTTTTTCTTTCGTTCATTCTTTCTGTCTTGCCTTCTTTCCTTTTTTCCTGCTTTCTTTATTTACTTCTTTTTTCCCTTTTTCACTATCTTCTTTCATTCTGTTTTTGTTTTTTTCTTTCTTGTTTTGTTTCTTTCCTTCTTCTGATCCTTATTTAATTATTTCCTTCCTCTTTATTTATTTCTATCTTCTGTGCCTTTTTATTCTTTCATGCCCTTTTTTCTAGCCTTCTTTCTTTCTTTTTTGCCTTCTTTCCATATTTTCTACCTCCTTCCTTTTTTGTCATCTTTCCTTCTTTCTTTCCTTCATCCTTACTTTTTTGCCTTCCTTACTTTTTTGTGTGGCTTCCTTCATGCTTTTTACATGCTTTCTTTTTGTCTTTGCCCTTGTTACTTTCTTTTTTGCCTTCTTTCCTTCCTTTTTTCTTCTTTCCTTTCTTTCTTTCTCTTTTTTACCCTTTTCTTTCTTTTGACAATTTGTTTAGACTTGATGAGGGCCTGACAGGCTGGTGGCCAAAGCCAGAACTATTGGCATTGTCAATGATTGTTGGGGACTGGCATTTATTTTTCCTCATCAGAGTTTCAACCGGAATAAGAGAGACAAAAACACACAAGGGGAAAAAAGAAGGACGAGAAAGACTAAAAAACCATGTCAAAAGGAGAAAGCAGGTATGAAAAAAACCTGCAATAGTGAGGTAAAGAGGAAGGGAGTTTTGGTGGTGAATTAAAGAGGCGTGAGGTGAACTAAAGACTATGAAGGCTTTGTATTCATTCCCTGGCCTTCCAAAGCACCTTCCCCGAGCTTTTAATCACAACTTTGGGCCCCAGCACTTTTTTGTTTACAAATTAAGCACTGAATTATCCAATAGACGAATGACCAAAGCACTACCCCAAAATTCCTGATCACCTCCACTTGATAAGTTTTTGTATTTTGAGAATTTTACAGAGTGCAAGGGTTTCAGAGTGCTGTACAGAGCAACCCAGCATTTCTATTACATAACATATAGTATCTGCCAACATAAACCATAATAAACAAAGTCCATGTTCACTTTCCTTGTTGCGTGCCTTTGTGACTAATGAGTGCTGCATTTAGGTGAGAATAATGACTCTGGTGTATGATTCTCTGAGTAATGCTCAATAAGTAGTAAAATCTTCTCAACATCTTTCTGGAAAACAGTTATCGATAGATTAGACCAAACCTCCACCAGGAGAGAGTTTCATATTTAGGATATCTTTGAAGGAGATTCAGAAAATGGCAGCACCAAGGAGAGCACTCAGGGCACTGGTTAGAAACCGAGATCCTTCATCCCTTACCTTGAGTTATCTTGTTCTGCTGCTGATCATCTCCTGACGCTCAGACCTATGCCTACTCTTGGTAGGAACAGGACAAAACAAGGTTGGGAGGGTCCTGCATCAGATGGCAGAGGGTCTGTGCTGTGCTGCACCCTCTCATTCTAACAGACAAAATAGAGAAGCCAGCAAGCTAGCTGGATGCCCCTCTCCCCCTAGCCCTTTCTACAGCCTCCCCATGCTATTTTGCTTGGTCCAGATGCATTCATGCTAAAGTGCAGCTTTACAAATACTGCAAGAGGATGTTTTTGTAAAATGAAAAGAGCAGGATGACTGGAAAGATCAGGATGACCCTGAAAATCAAATACTGGACTTTAAGGGAGTAAACAATGATTTGCTTAAAATAGCTCCAAAGGTTATGTATTGACCCCATTATAGCTAGAAGCAATATGGTCTTCAAACGAGAACCAAAAACATTTTGCATGCAATGTTGATCTTAAGCTGTTATGGTTTTGGTATGAAGAGAGATGCTCCTTCTGTCTAAGCTGCGAACAGGCAAGACTCTTTCATCACTGCATATTTACATTTTAACATGTGACATTTTTTCAGTTGTTGCACTAATAGTTCTCAGCGCGAATCTTTCAGAGGAAGTAATAATGAAATAGTTCAGCCCTTCACAGATGTAATACTGGCTCTAGCACCACTGACAGGGCCCAAGTGCCATTACTGATGCATGCCCACCGCTTTGCGGAAATGCAGCTGTAGGATTTGCCGTCCCACACTGGGTCAAAGCTCAGTGTCAACAGTCGTCTGGATGTCACATACTCTTAATATGAACATATTTCACTCACAAGTTTTCCAGTAAAAGCCGGAAGAATTTCAGGCTCTGGCCAGAATGATTGAAGTTTAATTTCAAGGATTTCTATGAAAAAAGAACAAATTAAAGCTTCTTGGAAAACACAATAGCTTTCCTTCCGGTTGGTGGGTTTTTCCACAAGAAGAAGGATGCAAGGTTTTCCAGACTTTTTTAGTCTACCCTACAGACTGTGATGAAAGACCTATTGTGTATAATGCCAACACTTTCATGGACTTTTTGTCAGCCCATCATTAGTTGTCTTTCTTGTGAATCTAATTTGTCTTTTTATTCAATGGCTTTCCTTCTTCTTGTGTTTGTCCCTCCTGTGTATCATTGATTCTTTACCATCCTGCTGATTGGATGAGTGGTATCTTAGCTCACAATTAGGGAACTACTTTTCTTTTGGCCCTCAATGAGAGCATGTGTATTACTTGCACTCTTCCTTGAGTGTTGCTTCTCCTCATATCCCCCGTATTTTTCCCCATGCCGAAGCTGGTCTGTTGCTTCTTCTACCCATCTCTATTCCTCTTTGCTTTCTTTTCTCTTTTTCCACCCCCAGCTCTTCCATTGATCTTCTACCCCACATTGTTCTATGCTCATCACTCCCAGGTGGTATTGAGTTGTTTCCCCTGTCCCTCTGTTACTTCACGCAGCAACTCCTCCCATTAATTTATTTTTATTTTTTAATTTGAAGGGCTAGGTAGCAGCAATTTGCTAGTGTATTTGCTTCTTTCTATAAAAAACAATTAGCAAACTTTTTAGATTTTTTTTAATTACCACTCAGAAATGGTGGTCTGCCATCTTGAAGCAGTAAATAAAAAATGGTTCCAGAAGCACCTTGACATATATTTTGCACATCATAGTTTTAGACACATATGCAACAACATTTTATTCTTTTTGCCAACGCTTATCAGTCTTAGCAACAACCATTAGTAAAGCAAAAATGCTGGCTAACACCTTTTAAAGGCTAGACCAAGTAAATTTGAAAATGGATGTTATCAATAAAACCTTTATCAATGAGGTAGTCCCAGCTGGGCTGGCGTGCATTCACAACTTTTTTTAATTCCTTTTGGGCTCTAGTAACTGAAGAATTTTTTTTTCTGAATTGCATTTGTCTTACTCCTTTGTAGGTCAGTGTTTTGTATCAACATGTCCCTCCCAAATCACTCCTTAAATTTCTCTAAACCTCTGCCATTTCATTTCAAGTATTCCCCATTTTCCATTCAATCCTCCGGACCCTCCCACATTTACTGCTAATACGTATACTTACATATTAGGAGATCTTTGAGACCAAGCAGAGATCTACGCACAGAAAAGAGAAGAGAGGCAGAGCTGGAGGTGTCTGGACATAAGTTTCCAAACAGCATTTGTTTAGTGCAGGAGCACTACTACTTTAGCACTATTTCAGTACTACAAAATGCATTTTCTGAATGTTCCCTGCATTTTAACCAAGGCCTCATTGATTTGGGTTGATGTGTACAACTGAACATGAAACATATCGAAGATGAAAGGGGCAAGAACACACATCTAAGTCTATTCTACAGAAAGCAGCTGATTCAAATTGGGTGTCTGGCAGTCATGCTACAGAGTCTCCTGGCACACGGCATGCGATGTGAAGTCCATGAGCACAGCAGCAGTCAAACACTGCAACTGTGGGTTTTCAGAAGGAGTTTACAAGATAATAAGCTGGGGGTGTAAACAGATGACCTAGTCCAGTATTGTGCTGTAAACAGATATTAAGAATGATCCAATCCAATTAATTGATTTCAGGAGGATAACAGATTGAATGGGCTGCTGGAATTAAAATCTATGGCAGGTCTTAATCTTATTACCACAACGGATGAATTAAACCACTGAGCCATGCATCAACCAAAATCAACAACTTAGTAACAAGAGTATTTATGTATTCTATGTCTGCAGTGGAAGAAATTCTAATTGATTTACCACTTCCTTCACAGTTCAAATATTTTCCTTTATCACTTACCTCTAAACAATACTATTAATCTTCAGTTTAGAGCAAAAATATTTCATCTGGTGGTTAGCTGCAACCAAAGACTGAGGGGAGTTTCATGACCCAAACTGGTTTGGTGGGTTACTCCTGTATAAAATACATGTGACAGATGATAACCTGTGGATGGGGAGAACAGCATCTGTGCAACCAAGATGCAATCAAGATGAGAGGCAATGTGAAACTTGCAGTAGTAAGTGCTACATAAAAAGCAATGTATTATCATGAAGAGGCACTGGATAAGGGGGTTAATAGCACAATGCAAAACATGTGAGCAATAAAGATGTAAGAGTCAAACAAAGATTGTAAGAAATTGCACTATTATTTGGGGTGGATGACTACCCATCTCAAGGAACAATCAAACCCCTTCCCAAGATGAACTTCAAAGTCACTAAATTAACCTAAGCTCAACCCCCAGGTAGCTTTGACACGGAACAGACCGGCTTGACTTAGGCAAAGTGTTAAGTATTTATGCAATACCAAAACATTAATAAAGTCAAAAGGCAACACCATATAAATTCCAAACCATGTTAGAAGAATAGAGCATTGTTTAGTAAACAAAATAACACAACAATAACAACATTTCAATAAATGGAACCAGAGATATGACTTTTTAAAATGGTAAGTAGGGGATGGCATCAAGAAGCATAAAGTGTCAATGACAGACAATGGTTGCAGTAGACCAGGACCTAAGTGCAGTTTGACGCTGATTGTGATGGAGTGCAGGTCGGTTATACCAGCCAAGTTCATCCTGGTCAAGATTTTATCTTCTTGACTGTATTCCTTTATTCCCAATCAACCACAGGAGTACAATTTTGAAGCCCCCAGGACCTCAGTGAAGGCAGATAGAGACTCACAGGGTATCACTGAGAGGCCAACAGTAAGTTAAGGTGCAGGTCCAGTGCCACTAGCCAGCTTGGCAGTTGCAGAAAATCCCTCTTGCAGCGTGTTGTATCCCTGTAGCTTGAACAGGAGGTCAGCCTTATGACTCCTGGATTCTATTCCTTTGTCCTGGGTATAAGAGAATGAGCAGATCCAGTTCCTTAGGGTTCGATTGAGGTCTCAAACAACAAGTTCAGTCATCTTCTGATCTTTCACAGGCCCAGTGGTGTTCTGAGGAGGGTACTGGGCATGCCACATTTGTGGCTGGCACCAGCTTGTGTATGGGAACGACTCGTGGCCACTCCCTAACCAAATAGGGAAACATTACCCGGGGTAACCCTACTAACGTTCGAGGCATTTCCTGTGCCCCCTACTACAAACAATTTCACAGAGCCCCTATTTACCTTAAACCATGATAGTAGATCCTTCCTTTTTTTCCCTGTGCACAGCCTGTGTGCCTACCCCAGAGTGTGGCCGTGGATATAGGATACCCCTCCTCTGTGGTCACACTAAATCAGTGTGAGGAGAAGCTCTTCTCCCACTGTGATTGGTGCCTGCCTGAGTGGGTGGATAAAGGAAGGACTTATTCAGGTGTCAGCTAATATTTGACTGTGACCAGATAGGTCTCTTTGAAGTTAATCAAGTTCCTGGGCTCAGTCCACTAACCATTCTGTCAAGGGACCAAACCGCTCCACATCCAAGGCCTTTGTCCTATTCTGGGAGCATTATTCACACCTCATCCAGTGGGCTATTCAACTGCATGATGACAGTTGGAGTGCATGCAAATGGTCCTCCAGAGTCTTTCAGCAGAAAAAAGGTACATTTCTAAAAGTACTTTTTCCTTAGTAGTTATTAAATGTTTGGTGTCACCATAATATTGGTTTTGAATAGCTTTTTAAAAAAATATTTGAATTATGTCTCGCTGTTTTCAAGCAAAAATATCATTCTTAAATGTAATAATGTAACCCAGTTTTTTCTAATAACAGCAAGTCTTGATATAGTGAAAATAGCTTTTGTTTTTTTTTACTATAAGGGCATGTTTAACATTACATCTCACATTTCCTATTTTTAAATACCAAATGCCCTGATTTATGTGCAATACAGGCTACTTAAAGGTGCCATAAATATTTAAAAGGATTGTTTTGACTTGTCAAAAGAGGTTATTTTGACAGTTCGAATTTGCAATTTAAAACTACAAAAGACAGGTTACAAATGATGGGCCTGCAGTGATGTTTGCGCTGTCACTATAGTGGGTACCACAACTGATGCTGCAGTCCACTAGTGACATTTAACATACAGGCCCTGGGTACACTTTGTACTATATGCTAGAGACATGTGGGTATGGTAAATATGGTAGGTAGGGGTATGCCAATTTCATCATGTTTATAACAGAAACACAGGTACATTAAACCTTGATTAGTAGAGGTAAAGTGCACGGAGATCTACAGACAACAAAAACATGCAGAAATCTGGGGTGCACCGTGCAAAAGATGGTCATTCCTACAAAGGTGTTCACAAAAAATCATATATATCAAGTAGAAAATATCACTGAATGATCAGAGGTGAAAAGAGGAGCAATCTAATTTAAAAGAAATAAATGGAAGGACCCTAGAAAAATGTTTATTTTAGTGCTCACTGAATTCTATGGTGGATAAAAAATGTTTAGGGTTTGTCATAGCATATTTTTTGAAAGATTGTGTTAAGAGGCTAGACTGGGACACAGCCTGCATTAAGTAGATTGAGGAGCATTGTAAGGCAATCTGTACAGTAAGAAACACAAGCTTGTGTTGTCCAAAGAGGATTACTCAATCACAAATTGGCTTCATTGGTGGTCACAGTGCCAAACTGTGGGTCTTTGGGTGAAGAAAAAGCTCCAAGCAAGAAGAGGAATAACTGCTAGAAGTTGAAGCAGGAGACAAACGACACAGAATAATGCAACAATGTATCACTGCTCTTAATAGCTAGAACAGGGATAGAGCATAGAGACAGCACCCTTCGCTTGAAATACATGTAAAGCAACAATGAAAGTTATGTCCATGTCCGATGCTAATTTGGGTAAGCATTTTACAAAGTTGCATAAGAATCGCAAAATACATTTGCACATACCAGCCCATGAACCACAGGAATAACGTGAACTGCTCATTGATAGGTAGACTTTTGGAGGACATTGTAAGGTCATTGGGGCATATTACCAAGCAATAGCGATAATTATCGCTATTGCTTGGTTAGAGACAAAAATTTACCGCTGAGCTGCAGCGATTTTATCGCAGATAAACCTTGGTACTACCAAGGTTTATCGCAAATGCGATAAAAATCGTCCGCAATGCATGAATATCGTTGAAAAGTCAGCGATATTCATGCATTACCGAGCTTTACATCTGTGTTGGGCTGAACTATTTCATTATTACTTCCTCTGAAAGATTCGCGCTGAGAACTGTTAGTGCAACAACTGAAAAAATGGCACATGTTAAAATGTAAATATGCAGTGATGAAAGAGTCTTGCCTGTTCGCAGCTTAGACAGAAGGAGCATCTCTCTTCATACCAAAACCATAACAGCTTAAGATCAACATTGCATGCAAAATGTTTTTGGTTCTCGTTTAAAGACCATATTGCTTCTTGCAATATTGGGGTCAATACATAACCTTTGGAGATTTTTTAAGCAAATCATTGTTTATTCTTTCATAGTCCAGTATTTGATTCTCAGGGTCATCCTGATCTTTCCAGTCATCCTGCTATTTTCATTTTACAAAAACATCCTCTTGCAGTATTTGTAAAGCTGTACTTTAGCATGAGTACATCTGGACCAAGCAAAATAGCATGGGGAGGCTGTAGTAAGGGCTAGGGGGAGAGGGGCACCCAGCTAGCTTTCTGGCTTCTCTATTTTGTCTGTTAGAACGAGAGGGTGCAGCACAGCACAGACCCTCTGCCATCTGATGCAGGACCCTCCCCACCTTGTTTTGTCCTGTTCCTACCAAGAGTAGGCATAGGTCTGAGCATCAGGAGATGATCAGCAGTAGAACAAGATAACTCAATGTAAGGGATGAAGGATCTCCGTTGGTAACCAGTGCCCTGAGTGCTCTCCTTGGTGCTGCCATTTTCTGAATCTCCTTCAAAGATATCCTAAATATGAAACTCTCTCCTGGTGGAGGTTTGGTCTAATCTATCGATAAATGTTTTCCAGAAAGATGTTGAGAAGATTTTACTACTTATTGAGCCTTACTCAGAGACTCATACACCAGAGTCATTATTCTCACCTAAATGCAGCACTCATTAGTCACAAAGGCACGCAACCAGGAAAGTGAACATGGACTTTGTTTATTATGGTTTATGTTGGCAGATACTATATGTTATGTAATTTAAATGCTGGGTTGCTCTGTACAGCACTCTGAAACCCTTGCACTCTGTAAAATTCTCAAAATACAAAGACGTATCAAGTGGAGGTGATCAGGAATTTTGGGGTAGTGCTTTGGTGGGAAACAACACTTACAACGCAACTTTTACAACGCACTACCTTTACAACAAAACTTTTACACCGCAACATCCATTACAACGCATGCCATTACAACGCAACCATTACAACGCATGTCACTACAACGCATACCACTACAACGCATACCTTTACAACGCAGTAATTACAACGCATACCTACACTATCCAACACTTACCCTACTGTTGCACCCCCTGGAGTTTGAATAGTAATTTGTACCCCTACAATATCCAATACTTACCCTACTGTTGCACCCTCTGGAGTTAGAATAGTAATGTTAACCCCTACACTATCCAACACTTACCCTACTGTTGCACCCCCTGGAGTTAGAATAGTAATTTTTACCCCTACACTATCCAATACTTACCATACATGCAATGTAATGGTATGCATTGTAATGGTATGCGTTGTAAATGTAGTATGCGTTGTAGTGGAATGCGTTGTAAAGGTAGTTTCAAAGATTTCGTTGTAATGGCATGTGTTGTAATGGAATGCGTTGTAATGATTGTTGGGGTGTAAAAAATGCGTTGTAAAGGTATGCGTTGTAAAAGTATGCGTTGTAACGACATACATCCGCTTTGGTCATTCATCTATTGGATAATTCAGTGCTTAATTTGTAAACAAAAAAAGTGCTGGGGCCCAAAGTTTTGATTAGAAGCTCGGGGAAGGTGCTTTGGAAGGCTAGGGAATGAATACAAAGCCTGCATAGTCTTTAGTTCACCTCACGCCTCTTTAATTCACCACCAAAACTCCCTTCCTCTTTATCTCACTATTGCAGGTTTTTTTCAAACTTGCTTTCTCCTTTTGACATGGTTTTTCAGTCTTTCTCGTCCTTCTTTTTTCCCCTTGTGTGTTTTTGTCTCTCTTATTCCGGATGAAACTCTGATGAGGAAAAATAAATGCCAGTCCCCAACAATCATTGACAATGCCAATAGTTTTGGCTTTGTCCACCAGCCTGTCAGGCCCTCATCAAGTCTAAACAAATTGTCAAAAGAAAGAAAAGGGTAAAAAAAGAGAAAGAGAGAAAGAAAAAAAGGCAAGAAGAAAAAGGAAGGAAAGAAGGCAAAAAAGAAAGTAACAAGGGCAAAGACATAAAGAAAGCATGTTAAAAGCAAAGAAGGAAGCTACACAAAAAAGGAAGGAAGGCAAAAAAGTAAGGATGAATGAAAGAAAGAAGGAAAGATGACAAAAAAGGCAAGGAGGTAGAAAATATGGAAAGAATGCAAAAAAAGAAAGAAAGAAGGCTAGAAAAAAAGGGCAAAGGAAAGAAAGAATAAAAAGGCACAGAAGATAGAAAGAAATAAAGAAGAAGGAAATAATTAAATAAGGATCAGAAGAAGAAAAGAAACAAAACAAGAAAGAAAAAAACAAAAGAGAATGAAAGAAGATAGTGAAAAAGGGAAAAAAGAAGTAAATAAAGAAAAGAGAAAGAAATGAAAGTACTAGATAAAAAGGTCAAGAAAAGCTCAAAAGGAAGAAAGCAGGAAAAAAAGGAAAGAAGGCAAGACAGAAAGAATGAACGAAAGAAAAAAACAGAAGAAAGAAAGAAGGAAAGGAGGCAAAAAAGGAAAGGAAAAGGGCAAAAAGCATTAGAGAAAAGAAAGTCAAATGGAAAAAATGCAAAAAAGATAGAAGGAAGGAATGAAGGACAGAAAGAGGGAAAAGAAAAAAGGAAAGAATTAAAGAAAAAAGGAAAAAAGGCAGGAAAGAAAGAAAGGAAATATAAGAAAACAAGAAGGCCAAAAGAAAGAAGAACAAGCATTTACAATGCAACGGTCTCGCCTTTGCAAAAGTTAGAGCTATTGGCATTGTAAATGACAACATTTTTATTTATGTGTTGGTTTTGAAAACAGATAAATAAATGGCATTGTCATTTACAATGCCAATAACTTAATCTCTCGCAAATGCAATACCTATTTTATTTGCACCCACACACACACACACACACACACACACACACACACACACACAGAGCCACACACACACACACACAGAGCCAAACACACACATACACACACACACAGCCACACACACACACACACAGCTACACACACACAGAGCCACACACACAGCCACACACACACACACACAGCCACACACAGAACCACACACACACACAGAGCCACACACGCACACACAGAGCCACACACACACAGAGACATACACAGAGCCACACACACACACACAGAGCCACACACACTCAGAGCCACACACACACAGAGCCACACACACACACACACACACAGAGCCATACACACACTCACAGAGCCACACACACACACAGAGCACACACACACACAAAGCCCCCCTCACACACACAGCCACACTCACACACACAAACACACACACAGAGACACACACACATACACAGAGCCCCAGAGCATAATTCCAAGAGCCAATGTAGTTAAAAACTTACTTGTGAAGAAGCATCCTGGGCACCGTCGAGGCGCTGACAGCTCATTTGCTACCGTGCACCCGGGGGTCCATCAATGGGTGCTGAGGTAAACACCCTGCGTCATGAGGCCGCCAGAGACTTTAAAAAAGCCCCACTACTCCCAACCCCTCCCTTCCTTCCGTAATGTGAATAATAACCAGGAATGTATGTGTTCTTTGCATTTTATTTCTATGCAGCACAACCAACTCCTTATACCACTGCATCCTATGCGCAATTCAAACCTTTTCACACAGAGAGGGGGACATGACTTACCCCCTTGGTAATGTTCATTTGCATAGAGTCTCCTGGTGGGATTGGGCATGCATGTGTTTTATGTCACAGATTAACACACCCAGGCCATCGCTTGATGAAAGCAGAGAGATTTCATCCCTAACAGGCGACATGGGGGTAGAGGCGTCACAGGAATAAATGGTTCACTTTGAGAGTGCCGTTTGGAGCTGCTTAATCACCGATTACAATTACAAGGCAGAAATAGACCCCAACCAGGTGCATAGAAAAAACATAACGATAAGACGGCTTTTACAGCATGATTATTAGTTTGGATCTCATGAGCGGGAACGCGTTGCTGAGTCTACAGACAGCGTGCATTCGGTGAATAAACCCCAAAGAGAGCCTTCTTACCTCGGCCTCAAAGTCACCATTCCCCACACACGCTTGCCATCAGCGACGGTCACGCAGCCTCCACGCCGGCCGAGCACCGTGCTCTGGAGGCCAGGAGCTGAGGGGCCTTGAAGCAGGGCTAAGACAAGACAGGCGCTCGACTAGCCCGTCTAGAATACTTTAAGACAGAACGGCCATATATAAATCTGTTGTACCGGAAATACAATAAAACCTAGCCTTGTTGGTGAACTTCGGCCTCTGTAAATCTGATCGCGTAATGCACCAGCATTAGTGAAAACACAGGGCCCGAGACACGGTTTGAGCGGCTATGAATCAAAGTACAGACCGTGTCCGAATCAACAACTCGTTTTCAAACACTCAAAGTTCAAAAAGGGATGAGCCGTCCTTCCCTTAAACATGCATGGGGCCATCTGTTTCGCCCCATAAAGAAGATGCGAAAGCTTTTACCACAGCAGTAAGTTATGGAACCCAGTCTGAAAAAGACGGGGCTTAAAGAGAAAGAAGAACATCACTAGGACCTCTTCTCCAATGGCTGGCCACCGTTTAGCATGAACGGTGACGCCAGCCAATGGAAAAGAGGGGCGGGGCTTAACCTCACTAGTGAAACTTACTGAATCTCATTAAATCTCGCAAGCTTGACTGCACATGTGCACAGTCTTACTCTAGCCGAGACCTAAAAAAGAAAAAGGAAAGAAGGCAAAAAATGAAAGAAAGAAGGAAGGAATGCAAGAAGGAAGGGAAAAAATAGGATATAAAGAAAGCTAATAGAATGAAAGAAGGAAGAAGGCAAAAAAAGTAAAGAAAAAGAAGGCAAAATAATAGTACAAAGGGAAGGAAAGACAAAAAGAAAGAGTTAAGGAAAGAAGACAAGAGGCCAAAAGAACATTCTGAAATTAAGAACTGTATAATCTGTTGAGTTTTTGTTGTGGAGTGTAAGCGAAGTGGTCAAATCCAGTGCCTTCAATTAGGCCTGGTAGAATTTTTAATTCATCCGGTGGAATCTGAAGAATTTTGCTAATTGCGCATTACTTTTGTAACACAGAATTACTAATAAATTCAAATTCTGCCACTCCGCCATCGAAATTAAAAATTATGTTAAAGTTTAACCACCACTTGTTAAACCTGTCAACCTTAGGGTGATCTTCCCCCAAACTTTTTCCCTGTCCTCCATTTCTCAGAGCCAACTTTTTGTTGGCCTTTGGATTCTGTGCACTTTAGCACTGCTATCCAGTGCTAAAGTGCTTGCGGTCTCTCCTCTAAATCATGGTAGCAGCGGCTTATGCCCAATTGGCATATTTAATTTACTTGTAAGTCCTAGTAAAGTGATGCTACATGGGCATAGGGCCTGTAAATTAAAGGCTACTGTTGGGTCTGCAGCACTGATTGTGCTATCTACTTAAGTAGCCCTTCAATCATGTTTTACGACTGCCATTGCAGAGGTTGTGTGTGCAGTTTTAAACTGTTCCAACCTGGCAAAATACATCTTTTGCCACGCCCAAAGCTTTGTTTTAATACATATTTCACGCCTCAGGCTGGCCCTAGACAGACCAAAGGGCAGAGTTCATTGCATTTAAAGAGTAGGACATGTACTTTTAAGTTTTACATGTCCTGTTAGCGTACAAATCATAAATTCGTTTTTCACTGCTTCACAGCTTATGTATGCCATATGATGCCATTGGTGTTGTCTTATTATATTTTATGTGTCATTTCCAAATGGGAAGAAAATTCAGGTTCATATTTGGTGTCTCTGGAATCACAGTTTAAAATCCTAATTTATGGTGAAGTTAGATTTTAAATTGCAATTCTGAAATGCCACTTTAGAAAGTTGGCATTTTCCTGTCCTGAGCCCGTTTGTGCTTGCAGCCTATCTTGGGTCACGTGACTGGGTGTAGCTGACAGTTAGATTTTCTGAATTCATCCCAGACAATTACAAAATAGGGGGATTAGGTGTTCTTGACAGGCCATCTACTGCGAGGATGGGGGCTGGATCTGAGCACAACCCCACTTACAGCTAAACAGCCTGTGCCCTGCATTGTCACCTGGGGAGGTGGGAAATTGCATGCACTTTAAAGCCACTGTCTAGAAACTTCTCTCACCTTCCGAAAGCAGGGCACCACTGTATAAAAGAGGGACCTCAGACACCAACTCTTCAGTACACTTTTGGATCTGTGGACACTGTGCCAGAAAGAAGGACTGCTGTGCTGCTCCAAGAACTCTGCTGGACTGCTGCTCTGAATGAACTGCTGCCTTGCTGTATTGACTTGCTGCCTGTTGCTCTCTTGCCTGGGACCTGAGAGGGACTTTAAGTGCTAGACTGCTGGTCACCTGATCTGAGCCTCACAGGACATAAAAGTAACCCTGGGCATAGCAGGCGTAGTGCCTCTACGCAAAGGTCCCTGGAGTTGGAAAACAACTCTGTGGAACTTCGCTACACTCTGCTCTGCACTCTCCCCCCTCCAAAAATATTTCAAAGAAATTAAAAGGCACTTAGCTGTGTCAGTGAAGAAGGACTGCGAGGAGGAGGCAGGAGAGCGGCCATGTTGAGGAGGAGGCAGCCACGGGGCAGGTAAGGGCCTTTTAATTACTTTGAGAGAGTGGATGACCTGGCTAACTATGCTCTGCAACGGAGCCATAGTTGGCCAGTGGGGCAGTGGCTACCTCCAGTCTGGCGAGGGCGATCCGCCCGCCATCCTATATATGTGCTCCACTCCTTTACCGTACTTGGGTACCAGAAAGAAATACTGCACTCCAAAGGCAGATTCAGTTTGTTTATTGACCGGACCTCACTGCAACCATATACATATTGCTTCAGCTCGTGCAGTGTCTGTATTCTCACAGAAAAGATGAGCATGGACCCAGGTATGTGAAGATTTTTTATTGTTCTTTATCTAGCTCTGCCATTACGCTTTTTGGGCGATCCCGCCCTTGATCACTTGACGATATATATATAAATTCCAACAACATTTCCCCGTTCTGGAGCCCAGGACTCTACAGGGTGGCCTCACACAATGGGCCCACAACAGACCATCAAAACAATATTGTTAGGCAAACAAAATGAGGCCCATTCCTGCTCAAAGAGGTTTAATTTTCAAAGTTTCAGCAGCTTCCATATCTAACGTTTCGGCATGTTCACCTTGCTCACAGAAGGAAGTGCAAAAGCTCAGGTGTGCTCTGGCGTGCTTTAAAAAGAAGTGAATCAGAGCGCAAGGAAGGGATTCCAGCAGGACGATTCCTGCTACGATCGTTCTGCGAAATGTTACATTTTCAAAGTCAGACACAGAGTGAAAATTGAAGTATTTTACCAACTCACCTGACTGCCTCAAGGTATTTCCAGATTAATAACAGTGCTTATGCCTAACAGAAATCAACAATAAGACAACACCACCTATGGACTTCCAGTTCATGCACAAAGGATTATCTGCAATGCACTGTGGGACTTGAAGTATGGTAATTGCACTCATGTGATTCACTTCTTTTTAAAGCATGCCTGAGCACACCTGAGCTTTTGCACTTCCTTCTGTGAGCAAGGCGAACATATATATAGATGGCGGCAGTGCGGGGTATGGAGAAATAAACAAATGAACCATTATATATATATATATTGTTCAGGCACGGGAACAAGGGCTTTTTAGCTTGAAATGCGTTGTGTAGAGTCGTAAAAATAAACTAGACTTTATCTAGAGTACTGTGGGGTCTGTGCCTCCTTCTTCGCCGTACCGCCGCTGTGTGGGAGTCGGAAGTGGCAGGAGCAGTCAAGTTTGGATATAAATGGTGGTGTTGTGGTGTTGAGCAACATAAAATAACACGCACCAAATTTGGGTTCGCCTTGTCATTTAAGCAGGATTGCTGAGACGTGTTTATGCCATATATATATATATATTTGTTCTGTGTATTTTGTGTTATTTGGTTTGTGGAACAATAAATTAATTTATTTTTTATGTTTTTGGCTCAAGAGTACATGACTATATTATTGTTTATGAGTTACACCAATATTAAGAGTTGGGGTTGGCAGAGTTAATTGTCTTTAAAGTTCTTTTTTACGCTGATCCGGCCACTCCTTTATCTGGTTTTCAGGGACCCTCCTATTTTTAGTATACCATAACAAATTTAGCCATGCTGCATGGAAAAAAGTTCTCCTTTCAGACGTGCACACTTTAGCTCAATTAAATCCCGGACTCCCTGAAATCAATATATGGGTGGAGCCTAAACCCCTCTCTTAATCGTACTCTGAAAGCTCTTTTTGTTGATCCCCTAAGGTAAGGAGGCAGAAGCACTGTCAAGTCTGATCAAAAACATTAGTTCCCTAAGAGTGAGCAGGGGAAGGACACAAGTAAAGAGGCTCCTCCAGTTAAAGGACAAACACAAGATGAACAAAGCATGTCATGAAAATCGACTAATGCAACTGCAGGTAACAATAAAACCAACCAATGGTAAGCAACAGGCAGGCTGTACGCTGACATTAAGCTCTTGTTAAGCTGACATTATGTCTTTTGTAACCAGACAGCACCAGGTGTACCTAAAAGCTACATTTTGCATTGTTAATAAGGCTGTACAATTGCCTGTCGCCAAAGCAGATCTGTTCTGTGAAGACTGGTGCAATGCATACAATTCTCATAATTTGAGTGTGTTCAAATTAAAAATACTTTTCAGTGATCAGTACCTTTGGCACTTTCACAAACATATTCACTTTTACTGCCATTTTAATACTAAAACAAAATATTTGTAATCCAGTCAACAAACTTGTTCAATGAAGATGACGGCTTTCATAACTCAAAATACATATAGATAATTCACCAAATAAATGATATACAGTACATTGGCCATAAAGTTTCTCCATCAGGTTCATGTGCAAATATAGCGTTAGATGGCAAACTCCAAAAGAGTGTACCTCAAACACCTTGTGACTTTCCTGAATATTTTTAAATTATATTAGTAGTTTTGTACCAGATACAGTGCCAAATTCTTTCTAGTTTCAACATCAGTACCCCATGCCACAATGCCACAGGCATGCCAGACATAAATGAGCACATCCTTTCCATACACACTCTGACTTCCCTCCTGCCCCGTTGCCCCACGGCACTTAGTGCCCTGTTGTCGCATGCAAGGGGTTTTTGGCTGCATCAATAATCTTATTGTTGTTACATCTGTAGGGCATCCTGATGCCTCACATTTGTAGTAACACCTCTGTTGCTTGTTCTCATCTGCACTGAGCTGTATTTTTAAGCAAGTCTTAGTCCTTGTGATAATACAGTCAACAGCCAACACTAAAAATAAAATTCTGAGCGTTCCACCAACAAATCACAGACCTGAAGCTAAGTTGCCAGTATGTCACCCAACAACATTGCCTGCCACTCCACATACATAATAGTGAAGCAAAGGGCATGCATACCACCTGTGAAAGTATGTCAGCAATCAGACGTGGTTCTCCAGTCTCATCCACCCAAAACCCACAATTCATTCAAGTTGATACATTCATCCAGTAGAGACCCACACCCACTGACTGCACATCTCCACAAAACTGAAACAGACTAGGTTTAGGGTGGAAGCGTCCAAACTGTGTGAAAACTCGGCCCACGCTATCAACTGCACATATATGACAAATTGAAGGCACATATATAAATTCCAAGTAAAGGTAACACATTTATGTACACACTTGCTAACCCACCTACTAGCCTCTTTAATCCCACACAATAAACTGCACCTCAGGTCTCCCACTCATTCCTCTAACAGACGCCCATAGATCACATGATGTGGTTTCTAATTATCGTGAATACTCAGTGAATGATAATTTCTGTGACATTATTCTGTTCGTCTTGTTATAGGAGTCGGAATATCTATAAACTCAAGAGGCCAACTGCTTATTGCAGTGTGTACAGTTACGTTTCTCGTTGCAACCTATGCAGAATTCTCGCACAAACCATGAAAACCAAATGAGGCAAGAGTAATTGAGAGCGAGGGGTGTGCGGATCCTCCTTAAATGTGAGACTTTTGCGAGCAGTTTGTGTTGCTATTCGCGAGG
Organism: Lissotriton vulgaris; assembly: GCF_964263255.1. NCBI lineage: Eukaryota > Metazoa > Chordata > Amphibia > Caudata > Salamandridae > Lissotriton > Lissotriton vulgaris. The sequence continues at coordinate 1,481,219,469 of NC_141691.1, forward strand.
AACCCTAAACCAGTTATGGACTAGCATACAAGAAGCAGCTTGCGAGTTACCACTCGACGTAGTTTCAGAGTACTCGGGAACAAAAGCTATATGAGCTGGCATGCACAATGCTCTCGAATTACTGGTTAGAGTAGTCGAAAGCATTACACCTGCTTACAAAAGCCCCACGTTACCTATATCAACTGATACAAGAGAAAATTACGTGAAATCATAGGCACAGAAAAAAGCAGGTAAATGTGTGAGCTGTGGGTAAGTCAAAAATTAGCAACTCTGCAAGAGTGTGCTCACATAGGAAAAGCTTCACTCAGTTCTTTTGTGTATAAATATGTGTTTCCAATTCTATGTCCTTTGTTTCTATAGTATTTAAACTTCAACAACTCTCATATTGTTTTTACATGTTGTTCAATGAGATTTGATGAGTGGCGTGTTCCTAGGTTTTTCGTTAAAAGTTTCTAAAATAGAAGCTTGTTACAGTTAATCCACAGGATAAGTGAAAGGGTGCTCCAATCTCTTGGCCCCAAGTCCTAGAATTTCTTTCTTCTTGTCATTATTTTCTCTGGGTAATGGGAAGGGGAAAATGGAGGAACTTTCGCCAGCCAAATATTGGATAGATCAGAGATGTACAGTGGTGCTTGCTGAACAGAATAGTTTGATACTCTGGGTAGATAGACTAGGTTATGGTGTACATGGTTTGGAGGATGATCGTTGTATTTTTATCTTTATCTTAGTTATTACTTTCTCCCTTTTATGCCACGTTTATAATGCTCTAAAAAGCCATTGTGAATGGTACAACACTCTGCCATCAGTTCCTCTTTTTGACACCTGCTTCATCACAAATTTTACCGGTTGTTATTATGTGTAGTTGGTCCTTCTTTGTGGATTCATCAAAGAGTATTTCCTGAAGCCTTTTTTTGAGTCCTACTGGAACAATCATGGGTGCACAAAAACAAAGGAAAGCATGTGGGGGAAATCTAAAGAAAATACAAACTGAACCACAACCTGGGTCTCTGAAAGCCTGTTTTGGGGACGTGGTGCAAACTATCTCACCCTCTCCGAAACTGAAAAAAGAGAACCACTCAATCCCGATCCTTTTCTGGCAACGTACCCAGGATGTGGAACTCACTCCCTATAGATCTCAGATGCAACCCCTCCTCCCCCTGCCTCAAAAGGGACCTGCAACTCCTTCTCCTCATGAAATACTGTCAACAAACCTGGACTTCAATAACCTAGTGGACTCCCTGCTCACATGTCCATCAAGGATAGGTGGTTATTTGACTGTTTCAACCTCCTGAGCTTCCTCCCTCCCCTTCACGGTATGCCTAATTATAATGTTTTGCTTATATTCTTATGCATCCTTATGTCCTGCTATGTAACGTATGCCTAATTATGATGTTTGGCTTATATCTTTAGGCATCCATATGTCCCGCTATGTAATGCAAGTTGTTTTCCCTTGCATATGGAAAGCGCTCTGATACCCCCGGGTCTAGCTAGCGCTATATAAAACTTATAAATAAATAAATATGTGCTTTCGTTTTTTTTCACCAGCTGTTTCTTCTAATCAAAATCGAAGTATCTCCTGTGTCTCATTGATAGGCAAGGCATATGCTGAAATAGTCCTTGCTTGTTTTAAGGGATCTCTCTATGTTTTACCAGTATGGTAAACGTCTCTTTGTTATGTCTTCTTGATCTATAGTGTTGCACATGATTTTCATTGTCACCTGACTGGAGTTTTAACAATTTCCATTTCCTGACACTTAATAAACTAACATTCCCTATTTCGTCGTGGTGTTATCATGGATTTACAGCGCTGCTGGACTTCTTAAATGAATTGATGTGGGTTGCTCTGCGGAATGATTTTCAGGCACTTGGATTGAGTGAGTTTTTGTTACAGACTTCCATACATCAAGGAATGTTTGAGGAGGTCGTTCCCTACAAGGTTGCTCGTCATGTGGTTTTGATTTATAAGGAGCCTATCCTGCCTACTAGGACTTGTTACCTCTTCTTTGTGACTGGAAGAACCACTTGCTGGTTCTAAGTTGCTTTGAATAATGACTGTAAGTGATCAGTGCATGCGTGGAAGATTGTTGGAATAGGTTGCATCTTGTCACTGTGTTTGGAGAGTTTACATTTCCTATGGGTCAGTGGGAGTTCCCATCATAAACAAATGAGCCAAACCAATTCCTGACATGCCTCTACAACGTATCTCATCTTTCAGACTCAGAAGTGGGACATTTGACTGTTTGTAGACTGGATCAGTAGGTCCAGAGGCCAGATTATGCGCTTTCTACAATCAGTTCTTTGCTCCTCGCAGTAATTAAATCACAACCCCTTTTGTGTCTCTTTATAATGACACAAATATTCAAACAACCATCTACTCAGTGGGTAAAAACTGTACAAAAAAAGAAACAGCGACCACAATGGAGCAGTGGTGGCGAATACACTGGCTTGTCAAGGAACCTTTTTTTCCACAGATGATCCCACCTTTCTATCAGCCACCAGGATTCGAGACACAAAATTTGGGAGGTTTTTAACTACATCCTAATTTCTTCCTGTCTTTTTAAGGAAGAGGAATGACCAGAGGAAAAGGATGACAAAAAGCAACAGAAACAACACAAGTCCAATGGACTGACTCTCAACAGATGATCACAAGGAGTAGGGTGAAGGAGACGACACCAGAGACAAGCAATCAAAACGCATAGTTAATTTATCAGAGAACGTTTTGTCAACAAGTGAGGAACTAGTATTGACTAAGGGTTCAGGTTTTGCCCCTACACCCCACATTGACCTATTTAATACACACAGGAAGCCGATAGATTTTTCAGGCAAATATGCTTGAAAGCCATTTTTTAGACAAACTTTATGACCCTGGAGACACAAACATAGGGCTTAGGAATCTTTATGGGTTGTAAGCACTATATAAATACATTTACAACTATCTATTCAGCTCTTGGTCTTTGAGCAACCTGCTATATCTAGAAAAACTGCCCCTCCCAAAGGCTTTCTTTAACTATTTCCGAAGAAGAACTAGGCACACTGGAGTCTCTTTAAAAAAAACACAATATCACCATCAAACATGCCGATTGAGGGGGTGATATTTTGCTCATTGAAATATCAGACTACAAGAATGAATGCCTCCAGTTATAAGATTTTGCTGAGGGCCTCACTAAAAACCTCTCAAAAGATATCAAAGCGATGGTTCATGATGCAGAACTGGCAGGTTGGATAGTCAACAAGCACTTGCAATGCAATAGGTCTCACATAATTAAAGTTTGAGCTATTGACATTGCTAATAATAATGCAACACCAATAGCTCAAACATTCAGTAATGCGAGACCTATTGCATGTATGTTTTCTGCTTTCAAAATGTGCTATTTTATGAGAGATAATATAAAGTTTGTCAATTGAAGTCAGTGACAGGTTAAATGAAACTGTCCATCACAGAAACACTCTCTTCGATAGTCACTGACGAGTGGTATATTTCTTCCCACCAGTGCAGTGCACAAGGGAGTTATAATGATACCGTCAAACCTCAAGAATATGGGCACCGAGAAAGGCTGAAAACATATTGAACAAAAGCCCATGGCAAGTGACTTTAAAGGTCGATCCCACCGGCTCCGCTCCAGAGAAGGCACGAGCAGCTGGAAGCAGACCTGTCACTGCGGGCAGGTCAGTGCACACCCTCTGCCTGAGAACTTTTGTTCCTTCCTCCCATGCGCACGTCTCCGCACAGAGCAGCATGAATGTAGCAGGGCAACAAAGCCGCTAACAGAGCACCTGCTACACCGCAGAGCCGAGACTTCATTCAGAAGCAAGGAGAAGAGCTTGTGAAATGGAGGCGCTCATTCCACAACCTGGGAGCCAATTACTCACTCAAGGGGATGCGTGGATTGTTTGAAGCCTCACATCGTCTATATCTATACCCACCCTATGAAATGGCTCCTTACAGCTCTCCACAAAATAAGGAGTATCCTGGATCACTTCCTAAAATACACCTCGAAATCACAACAAAAACACTCACTGCAATGACTAAGCTCTTTTTTTAAAAAGGTTGCAGGGCAGTTTGAATGTACCAATGAGACCCTCATCAAGGTCACAGAAAGTTTTCACCTAATTTTGCGGAAATAGATGGGGTTGCCATAGTGACCGCCCGGTACAGCAGGAGCACACATTTCAAACTGTTTCAGAAAAGCCCCGTCACTTAAAGGGAAAACAAGCATCTTGAAATCAATCTCCACACAGGGCTATTTTTAGCTCCACCGAGTGTAAGCCGGGTCACATGAGGCTCTGTGACACCGGCCCGGGCTGGCAACTGTGCTCCCCTCCAGATTAAACCTGTACATTGTATTCTAGCACTGTTCAACCCCCAAAAGAACCAGACAGGTTACAAAGGAAAAGTTTCCCACCACAACCAACACAATTTATTCTGCACAGCAATAAAAGATGCTGTACACACTAGTAACATTAAATGAACTCCTGAAAAAGTGTGGGCTGTGTCTCTACAGATACTAACATGCGGCAGTGAAAGCGATTGCGAAAGCGATCTCTATTGCAAAACACTGAAACCCGTCAGTGGTGCGTGCTGGTTCAATTATCGCGCCTGTGTCTGGGCACGATAATTGAAACCACATGACGGCCGGTGCACGTAACAGACACCAATAGGCCATGGCGGAGCAATGCGCCCACCTTTGGCCTATTGTGGGCTCTCTTTGTAAAAAACATGCATGCAAAACCCAACAGAGAGCCCCAAAATGAAAAGAACACGCTCATGTGTGCGCGATTCCTAGGTCAGTTTCTGAAACCACCTAAAAAATGTCTCACGCTCTGGGGGAAGTGCTGCGCACTGCAACGCTAGGCGCAAGACCTAAAAATGAGGCTGAAAAGTCTTTGCTGCAATAACACCAAGACAACACCAGATAGCAATTGTTATTGTTATTGTTAACTACAGCTTATATAGCGCCAAATCACCTACAGGTCTCAAGGCGCTTTATGACAGAAGGAAGCTAAGCTAACACAACAGAAGCATAAAAACTATACCCCTAGGTGGAGATTAAAGCTTCTCTGAACAGGAATGTTTTCAAGGATTTCCTAAAACGCAACAGGTTAGATTCTTTACGAAGAGATTCGGGAAGTTTGTTCCAAACCTTCGGGACGACCACCGAAAAAGATCTGCCACCCTTTGTGGCTAGTTTATAGCGAGGGCAGGACAGTAGTTGGGTATCTGAAGACCTTTGTGATCGTGTCGGTTTATAGACTCCAAGGTGTTCTTTAATGTAAGCCGGAGCTTGACCATAAATTGCCTTGTGGGCAATGCACAGACTTTTAAACTCCACCCGTTGTTTTATGGGGAGCCAATGCAGCTTACACAGCAATGGTGATGCATGAGTGAGTCTAGGTAGCCGAAAGATCAGCCTAGCTGCATCTTTCAGGACCACCTGCAGTCTCTTTATCAGGGTTTGGGGAAGGCCCAATATATAGGGCATTCCCAAAGTCAAGTCTCGAAATGATTGTAGCCGAGACAATTGTCCGAAGTGCAGAGGGGGAAAGCAAAGGGACTAACTTTCGTAGCTGTCTAATTAAGTTAGTGCAGGTCCCAACCACTGAGGAGATTTGGCTGACCATTGACAGCTCATGGTCAATCTTAATGCCAAGACTTTTAACGTTGGCGCAGGGTTTAGGGGTCGGGCCAAGATCTTGCGGCCAAAACAAATCACCCCATGGGGACACTTCTGATGAAACCACCAGGACCTCCGTTTTTTCGGGATTGATCTTCAGCGAATTTGCTGTCATCCAATTCACCGTATAGCTAAGTATTCTTTCAGCATGGGTCTGCGCCGATGCAGTGTTATCGATACAGAATAACAGCTGAGTATCATCTGTGTAATTATAGGTTTTGCAGCCCATGCGTACTAAAGAGTCAATTAGGGGCTGCAGATAAAGATTAAAAAGGAGTGGGGACAGGGCGGATCCCTGGGGAACCCCACATCTCAACGTACCCAGGTTTGATGTACAATCCTCCAATTGAATCCTCTGGGATCTTTCAGAGAGGAAGGATTTGAGCCATTCATAGGCTACATCTTGTATCCCAAACGTGGTCAATCTGTCCAAGAGCAGGGTATGGCTGACAGTATCGAATACCGCTGACAGATCTAATAATATCAGGGCACTCGGTTTTTTTCTGTCAGCCATACCTCTAAGCTCATCAAGCACAGAAAGCATCACTAATTCGGTGCTGTGATGCGCACGAAAACCAGCTTGACGTTCGTGGAGGAGATGGTGTAACTCCAGAAAAGATGACAAAGACAACAAAACATGTAATACACCCAAGAGGTGCAGCTATGATGAAAATTCATGGAACCTGTAGTGCCACATCCAGCACAGCATGTATCCAGTCAGCCAACGGCACAGCTACCATTGGAGCAACTATTCTACCAAAGCCTGCTGGGTCTACTTCGTATTGTCACTTTTAGCAGTTCCTAGTCCCAGAATGAAGCCATAATTGGACCCTGGCTAGTTCTCCTATCACACGAGAGACAACGAAAGGACAAAAATGTCAAGGCTGGCTTTTTTGTAAAAAAGGAACGAAAAATCCTATATTTCTGCGTCTTGCCTAAGATTCATAAGAATCGTACCCCCCTCACTAGAGACCCATTGTCCAGGGACTGACTTGCTGTTGGACCAACTGTCCATGTTTTGTGTTTTTTTCCTTCAGGTCGATGGTCAAACATATTCCATCTTATGTACAAGATATAAAAGATATCCTGAATATAATTTTGCATAATAATAGGACGATGGAGGCGCAACTACGATCCCCTACTAAAAATCACTTACATTGATCTACTAAAACTGTATAAAAAATCCATCCTGTCGGCCAAAACCTCTTATTTTTCCCAGAAAATCCTCAGCTCTGCTTCCAAAACCAAGGACATCTTTTCAATCGTAGGAGAACTCTCTCTGCCTGACCGTATCACTGTGCAACCTCAACCTTCACAAGTTCTATGCGATTCACTCAATTCATTCTTTATTGAGAAAATTTCTAAATTCAAAAACAATATTCCTTCCCCTTCTCCTTCCAGTGTCTGCTCCTTACCTCCCATGAATCCCTGCTGTCTGTCTGAATTCCCCCCCATCTCCCAGACCGAGTTCACTTCCCTATTACACGCGGTCAGCTCCGGCTCCCCAAATGACTGCTGCCCCCCTCAAATTCTCAAAGCCGCCTTTTTGGCCTGTCCAGGTCCCCCCCTGGCTCTCCTTAATGACTCTCTTGCTACAGGCTCTGTCCCCGATGCTTTCAAACAAGCTGTCGTTGTGCCTATACTTAAAAAGCCCGGTGCTGACCCAACTGTTCTGATATCTCTAGTGACCTGTCTATGAGACCCCAAATCAACGCCGTCACTTCTGCATGCTTCTACCATCTGCGCAGAATTGGCAAAATTCGAAGGTTCCTCACCACAGAGGCTCTAATACTTGTCATCATGGCCCTTGTCACCTCCCGTATCGACTATGCCAACTCCCTATATGTCTGGATCCCTGCCTACCATCTTCATCGGCTCCAGCTGGTGCAAAATCAGGCGGCCAGACTGGTCTTTCAACAGCCTAAGCACCAACATGTCTCGCCCCTGTTGAGGAGATTGCACTGGCTCCCGGTAGCCTCACGTTGCATTTTCAAACTGGGATGTACTGTCTTCAAGTCACTCATTGGTCTTGCTCCAGCTTTCACCTCACTCAGCCTTAAGCGTCACATTCCCTCTAGGAATCTTCGATCTTCTGCTCACAACCTTTTGACTACTAACAGGTTTAAGCTGAAAAAACATGGCGGCTCCTGTTTTTCTTTCCTCGCCCCCTCTTCCTGGAACTCCCTTCCTTCCTCTATTCGACTGTGTCCAGACTATATATGCTTTCGTAAACTCCTCAAAACCCATGTTTTCCAGCTAGCTCACCAATAAACCCCTCTACTTTATTCCTGCTTTGTCTCTGAGCGCCATGAAACCAATTGGTGACCGTGCGCGGTAAAAAAACCTTTTAACATAACATAACATAACATAACATTATCAGTGAACCTCTTGATAACCTTGGATGTGGATGCATTCTACACTAGATTCCCCCAGGAGGGCACTTTTGGGACGGAAAAGTCCCTTGAATGGATATGGATGTGCACCCCTGCCTTGAATTCTCCAACAGTAATGATGTCTGCATCGCTAATGCTGATTTTTGTTGTCATGGACAAGCATGGATAATGCATCTGCTCCATAACGCATTCTGTTTCACGGATTGCTGGCGCTCAAACCACTACCCTCATAGTGCTGAAAGGTCACTGCCTTTACCATGATTTAAATAGCACAAGAATAGTGGTGGCAGCATACAGTGTAGTCATCAGAAGACATGATCTCTCCTGAGCCAGCGTATGCGCTGCACTGGCAACACATTTAGTGAGTGGCTTTGAAAAGCAGACCACAGCTTTTTGGGTTGCATACAGCATGCAGTTATGCACACAGTAACGCGCATTCCACGCATCGCTCGCCACTTGCTTTTTCACTTTCGTGGTCGCGTCACTTTCACGGCTGCACGGCCAATGTTGTCTGACTTAACTTGCTGTAACTCCCTAGCCTCTCAAATACTGTGTCTGCTTCCAGACCTCTTCTCTGGCTCACTGCCCCATACGTAATTTCCTGCCGTATCCTGCTGTGCCCTCTCTAGCACAACCTTCTCTGCCTTGTAAGATTTATATCTCTCTCATTAACACGTGCCTCTCTCGCCTGTACAAAAGCAGCCAGTGTTAAATTGCAGTACCTCCCGAGCCCCTCAAATGTTGTGCCTGCTTCCCGACTTCTTCTCCGGCTCACTGCCCCCTTACATCATTTATCCATACTATCACATTTTCCCTTTGTCGTGAGCTCGGCCTTGCGTGATACTGTGCACGCAGTCTGCACTCATTGGCACCTGTCGTCTAAACTAGCTAGATTACGTCTGCCTCCCATCTCTCTTCTATTTTTCTTCCCGCCTCCTCCACTTTTTGACCCTTACTAGTCTCTTTCCCCCTTGTTCATTATCGCTCCTGTATTTCCCCATTCCACCCCACTCTCTGTTCTCCCCGTCTCCCATCCAATTCTCCTTCTCCCCTGATTTCCTTCTCCTAAGCCCTGCCCACATTTCTTCCTCCCCTATCTCTCCTCCTCCCTACCTCGCCACCCCGTTACACCCCATCCCCTCTTTCTTTCTATCAGCTCCTAGTCTTGTTCCTGGAGCCCCTCTTCTTCTCCCGTTATGCCTTGCCCCCCCCCCCATTGCTACCCCTCTGCTGGCTTTGGGGCAGGAGGAAGGGCCCGGCCGACTCTAGTTTCTGGGCTGACCATGGCTGAAAGTGGACACCCCTTTGGGCTTTACTTGTGATGAAGTTTGAGTCAGTTGGAAGCACACTACGCCTTGTGTGTAAACACCCCAGCCTGTCCTGGAGCTGCGGGCAGACACACACCCTTTGCACCCCCCACAAGGCCCTGGCTCTCCGGAGCTGGGCACTGCCTGACCTCCCTGGCTGGTCCTGGTAAGTCCCTCGGAGTGCTCCCCCATGCAGCATGCAATGGAGACATCCGCACCTATGCATGCCAGTGGCTCGTCTGTTCTCACCTCTGTCTGCCCTTGTTGCGCTAACCTCTGCCTGTCCTAACCTCGGCCCTGCCCTATGTATGTCCCCACCTTTGAGGGTCCTCGTCTGAGGTACATCATCTTACCTGTGTGCCCACCTCTGATTTGCATCACATGTGTCCTTGCCTCTGCATGTCGTCATTTCTACCCTTGCGGTGCCCACATTCTCACTACCCTCACCTGCCTGCTCTTACTGTGCCCACCTCCGTCTGCCCACTTGAGCTCTCACCTGCCTGTCCTTTGGGCTCCCACCTGCCTGTTCTAACCCCTGCCTGCCCACTTGAGCTCTCACCTGCCTGTCCTCACCCCTGCCTGCCCACTGAGCTCTCACCTGCCTGTCCTCACTCCTGCCTGCCCAGTTAGGCCCTCATATGCCTGTACTCACCCCTGCCTGCCCACTTGAGGTCTCACCTGCCTGTCCTTGCCCCTGTCTGCCCACTTGAGCTCTCACCTGCCTGTCCTCACCCTTGCTTGCCCTCTGAGCTCTCACCTGCCTGTCCTCACCCCTGCTTGCCCACTTGAGCTCTCACCTGCCTGTACTCACCCCTGCCTGCCCACTTGAGGTCTCACCTGCCTGTCCTCACCCCTGTCTGCCCACTTGAGCTCTCACCTGCCTCTCCTCACCCTTGCCTGCCCTCTGAGCTCTCACCTGCCTGTCCCCACCCTGCCTGCCCACTGAGCTCTCACCTGCCTGTCCTCACCCCTACCTACCCACTTGAGCTCTCACCTGCCTGTCCTCACCCTGCCTGGAAACTTGAGGTCTCACCTGCCTGTCTTCACCCCTGCCTGCCCACTGAGCTCTCACCTGCCTGTCCTCACCCCTGCCTGCCCACTGAGCTCTCACATTCCTGTTGTCACCCTTTCCTACCTACTTGAGTTCTCACCTGCCTGTCCTCACCCCTGCCTGCTCACTGAGCTCTCACCTGCCTGTTCCCACCCCTGCCTGCCCACTTGAGGTCTCACCAGCCTGTACTCACCCCTGCCTGGCCACTGATCGCTCACCTGCCTGTCCTCACCCCTGTCTGCCCACTGAGCTCTCACTTGCTGGTCCTCATCCCTGCCTCCCACTTGAGCTCTCACCTGCCTGTCTTCACCCCTGCCTGCCCACTGAGCTCTCACCGGCCTGTCCTCACCCCTGCCTACCCACTTGAGCTCTCACCTGCCTATCCTCACCCCTGCCTGCCCACTTGAGGTCTCACCTGCCTGTCCTCACCCCTGTCTGCCCACATGAGCTCTCACCTGCCTGTCCTTTAGCCGTCGTACAGCTACAAAAAATTGGAATGTTTCACTGCCTAATTGTTTTAAGCACAATACTTTCACATATCTCATTCTCCATTTCACTAACTCACTCACTATTTTGCTCATTCACTAACTACTTCAAATTCTCTCTTCATCTCACCAACTCAGAAACTAAATAACTCTACCAAACTCACTCTTACTTACTAACTCACTAAATCTCACACTCTATCACTAAATACTAGAAGGTAGATGTATCAAGAAATCATTTTGCACTTCTCTAATAGCGATTGTTAAGGAATCGCTATTAGAGAAGTGCAAAATGGTATGTATGTAGAAATTCGCTATATTTTAGCGATTCCTTAATATTCCTTAATTGCGATTAGCAAATTGCTAATCGCAATTAAGGAATAATTTTCCCATTCATTTCTATGGGCCAGGAGGCCCATAGCAATGAATGTGCAGTAATTCTCAAATTGCGAATTCGCAATTTGCTAATCGCAATTTGAGAATTATTTCAAGGGTGCAGGGGTGTCTTATGGACACCCTGCTGCACCCCTGAAACTTACATGTGTGTGCATATGGCACACATACATGCCCTATGGGCATGTATGTGTGCCACATGCCACCTTCAAAATAGTGATATTTTGTTGTTTTAAAGGATTTCGCAAATTAACACGAACCTCAAGTTCGTGTTAATTTGCGAGTCCTTAACCTCAATTCGCAAAAAATAAAAGCTTCATACATGGCATTTAAGGAATCGCACATTTGCGATTCCTTAAATGCTCATGCAAAATAAGGAATCGCAATTTTTTGCGATTCCTTATTTTGCTAATTACACATACATCTCAAAAGATGCAAAATTTCAGTTTACGATTCGTTAAGGCCGAAATTCGCAGAATTTCGGCCCTAACGAATCGCAAACTGCTTGATACATCTAGGCCTAACTCTCTATAAAACCACCTCAATCTCTATCTCACTCACTAACTCACTCACTCTTCTACTACTTCAATAACTCACAAAAAATCATCTAATAAAACATAATTAACTAACTCTTGTACCCTGTAAATATTACTCAGTGTCACTTGGCACAGTGTATGGTATGTTGTATAAAAACTATTCTAATAGGTTTAAAAAAATACAAAGGCTATTCTTCATATAACCTTGTATGGAGTTCCTTTGGTGGGGTGCCTACTATGTTGTTGCTATGTAAATTTGGCGCAAACACTTTACACATTAACTCCAAGGTAAGCCTAATTGCTCATCCAAAACTAACAAGGTAGTAAGCACAGATTATCTTTAGCCTATCGCTCCATTGCACTCACAAAAATAATGGTTACAAAATACATTTAATTAGACGATAAGAGTAGGGTGAACGGTAAGAATGTAGTGAGAAGAGCAATTACAGATGGGTAGAGCCAGTGTTTAAAATGGGCTGGTGCTGTTTCAGGGTTAAACTTTATTTTATTTTGCTCCACTAATTGAATGCATTGCAAAATATGTAAAACAGAATCATTACATATAGTTTCAACAATATTTAAATAATTGATATAAATCCATATCACATTAAGCAAACATTGGCATAGCCAATAGGTCTCCCCTTAGAAACCTTATAAATGTTTAACCATGCAACAGTTAATTTTGTTGCACAAAGGATATTGTGCTGGATAACTAAACAATTATAAGGTCCCAAAAGCGAGGCCTATTGGCTATTGGCTAAGGCACCGTAACTAATTCACCCTGTGTTGACAGCCTCATTTACAAATGTGTGAGTACATATAAATGCTTTAATTTATATAAAATAACTCAATACTCACCAATCTGTGTTGCCTTTGCCTGCTTGTTTGGTGTTCCATATGTCAAAACAACTTATATATCATTATTTGAAGTTTGAAGAAAATAACAAGTATTTGTTTTCATTAAAAGTATTTTGTACACCCGACAGAACCATTGTTTTTGTTTATATGTTGAAAAGAACAAGCACACAATTTATATGCTGTAACAGACCTATGATAAAAATATAGGGGCATATTACCAAGCAATAGCGATAATTATCGCTATTGCTTGGTTAGAGACAAATATTTACCGCTGCGCTGCGGCGATTTTTACCGCAAATAAACAATCGCCGCAATGCATGAATATCGCTGAAAAGTCAGCGATATTCATGCATTACCGAGCTAATGCTCTTAGCTATGTTATCCACCTCCCATTGGATAACATGGCTAAGAACTGCTCAGGGCAGGTGTTAGCTTTTGGAGATATTCGCGCTTAGCGCGAATATCTCCAAAAGTTGGTAATAGGAGATAGAGATGTTAGCGACTGTTTTTAGTCTCTAACATCTTGGCACGCCCACTTTGCATCTCATTAGTGATAAATATCACTGACATGCAAAGTGGGGCCCAAGATGGTCGCTATCTCCTATTAGCTGTCGCTAACTGGTGTTAGCGACAGCTAGGTAATAGGGAGATAATTTTATCTCCGCTTTCTTGGCTTTTAAAGCCAAAAAAGAGGAGATAAACCCCCTTGATAATATGCCCCATAGTTCTATGCAATCGAATTGTGTAAAGCACTAATAGGTCAAGTTGTAGGTGGTGTTATTACCTGGAGACGGGTATTGTTGTGACATTACCACTAAGGTTCTTTGTTCATCATTGTGGATACACTGTTTACCTAGATATCCACATTCTATCAGATCACTTTGTGTTTTTTAATCTATGTTATAAATATGCATACCTTATTTGAATAAGTAAAAAATCTTTTTGACAAGAGATTAATTTTACTTGCCTGTGCCTTCTTTTTCTGCAGTACAGCAATGGATCGTTTGGAAATCTGTGCTGAGTGACAATAATAACTTAACAACTGGACCACTTCTAGATGCAATATATTTTATTAGAAATTTGACACCGTACAGGCTTCCCTTGATTTGTGAAAAGGTCTAAAGGACCCCCCCCCCCTTTTTTCTTTTTCTTTGTGTGCTCCTTATCCACACGAGCACCTTCTCTGAGCACTCATCTTTATCACTTTATCCATGTGTGGAGTTAAGAGTTTTTGATATAATGTGTAAATAAGAATGTTGTTTGTGACTGACTTATAAGTGATGTAACTAACTTTCAGAAATGCAATTATGTGTGTGTGGCTTAATCTTCTGTTTCTGAAATTGTGCCTGCTGCCCTAACCTCGTAACTGTGGATTGAATTTACGACTCTTTTCTTCTTTCCCATATAGTGTATATAGTATATTCAGTTCTCCTATGCCTCTTGTTGCTATTTCTGTTTGGACCATTGTTTGTTTGTATCATAAGTTACCGAGGTACTTCGGGTTAATTTTGGATTACCCCACTGTTCTGTGAATGCCATTTCATTACAGATCATGGGAATAATCAAAGGGTGTCTAGGACACAATTGAGACGACAAATAATCAGTCTTCCTCTTACTTGGTCACTGGATCCATCCTGCTAGAGCCACGTTCATGTTTTGTGGTTCATATGTGAGCAGTCTAAGCTCAAGAGGGTTATACAGGCTCTCCTGCTCCTTTTGTTTGCACATATTAATTAGATGGGTGGAATGACAGGTCAGGCTCCAATGGGCCTTACTCCACAGACCTTCGAAGGGGATTAACCATGGCACAGAAGGAGTAATCTCTGCTGTGATTGAATCTATTTGAATCATAAAACAACGGTTCCTGTGGTATAATACTATATAATATACATTAAATATATAGCTTAATAGCAATTTCCGAGAACACAGAGGGTAGGCAGGGATGTCAAAAAGAAATGCACAAACAATTGGATAGACCTCAACAATGCTTTTATACTTCAAAACACTGGTTGCATGATTATGCAATCATATTCAGTTTATCACATAGTCATGTGAAGACAAAAAAAGGGGTGCACAGTGTCCCAAGTGTACGTGTGAAACCAAAAATAACAATACAGACAGCAAAAAATAAATACAAGCACAGTGGTTTCTCATGGGATGGCTAAAAGGAAGGAAAATTACCTAAACATTGATACATAAATAATTGTTTTAGTGTCTATCCACAGTTTTAGGCACTAATTTTATGGTTCAATTCCTTGTGGCGTCGACGGCGTTTTGACCCTTAGGGATATGGGTCTCATCAGGACAGGGCTTTGAGGGACATCTGAATGATAACTTGTTCTCACCCATGCGTGGTGAAGAATTAAAACTGACTTACATGTAGCCCGGCCGGGTACACTGTAGTGGTCAGAGACTCAAGGATATGGTGCACACACGTGATAGCGTTGATCAACTGAGAGGAACTGCGGTACGCTATCGAGCACCACGTTTTGCAGGCATCGTCCTGTATACAATACTAGCAGCCCGTCCCGACGTTGTTCAGGAGCAATTAGGCTTCAGGGCCACCTCCCGCCCCGCTTTTGTAACCTGCAGACGTCACTTTTTCCTCCTGTAATTAACTTGCCTTCAGGGCCCCCGCCCAACCCACTTTTGTAACCTGCACACGTCACTTTTTTCTCGTGCACACGTTATCCAACCCCTTCCCTCCACTCCACCCAAGGGACACAGGTTAAAACCCCTCTGGCTACACGTCACTTTTTCCTCCTTTTCCTCCTGTAATGTTTGTCTGACATTTGTGGTGCACCGTTTGCGTCCTCTTTCTTGTCCTCAGGCTTCCCCGACCGCCGCCGCCCAGCCCGGCCCGGCCCGTCCCCCGCCTGGCCCGGCCTGTCCCGTCCCCCGCCTGCCCCTACATGAGTGCCCTTACCTCCGCCGGCGCTGCTCCCACCTGTCCGCTCGCACCACCGCTCCTCCCCTGCACCATGTCCGCCGTTCCTCCTCCGCCACCAGTCCTCTGCTCCTGACGTCACCGCTCCTCCCCCGCGTCATATCCGCCGCTCCTCGGACGCCACTCCTCCCCGTGCTCCTAACGTGACCACGCACTTCACGGCCATGCTACTTTTGAGGGACTACTTTTTTTTTAATCTAAAATTTTAAAGAACACTTATTTTTTTAATTTATGTAGCCTATAACCATCATCACACCCTGCCAATTTCAACGGTGTATCGGGGGTGTAGATTGGTGCAGTGGCTCCAGAGTTTACCCGCCTCAAAGCCTGAAAGTTTCTGCTTTATTACAGTAGTATAGATTGATTTCATCCTTGAAATGCCATAATAACACGTGGGTGCATTGTGTGCTATCAGGCGCCACTCCCACGTTTTCAGACATCGTCCTGTATACAATAGCGAAAACACAACGCTATCAAGTGTGTGCACCATATCCTTGAGTCTCTGACCACTACAGTGTACCCGGCCGGGCTACCTGTAAGTCAGTTTTAATTCTTAACCACGCATGGGTGAGAACAAGTTATCATTCAGATGTCCCTCAATGCCCTGTCCTGATGAGACCCATATCCCTAAGGGTCGAAACGTCATCGACGCCACAAGGAATTGAACCATAAAATTAGTGCCTAAAACTATGGATAGACACTAAAACAATTATTTATGTATCAATGTTTAGGTCATTTTCCTTCCTTTTAGCCTTCCCATGAGAAACCACTGTGCTTGTATTTATTTGTTGCTGTCTGTATTGTTATTTTTGGTTTCACACATACACTTGGGACACTGTACACATCTTATTTTGTCTTCACATGACTATGTGATAAACTGAATATGATTGCATAATCATGCAACCAGTGTTTTGAAGTATAAAAGCATTGTTGAGATCTATCCAATTGTTTGTGCATTTCTTTTTGACATCCCTGCCTACCCTCTGTGTTCTCGTAAATTGCTAATAAGCTATATATTGAATGTATAATATATAGTATTATACCACAGGAACCGTTGTTTTATGATACAATTAAATGCCCTGGTTCCTATGTGAGTAGGGTTTTCCTTGTTTCCTTTGAGAGTGATTGACTCTATGGTATGCCTGCAATTAAATTTGGTGGAGTGACCATATTTTTGGCGGTAAGTATACTCCATTGCTATTGCGATGGAGTTTCCTTACAGGATACTCCATTGGGCCTTTAGACTTGAAATCACATTTGATGTCCAGAAATGGATAATAAGAAGGGGAGTTCAAGCTCCCCAAAATTGCCAACTGTCAAGCAGCCAGTCAGGCTGTGTGAGGAGGAGAGGCTCTGCAAGACTTTCGCCTGTGACCAGGACTGGTGGCCAATGCCTGCTGGTCTCCCAGATAGATGAGGGGATATTAACCAGGGAATCCAAAACAACATGCCCTGGAGCCTGGAGCACCAGCACCTGCCTGCTTGCCAAGACCAGAGTTCCCTGTGAGGGAGGGGAGAGCATTTAAAGGAGTGAGTTCTAGTCGGGATCCTGGTGATTGAATCCCTGTAACGATGTGAGAAGAGACAGCTGCTGCACCAAATGCATCATGCCCCTGTGCAGGGAAAAGTCAGGAACCCCTGTATGCCAGAGGGTGGCCAGAGTGAAGTGAGCCATGACAATTGCTGCATTGCCTGTGTGCAGGTACCAAGTTGGCGACCCCGTATGCCAGGTGGGACAGCTGTGAAGATTGCTGACATGCCGATCGGGCCGTAGCCCTGGTGTGAGGTCAAGTTAGCGACCCCATATACCAGGAAGAGCTGATGTGAAAATTGTCACTGTGCCAACTGGGCTGTCGCCCATGTACAGAGGAGTGATGATCCTGTATGTCAGGGGGGGCTGCCATAGCCCGGCAAAGGAGCCGGACAGTGTATGAGTAAAGAAGAAATTGCAAACCTAGTATAATAAATTGCTAGGCTGAACAACCATTTGTGTTGAATCACTTATTTTTTATGCAAAATTATGAAGCAGGTATTAAAGCATCTAGGGGCACACTACCACATTTACAAAGGTTCACAAGTACATTGAGTAAACCACAAACAATATATACAATCAAATATACACATATAACAATTGTGATGAGAAAAGTGAATGTAGACAACTATATAATACCTCAACAGATTACGTCATTGAGGTTCCAATCCTAAATATGACATGAACAAGTGGACTGACAAGTTAAAACACTGGCCTACTTGTTACAACCACCACAAAATACACAGTGAATTTTATCACATGATGCGCAACATAGGAAGTCACATAAACTATACAGTAGTGTAGAAATGTGTCAATTCTATTCCTATTACGCCCTAATAATTTGGTATCATGGTGGAACTGGACCCCGACGCGTTTCGAACCCAAACAAACATTTAGCGGGTTCTCCTCAGGACATGGATTGGGAGGGTCGTTGTCACTGTAAATTAAATTAAAAGATGGTATCAATGCTGAGCTGACTCCAAAACTCATTGTGACTCGTGCACTATAAAAAATTGTATGTACAAATACCTTGTACTCGGGGCGTCAGGAAACTCCCTGTGAAGTAAGATGGTATAAAACCTCAATTACTATCAGTCTATTACAGAGTCCCTAAGAGCCATCGTGTTAAGTTGTGCGAATTAGACACATACCTGGATGTAGTAGAAACGAGGAAGCAAATTGCGGTGCCGGTGCGCTTTATAATGGGAAGATCGTAATTTTCGAGCGCCTGCAAGAAGTAAAATTACTTCTTAATATGATCCTAAGTATTTCAGCATGAAGTACAGGTCTACTGACACGTGTCATCCTACCTTGTTGTGTGGGCATGTAGGTTTAGGTACTTGTCCACTGGTGGCAGCCGCTGCGGGTGATAAACAACTGAAAAGAACAAGGAATGCGCGTTTTAGAGCAAGTTCTAAAAAAGCGCTTGCTCGACTAAACTCGCCATTGTCATCTGAAACTTACTGCTGAAGCGAGGAATCAAGGCTCTGCAACCGGCACCGGAGAATCACTGACTGGAAGATCGAAGCTAAGAGAAAGGGGCGTGTCCAAATGTATTTAACCCGGACAACGTCCCGATGCATCTTGGGATATGTAGTTTATGGAACGTAATAACGCACAGTCCATTACTGGTTTGACACGAAAGGCTAATAAGGGAGATTCACAGTTAGAGATCAATACCCATAAGATGTCAAAGGAGCACGTAATTTGGAACAGGTATTTAGCGGCTGAAAGCTAAGACACATAAGCAGCAACTAGCGGGCGCAGACAAACGCCGCGGACAGGTATCTACAGGTTACTGAGTTCATTAAGGTCATCAAGTCCAGTCATGGGGTGTCCCTTCGCCCCAGAGATGGCTATACTCTACATGGCCCAATATGAGGAGAAATTTGTCTACAATAATAACCCATACAGAGACCACATTGGGCAGTGGCTTTGGTATATAGGCGATGTATGGTGCATCTGGAATGGCACACCAAAGTCCTTGAAGAATTCCATGAATGGTTGAACAATCGCAGTGCAGATATAAAATTCAGTCTGGCGTATGACTGCAGAACGATGCCATTCATAGATGTGGAGATAAAATCTACACCAGAAGGCCTGAAGTCAACACTCTTCCAGAAGAAAACTGACAAGAACAATGCCCTACACTATGCAAGTTTTCATCCCAAAAGCTTGAAGAACAATCTCCCCTACGGTCAATACCTCAGGGTGAGACGAAACTGTTCGAGATTGGAGGATTTCATTACCCATGGAGAAGCACTGACTAACAAACTGAGGGTGCGGGGCTATCCAGCTAAACTTCTTAAACAATCTATGAAGAGGGCAAGATGGACACCTCTGGAACATCTACTGCAAAAACGAGAAAAACCAAAGGTGGAACGGATGGTCTGTGTCTCTACCTTCGGACCCCACACCAATCCAGTACAAAAAATCATCCGGAGTAACTGGCATCTGGTAGAAGAAATCCTTCCTGATATCGGCAAACCGCTGTTTGCACTTAAAAAAAACCGAAGCATTGGACAGCAGATCTCATCCACACGTGGTACTAGTAAAAGAGAAATACAAGGAACTCTCTTCAACATGGGCCCAGTAAAAGGTCACCACAAGTGTGGCACATGCTCGGTGTGCAATCTGACAACAGAAGGAACCCTTTTTACAGATGGCAACAAATATTGGCGACATGATAACTTTACTAATTGCAAGACCAAATATGCAGTTTACGCCATCACGTGCCCATGTGGTAAAGTATACATAGGCAAGACAACCCAAGAAGTGTGTCAACGCATTATCCAGCACAGATCCCGGATCAATAATAAAGTTCTAACAGCACCCCTGGTGTCCCATTTTTTGAAAAAAGAACATGTGGCCAATGATCTCAAATGGACAATCCTTGCAAATATTAAGACCATTCCAGGGGCAGGCGGGGACCCTGACGCACGCCTGGCCCAAAAAGAGGCCTACCTGATCTTGAGATTTAACACTGCCATGACTGGACTTAATGACCTTAATTAACTCAGTAACCTGTAGATACCTGTCCGCGGCGTTTGTCTGCGCCCGCTAGTTGCTGCTTATGTGTCTTAGCTTTCAGCCGCTAAATACCTGTTCCAAATTACGTGCTCCTTTGACATCTTATGGGTATTGATCTCTAACTGTGAATCTCCCTTATTAGCCTTTCGTGTCAAACCAGTAATGGACTGTGCGTTATTACGTTCCATAAACTACATATCCCAAGATGCATCGGGACGTTGTCCGGGTTAAATACATTTGGACACGCCCCTTTCTCTTAGCGTCGATCTTCCAGTCAGTGATTCTCCGGTGCCGGTTGCAGAGCCTTGATTCCTCGCTTCAGAAGTAAGTTTCAGATGACAATGGCGAGTTTAGTCGAGCGAGCGCTTTTTTAGAACTTGCTCTAAAACGCGCATTCCTTGTTCTTTTCAGTTGTTTATCACCCGCGGCGGCTGCCGCCAGTGGACAAGTACCTAAACCTACATGCCCACACAACAAGGTAGGATGACACGTGTCAGTAGACCTGTACTTCATGCTGAAATACTTAGGATCATATTAAGAAGTAATTTTACTTCTTGCAGGCGCTCGAAAATTACGATCTTCCCATTATAAAGCGCACCGGCACCGCAATTTGCTTCCTCGTTTCTACTACATCCAGGTATGTGTCTAATTCACACAACTTAACACGATGGCTCTTAGGGACTCTGTAATAGACTGATAGTAATTGAGGTTTTATACCATCTTACTTCACAGGGAGTTTCCTGATGCCCCGAGTACAAGGTATTTGTACATACAATTTTTTATAGTGCACGAGTCACAATGAGTTTTGGAGTCAGCTCAGCATTGATAGCATCTTTTAATTTATTTTACAGTGACAACGACCCTCCCAATCCATGTCCTGAGGAGAACCCGCTAAATGTTTGTTTGGGTTCGAAACGCGTCGGCGTCCAGTTCCACCATGATACCAAATTATTAGGGCGTAATAGGAATAGAATTGACACATTTCTACACTACTGTATAGTTTATGTGACTTCCTATGTTGCGCATCATGTGATAAAATTCACTGTGTATTTTGTGGTGGTTGTAACAAGTAGGCCAGTGTTTTAACTTGTCAGTCCACTTGTTCATGTCATATTTAGGATTGGAACCTCAATGACGTAATCTGTTGAGGTATTATATAGTTGTCTACATTCACTTTTCTCATCACAATTGTTATATGTGTATCATTTGATTGTATATATTGTTTGTGGTTTACTCAATGTACTTGTGAACCTTTGTAAATGTGGTAGTGTGCCCCTAGATGCTTTAATACCTGCTTCATAATTTTGCATAAAAAATAAGTGATTCAACACAAATGGTTGTTCAGCCTACCAATTTATTATACTAGGTTTGCAATTTCTTCTTTACTCATACACTGTCCGGCTCCTTTGTTTGTTTTTTCCATATGAGTGGTCCAGGCCGGCCAGAGACAGGACCCAAGCCTTCCTCTTTTTTTCCTATAGCCAGGCAAAGAGCATAGTCTGGTCGAGACTGTCATTGAAGGAAGGAGGTAGCTGTGGTAAGCTGTGTGGGCCCAAGCCATGACTGAGGACCAGTACCAGGAGCATCACACTCCCTTCAAATGGGGAGGAAATCAAGAAACTTACCAGCATCGACTGCATGTTTGGAACTTGGGGACTTCCAACTGCAACCCTACTTGGCTGTGTGTGAAAAGAAAACTTACCTGAGGCAACTGTTGTAGCTTTAGTGCATGTGAAGGGGGTGTGCTCAGAGTCTCAGTTAGTTCGGATCCTGCTGGTGCAGGTAAGACTGACTGTTGGACCAGAAGGCCCAAAGGGAACTTGCCTGTCAGGTAGCACTTCGGCACTGGGACACTTTTGGCTTTAATAAACAGTTGGAGTGGGAATTCTGAGACTCAGACTGCTAGTGGGATTTAAACTGAATGTCTCTTATAGTGAATGTGAATAACCATGATCGCTAGATCACCTATGAAGCACTAGAGCCCTGACTTCAGAGGACTGTCTGTATTGTTTATGAATGTAGAGTGGCAGCCGGCCACTCTGCCCTTTCCCTTAAAGTTTTAAAATCTTACTCATGCTCTGATATTTTGTCTTTAAATATCAAAGGCCCGACCTGATGTAAGGACTCCTGGTCTCTATCAGCTGGCCCCTTTAAGTGCCGACACTGTGTTTTTCAAAGTGAGGCAGGTGAAAGAGGTGCACCCAGCCCTGATTTTACTGATTTAAATTTTTTTTGTTTGAACTGTAGGTCACTAGTCAAGCATCATGCTGAAATCCTAGACTTATTAATCGATGAGTCACCTGACGCACTATTTCTGTCTGAGACTTAGCTGACGCAGGATTCTGTTGTTGAATCATGGCTGGCTCTCCCCCAAAGTTACTCTATGAAGAATATTAATAGAACTGGGAATAGAGGTGAGGGGATTGCACGGATCTATAGGGAGCAGTATTCAAGTAGTCTAAAGAAGGAAGAAATCTCTGACTGTAAAAAGTGCACACTTCCAAATCATGTTAAACCATAATTGTATGATATCTGGTTTGTCAATCGACCGGCCACATAGCCCTTCAAGAGCTTTCCAAGAAGATTTAGCTAACAAGATTACTTTATTGGCCAGTAAGGCGAACAATTTTACTATCTTAGGAGACCTTAATCTTCATTTAGAAGATGGTGGTAAGACAGCTATTGCCAATTTTCTGGCTGACTTGGAGGCCTGTCAGTTGTCTCAGTGGGTTTTGAACAGTACCCATGTTGCTGTTCACTTGCTGAATCCTATATTTTCCAATCTAGACTCTTTGTCTGCTGCAGCTCCAATTCCTATGGTATGGAATGACCATTTTCTTATCCCTTTTCTATCCGATGGCTAGGAAAACCGACCCAGAGGGGCTCTATGCCTATTTTAAAATGACCCTGGCATACGTTAGACATTGATGAATTCACAAAACTACTAGGGCCCGATTCACAGAATGAACTTAAGACTCAATCCTAAATTTACTACTATTTTGGTATTCACAGAATGCACTTACTTCTTTTGGCATTCACAGAATACACTTACTACTTTTGGCATTCACAGAATGAACTTACTACTATTGGTATTCACAGAAGTTAGGATTTTGTCTTAAGTTTGTCTTAAGACAGACTTAAGACAGACTTAGGACAAACTTAAGACAGACTTAAGACAGACTTAAGACAAAATCCTAACTTCTGTGAATACCAAAAGTAGTAAGTTCATTCTGTGAATACCAAAAGTAGTAAGTGCATTCTGTGAATGCCAAAAGTAGTAAGTGCATTCTGTGAATACCAAAATAGTAGTAAGTTTAGGATTGAGTCTTAAGTTCATTCTGTGAATCGGGCCCCTAGTTAGGCACAAATGACAGATTCAAGCAAACATAGAGTCTGCTGTGGTGCTTTTCCCACGATTGGCTGTCTGATATCCTGGACAGCTGTATTCCAGCTAAGCTTTGATTGCCAAAAAAAAGAGAGAAATCAAATCCCTGGTATAACGAATCCCTAAGTAAGGCAAAAACGAACTGTAAAAAGTAAGAGCGGCTCTGGAGACGTACCTTTGACAAGTATCAGAAGGCCATTAACTCTTATCATAGGTTAATTTGGGGAGCCAGAGCAGAGTACATTACCAGTAAAATCTTGGAGAGCAAGAATGCGCCAAAAATTATTTTCTCCCTGCTCAAGGTTATAAAAAAGGCTTGACTTTGAATCTTGACTCTCCTATTACCTGTAATACTCAATGTGATGTATTAGCCAGGTATTTCATTCAGAAAGTGGAAACAATTTATGATAATTTTATCTCACCTGTTAATGCTGATGGGGATCATCAGGAAGTCTGGGCACTTCTATGGAAATGAATTCTCTGTGTCTCTTCCCCCCACTAGCCCTGAATGAGATTGAAGCTTTATGTTGTAAAATTAAATCCGGCTCTTCTTTTGACCCGCTGAGACCAGTCCAGTTCCGTCAATTCCATAATGTTATTCTCCCAGTTGCCCAGGAATTGTTCAACCTTTCGCTGTCTTCGGCATCTCTTCCACAAGCCTGGAAACATGCCAAAGTCATCCCTCTTTTGAAGAAACCATTGTTGGATTCATCCGAACCTGCCAATTTTCGCCCCATTTCCCAACTTACCTTCTTGGCCAAAGTCGCGGAATCTCACGTTGATACCATTCTCACTGAGTTTGTAGAGCGTAATGCTTTACTGGATGCCTCACAAAACAGTTCCTGGTCCCGCCATAGTACGGAATCTGCCCTAATGGCAGTGACCGAACAAATCCACGGCAGTCTTGATGAGGGGAATTCGGCAGCCTTGATTCTCCTTGATTTAAGCCCCACTTTTGATACGGTGTCACATGAGATCTTACAGCGTAGGCTTCGGGAGATTGGGATTGGGGGTCTGGCTTTAACATTGTTCTGATCCTTCTTAGAGGACAGGGCCTTCCTGTTTACTATGCCACCTTTTTATTCCAAGGAGCATGCCATTAGACATGGGGTGCCGCAGGGCTCTAATCTGAACCCTTTGCTCTTTAATATTAATGTGCAGCCGCTGGCATTGGTGGCCTGGAGTAGAGGGTTGTCATTGGTGTTGTATGCCGATAAAATCCCAACTTGTCATCGCCTTCTCCAAAAGTCATGAATCAAACCTTGTTAAATTCAAGGATGATCTGATGGCAATTGCAGACTGGTTGAGAGCTAACTGTCTGCAACTAACGCCAGTAAATCAGAAATACTTCTGCTTGGGAAAGACAGTGATATGTGGTCCGAACAGTTGTGGCCAGAGAATCTTAAACCTGCACCTATTCCTAAGGAGGCAGTTAGGAACTTGGGCTTTTGGATTGACAAAAATCTGTCCTTCAATACTCAATCCAAGTCAGTTGCAGGCACTTGTTTTGGGCTCTTGCGAGGTTTGAAACCTATCTTGGGGTTCTTTGAGCCCTCTGTTCACCAGACCATTCTTTAGGCCAATAATCTGGCAAGGCTGGACTATGGGAATTCTCTATTTCTAGGGGCCAGTAAATATTGCACTCTGCGACTCCAGAGAATTCAGAATGCTGCAGTCCGGATTCTGTTGGCACTTCCTAAATCGTGCTAAGTGCCAAGGTCACTATCCAAACTTTATTGGTTGCCAGTGGAGAGAAGAGCTCGGTTTAAGGCTCTATGTGTAGCCCATAAAATTCTGTCTCATCAAGCTCCCTCCGTTCTAGCTAACTTGTTAGTGCCATACTACCCGAGCCGACCACTCCGTTCATCGGATCTAAGACCGGTCTGTATTCCCTGTATCCTTAGAGTCAGAGCAGGTGGTCGGTCCTTCAAAGTTCTGGCAGCTAAATTTTGGAATTCTCTTCCCCCTGCAATTCAAGGACTCAAATTCATCTGGAGCTCCGTAAAGCTATAAAGACATGGCTATTCCAGGGTTAATTTCTACCTTCTCGCTGATTGCTTTAACCATGTTTATTTGGTAGCGCTGGGATGCCCCATCGCTGGGGCAGCCATGCGCTGTATAAATTTCAGTAAATAAATAAATAAAATAATTTTACTCTGTGTTCATATTTAAATACTCCTTTTTCATGAAAGCCAGTATTTGACTGGAGAATCATTTATTGCTGCTTCTGAGCATATTTGGAGTTGTGAACCTGTGTTCACCCATGGAGTCTTCCTCCCCCTGAGAAGCCCTTGTCTGCTCAATACATGCTGTCACTGTACATGTCCCAATTGCTCAGAATCCATAGTAGGTTGGGCCCTGTGAAATCAGGAGGAAAAGACCTCAACCCCCAGGGTGGGGCCCACCATGGGTGTTCTAACAACCACCTAAACAACAATGGAGGAATTAATAAAAGATTGTGATTGAACTCACCTGATACCTTTAGAATTTACAATGGAGTGACCCTACCTGTGCACTGACGAACACCTACTTCCAATTCAACGAAACGCTATGTTTACACACACAAGGGACTTCCATGGGCAAGGGTTTTGCTCCCAGACTGACATGACTGCATATGAATAATTTCAAAAGAAAAATACATCTGTACAAATGACAATCTGTACCTTCCTTTATGGTGTCATGCAATAGATATATTGATAATTTATTAATCATCTTGAATGCAAACATTGAGAATAAAAAGCAAATCAACAATGGGATCAACAGAATAGGTACATTTTCCAGATTTATATCAACCTACCCTACAGAGAAACTCTCTTTTAGAGACTTGGAATTGTTGATTACTGATGGCACAATCAAAACAGCAGGAGGAACAAAGGAAGGTCCCACACCAAATCAACTCAAAAAGAACCCAAGTGTAGTTCACATATTCCTCAAAATGCCAGGTCTAGCTTAAAGTCTGTACCATTTAAACATAAACAAATGTTACGCAAAATATAAAACATAGAAAATGTGTGTCTTATAAAAATATGCAGTTTATTACAATTCAAAGATAAAAACAAACAATTTATACAATAAATGTGCCCAAATACACAATAGCTTATTAATAAAAAAACAGTTAAAAATCACTATTTTAAAAACATTTCATCATGAATGTCACAGTTGTTCTTGTAGTCGACGCAGCGTTTCGGTGAATCGATGATAACACCTTCTTCAGGACAAACAATTCTGTGTGTTGATTTAACACTGTCCTCACTCTTTCAATTTGGAGGAGTTTTTATGGTCGGCTTCAGTCAGACATCTGGAATCTTTAATTTCCAGTTTGCAGTCCCTTCTTATATCAGGAGCTCTGTAGTGATGAGGATACCGGAGGGGGGCCACCGTATTGAAAATAAGAGCACTAAAAATAAGCAAGTTTCTTATTCATATGAACGCCACTGGATGCTTTCAATTTTGTCCGCGGCGACACTCTATTAGCAATTGTGGTTGTTAATAAATGCAACCTTCGTGTTGTGGATCGGCCTCCCTGCTCCCCTCTCTGTCCTTTCGGCGTCTGGTTGTCAGGACGATCAGCCAAGTATGTCGAAACAGCCACATTTCCCCATGACAGATTGCAATAATCTTCTCAGATATGACAGTTATCCTCCAAAAGCTTTGAGAGAAAATGGATGAATGGTCAATTTTTAGACTGTATAGAACTGAAGTGAAGTACACTTGCATGCTTACAAGCCAATACCCTGTTGAAGAAACTTGAAGAGAAGAAATGCCCAACAAATATAATTAATAGGGTGAATATGAGAGCCAGGAACACCCACTGAGAAGCTCTTCTGGGTACAAATAAGAAAGCCCAATTTGGACATGTTGACCTGCATCATCACCTTCATTCCACTCTTGAACGACATCAAGAAAATAATAAATAAAAACTGGCATATCTTGAACAAAGGAAAAAGGACTATGGTCCATGCTTTGTTCATCTAAGAATCAATGTGATAATCTGGCACATACCAGACTGTGTCCGTTAGAGACTACAGAATCTGTTACCATCAAATGGGGCTTCACCCCTATCACTTTCCCTGTGGACATTGTAATGTGTGTCCCTTAACAAAAAATGTAAAGAAATTGACTTAAGACTCCACGACAAGTGGAGTCAAGCTAATAGTAATACAAAAAAAGTCATATCATTTCCGGAAAGGGTCATATTGGAATCCCTCATGGGCAGCCCAGGTGTAAAAATCAGACTTTTTGAACAGGAAAAATAATGGATATTCAAATTCGAAATGTATTGGGAGTGACTAAATGATTAAATCTCCTGGAATTCTCCTAACCAGCTTCACTTTGTGCAATATAACCATCTTGTGAATCTTATACACCCGGCTAAAATTCATGCAATATTGGAAGCATTGCAAGAGCTCAAATAAGACTCCAATATAATAAATATCTATGTGTTTAGATAAGACCTTCCAAATATTAACAATTGGCCAAATAAATCAACAATGTGCATCCTCAAAACAGCAGGACTCATTTTTTGGGACTGTTTGGTTAAAATATATAGCACAATAGGATTTGAAGTTATATCAAATAATTCAATCGTACTCAATAGATTAGGGGATTGAATTTGTCCTACGGGGACCCCAGGGGCAAGAAACATGTAATTTTGTTGGACTCTGTGAATAATTAAGTTCATGGAGCCCCCTGTTGTTATTTCTAACCCTGCCATGGAGCCAAGCTGTAAAAAAATAAAATCTTTCTTCACCCAGGATATCCATAAGTAATTTGAACTTCCCTTTGTGTTTTGGCTCAGTCTGCATTTACCAAACCTTTGGATTAAAAAAGAGAACTAATAGATGGGGTAAGTGCAATAAGTCACACCAGCATCTGAACTCAGGATGTGAGATCTACACAAAGAGCTCTGCAAGGATGTCTGCCAGGCTTTGCAAACCCCACTCGGTGTGGAGCAGGCCCCAATGATGAAACAGGCGCCTTGTTGGTGTGGATCCCGGTATCCAAATAAAGGGATGGCCCTACATTAGGCACTATCTAACAACTGGTCCATAAATCACAAGCAGATATAGCTCCGGATGTCATAATTTTTGCTGCATGATTTCAGCTTTGAGAGGACATATGATGGAACTATCAACCTCTCATCCACCTATTATTAATGATGGTTTATAAAATATGCATAAACAGTGTCACAATCTAATGATTACTTTAATACTTTCATAGTAAATTGCCTAGATGCTACAAATAAGATGTTTTAGCTGTATCCTGATATTGAGAATGTAGGTATATTTATAAATGTCATACGTTTTAAAACAGGCTGCTGCAGAAACATGGTCTTATAATTGTGTTAACTACTTTGATATAAGCGGGAAAAGAATCCAGTGAGCAAGCTCTTCATCCCACTACTGAACTTAGTGCAGCTGCAAAACATTCACAAACAATTACAGTTGCATTACTGATTAAGGTCTATTTAAAGGAATGAAAAATTCTCGGCAGATGGAAAGCGGTAGTTGCCTGACTAGGTTAGGTGGCCTCAGCCACCCCAGGGGTCAAATACCTGTTTCAAGCATAAAAACAAACAAAACTGGGAAGAACAAGGCAAGAAATATTTATTTCCTAAAGAGTGCTTCTATCATCAAAATCTCAAATCTCACTTTCTAAACAGCGAGTATAATTTGCATTATCTAAACCTAAATGTTGTCTAGGCAGTAATATACTACTTCCTCCCATATCATGTAATTGCCAACTGGGTATTATCTGGTATCCTAAAATCCATATCATAATTTTGAATGATCCCTGCATGTAATTGCTTGTGGATGTTAAATGACAGATGGAGCTCACTAAGAGTCCATTGTCCTTTATATTTTTAGTACAGTAATATTTTACAATTTTCACCATATAAAAAGGTAGTGCAATCAATTGAGTACCCATTAAAGTCTAATACTTTTCCCAGGTGCTCCAATAACAGGCCTTGTTTTGTCTGTCAAAAAAGGAAAGATCCAACCTTCTCTTGCCCAAAGGAGGCCTTTTATTCCTTGAACCTGAAGGAACCCCAAATTTCAAAGCCAACAGTCAATCTGTTGTAGTTGCAGTAACGGAAAGTGACTAACATTGCATAACTGTGTTGCTAGAAATGTTAATGAATATTCTGAAGGGTGTTCCATGCTAAATGAGTTGGATCCTGGCTGGAGAGGGGGCACCAATCTGACAAGCTGTTGTCATGAATAAAACGCTTATGTAAAGAGAACCACCTGCTGCCATTACTTCAGTCTGGTGACGATTCACCAGCCATCGCAGAACAATTCTTACTCTTCAACAGTAGAAGAAAATAAAGTTGGAGAAATATTTGAAGGGGTTATGCAGGTGTTTGCAGAAAATATAGAATAATTAAAAGGCTTTGTGCATAAGACCATATGAAACAAAAGGGCCATTCCATTTAGATATGGAGCAAGAAAGATACCCATAGCTATGAGGGATGAAGATAGAGATATAATGGGAAAAGGTATAATTGATCCAGTTGTAGCAGTAGAATCGGTTTCCACAGTAGTGATCACTAAAAAGGCAGACAGGAATCTGCGGTTGTGTGTGCACCTAAAGGAATCTGAATCAAAACTTTGTGGTTGATGGCTTCCCATTGCCCCGCTTTAGTGAAATGGTGTTGATGCTGAATGCAGGGATGTATTTTTCAAAGGTAGATGTAAAATGTACCTATCAACAAATTACATTTTATGAAGACTATGTTTTTGACTGCCTTCATTACATCCTATTGAGTATTCCAGTTCACATGTTTGCTATTTGGACTGTTTTTTGTAGCCAGTGTGTTTCAGAGGGTGATGACTAACAAATATCGCAATAAACAGTTCAAATGGTACACCACCAATAATCCTTTTATCCCTGAGTCCACACTCTTTCATGCTGACCAGCAGGCCTTCCATCTAGAGGCCCTCAAGCCATTTGTTATATGTCATAGAAGATGTAATACACGGTCACACAGAATACCATTGACCAAAGCCTTTCAAAATACTAATCCTCCAGGGGCAATACCATTAATCGGAAACCAAACACATACCAAATCAAACGTTATAGGATACTTTATTTTTTCATAGCATGTTATGTACTGTAAGACTCAACACCATGGACACTTCATGGATGTTACCTGGTTTTATGTACACAAGGTGCAGCACTCGACAATGTTTTACTTGAGGGATGGGTCACCAGCATGGACTATGAATACTTTGTCACTTAGCTGATTCCTTTCTTATTTTTCACGTTACCTGTGTTTTTTATGTACACAGTTCTATGGAGTGCTATACTGCCAGATAAATAATTATGTTGGATTACTTT
Source organism: Lissotriton vulgaris (assembly GCF_964263255.1). Classification (NCBI taxonomy): domain Eukaryota; kingdom Metazoa; phylum Chordata; class Amphibia; order Caudata; family Salamandridae; genus Lissotriton; species Lissotriton vulgaris. The sequence goes on from NC_141691.1 coordinate 1,481,250,395, forward strand.
GTGAGTATTTAATGGTTTCGGGTCATGGCAGGGATCACCTTGGTGGCTGATATTTTTTCACCAAGATCTGAACAATTGGAATTTATGTAACGTTTAATTTGGTATATGCTTAGTTTCAGTATATTCATATTTTCCCTGAAGATGTACTAGATCTCCAAAATGAAATGGGCACTTTAAAAAAACATTTAAAAGCCAATACAATCGGATAACTATCATTGCGACTATATGGAATGTATCAGATGTCAGAGGACTGCCTTACAAAGGAGAAACGATTTTATTGGAATGCGAATTAAAACATAAATTAACGAGGGAGGAGCTACGACAGCAAGCAAGATGGCCACGTAGTCTCTCGGCTCCGCTGACCTCCGTCTTTCGCTCGAAGATCCTGTCATTTATCCTGATATTCCGCCCCATATCCGTGTCTATGAACTAATCTGCAGTCCGATGGAGCAATCCCGAGACTTTTCCGACATTGTGGAGTGGAGTAATGTTGTGGTTTGACTTGAGGCCTAGCCCAGTCTGGAAGCCGGGGTCTCGAGTACTGGTCCAGCCGGGTCCTAGTTGAACAACAGCGGACCGGTGAGGGCGGCAGGGTCCGGTCCATGGAACTTTCGACATCTTTTGGATTGCTTTGCTGCCGATCTGCTGACTGGTCTCGTATCGAAGGTGAGGAGACGAGTTACGCCCGAGGCGGTGTGGCGGAGGTCCCTGACCCGGAGGCCTAGCGTTTGCATCGCCGGTGCCTTTGGGTTGGAGACTTGCCACGCACGAACGCATGTTGACGATCTGTCCCGCACGGTTCATTCCTGCTCCAACTAATCTTCCCCCGGGGAGGGTGACTCTCCGAGGGTATCACTATGCCTGATCTTATGCGAAACCCGGCGGAGCGGGCTAAGTGCGGCCCATCATTAGGGTTAGTGCTGGCAGCCCTCGAGGCACTTCAGGTGACTATGGAGACCCAGGTCTGGAATCTGATGTCGGCATTGGATGGAATTAGAAGATCGGGACCGGACCCTGACTTGTTGCCCGGGATACGGCGGCCAGCTCAACTCTCGACAGACACCCCAGCGGTGCATTCAGACCCGGTGCATGGAGCTGTGCCTGCCCCTACAGAAGTGGAACTGATCGAACATGCTGAGATCTGTGTATCAACTGTATGGTCGGAATCTTTGGTTTCGCAACCAGCGGAACATTTAACTGCTGTTCCCAATCTGGAAACTTTTGGTCGGAACTGTGAACTGTGCCGGATTGTGTCGCACCCCCTTCCCAGCTGGTCCATCAAGATGGAGGAGGGGAAATTTTTTTTTGCCTTTTTTGTTTCTATGGCCTTTTTTCTCTTTCGTATCCTTCCTTTTGCCTTTTCTTTTGCTTCTTCCTTTTTCGGGTCAGCGTAGTGGGTTCACTCTTCTGTCAATTATCAATTTTTCTTATCTGTGCCTATACTTTTCACAGTATTTCAGTATCATTGGGCGGGCGCTTAACTGGTGCGAACTGTGATTGTATGCTTGTTTATCCTGAATTGTATGCCTTAGCGCCACTGTCTTAAATGTGATTGACCTACTGTGGAAATCCTACTATTTTGCCCGCCCTTTATCCGACTCTGTGATATTGTATGGCACCTGATCCTTCTATTTTTATATTTTAAAATGGAGCCTTCAGAATCCTGTCATTCGCATGATATGCTTAATAGCCAGTTTTAATTGAATTTGTGGTTCATTCGCTTCCCGGGCTGCCGGCCCTGGTGGTTGTAGGCCCATATTTGTAACGGGTTGCAATACCAATAAAGGTTTTCCAAAAAAAAAACATAAATTAACTTTTTAATTGTGTAGAATGTGATTTAATGTATTCTCATATGGCAATGAGTCACAGTCTGGGAAGTCCGAGTCATGTACTGTTTTTTTCAGTATGATATACTACTTTTTATCAGAACTATAAAAGAGAACAATTTGGTGTTGAAGGAGGTGCTTTTAAAATTTGGAAAGGCTGGACTTATGCTAAGGAAAAATAAGCATAGGTTCTGTTTGGGTTATACTATTTCGGCTAAGGGAGTGAGCCCTACAAATAATTTGGTGAAGGCGATCGAGCATGCTCCTGCCCCCCAGGATAAAGATCAGGTTTGATCATTCATGCGGCTACTGGAGTACTGCTCAAAATTGTTTCAAAACTTTGCAGGCAAAAATTGAATAATTGAAAGGGTTGTTAACAAAGGAAATGACATTTATGTGGTCAGATGAACAACTAAATGCTTTTGACGATGTGAATAAGAAAACTGAAGAGGCACCAATGGTAGAGGCCATTTGTCAGAGTGAATGTGAATGCATGTTCGGAGAGGAGCAGCCCTTTTGCAGTGGTGTGGTGACAAAGAATTACTTTTATATCTCGTTACTTGAATTCACATGAGAAAAACTATGCAGTAATTGAGAAGGAGCATTAGTTGCCACATATTTGGGAGTCTTGCTTCTCAACATATGTACTGAGTCAACGTAGGTCATTTGAATGGCATACTACACTTGAACATACTTAGTACTACCCCTAAAACATATTGACACACAACACAATATGGCACAGTAAATGTGAATGCATGTGGGAGAGGAGCATTCTTTTTGCAGTGGATTGAGGACAAAGAAAAAACAATTACTTTTCGCACCTCGTTCCTTGAGTGCACATGAGAGAAACTATGCAGTAGTTAAAAAGGAGGCATTAGTGGCTACATATTTGGGAGTCTTGCTTTTCAACATATGTACTGAGTCAACTTAGGTAATTTGAATGGCACACTACACTTGAATACACTTAGTGCTGCCACTAACACATACTGACACATTACACAATATGGCTAAAGCAAATAATGCAAAACAGTACTTAACATATATAAACACCACCTTAATGACAAATTTAGAGATTCTCACAATCTGGACAAGCAGTCGCTTCCATTATTAGAGATTTTGCATGAAGACCAATCTAACACACCAGATTACTAGAATATCTGAATTATAATTTCGCGGCATAGCGGATTGTTAGGTCGTAGAATATGTGGAAGGCTTTGGAATGTGGAGCTGAGTATACCAACAGTGTATACACTTCCAGACCCATAGTTAGTTGGCTCTACCGAGTTTATTAGTGCCAACTGACAACAGTTTAGAGTATGGTGCATGTGTTTTAGTTATCCCTTGTATATTTCGACATTGCATAGCGAACTACATTCCATCTCCAGTCAGTGGCTCGTTATTGACAATGTGATGGTGTCAAAACGAACACATCTCTCTCTCCAGAGGCCAATTGATCCTCTTGAATACAGGGAAGGTAAGGATGGTACTAAAGACCCAGGCTAATGGGAAAAGAAAGAAATACTCATGAAGGTCAGGAGTTGGACGATCCCAACTGGATTCCTAGGCACAGTGTTTTGAGTCAAACTTATGAAGGTTAGGTCTCCATCTATGAGTGAGAAAACACAAACTACTTGGAGGTCTACACACAGAAGGAAAGTACTATAGACAAATACCACAGACTGAGATGTACCCTGCCTGTAGAAGCGGTGACATATTGTAACTAGCCGCAGGTGTACCACAAAATTAGCAATGGAGCCGAAGAAGAAAAGGCCACTGCGGCAGCACCACGGAGGAGGAGGACTGCATGTGTAATACAAACATGACAAAAAGATAAGCAAGAGGATAATAAGGTATATTAGGAAAGGGAACAAGTGAACCGTATAGGGGTAAAATAAAGGTAAAGGGATGAGTCAAGCCGGGTGGGAATTAATGCAAGTATCAAGGACTCACAACTATAGTGGTTGCCAGGCAAGTGAATTCAGTACGAATTGGGCCTAAATACTCTAACTGCCACTATTAACCTGGAAGAGTGACTGTGTGTGTCAGTCTTCTAGATTTTAGGGCTGCAAATCTGACTCTGTGATGTATAATTTTATGTGTAAAACAATGTAATGTCGACTGTGATATATGCCATCTCTTTCAAGTTTGCTTCTATTGTTCCATTCTTTGCACTGTGACTTGACAGTACCCCATTCCCCTCTATATGATCCCCTGGATGCAAGGGATTGGTTTAGATAGGCACCTCGTATGCAACTCTGAGATCAGTCAAGGGGCATGTACAAATAAAGTTGGTTCTCACAAATTATCTAACACTTCTTAAGTGGTAACTTTTGAATGGGAGCAGGCACAGATGTGCTGTTTACACTCTAATGTATTGCAATTTAAAACCCACTTTAAAGGTGAAGTTGGATTTTAAGTTACAATTCTGACAATTACACTTTTAATAAGTTGGCATTCATGTGTACCACCATTTATGCATTCTGCAGGTGTCCTGGGTCATATAACGGTGCATAACTCTGCTGTTGGAGTTTGTGTATTCCCTCCAGTCAGTAGCACAAAGTGGGATTAGATGTGCACAGGATGAGCCATCCTGTTAGGATGAATGGGGAGGGACTGCACCCAGCCTCGCTTACAGTTTAAAGGGCTTTGCCTCCTGCACACACAGAGGAATACCAGACCTGCTCTCCCTTTTGCCACAGCTAATAGTTTGGAGCCTTGACAGGAGAAGAACTTTATAGAATCAGATGTGAGGGTAGGACAGAGAGACCCACCACACAAAGGGTGGCACCAGGTACAAATATTGGACATTCAGAGCCACTCTTCAGAACACTCTTGGACACAGTTGGAAGATACAGAAGAAGGACTGCCCTGCCGCCAGATGACTGCCTTGATACTTGAATGTCTGCTTTGTTGTCTGAGGAGGAAGATTTGACCTGCTTGTCTTCATCCCAGGCTACCCACAGTGACTTTAAGGGTCAGTTCGCTGAACTCCTCCGTGACCTACAGAGACACAACAAGCCTCAGAGGCTTCCCTGCATCTGCCCATGTGACCTGCTGCAACAGGACCCATCTGATCCCTGCTGCTGGCCTCTGCTGGAGTGGGAGCTAATCACCAAGAGGTGTCCCCCAGGTCCTGGACCCTTGGCTGGATTCAGAGAGTACTCCTCTTGATGCTACTCAAGGATTCATTGAGATCTATGCAGCTAAGTGATGCCTGACGCATGATCTTGCATCGCAGCATCTCGTAACCCCTGATTGGCAATTTCATCTGAACCAATGAAGTGGGACGCAACTTGACACAGGACCTCACATTGCAGTACCTCACAGCTCCTAAGTGGCAACTTCACTTGAACCAACACACCTTGATGCAGACCAACACAGGAACTGACATTTCAACACCAAGGACTCCAAGGTGCAACTCACACCGGCCGAACTCTAACCTGTACCTGGTCTGGGCTCCAGTGTGGTCAGCCAGAATTTGTGACATTGTCATGGTAATACACAACCAGATACCAGCAGTTGACGCTTTCTGTTTATAGAAGCAATTTTCACTTACAATTTTAAAAATCAATAGTTCTGGTTCTACTGATTGAATATTTGTCATTCTGGTATCATTTATATTCATTAGCATTTATTCTATTTTCAAAATGGTATGGGATTTTACTTGTGTTGTGTTTTCACTGCATAACTACTTTACACACTGCCTCTAAGTTAAGCCTGACTGCTTTAGTAACAAGCTATCACAGGGTTAAGCATGCGTCAATGTATTGACTATTTTGGTTCACAATGATTGCGGTAGTTGCCTAAGTGGGGCTTCCATCTAAGCATGGGCGGAAAATCCGTTTCGCTCGCGGATTTTGCGGATTTTCGGTAAATTCGCAATCCGCGAGATTCGCGAATCTCCCGCAAAATCCGCAAATCCGCGAGCAGCGGATTTTATGGCTTGCTCGCACTGTTCGCGTGAGTTCGCGGCTTCCCAGTACAACTTCGCGCCCCGCGAATAAGCGCAAAATTGCAGAAATACGATCTTAGCAAAACTGAAACTACTTACCAGGTTCAAAAGTTCAGGCTCATCATTAGTAGCCATTTCCTGTAGTGCTTCCTGAGGGGCCCCTCCAGAGTTCAGTTGCAACTATTATGTGACCCTGCTCTGAACCTCAGAATAGTTACACATATGCCACAAAGGTCCTGAATTACAGCTAAGGGAGACAAGCAGGAGCCAAGCTGGAAGTTCAAATCCATTAATCAGCCCCTAATTCATTATTGTCAGTTGGGGCAGGGCAGGTGTTGTAACTAATTTTGCAATAATGAAAGCACTTAGCAAGTGCAAAAGATCACTAATCAGGAAGCACTAAGGAAGCAGGTGCCAGCTAAAAAAATATTCTGTGACACATTAATCAGCCCCAAATTAATTCAGGTCACTTGAGGCAGGGAAGGTGTGCTTGCTTTGCCACAATAATGTACACTGACTGGACAACCAGAGGGTGCTGTGATGAAACAGAGGGTGGCATGGGTGGGCCAGAGGGTGGCATGAGTAGTCAGAGAGTGGCAGTGGTGACAGAGAGTGGCAGTGATGAAGAAGAGTGTCCCAAACAGGCTGGACACGTAGAAACAACAAGTTCGCTAAACTTGCGACCCGACAGGTAAGTTCGCGTTTGCGAAATTGTACAAAACCCTCGCGAACTGGCAGAAACCCGCGCGAACACACACAAAAAAAACTGCAAATTCGCGAGAATTCGCGGATTTTGCGAATTGCGAGTTCGCAAATCCGCAAAATTCGCGAACGCGAGATTCGCAAAATTCGCCCATGCTTACTTCCATCTCCCTCAACCAATAACCCAATTTCTTACAGTGACCATCAGCCTGGGGATGGTACGTGTAGGTGTGTATTGTAATACTCCTAAGTGCTGTAGTTAAGCCTTCCACTACTATGCAATAAACTGGGATCCTCGATCAGTGAAAATAATCAATCAATCAATCATAACACTTGTATAGCGCGCTACTCACCCAGAAGGGTCTCAAGAGGCTTGGGGGAGGGGGGCCGCTACTGCTCGAGCAGCCAGGTCTTGAGTTGTCTCCTGAAGGTGAGGTGGTCCTGGGTCAGCCAAAGGTGGATGGGGAGGGAGTTCCATGTCTTGGCCGCCAGGTAGGAGAAGGATCTGCCTCCAGCCGTGGCTCTTCGGATGCGTGGTACGGCGGCGAGGGCGAGGCTAGTGGATCGTAGCTGGCGGGTGGGCGTGTGGAAGGTCAGGCGGTCGTTGAGGTACTTGGGGCCCAGGTTGTGGAGAGACTTGTGTGCGTGGGTGAGGAGCCTGAACGTGATCCTCTTGTTGACGGGGAGCCAGTGCAGGTTCCTCAGGTAGCCGGAGATGTGGCTGCGTCGAGGGATGTCTAGGATGAGTCGGGCGGAGGCGTTCTGGATGCGTTGTAGTCTTTTCTGCAGCTTGGCTGTGGTTCCGGTGTAGAGGGTGTTTCCGTAGTCCAGCCGGCTGGTGACGAGGGCCTGGGTGACCGTCTTCCTGGTTTCGATCAGGATCCATCGGAAGATCTTGCGGAGCATGCGGAGGGTGTGAAAGCATGAAGAGGAGACGGCGTTGACTTGTCTGGTCATCGAGAGGGAGGAGTCCAGGATGAAGCCCAGGTTGCATGCGTGGTCTGTCGGCTTGGGGGCGGTGCCCAGGGCTGGGGGCCACCAGGAGTCGTCCCAGGCGGTGGGTGATGGCCCAAGGATGAGGACTTCCGTCTTGTCTGAGTTCAGTTTCAAGCGGCTGTTCTTCATCCACTCGGCGACGTCTTTTATCCCTTTGTGGAGGCTGGTTCTGGCGGTGTCGGGGTCTCTGGTGAGGTAGAGGATCAGCTGGGTGTCGTCAGCGTAGGAGATGATGTTGAGGTTGTGTTGGCGTGCGATGGCTGCGAGAGGTCTCATGTAGACGTTGAAGAGGGTGGGGCTGAGTGATGATCCTTGCGGGACGCCGCAGATGACTTCGGTGGCCTCGGAACGGAACGGGAGGAGGCGGACTCTCTGTGTTCTTCCAGCGAGGAACGAGATGATCCACTTCAATGCCTTCTCTTGGATGCCGGTGTTGCTGAGGCGTTGGACTAAGGTGCGATGGCAGATAGTGTCGAACACGGCAGAGAGGTCCAGGAGGATGAGTGCGGCTGTTTCCCCGTTGTTGAGAAGGGTTCGGATGTCGTCGGTGGCTGCGATGAGGGCGGTCTCGGTGCTGTGGTTGGCTCTGAAACCGGACTGCGAGGGGTCGAGGGATCCATCTGTCTTGAGGAAGGCGGCAAGCTGTCTGTTGGCGATCTTCTCGATGACTTTGGCAGGAAAAGGGAGGAGCGAGATGGTGCGGAGGTTCTTGAGGTCGGTGGGGTCCGCTGTTGGTTTCTTCATTAGGGCGCTGAGCTCGGCATGCTTCCAGCTCTCCGGGAAGGTGGCGGTGTCGAAGGAGGTGTTGATGACGTCTCGGAGTTGGGGTGCGATGGTGGAGTCGGCCTTGTTGTAGACGTGGTGGGGGCAGGGGGCAGTCGGAGATCCGGAGTGGATGATGTTCATCGTGCGGGCTGTGTCTTCGGTGGTCACTGCGGTCCAGGTGCGGAGGGTGGCAGTGGGGTGCGTTGGTTCGATGGTTGGTAGCGAGGATGGTGTGCCGAAGCGGGGGTGATGTCGTTGTTGTCGGCGCGGGGGTTGGAGAACTCTTTGACGATGCTGAAGAGTTCCTTGCTGTCATGGGCGTTGTTGTCTAGTCGGTCCTTCAGTGATTTCTTCTTGGTGGTGTGGATGAGCTGGTGGTGCTTGTGAGTCTCGTGTTTGAGGGCGGTCATGTTGTCAGTGGTCCGGTCGAGGAGCCAGGCTTTCTCGAGGGTACGGCAGGTCTTCTTGAAGTCCTTGAGTTCGTCGGTGAACCAAGGGGCCTTCTTGCTTCTCGGTTTGCTGGGAGGGTTCTTTAGTGGTGCGAGGTCGTCGGCGCAGGGTGTCAGTCATTGTGTGAAGTTGCGGGCTGCTTCGTTGGGGTCCGGTGTGCTGGTAGGTGGGTTCTGGCTGAGGGAGGCGGTGAGCTGGTCGGCGGTGATCTTGCTCCATCTTCTGTGGGGAGCCTGTTGCGGGTGGTGGTGCGTGGTGGTTTTTCTGAAGCTGAAGTGGACGCAGCTGTGGTCGGTCTAGTGAAGTCCGGTGGAGTGGCTGAAGGTGATGTTCTTGCTGGATGAGAAGACGGGGTCAAGCTTGTGGCTGGCGTAGTGGGTGGGGGTGTTGACCAGTTGCTTGAGTCCGAGATTGGCGAGGTTGTCCAGCAGGGTGACGGTGTTGCGGTCCTTGTTGTTCTCCAGGTGGAAGTTGAGGTCCCCTAGGAGGATGTAGTCGGCGGAGGGGAGGGCTTGTGGGCTGATGAAGTCCGTGATGTCTTCGCTGAATTGTGTGCATGGTCCCGGGGGTCTGTAGATGAGGGTGCCTCTGAGGGTCGTCTTTGGGTCGGTGTGAATCTGGAAGTGGAGGTGTTCAGCGGCGGTGTAGGTGTCGTCGGCGTCGGTCGTGATGTGGATGGTGTTCTTGTGGACGATGGCGATGCCTCCTCCGGTCTGGTTGACGCGGTCCCTCCTGATGATCTTGTATCCATCCGGATGGCGATGGCGATGTCAGGGGCTGAGGAGGCGTTCATCCATGTTTCAGTGAGGAAGGCGACGTCTGGTGATGTTGTGTCGAGCAGGTTCCAGAGTTCGACGGCGTGTCTTTGGACGGAGCGGGTGTTGAGCAGGATGCACTTGAGGTCGCTGCTGGGGTTAGGCTTGGCGGGCGTGGTGCATGTTTGGAGGGAGGTGAACTTGCAGGTAGTGCAGGTGAAGGGTCCGTGGAAGCGTTTCGGGGTGGCCCGGCAGCAGGTGGGGTTCCGGCCGGCATTGAGTGCGTTGAGGGCGGCGGCGTTGTAGGTCTGTCGGGTCATCTTGTATCGTCGGTGGGGGCCAGGGGTCCTGGCGCTGGGCGTGGTCCAGGCGCGGACGGGCGCAGACGGGCTTACCTTTGGCCTGCCTTCGGCGCACAATCGGTGCGCCCGCTGCGCGTGACCGCTGCGCGTCCACGCGGTCGCCATTTATTAGGTAATCCATGTAACATCACTACCTCTCTTTTAAAGATAATGGATACAGAATGAGCAGTGGTAAATCTCTTAAAATGACCATGTTTCATAAAATAGTCTGCTGTAAATTAACCTACTGCATTTCATTCTGAAGGGTTCCGATCTTTGACAAAGTCCATTCAATATCTGGGACCAAGATTGTTGAGGAGCAGGTTATGGCTGTAAAATTCTCACTGGTTTCATTCTTAAGCTTTTAGTTTCAGCACATACTAGACAGTGCTTAACATGATCATCAATATGGTTTCTGAGATCCGGCCCTGAAACTGTGTTTTGTGTCTTTCTTATGCCTATTTTCCCTCTGATTTGAGAGGCTTGTTTTGAGATGACTGAAAAGTTGGGAAACTACTGATAAGTTGAAGTTCTTCTCCTTACCTACCTAAGGCATCAGCCTTTCCATGTAAATTGCCCAGCTGGTAGCTGACTACATAGTAAAATCCAGGATAGAACATTGAATGGACTTAAGGAATCCTATTTTTTTTTATCTCTCCAAAGGCTTATTCTATGCTGAGAACAGAAAAAAGTCAATTTTTTGTCACTTGCTCAAATTATCCATGCTATAAGATAATTTTAGAGAATCTCATTCGGGCTAAATATATCCTTACTCCCAGTCTCTCTGTTATCTAAACACTGAACATAGTTATATGTAAAAATATCTCATTTAAATAAAATTATTTTCTTATACAAAATATCTTCACTGTGATTCTTGTTATTAAGAAAGTACATTAATGCATATAAATGCTAAATAAACTTCATCCATCAATAAAATTAAATATACACATCATCAAATAAGTTAAAAACAGATATCATAAGATTCTCTAGTCTGTTACAAATTACAAGTTGTCGACGCAGCGATTCTGTGGATAAGACTTGATAAATACCACCTTCTGCAGGGTAAAGTATTTACAACTGAAGTTTATCTAAAACAAATATAAGATTAACACAGTTACACTTCAAATAGGCATGTTTACATACACAATTTCAGTGTTATATGGGTCACTAGTACTTCCAACTCATCACTCCTCTTCAATCATCCACTAACCTCACACAAAATTACTGTTCGTAGCCTACAACGCATAATTAATCACCAGAATCGGACTGTATAAACTAGTCTTCATTGGAGCACTGACATATATGTTTTGCTTATTCATCATTCATGCAGTCTCTTTAGTTGTGTCATTCATTCTTAACTCCTTTCTACTAGCTACACATCACAACTTTCTGATGTGTTTTAAATACTGTTACCTTCAGCCTGTTGATTAGATCCACCGCCTTCCTTAAATTGTTCTGGATGGTCTATAGGGGTATTATTCTCTAAAATAAAATGTATACCCTAGTAAGAACCCCTATTGTGGTAATTATACATGCTACATACCAAATAGGCCAAGCTGCATAGTTTCATCAACTTACATCATCTAGGGTCCTAATGGATTCACTAATTTAGAATTTAATTCGCACTTCCACTTGTTGGCAAGAGTTAAACTCCTCCAAAGGGTTTTAGCAGAGAAATCACCGTATTAAAAAGGAAATGTATACTTATTAGTATATTATTTCTAAGGGACCTCGATTACCACCATTATACCTTATGTACTATTATATTCTTACCTTGGTATGGCACTCCTAAGTAGTTCCACACAGAGTCCCATTAAATTTGTTGTGTCATGGCAAGGCCGCTCTCAGAAATTCTTAATACCTCAGCTTTACAGGAGCAATTCCTCTGTTTTCCCTCATGTTCTGTTAGGGTTATTATAAAATCAAATGATGTGTGTGAGTCCTGTGTCACCATACCATGCATAACACGAGAATGCCATAGTGGTCACTATTAATTTCTATGGACTGAGTTACAATTTATGAATCTTAATTGAGTGTTGTATGTTTCCCTGTCATAACCATGCTAGCGGTCCCTTGTAGCTCGAGTGTCTCATTTGCATTGGCGAAACAAGCCTTGTAAATTTCAAATATATCACTCCTGGTGTTTCACTAACTCCTTTATTCACTTTCTATGAGATACTGGTAAACCATTTAATAGCAGTCGGTCTATCCTTATTCATTTTTTTTTTTTATATTTTTTATTGCAAAGTCATATAGGTATTTTCAATCACAGTACATAATTGCGCCTACAACCCTGAGGCCGGCTTGCATTATATTGTACGTATGATCAAGTACAGATATTCTAGCATTCCCCAACTGTTGAGGCATTATTGGTCATTTCGGATACCTATTCATAAGGAGCAGATACAATATATACCGAAATACAATTTGCATTTTGTGTTTTTTATATAACTAATAAACTCCACACATAAGTCAGTATGTCAACAATTTATACATGGTTTGTTATCTGGTATCGACGCTGCCCTGTGAGAGATCAGTTCTGCAAGTCTCACTAAGTTACATCCTGCCTGCACAACCCCCGTCACTAAACCTCGTTGCATTGAAACCAACCCCGCACCCCTCACGTGTAGTGCCCTCCGTTGTCCTTGACCCCTATTCAGCGTCCTCCTCATCCCAAGAGCTATCAAGGTCCTCCTCCTGCAATGGCTCACAAATATCCCCTCTGTACTTGTTCCATGGTTGCCAAACCCCATTCCATTTACGCGGATTATCTCTTTGTTTGTATACTGCCCTTTCCGTCAACATGAGCATATCCATGTTTCTGCTCCATTGTGCCAAGGTGGGGAGTTCCGCTGCCCCCCATTTTTGTACAATGTCCCGTTTGGCCGTCATGAGGCCTATTGTGGTCCATATCCTCTCATAAAATGTGAGATCTGTAGGTCCCCATACATTCAATAGACATACACGTGGGTCCAGTGTTAGTGAGGTGTTAAGTGTTTGAGCGATAGTGCGGAGTACCCGCTGCCAGCAGCCAACAATACGTGTGCAGCTCCAAAGTGTGTGTATGAATGTGCCCTCTTCCCCGCAGCCCCTGAGACAACAGGGATGGTCTGCCCTCGGCAATTTGTGTAATGTAGTTCTGGTATAGTACACCCTATGTAGGATTTTAAGTTGTACCAGGCGGAACTTAGATGATATGCCAGCCTCACGCGGGGACGCAATGGCAGCGTTCCAGTCGGAGTCATCGAAGTCTCTGACCTCGTCCACCCATTTGTCCTTCAACTTCACCAGTGGGTCTGGTAAGTTATTAATAAATTTGCGATATGTTAAGGAGGTTGCGCCTTCCTGCATGAAGTCCGTGAGCAGACGGTCCTCCAGCGGGGAGGACGCTGGTGGTGTCACATTCGGTGGGATCGCCGCCTGAAGGGCATGTCTGATTTGTATATACCTATACAGCTCATTATCTCCCAGGTCGTACTGGTCCTGAAGGGACGCAAACGGGATCACGCCCTCTCTAGTCCACATGTCCCCCACCGTTGATATCCCAATGTTATCCCACTGAGTGAAGCCCTTAGTGCGCCGTAGGTGTCCCAATGCCTTAGTGTCCCACAGTGGTGTGAGTTTCGTGATGGTCCCTTCCCAGTGTAGCTTCGCTTGCGCCTTGTACCATAGCTGTACGGTATGTTTGGTGGGTCCTATAAGTTTTGCCGCTGTGCCCCGGTGATACAGAGGTGCTAGTAAACTGTTGGTGCCTAGTTGTGCCCTGTCTGACTTGAATGCTGGGTCGTCCTGCGGGGCGTGTACCCACTGGTTGAGGATCTTGAGTTGGGCCGCCCAGTAATACAACTGCATATTAGGCAGTGCAATTCCGCCATCGTACCAGCTTCTGTCAAGTTTCGTGTGAGAAATTCGGGCTGGTCGGTTTCCCCAGAGCAAACTCGATATCAGTGCAGTTACCCTCTGGAGGAAACTGGCGGGTACTACGTTTGGGGCGTTTTCAAGTACGTATAGAAAGCGCAGTAGCGCCATCATTTTAAATATTGCTGCTCTGCCCAGCAATGTTAATGGAAGTTCCTTCCAGTGTTGCACATCATTACGTAGTCGAATTAGAGGGGGTTGCAGATTGAGTGTGGAAAAATCAGTGGCGTCTCGAGTGACATGTATTCCTAGGTATTTAAAGGAAGAGTGAGCCACCTCCAGCGGGCAGGATTCCGGCAGGGGCGGGAGCGGCCCTCTGAGCTCAAAGAGTATCGATTTAGACCAGTTGATAGTGTAGCCGGACACTCGCCCGTGTGAGTTGCATATTGCTAGGAGGTTCGGAAGGCTATTCTCTAAGTCTGTGAGGTATATCAACATATCGTCCGCGTATAGGGACACTCTGTCTTCCCAGTGTTGATCCCATCTAATCCCCCTCAGAAGCTGTGTACTCCGAATAGTGACTGCCAGCGGTTCTAGGACCAGTGCGAAGAGGAGGGGTGAGAGTGGGCAACCCTGTCGAGTCCTCGTCCCAGTCGTATGTCACGCAACGTGTGCCCATTCGCCACTACCCTGGCCACTGGGTCTTTGTATAGCAACCTGATCCAAGAAATAAAGGTGGGCCCAAACCCCATGCGAGTGAGCACCGCGAAGAGATAGCTCCATTCTACCATGTCAAACGCCATTTTGGCGTCGATTGACAATATTGCTGCTGGTTCTTTCAACAGTGGGATTCTCGCCCAAACTCCGTGCACCCTACGCAGATTCAAAGCCGTGCTTCTATGTGGCATAAAGCCGGATTGGTCCGGGTGGATCAGCTGACCTAAGCACGGCATAAGCCTGTTCGCCAGCACTTTCGCTATTATTTTGGCCTCCAGGTTCAGGAGCGAGATAGGTCTATAGGACTTACAGTCCCTAGGCGGTTTACCCGGTTTCGGGATGGCGACTATGGTTGCCATCCGCTGGTCCGGGGGCAGCTTACCCTTTTCTCTACTCTCCTCATACATCTGAAGTAGGGGTTCACTCAGGGATTCCGACATGGTTTTAAACCATTCAATGGGCACCCCGTTAGGGCCCAGAGCCTTACCCGAGTGGAGGGAGTTAATTGCCAACTGAATTTCAACAGCTGTTAAGGGGGGGTCGAGGTCCTTCGCCTCCTCCCCTGTCAGCGCCGGCAAAGGCACACAGTCGAGGGCGGTCCGGGCCTCATCCTCCGTCACTACTACTGTCGGGGTGTATACTTCACTAAAATGGTCGGCCAATGCATCCACAATTTCCTCCGGTTGGGTGTGTGCTATGCCATATGCGTCAGTGATTTGCAGTATGTTCCTGCCTCCCCCCTGTTTCCTGTCCAGCCACGCTAGGAGTTTACTGGCTTTATCCCCAATATCGTAGATTCTGTGTTTAGTCGCGGCGATGTCCGCCATGGTCACACGCCTCAGATGGTCGTTGAGGCGGCGTTGGTGTATCTGCAAGGCGTGCAGTGTGTCTTCAGATGGGTCAGCCATATGGGCGGTGTTGGCCCTCTCGAGGCCCAACTCCAGCTCCAAAGCTTCTCTCCTTTGTACTCTCTTGTGGTTTGTTATTGCCGCAATAGCCTGTCCCCTGAACACTGTTTTGTATGCTTCCCATAGTATTGAGGGGGAGGCTACCGAGGACTGATTCTCTACAAAATATAGTCGGGTTGCTTTCTTCAGGTCTTTACTAATTTTAGGGATTTAGAGATACCCTGGAAAAATCGGATAGACCCTCTTACGTTTGGTGCCTGTACTAGACATGGTCAGAGTGATCGGCGAATGATCCGAAATACCCCTCGGCTGTATCCTTGCTTCGTCAATGTTAAGGAGGCCGTTTCCTAATGTGAGAAAGTAATCTATCCTTGAGAGGCTATTGTGTGTTGCCGAGTAGTAAGTGTACTGCTGCTGTTCCGGGTGTAGCAGACGCCACACATCCACCAATCCCTGCGCTTCTAGAAAATTCTGGAGTTTGCTAGGTCCATCTGTGTGTGTTCGTGTGGGCAACCGATCAAGGGTATTTGTGAGCGTTGTGTTAAAGTCTCCGCCTATGAGTAGTTCTCCTTCAGGGAGGTCTAATAGGAACTTGCCGAGGTCCGGCAGCGCCACGGCTTGCAGCGCCGGCGGAATGTAAACGGAGACCACGTTTAGTAGCCTACCCTCCCACTGGCCATGTACCGCTGCGAAGCGGCCCTGGTCATCTATCTTCGTGGATTTCACTATGTATTGGGAGGACTTTCGCTGCAATATGCCTGTGCCACGTGACCCTGAGGTGAATTCTGCGTGCACTATCATGCGGTATCCTCGCCTATCCAGAGCCCGTGTGGCTGCCCCCACCAAGTGTGTTTCTTGCAAAAGAACCAGGGCGGGTCCCTGTCTCTTAATTCCTTGTAGCACCAGGCCCCTTTTGATCCTATCGCCCAGGCCCCTAACGTTCCAGGACATAATTTGCAGTGGGTCCGGTGGGGTGTGACTATTTACCCTGGCCATAGGAATCGCTGGTGGTGGGGCCCGAAAAGCGGGGCCTTCTCGCCTCGAGGGAGGTGTTGTGAGCGGGCATGCACAAAGCAGGTGCGACGCTATCGTACCCATTGCTATTTGGCCTCCCCAGTGACATGTGATGCAGTCCGAAGGCAGTGTCATACCAATCAGCATTACCAATCAGTGTGCTAAAACCATAACTTGTAGGACCAAGTGGTCCCGAACTTTAACCATCCCCTTACCCCTACTCACCCCCCACCCTGCCCCCCTAGTTCATAGACTCAAAACTGCCCGCCCCCCTAACTGAGCAGAGTGCATGTCCCAACCCCAAAATATTGTACTTGCGCGTCGGGGTGAGGGACTCTCTGCAGTCAGCGGTCTCTCAGTCTCACCCCCGGAGGTCCATCACCCAGTGTCCAATGGCGGGTGGCATATGAGTAGCACAATAAGTCTAGTAGATTGCGATAACCTGGAGATCATTGATCTTCGTTGTCTTCCTGACCGCCCTCGTCTCTTAGGGGCGAGCTGCTCTCCGGGCCCCCTCCCGATGCCTGGGATTCCGGATGTCGCCCTACATTACGGCCCTTTGGATGTCGGTTGGTTCGCCGAGGGTGAGGACCCGGCCTCCATCCCTCCAGCCAGTCTTGCACGGAATCAGGGGTGTCAAAGAAACATGTTTTATTTTCTGCTAACACCCTGAGCCTAGACGGGAAGAGCATGGAATATGGGATCTCCCGTGTCCTGAGTTCTTTCTTTACCTCGAAGAAGGTTCTTCGCCTGCGTGCGACATCCGCCGTATAATCGGGGAAGAAAGCCACAGTGGAGTTCTGAAGTCTGATGGGGGGGGATGTCCTGGCTGCCTGCAAGATGGCATCCCGGTCTCTGAAATTGAATAGTTGGGCAACTATAGGCCGCGGGGACGCTCCTGGTTTCGGTTGACCACCTGGTACACGGTGAGCCCTCTCCACGGAGAAGAAAGTGGACAGTCCTTTTGGCTTGAGTTCATTCGTGATCAGACTCTCCACATACAAGTCCATGGCTCTCGTGCCTTCCGACTCCGGCACCCCAATAATACGGATGTTGTTCCGTCTAGAACGCCCTTCTTGCTCATCGAGCTTCTCACGCAGTACCTTGTTGTCCGTTGCCAACTTCTCCATTGCCTGCTGGAGTTCCGAGACATCCTCCATGAGGGATTTTGTGACTACTTCCATAGCGTTGACTTTCTCCGACATTTTGTGGAGGTCAGCTCTGAGCAACGTTACATCTGTTGAGATCGAGCCCACTGTCGTCTGTAGCTGAGCCAGTGCCTGCATTACGTCGTCCAATGTTACCTTCTTTCCTCCCGGGGCATCTGCAGATTTGCCCCCATCTCTTTCCCCGTCGTGGGGGAGGTAGCTGGCTTGTCGTAGGCATAGCGTTCAATGCGGGTCTGCGTGGTGCCGCTCTTCGGTCCTTTCCCCGCCATGCCTTTGGTCTTCGTAGCTTTCGGGCCTTTCCGCTACAGCTTGTTCGGATCACCTCACCCGCAATGGTCGTGGAGTGTTGGCACCCTTGCCCATGTGTGTGCTCGATTAGGGAGCTTCTTTGCTGTCCACCGGCACCGATGGGCTGATCCCCACCAGGCCCCGGAGGGCCATACCGTTCTTGTGAACCGGGTGCAGTTTGTAGAGTGTGTTCCTGCCCGCCAACCGGGCACGGGTAGGTCGGTCCGCAGGGCGAGTCACGCTAGCGGTCTGTTGGTGCGCACTGCCTTCACCGTTCAGAAAATGGCGGCTGTCCTTTACAATCCTGAGCTCCCCTCCGCGTGCGGCCGCCACTCATGCGTTATACGGGTCCGGCGGAGGCGGCGGCCGAGGTGTGCCGATGCCGTCGCTCCACCTCTGATTGTAGGCAATGCCCAATCGGTCTGCGTGGTTACTGGGTTCCGGCCGCCATTCACAACGTGCGGGCACTTCCGGCGCAGGTCCCCCGGAGCGGCCTCACTTCCTGTCGGGCTAGTTGATCAGGGAAGGTCCCGGCTCAGATGGTCGGAGTAGGCCAGTCCGCAGCTCCGACGGAGCTCGGTCTCCAGGCGTCGGATTTGAACGCCGCTTTCCGCCACTTACACCGCCCGGTCCTGGGCTCTGGTTCCCTCCTGCAGGGCTTGAAAAATGTGACGGATTATGAGCCGGATAGTCGGAGAGGCCGCCTTAACCGCGGAGCCTGTCCCTTATGCTGTCGCCATCATCGGCTGCTAGCCACGCCCCCCTTATTCATTTTTTTTAAATGCATCCGCCCGCTATTGCTGCATTTTAAGAGCACAAAACATTTTAATACGACCCATTTCTTAAAATTAATTATCTCAACTACTGTTATTATGAATATTTTCCCCAGTATTCTATGCTGAGCCCATTCCAGAAACAACCTCTAGTTAGACAATTTTCTTTTTATCACCAATAGTTAACGCCCAATGATGTCGGAGTTCAGGAATATTAAAGCATACAATGAGTTACATCTGTTATCAGGTCGGTGTGGGACAGGATAGCTCCAATAGTGATAGATGATACACCCGTCTTAGAAATAAAGGGTAGTGTGAAATTTGGAAGCCTCAAGATAGACCCATGCATGCATTCTTTCTTAAGTGTTTCAAATGTTTCATCTTGTTCTTTACCCCAACTAAAAAACCTCCTTCTCATGTCAGCTAAGAGATGGGGCATACAATCTTCGAAAAGCTGGGATTAAACTGGCTATAAAAAAAATGTATTCGAAGAATCGCTGAATATCCTTGACAGTTCTAGGCACCGGCTATTGCCATACAGCTTTGACTTTGTCCATATCCCTATTCCTTCTTGCAAAATCTAAAACCTAAGGAAAATAACCTCTAGTACTTCAAATAAACATTTTTCTACTATGGCAAATAGTGAATGTACCCTTAAGCATCTTAGTACCTCTTAGACATGTATTTGGTGTGCTTCTAATAACTCCTAAAATATCAAAATGTTATCAATGTAGATAGTAACATATGAGTCTAAGAAATCTCAGAAAATATATTTCTCTAAATTTTGAAAGGTTTTGGGTGCATTGTGTATCACAGAGCATTAGCAAATAATCAAAGTGTCCATATCTGGTGTTGAATGCAGTCTTCCACTCATTCCATTGTTGCATAGGTACCAAAATGAAATCTCCAAGGTATATCTTTAAAAATATCATTGCTGACTTAATTTGAACTAAGGTGTCTGGGATTAAGGGACTGGGGTATCTGTTTTTGGATTGTTACAGTACTGAGTTCTCTGCACCGGATGCCCTTGGGTATCTCTTCGGGGTCACCTTTGGACCCTTTACCACATAAAGTGTGAAAGGAGTTGGGAACAGAACTATTCCCTACTCTCCGCCTTATCTGTAAACAATCTCTTATTAGTGGAATAGTACCAACAGGGTGGATAAAGGTTTGGTAACCCAACTATTAAAAAAAGCAACTCTGGATCCAGACTGCCCTAAAAATTATAGGCTGATCTCCCTGCTACCTTTTCCCGCAAAGATTGTAAAACGCTTGGTCAGTAGTGCTCTCTCTAAATACCTATAAACCAATGGAATCCTAGAGGATGTGCAATTTGGTTTCCGACCAGCTCATGGTACAGAGACGGCTTGAGTGACTGTGATGGACGAGCTTCGTATGTGTACAGACAGAGGTCAAGCGGTGGTTTCAAATCTGCTTGACCTGTCTGCCGCATTCGATACGGTCAATCACGCCACTCTTTTGGAGAGTCTTAAAGAGGTGGGAATAGCAGGCATGGGTCTAAGATGGTTCCAATTCTTTCTCTCAAATAGGAGACAGGCAGTGGCGCTTTCCCCCTATCAGTCGGACTTTACTGATATCCTGCATGGCTTTCAGCAGGGCTCTGTGCTCAGCCCTATCCTAATTAATATTTCTATGAAACTTTTAATTGCTGTTATAAAGTTACACAATATTAATATTGTAAATTATGCGAACGATACCCAACTTATTCTCTCCTAAAAGGGAGAACAGCCCGCACCGTTGGAGGTATTTCATGAGTGTCTTCGAGATACTGCCCAATGGCTGAAGGAGAATTTGCTTCAGTTTAACTCGGAGAAAACCGAGATTCTCCATGGTCCTGATCCAGCGTTCATATAGAAAAACTGTCTCACTTACACAATCTATTACCTCAGAACTCACCATTAATTATGAAACACTCAAACAGGCCCATAACACCAATGAGACAATTTTTGAGCAACTGAATCTTGTGGTTTGATTTATAAACTATTCACATTATATCTATATTATTATTTACAAACTGCAGTTTTCATCTTTTACCATGGACTTAAACAATTGTCATATTTTAAATCAAACCATTTATGGCTATTGGATCAACTGATAGTAACTAGACCATGAATAAACAAGACCAGCTTGTCTTTTGGAATCTAATTTTTATTGTCTTTATTCTTCATATAGAAAGAGCATTTACGTTTTGAAAATCTTTATTATCAAGCAAATGAGAAAGCAGCATTTTATTAGGCAATGAATTATTAAACTGACATTTATTAAAGCAAGATCAGAAACATGAAATATTAGCAAATAACAGTTTCCATACCCTATTTCTATTTCCCTGTCTATTTCTCACTTCACCTGAAAAGAAGAATATTAATTATTGTCTGCTGTCCTTACATGCGCCAAGAGTCCATCAGCACGTCATTCAGGAATCGGGAAGCAAGAGCCATTTGCCCTGCTCATGATGTCAGGTTTTATACCTTTTCCCTATCTAAAACTTTCTACATTCTACATTCTTTCAACGAAATCCTGTTCTTTCATTGGTTGACCCATGTCAGTCCACCATTAGGTCATCTTTGAATTTTACCAAGTCCGGGTTTCACATAAGCCCATTGTCTCTTTCTTCCGTGACATTTAGCTTCCTCAAAAGTGTATCTTTTCTTTCTTTGAGTACTGTACTTTTTACTTCCTATTCTTGGCATTAATCATGGATCCTGTCCTTGGGCCTTTTCTCCGAGAGCACATTTTATTCAAGCAAAAAGTCTTTTTCTTTTATTAATAATGTTCTATGCAGCAAAAATCTCCATTACATAAATGCAAGGCTCCACTCTGGACAAGGTTTCTTTCACGTCTGCATCTCTGTCAGCCATATTTTTCCGAGCCACTTTTTAGGCTTCACTTTGGAAACTATTATTAAACAAACACAAGACATCAATTAATTAAAGAATTGAGACCTATTCTGTTACCCGCCCCCTTCTAATAATTAACCAGGTTAGCCGAAGCACGAGTATGCAGCAATATATTTACTTTTTTTCTTCAGGATCTGCACGAACTCCAAAGGCTTTTGTCACAAAAGACAGAACTTAAGCACATATTATAAGCACATGCCATTAGTTAAACAGCCGCATTTAATACTGACAAAGACAACAGACAAGGTTAGTTTATTATTTTCTTCTTCGCGTATGCAACATAAAGCTCATTAGTTAATCCCACGTGTAATGTTTGCAATTTTAACTAAGTTGAATTAATACTTTTCACCACATGCTTATTAGTCAAGTTATATATTATGGGAGATTAACTTCACAGGTTAGAACAAAATTTTGCTCTTCACCCTGCTCCATCAGTCCAGTGGGGAAGAACCCCATTGGGCTCCCCCCGAACTTCTGGCCATTAGCATCAGCCAGCCCACTGCTGCCTGTCAAGAAGGTCCGTAACTTGGGTGACATGTTCAATAATAAGTTTCCTCTTGAATTACAGGTCAATAAAACCATGGGGAGCTGTTTTGCCATTATTAGAGTCCCGCGCAAAATTCTTCCGCTTCTGGCAATGCATGCTCGAGCGTTGATAGTGTAATGTTCCATTGTACACAGATTAGATTACTGCAAAGCCTTATTGCTGGAATCCCCGAGATATTTATTGGAAAGGCTCCAGAGGATTCAAGCAATAGCAGCTAAACTTGCCCTGGGGAAACCAAGATGTTCCTCTACCTCCCTGGCTCTGTCTGAGCTGCACTGGCTCCCGATATTTTAGAGAGTCTAGTTTAAATCTCTTTGTATAGTTTTTAAAGCCTTGAACGGGCTTCGACCGATACTGCTGAGGAGGAAAATTGCTTGGTATGTTCCTGAGAGAAGCCTTAGCTCCTCCGCAGCGTGCCTAGGTTAAAAAAAAAAAAAATAGGAGGTAGGGCATTCGGCACCTCGGCTGCACGACTATAGAACAGGCTCCCACTGGAGCTGAGACAAATGGAGGATCTCCCTTTTAGAACAGGCATTTGCAATGCAATAGGTCTCGCATTAGGAAAGTTTGAGCTATTGGTCTTGTAAATGACAATTTTTTTATTTATGTGTTGGTTTTGAAAATAGCAAAATTAATAGCTTTGTCATTTACAATGACAATACTTTTAACTTTTGCAAATTTAATTGCAACGTGTTTTGTATTTACGTGACTTAGATGTATTGATATCACAAATAACAATGGCTTTTAATTTTTTTAAATAATTAATACTTAAATAAAAGTTATTGTAATTTATAATGGCAATAGCTTAAACTTTAGTAAATAACTTTTGTGAAGATTATGTTCAGTGTATTTTATTGTGACAAAAATCCAAGAACAGAAGTGAAATATTAACATCTTTTTGTGACATTTGTAATAAAGCTTGAAACATTGAGAGAACATATTTGAACCAGTTGTTGTTGAATAGTTGCACAGATTGATGCTGTGGTGGCACTGAGTGATGTTGTGGTGGCAACAAGTGATGCTGTGGGGGTTCAGTGATGCTGTAGTAGCGCATAGTGATGTTGTGGTGCCCCTGAGTGATGCTGTGGTGCCCCTGAGTGATGCTGTGGTGGTGCGATAGATAGATAGACTGAGGGCAATAGATAGCTAGAGGGAGGGTGAAAGATAGATAGAGTGAGGGTGATAGATAGATAGATAAATAGAGTGAGTGCAATAGATAGATAGATAAATAGAGTGAGAGTGATAGATAGATAGATAGATAGATAGACAGGGTGAGGGCGATAGATAGATAGACAGAGTGAGGGCGATCGATAGATAGACAGAGTGAGGGCGATCGATAGACAGATAGAATGACGGCGATAGATAGAGTGAGGGCGATAGATAGACAGATAGATAGAGTGAGGGCGATAGATAGATCAAGTGAGGGCAATAGATAGACAGACAGATAGAGTGAGGGCGATAGAGTGAGGGAGATAGACAGATAGATAGAGTGAGGGCGATAGATAGAGTGAGGGCGATAGATAGAGGGAGGGCGATAGATAGAGTGAGGGCGATAGATAGATAGAGTGAGGGCAATAGATAGATAGATAGATAGAGTGAGGGCGATAGATAGATAGAGTGAGGGCGATAGATAGAGGGCTATAGATAGATAGATAGAGTGAGGGCGATAGATAGATAGAGGGCGATAGATAGATAGAGGGCGATAGATAGATAGATAGATAGATAGATAGATAGATAGATAGATAGATAGATAGATAGATAGATAGATAGATAGATAGATAGATAGATAGATAGATAGATAGATAGATAGATAGATAGATAGATAGATAGATAGAGTGAGGGCGATAGATAGAGTGAGGGCGATAGATAGATAGATAGAGTGAGGGCGACAGACAGATAGATAGAGTGAGGGCAGCAGATAGATTGAGGGCAACAGATAGATAGAGTGAGGGCGATAGATAGATAGATAGATAGAGTCAGGGCGATAGATAGATGTGTGTGGTTGTGTGTGTGGTTGTGTGTGTGTGTGTGTGGGTGTGTGTGTGGTTGTGTGTGTGTGATTGTGTGTGTGGTTGTGTTTGTGTGGTTGTGTGTGTGTTGTTGTGTGTGTGGTTGTGTGTGAGAAGTTGTGTGTGTGTGTGGTTGTGTGTGTGTGGTTGTGTGTGTGGTTGTGTTCGGTTGTGTGTGGTTGAGTGTAGTTGTGTGTGGTTGTGTGTGATTGTGTGTGTGTGTGGTTGTGTGTGTGGTTGGGTGTGATTGTGTGTGTGTGGTTGTGTGTGGTTGTATGTGTATGGTTGTGTGTGTGGTTGTTTATGTGATTGTGTGTGTGGTGTGGTTGTGTGTGGTTGTGTGTGTGTGGTTGTATGTGTGTGTGTGTGGTTGTATGTATGTGTGTGTGCGGTTAGAGAAGGATGTATGTGGAAGAGAGCAGCAGATCAGCACAGCAGAAGAGAACAGGGAGTTAAAGAAGGAGGCGGGTGGAAGAGAGCAGCAGATCAGCAGGGAGAATAGAACAGGGAGTTGGAGAAGGGGGCGGGGTGGAAGAGAGCAGCAGATCAGCACGGAAGAAAAGAACAGGGAGTTAAAGAAGGAGGTGGGTGGAAGAGAGCAGCAGATCAGCACGGGAGAAAATAGCAGGGAGTTAAAGAAGGAGACGGGGTGGAAGAGAGCAGCAGATCAGCACAGGAGAAGAGAACAGGGAGTTAAAGAAGGAGGCGGTGGAAGAGAACAGCAGATCGGCACAGGAGAAGAGAACAGAGAGTTAGAGAAAGAGGCGGTGGAAGAGAACAGCAGATTAGCACAGGAGAAGAGAACAGGGAGTTAAAGAAGGAGGCGGTGGAAGAGAGCAGCAGATCATCACAGGAGAAGATAACAGGGAGTTAAAGAAGGAGGTGGGGTGGAAGAGAGCAGCAGATCAGCACAGGAGAAGAGAAGAGAACAGGGAGCTAGAGAAGGAGGCGGTGGAAGAGAGCAGCAGATCAGTATGGGAGAAGAGAAGAGAACAGGTAATTAGAGAAGGAGGTGGGTGGAATAGAGCAGCAGATCAGCACAGGAGAAGAGAAAAGGAAGTTAGAGAAGGAGGCGGGGTGAAAGTAAACAGCAGATCAGCAAAGGAGACGAGAACAGGGAGTTAGAGAAGGAGGCGGATGGAAGATAGCAGAAAGATCATCACAGGAGAAGAGAACAGGGAGTTAGAGAATGAGGCGGGAGGAAGAGAACAGCAGATTAGCATGGGAGAAGAGAACAGGGAGTTAGAGAAGGAGGTGGTGGAAGGGAATAGCAGATCAGCATAGGAGAAAACAAGCAAATGCAAGACCATTTTGGCACCCGCGCTTTAGATTTTAACATGGTAATTAAAAAAAAAATATGCAAAATGTTGTGAGATGGAAAGTTAGCATTTAGCGCTATATTATAGCTGTGATAAAGAAAGAGAAAGTGGAGAAGAAAGGGGAAGGTAAAAGAGAAAGAGTGTTTTAAGGAGTGTTAGAACCGGCTGTCTCTAGTTGGCAGAGGTATACACTTCTGACAAATAGGGACACTCCTTTTCTAGTCAGGGCAAGGGGATCACACCCTTCGATAACCCCTGCTCACCCCCTTGGTAGCTTGGCAGAGCAGAACAGGCTTATCTCAGAGGCTGTGTGTTAAGCAATTATGACCACATACAGTAATACAGTGAATACACTACAAATGGACACGACACAGTAGTATTATAAAAATAAGTATCTTTATATAAGACTTAGCACAAGACCAAATAACGGCAAAACTGTACACAATCGGAATAAATACGTTCGGGAAGGAAAAAGGAAAGTTCAAAGGTAGTTTCTTCTTTAGCACAAGAGTCTTTTATATCAAGCAACTCTTCTTCTTGGAAACACAGTTCTTAGCAACAGGGTAACTCACACGGGAGCTACACAACGCTGGGGCAAAGATAATCCACAGGTTCGGCGTCGACCGCGAGGAGCGCTGCGCCGGGCCGGGAGTCACACGGACCCCCAACAACACAGTACCTTAGGAAAATGAAGCACACGATGATCAGCGGCGTCGAGCAATCCGGCGTCGCGCCTTCGGTGTCGATCAGGCCACAGCAGGCGTTGTCGATGATGCAGTTGCACAGAGTGAGCAGCGCTCACGGCGTCGAAGGGCACACAGTTGATGCGATCAGCAGCGGGGCAGACACGAGGTCCTCTGGAGTTAGAGCCGTACTCCTACTCACTGGCGTTGCTGCTGGCGTCGGTCGGGCCCAGCGTCCGATCGTCGTGATTGCTGGTTCTTTCCGAGGTGCTGGATTCACACTTCCAGCGGATAGCACTTTTTAGCAGGTGAAGTCCTTTAGCCCTGTGACTTCGGCAGGAGACTGGCACTCTTCCAGTCCTTGGAGATTTTCTTAGCAAGCGTGAGAGTACACACACAGTTCCTCTCTCCTGGTTCCTTGGCAAAAATAAAGAAGCACTGCAGGATTCCCCCAACAACAGCACACCGGCAGAAGGGGTAAGCAGTCCTTTAGATCAGCAGGCTTCTTGTCCTTGGTTACAGGGTTCCTTGTCAGAAGTGATCTGATTTCCTAGTTCAGGGGTCCTTCTCTTATACCCCTTTTCGTCTTTGATCCCTTTGTCTATGCCGGGGGTTTCCCAACATCCTGGGTCTGCGGTGGGTGGAGCCAGGCAGTCACACCTGGCCTATTCATTGAGCCGGGCCGGGTCCTCAGACGCCCCGCAGGAGGTGGAGCCAGCATTGATACTGGCAGGAGCAGAGCTATCGCCCTCCTGGCAGGAGGTGGGGCTAGGATCGTCCATGGCAGGCACAGAGCCATCAGTCGCTTGGCAGGAGGTGGAGCCAGCATTGTATCAGGCAAGGCAGGCTATCAACAACTACTCTCCCCCTACTCTCAACGTAAATGTCCCACTCATCCCACACTGACTCATCCAGACCTCTTGGAGCCACCCAGCTCCTGTCACACACACGCAAGACCAGCAGAGACCAGATATGGTTAGACAAGAAAGTCGACACTTTCTAAAAGTACTACTTTCGAACCCAGAGTCCAAAAACCATCCACACCAACGGATGCGTAATTAAACCCCGAGCTCAGGGATACCAAACTCGACATTGCACCGTACTCTCCGAGCCAGCTAGGATCATAGCATTAATAATCCCGGCGGCCCATTCTATCCAACGGAGAGCAGGCTACCTCGCAATAGTGAAGCACTAAGATGGCGGCACTTCACTATCAGGACATGCCAACTTGGTCAGGCTTGTCCTACCTTACACTTACAATGCACCCTGCCCATGGGCCTACCATAGGGGTGACTAACATGAAGTTAAGGGAAGGTTGGAGGGGCTGGCAAGTAGGTATACCTGCGCAGCCGACGTGGCAGTGCAAGACTGCACGTGGGTCTCGCAATGACCGACCCGTAGATATTCTTTTACCAGGCCGCTCCTGTGGGTGGCACAACACGTGCTGCAAGCCCACGAGCGGCATTTGTATTTACAAGCCCCGGCACTCCTGGTGCACTAGACTAGGGACTGAAAGTAAACCAAATAAGCCAAACATGGATACAATAGATACATCATTTTAACAGAGGGAGCACTTGCGCTATGGCACTGATCAGCAGTGACACGGCGCCCAAAGCATATACCAGCAAAACATCGTAAAACAGTAGAGGCAAACAGAAAAATGGAGGAGAGACTCAAGCCAATGATGTCAGGTCTAACAAGGAGGTTAGAAGAAAGAGATAGAGTGTTAAGAGAGTGTGAGAGTGCAAGAGGGGAAAAGTGCTGTGAGCCAGTATATTTAATAGATGGCGCAGTGAGGATAAGAGAAAACGGGAGTGTATCGCGGAAGGGGAAAACAAAAAATAACTCAGGAAGGGATCAGGAAGAGAGAATGTAGTTATGAACTGAGAACGAGGAAAGGGTTGCAAGGAACCGAGCGGAAACAACGCAGTGAGGAATGGGTGCCGAGGAGAGTGCAGTGGGCAGATGACAGTGAAAAAGCCATTTGAGGAGGGCGACAAAGTGTGGTGAGAGTGTGAACAGAAGCAACTTATCAAAGGACATCAAGGGCAACAAATGAGAGCCCTGAAGGAGAAAGGGCTCCTAGAGGATGTGAGAGGGAGGAAAAGGTGCAGTACAGGAAGAAACGCATTTTATTAGGTGAGAGTAAACTAACAAAAGAAAAGAAGTTGGGGAAAAAGAAGTTGTAGATGAGTATATAGTGTGTGGTGAATGACTGGGTAGAGAAAGAGAATTGGGAAGACACTGAAGTGGGGATAGAGAGAACACACTTATTATCTTCTAGGGCCATTAAATAAGAACCCTCAATGTAGTGAGATACACGCAGGTGGGGCTTGAATGCTGAATTTGACTGAGACATGTGTTTTAGAACTGTAAGTGATGCAGCAGCAGAAAGAAGCAGTCAACCGAGATGTTACTAGTTGTTGCAAGCAGGGAACAGCCTAGCGCAGTAAGAGGAGGGCCACTGGAATTATACAGAACTGGAGTCTAAAATTATGCTGCAGGGTGACTAAATTGTGGGGCAACAGAATGAAAATTATGCAGCAATAATCTGGTTCCTCTTTGTTTTAAAAGCAGCTCAGCAAAACAATATACTGCGTTTTACATTTATTATTAACGTGTTGCTAAAGTAATGAAGGATTTAAGAGAATAGAAAAAGATGAAACATATAAAAAAATATTTGTCTAAAGTCTCCCTGTGAGGCTGAAGCAGCCGGCAGCGTGTGTAGCAACGAACGCTGCCTTAGAACAGTCGACCAATGAAGCCACACAACACCGTCAATGGCCAATAAGACCGAAGCAATGCATGACGTAGTCAAAAGAGAGAAAAAAGTTTAACAAACCCCAGTCATCGTTCAACACTAATGGCCGAATTTCAAACGCTCAAAAGCTGCTCCGATGAGGCTATCCAATGTTCCAATAAATACCCAATAAGGATCCAATGACAAGGAATATCCAATTATGGCAATTTCTTCACGTAATCTGTGCCTTCTCGTACGATGAGAGCGTATGTCCAGTGAAGGCTTTATTCAATTTGTTCGTTTAAAAACGATTATATTCCAATTAATTTAAAGCGAGCCAAGATTACAACTCCTGCAATGGCGTCAGCCAGTGAAGATTAATATTTTTGCCGTTGAGAAGAAAAATAATGAAACGCCGCAGCCCGGCTTCAACAGGAAGCCAGGCAATCTGTGTTGGGACGGGGGCGGGGCCAGAGAAATACAGGAAGCAGACGGGAGTCTACCCCGCGCTCCAGTGCCCGCCGGAAGATTTGCGTGACTGCGTCTCAGCGCGGCACCCGCCTGTTGCCCAGAATGACCGGATGGCTGCCGAGGGACACGAACAAAGAACCTGGTGAGTGGGGCGGCGGGGGTCTTGGTGCGCTTGTGTGTATGCGACGGCGGGGGTGTGTTCTCTGTATGTATGGGTGCGTGCGTGCTTGTGTGTGTGTCTCTCTGTGTATGCGTGTGTGTATGCAGTGTGTTTGTGTGCGACGGCGGGGATGTGTTCTCTGTATGTATGGGTGCGTGCATGGGCGCTTGTGTGTCTCTGTGAATGCGCATGCGTGTGTGGTGCTTGCGAGGCAAGAGATGGGCACAGCGCCGTGAAGGGAGGGGGAGGGGGAGCGTGTGTGTATGCAGTGTGTGTGTGTCTGCGCGCGTGTGTGTATGCGACGGCGGGGGTGGGTTCTCTGTATGTATGGGTGCGTGCATGGGCGCTTGTGTGTCTCTGTGTATGCGCATGCGTGTGTGGTGCTGTGCGCGGCCCCGAGGAGGAATCTGAGACAGCGACGCTCGTGCGTGAGCTCCGTCTCAGATTCCTTCTAACACGCCAACAAAAGATGTCTCGCAGACAGCAGGCTTACGCCTGCTTTTTACGTCCGCGAGACCTAAAAAGGAATAAAAACTTGGCCCTTTCCTAGAACGTAACTAGTCATTATTGCGTCTCCCGGAACACTAGTCTGATTGTACACTGTTGAGTCAGCGCCAGGATGCCTGTTAGATGATAGAGCGCTTTATAAGTTTTTTAAATAAATAAAATAAATAAATACGAAGTCAAAATTCACCCCCGGTTTGGGTATGAAGAAGATTGGGGGCTCCAACTGGTGAAGTGGAGTGATGAATGAACCCCTTCTTAAGGTTTTCTGTAATATTCTATTGAGAATCATATCTTCTTTCGCAGTCAGTGGATATTCTTCTATGTGGAATCTTGGCTCCAGGAATCAAATCAATGGTACAATAATAAAGGCAATGAGGTGGAAATTGATCTGCTCCTTTTTTACTGGACATCCTGGAAATCCATAAATGCTTCTGCTTTTGGTGTTTGATCAAACTTATCATGTAGCATGTTAAAGGAAGAACCTTTTCAAAGCCCTTTTTAGGAAATCAGTGCTGATTGCTGTTTTACGAGCAGAAGGTGATGGTCTGTTTGACCCAATTATTAATGAGCTTGTGTCTTCCTAACAAAGGGATGCCTAGCACCTTCCTGAAGGCAGGAGTTTCAATGAAGCCAATCTGATTGGTTTCAGTGTCCATTATTTAATGCCATTCCCAAGGAGGGAGTTCCTCAACACACTTCTCTAGAAATCAGAGGTTTTCCATCAGGTCCTTCAATAGGTTTAAAAACGTCCTTGTGTTTTTTTAATGTAAACCACTTCTTTCATGAAACCTTATACCAATGAAGCACCCAGAAGCTCCACAATTGATGAGAGCCAAAGTACTAAGGAGTCTACCCACCTGTACTTAGCATCCGTAGCAGGATTTGAAAATGTTTTCTGCCCAACTCTTGTGTGTTGCAGGTGAATCTCAGAATTTCCACAATGAAGACATAGCCCTTCTTTATGAATATTTCTGAGTTACACAGCTTTCTCCATATTACCAGAATTCTGATTGGGTGTTTCTGGTGAAGTTCGAATGATCACCTTAGCAGGAATCCATTGTTTTTTTGTTGTCTTTGAGTTTGCTGAGCATTAATCTGTAGTGTGTGATCTATGAGCACTATACTGGTAGTAGGTCAATTCACAATGAAAAAAGGGTGCTCTTTAGTCGCTCCCACATGCCTTCTCTGCTAAAGACTCATCAAATCAAGTGGCTTGCGCTGCTGGCTGATGTATGATACCAGGTCCTCTATTCCTTGGTAAATGGAAAGTAACACTGTATGTGCAGAGGCTCCAGTTTTTCTTTTCCCCAAAATGTGTAGATTTACCATTACAGCCCTGCAGGAAGTTCGGACCTAAGGATAAGCGTGGGTGCGTTGCCTTCTTCGAGCCCTGCCTCACCGCTGCAAAAAATTGTGATAAAAGTTTTG
This sequence comes from Lissotriton vulgaris, assembly GCF_964263255.1. NCBI lineage: Eukaryota > Metazoa > Chordata > Amphibia > Caudata > Salamandridae > Lissotriton > Lissotriton vulgaris. Next base: position 1,481,281,691 of record NC_141691.1, read on the forward strand.
AGGGAAATTACTCCTCTGCCTATAACAAAAGAGCAAGACAGAAGGACTAATAGGAAGTGAACTGTAAGGTCAAGCAACAAAGACATGATCCACTTGGGCTCTGCAGGCTATATAAATCATGTGGATCCACACAATTTGAACATGAAAAATGTGCTGGTACATTAAAAGTGTAGTGACTTTTTCAGGTAGCTCATGGCTATGGATTTGTAGTCAACATGTTTGTGTCATGTCTCCCTTTTCAAGTCGCTAGTCTCATGCAGTCAGAGATGTTAACTAAATCTGGGGGGCAAACCTGCGAAGTATGTGAAGAAGACCCTCCGTGACAGACTTTCGTTAACAAATGTGGCAACGTGTTTTTTTTACAACAATGCGCCCAATGCAAGGCAGCGGCGTCACTAGGGGGGTGCGGGGGTGTGGACCACCCCGGGTGTCACCCCATCTGGGGTGACACCAATCTGGTTAAGACAGTGCGTGCAACAAGCCGCAAGCACATGCCACCACGGTGCGCAGTTGTGCACCTGCTTGCTTACAAAAAATTAAAATACTGCTACTACTGCAGATAGTACAGTGCTGGAGTGTGTGCACTTTCACTGCAGCAGCACGTCGCCACACACGCACGCACCAGATGCATGTGATGATGCTGGTCACTGCTGGTGCGATGAGGATGCGCGGCGTACCGGACGCCACTTGTGCTTCCGACGTTGGTGCCCCTTAGTCTCACAGGTGCTCACTGTGGCTTCAAGTCCTTCATCTCTTTCTGCTCTCGCACTGCACTATGGGCCTTGTAGTGGTGCATTGCACAGCTCGCTCCACTTACTTCACGACTTTAATGTTCACCATCCAACGTTCTAATGTGCAATGCATTATGGTCAATGAAGTTGTTTTTTCTTGCAGAAGTGTCTTTTCATTTTGCACCAAGAAACCTTCTAATCTGCTTTGACATTAGTCCTGTGTTTCATTTTCTATTGTTGAATTTCTATCCAGCAGGGGGTTGTTTCACGCTGTGGGCGAACTCCGGTGGGGGAGGGGGGGTACTCACAAGCAGCAGTTGTACCGGGTGGCGATCACACAGGTTGTTTAAGGAATGAGGCTCCCCGGGGGCTCCTCTTCTGTTTACTATTTAAAGCCCAGGTGCATCACCTCCTAATTAAGGCATCCCGTTAACCCTGCCTTTATTTATATTAAAAGAGAACGAGGTGGCAATTTATGTGAACAATCTGATAAGGTTATGCAACAGTATTTATGAAACTGTGCATTAGTCCCCCCGTTAGGACCACTACCCAGCAGTTTGTGTGGGTCCCAGGGCCATCAATCTTTAGCGCTACCAATGACGGCCCTGGGACAGTCCCCGCGTGCTGTGCGCAGTGTGCTCCAGCTCTGACGCGTAGCGGAGGTCACGTGCCAGGAGGGAGGAGAAGAGACCGACGACAGCGCTGCGCAGGTGCGTGCTACTAGAATAAAGAATTAATACCGAGTCCGACATCTTCTTTGATATCGTCGCGAGGCAGTCGGTGAGAGAGAAATAATATTTATTATAAATGAATCATGAACTAAGTTAAGTTAGAAATGTGGCAGTGCAGTGGCACACAAATGAATCTGATTCAGTAGCTACTACTAGCTTTTTTCCTGGGCGCACATCTGCACAAACGAAAACACGGCCCTCTTCGGGTGGGTCTAGTGCACCAGGCTAAAGCTTTCTTGAAACTTAGCAACTTTTGCAGCATTGGGTCTCCACAAGAGAGGTTGGTCACTGAGAGAGATCCATGCAGTGGTCTCATCTAACAGGTATAAAAAGGAAAACAGTGTTTAGCTGGGGATGCCAATGTAAAGCCAAGTGGGCCGGCTCCAAGCAGAATAACCACAAAAAAAAACAATTTAGGTAGCAAATTGAACCAGAGACCTTATTTACATTGTGGCCATTCTTAAAATCTGGCGTCTATGCCGCCCTCCCTAGCGTTTGATGGATAGTCCTAGCTTAGAAGTTCCTGATGTCATTCCCAGAGCCTCAGTAGATATGTTGATTCATACGAATCATAGAAACCCTCTTCCCCCTTGCCATCACAGAAGGAACCGCCTGGGGACTGCGGTAATGGCATTTTGTTTCCTTTCAATACTTGCACACATGCCACCATTGCCTATGTAACATTTGTTCTTGTGCTTGAGTGTCTACCATATATTGCAGTATTATATCTCTAATTATACTTTGTTTTCTCTTGTAACCTGCACACAGATGTCACTTTTTCCTCCTGTAATGCACCGTTTGCAACCTCATGTATTTTGTTTGCTCACAATTGTCACTTTTGCCTCTTGTAACTTAACGTTTGCTTTTGTAATTTGTTCACTTGTAATTTTCTCCTCATGTTTCATTACTGTTCCTATGTGAAGCGCTCTGACGCCTTTGGGTAAAGTCTGCGCTATATAAAAACGCATAAATAAATAGAAGACCCTGTCCGGCCCCGCCCTTCCAGCCTCCTAGGCCAGTCCTGACCCGGGCGGTGCATTGTGCTTGCAGTTGCACACGGCCGGCCTGCATGATTCCTTGCTGAAGGCAGGGAGCAGGCCTTTCTTTGAACTCGTCACTTCACTTCACAGTTCACTTCATACGTATCCTATGAAGTGAACTGCTTTGGCTGAAATATGCCTGCTTTGCTGACCGGTCTTCATCCTGCTGCCTTATTGTCCGTCCTGGCAGCGGCAGCTTTTATGTCCCTGTGCTTTTGGCTGTGGATTTGTGTTTCTGCTGACTTGTGATTTGTTATTTTGGTCATTCCCTCGGTTGGGGCCCTGCTTCTCTGGGTACACTGGCTGTGCCATTTCTTTTTTGGGTTTCTGGTCTGTTGGAGGTAAAATCAGCGTTATGGGGTTACCAGTTAGAAAATAGAGCATTCATGCTGCGCCTTTCAAGTGCCCACAAAGAGAAGAGAGGAACCAGATTTTAAAGTGAAAGAGACAATCACGAGATGAAAATATGGTTCTGTGATTTCATCACATACAGCAGTAAAGAGAAACTGTATGAACATATATATATTTGACATCTGTGTCCACTGGCGGACTCGGAGCGGAGAAGGTCCATGCGGTAAGTCGTGAGTGGGTGACACCATGAGTTACCCGCACCAGGTGACACCAACCCTAGTGACGCCACTGATGCAAGGCAAGATGAATGTTGGCTTAGAGTCTATGCTCCAGGTCCCGCCGCCTCGTGCAGTGCGATTGCCAAGAGCATCGCCTGTGTCAGGGCACTTTCTTCATGAAAAATATTTTTATAACCTCGCAACTCTTGCTGGAATTTAATATGAAGAATAAACAGAAGCCTATTTTCGAACCACTTAAGAAAAAAAACACCTTTCTGGCCGCAGTGTATAAAAGTAGAGGGAGGGAGCCTTGATGTAAATAATGAACGTTATTTTCTCCTGTTACGTTCGCAAAAGAGCACAACTTTAAAATGTGAAACATTTCTACGTTTCGTTAGCACTTTTATTGTGTGCATTTTTATTGTTTTAATCTTTACGAAAAAGGGCCCTTTTGTTTTGTGTTTGGGAAACAACGCAGGAATTACATCACTTTTTAAGAAAATACTGTTTTTTCCAGTTACAGTCTAAAAACACACGCACGTGACTCTGCAAATAGCAATGACAAATCCAGAGAGAGAGTCTTCTTGGAAAGAAGCAGACCCAGTCACATTTTCTCGTCCTGCCATCCAGCACACTAGTCTAGCTTCGGACCGTTAAGGTTCCTTGGGGGTCTTGTTTCTCCTCAGAGGATATTTATTGTTTGCGGGTATGTGACCTATCATCTCCTTGCCTCATTTACCGTGACACCCAGCAGCTGCTTTAAAAACATGTGATGTATTCAGCTTTGTGTGATAGTTCACTTGAAGGTCTGCGCACAGTTCAGGCATGTCAGCTGAGTAACTTCAAGCAGCGCAGGGACTTGTAATTAGAGTGGCCCGGGGCGGCAGTCACTCTGAGAATGCTTTGTTTCCTGTCGCTTGTCCAATCAGCGCGCTGCATCCAGAGCATCGCTGTCAGGGCGCCATAATGGGTGACCGAAAGAATGCGAGGAAACTGGGAGGAGGTATGAGATCAAGCTCGGGCAGGAAGACCCTCTGTAGACACATAACGCGAGACAAGCAGCACCTCACTTCTTTCTTGGACTTGGCTGCAGGTAAATAAAGGACGCCACTGTTCCAACCTGTCGTACTGCCTGCAGTACTTCTGTGGGAGCTTATATCCAAAACAAATAGTCCTGACAACCGGATATGAACGACTTTAATTACATGCACAAAGCACTCAGAAAAAAAAAAATGCATTCCTGAAAATGCCCTGCTCGTATTAGTACTGGAATAGGATGCAGAGAAAATGGAAATTAGGCACTTCTATGTACCCAGGGCTGGCTTTAGGTATACACTAGCTAGGCAAAGGCCCAGGGCGCCTGATTTAAGAGGGGCGCACCGAGCTTACATACAAAACTTTTTTTAATGATTGATTTTTATTCAGGCGACGGTACCTGTTCTTTATCCCCATGCGCTCAAAACATGACGTTGTAACCCCCCCCCCCCCCCCCCCAGAAGTAACTCGACTCTTACATTTTAGCGCTTAGAGGAGAGACAGAGTAGAGTAGAGGCCAAAGGAAGTAAGAAATTGCAACGCATTTGATTGGTCCTGTGCGTTTTGTTGGCTCTGCATGCATTTATAACAATCTTGCAACATTGACAGTAAACGATCTCAGCGTGACGTCTCTAGCAAGATTCATTTTCTTCACAGCCAGGCGGTACCGCCAGTGGGCAGTACTCTTTCAGCGGCTAGCGTTCACTGGGAATGACAGTTTTCACCCAGGGGCAGAGTCGGCGTTTCCCAGGATAATAGCCCTGGGTCAGTGGAAAGAACTTAGGCGCCCACGCTGCGCTGGTGAATCAGCCTGGAGCCGCGGGGGGAGGGAGGAGGGGCGAGGGGGGAGGGGGGTGGGGGCTTTTCATTTGACAGGTAAGTCCCTTCCTGATTACCCCAGCAGTGAACGGCCTCTGAACACACCCGTCTACACACTTTCCAACTCACCTGAATCACTCACAGCTTAGCTGAGCTCCATCATTCTGGTGACACGCTGTTGGTTGGAGGGTGAATTGATATTTCTTTCTTAGATTATTCTAATGTCAATCTAATTACACAGATGGCACACAACTCTTAGCCTCCCACCCCAGGCTTCAGTCAATAATTACAAGCTTGTGAAGGAATCCCAGCCCTGTGGGTACATAAAGGGCTGACTATTAAGGCAGTCTTATGGTGTACATTTTGCTGAAAGAGCACAGAGAGCTGCACATGTAGCTAAGAGGGGCTGCACGCAATGAGATGAGGTGAGTAACAAAGCCTAGGCACCTGTGAGAGTGCGGCTGTGAGTGCTTGAACTATGAATGTGCTACTGTTTCTATCAGCCTTAGGGTGAGTGTGTCTGAATAGAGCGCCCAAGGGGATTGGCAGACGGGGCAGCCCCCCTGGTTGAGCTTTGCCATGCGTTGCCTGTGTGGGTGGCGATGTCCGTTGGGCATTCTCAGTGGTTCATCCTGGGGCTTGTTTTCTAAGTAAGGAGGTACATTTCCATTATAATCGAGCTCTATAAATGTATGTAGCATACATTTGCACACTTGGAAATCCCCACACAATTTGTAAACCTTCAGCATTTTTTAAATGTATTCTGTTGATGCCACGGTATGCTACCACATGATGCAATGTCTAGTTTAAGGGAGTTTTGTGACTGGGCATATAAATAAGAGAACTCCCATTATGTTCCTTTTCAGCATTGCACTTTTGGCCACTTTGGGGCCTTTGTCCGTTCTGGTGGCATTTGTTTCTGTTGTGTGTTGTGTTTCTACTTCTTGTGTGCTTTCTATGTACATGCTTGGTTTGTGACCTTGATTTGGTTGGCATTGTGTGTACCCATACACTCTTGCTGGCTTTTCCGAGTGTTTTGTGGTGCTGGTGGTTGGCCTGTTCTTCCCTTGCTCTCTCCAAGGACAGGGGTTGAGGTAGCTCTCTTTAATGAGACTGTATTGAGTCTCTTATTGAGTCCCCTTTTCTTCTCACTCACTCTCCATCCCCTCAATGTTGGCTTTTCTCTTTTTATCCTGCCCTTCACTATCATTATGTTTCCTTGTTTCGGTTCCATCTCTTCTCTGTTTGGTCGTGCCACCTCTATGTGTCTGTTCCCTCCCCTTTCTGTTGCACAGCCTTCTTATTCCCTCTCTCTATTCTCCCTCCCTTTTTTCTCTGCCCTTTATCGTTTCCTCATGTAACCCCTCCACCCCTTCCCTTCATTCCATCTATTCTATCTTTTCTCTCTCTAATTTGTCTTTCTTGACCCATGCTTCTTTGTACCCTCCTCACGCTCCTTTGTCATTTTCCTATCTCTGATGAGCATATCTTTTCTTTATAATTCTCTCTCAAGCCTGTTTTGTTTTCTATCTTTTATGTTTTCTCTTTTCTTTCTTTCCATTCTCTTGCCCACCCCCCTTACCTCTGCATTCTATCTCTGGTTGTCCCTTCCTCTTAAGGGCCCACTGCTAGGAAGCAGCTGCATCACCACATCACTAAAGGCATGTGCAAGATCGCTACTAAAGGCCAACAATATGGCCTGATTGCCAGGGTCAAGAGAGTCCAAAAATGAGAAAATATAATTTTGACTCAGTATTTCAAAAATTCTTGTACTGTGGCTGCTGCCCATGTTCAACTCCAGGTCAACATCTCTCCTTTGCTGAATTGCTTTTGTTTTGCTCTCTCTATCCACCTTTTTTTGAAGAAAGTTCAGGAGTAGGTGGTTCAAACTATTCTTTATTGCGAATAACCTCTCTACTTCTACTCCTATGCACAGGACACTAGGGGATGGAGCTTCTACAAAAGAAGAAGGAAAGACAAGAGCTCAAAGAGGAATGGGAGCGGTAGAAAAGGAGGGTGAGAAAAAGGTGGATAGAGAGAGCAAAACAAAAGCAATTGAGCAAAGGAGGCTACTCCACCCATGCTGACCGTGCTCTACCTCACTGTGGAAGGTCCCTTGTCCCTCCCACTTTCTGCTTATCCCCATCCCCAAACAGGAAGTGGTGTACAGTGTCCAGCTATCCTCCCCATGGTCCTAGTGTCCTCACAACACAACACATCTAACCCCTTTCAGTACTGGAATTGGAAAAAAATACTTCTGTAATCCATAAATTGGGGGTCAAAGTGTGGCAGCAGAAAGGAGATTGAGTCAAAATTGGCGGGGTCATAAAAAGCTAAGTCTGATAGCCAACATATACATTTATGTTTTTTTTAAAACCTCTGCTGCAAAGAAAGTGACAAGGAGAAACATGACAGTAAATCTGTTCTGGCAACTTCATTGGTCACAAAAAGTCTACATTTTAAGATATCTTACAGGATTAAGTCACTTGCTGCAGAGATCTTTGAGTGGCCTGCACTTTTCAGGAAATACTAATGATAGTAAGATAACTATGGTGGTTAATTTACTTCCTGGAGAGATCTGCATTTTGTTTAGTCACATTTTTGGCTCATAAAGTAACTTAAAGGTTAATGTGACTGCTGCAAAGCATATCGTGTAACATCCAGAACACATACTTGTATTTTATGTAGACAGGTAAGTTGATTACTGCTTTTGACACAGAGATCTGTTTGTTACCTCAATTTCATAAGTTGCTATTCTTCTAATATAGTCCGGTGACTGATAAACTGGCATCAAGGAGCTGCATGCAGAACATGGGTTTAGAACCTTATTGGCTTTCTTCTCAATTCCGCTGTTATTCTGAGGTTGCTAAAATAGTTCCTTTAGGTACCAATACAGTCTTGTTAGTGCAGACTAACCCAGTCACTGATAAATTTTAAATCCCTTAAATTTTAAAGTGAAGAATTCAGGGGTCTGGTTTGACTCTAATTTAGCGTTTGTCATGGAGTGTTTTAGTATGCTCAAAACTTTGGCAAAGATCATGGATCTTCTCCCCATAGCAGCTAGGAAAACTATAGTCCAGTCACTTGTGATGCCTTAACTGGACTTAACTGGACTATTGTAATGTACTCAATATTGGTGCCTCATTGGGTAGATTGCAAAAGCCGCAGAGAGTGCAAAACGCAGCAGCAAGAGGTGCTCCTTCTGGCCCAGTCCATGTCAAATTGCACTAGCTACCTGATAGCAAAATAATTTCTTTCAAAGCCTTGTGTTTATGTCACACATCTTTAATGGCAATGGCCCTTGGTATCTGTCTTCTCTGGTGAAACGTTACCAGCTCAGTCGAAGTCTCAGGTCGACTGGTGCGGTGCTTGCTGTGGCCCTGCGTATGAAAAGAACCCGGATGGGTGACTGTTCTTTTGGTTTTCGACCCTCAAAATTGGGGAACACCTTACCCCTTCAACTCAGATTAGAGCAGTGAGAAGCAACCTTTAGTAAGAAGCTTAAAACTTGCTTGTTTAAACTGTCTTAAACTGGTACTCCCAAAGTCTGCTGTCTGGTCTGTATGGCGCAGTTCTGTTTAGTGCTGGCTCAATTTGGTTTTTGCTGTTTCTGTTCCCTTCTAGCTTAGTTCAGTTGTAGGTCTTGCAGGACAATCCCAGCGTTAGAACATTAAATTGTGGAGTAACCAAGCACTATATAAATTTAATTATTATTATTATTATCCTGACTTCACAGTCAGAACAGGGTAGTCACCTCTTGAGCTTCGATTGGCTCGGGTTGGAGACGAACAGCAGAGGAACCAGAAGAGCCCAATACGGCTCAACTACCCTATCAAGAAGCAACTGCATGGCCCGGTGGTACCAGTCTGAGCATTTCACAGGACCTTTAAGCAGCATTACAGAGAAAGTAGAGGGCGACTTTACCAATGATGACAGTGAATCTCAGAAGATGCATGGTTGAATGAGTTTGGTGATGGTGGTGTGGGCTGGCAAAGAGGCTGAGATGGTCAGTGCAAAAAAGATGACAAAATGCTGTTGGCATTTAAGGATGAAGCATAGGAGCTAGAGCAAAGGGAAATAGCAGTAAGAGGGAGTAGGATTGGTTGAAATGGAGATGGTCTGCTGGTGACACAAGACGCTGCGGCTGTCATTCGGGTTGCCTTACCCTGAATAAGGAATTTATCCGATTCATTCGGACACCAGAGAAACAAGGCATTAATTACCTTTAACACATGCACTGCTGCCCATACTTAACTCAACGAGATCTGGTGGTACATCGCCTTCCTGTATCCCTGAGAAGGGCCCATTCCTTCTTTTTGATTGGAGCCATCAGCCCATACACAAGTATTCTGAATTCCCCACTCAATTACCAGTGGTGGGGTCAAGATTGCTCCCATTTTTCTCCTGGTGAAGACCCCTTGCACGGTTCAAGTTGCCCTTCCCACCCTTAGGGGTTGAAATGTTGACATTTCAATATCTATTTATTTGGTGTTTTATATAGCGCGAACATTTACCTAACTTTCTACTTAGAACAGTACGAACACCTTCCAGTTACAGTAAACCTAATCAATATACAATAAGTGACTAGCAAGGGTTTTACTACAAAGACATAAATTAGTTGTACATTGAATTGTGAACGAAACATATGTGCATGACATTCATATTTACAATACCAAAAGTACGTTAGTGGTCGCTGTGTGGTAGCGTGTGTATTAAACAAGAAGGTCCTCAGATAATGTCAAGGCTGCTGGAGTTATGGCAGGAATTTGCTTATAAAAAAGGTTTTGGCTGCGTTTTTAAAAGCCACGATGGACAAGATTTTTCTAATGTTAGGGGGGAGGGCGTTCCAAATACTTCATGCTGCTCCGGGAAAAGCGCAGTCATAAGTTCTTTCTTTGGGAAGAGGGCCGGTTTCAGTAATAGCTCTCCATGACTCCGGGAGACCGGGCATCCTCCCGATAGAGTGATTTGCTGAGCTAGGTACCTGGGTGTATTGTAATGTATCGCTTTGTGAGTGATAAATGCAATTTTTAGTTGTATTCTTGCTTCGTAGGGCAGCCAGTTAAGCACTTTCAGATGAGGGGTGATGTGGTCCAATTTTCTGAATCTGGTTATAAGTCTTGTAGCAGCAGACAGGCGTTTAGTGGTGATGTTGAAATCTTAGGAAGACCGGCTAGTGTTGTGCAAACATACTCGATCCTTGATATGACTAGAGCCTGGACTGCAGTTTTAAGGTCTGAATTATTTACGAAAGGTTTCAGTTTTCTGAGGTAGCTTAAATGGAAGCGGGCGGTTTTTGCCATCATATTGATATGTGCAAGCATGTTCAGGTTTTTGTCTAGCGTAATGCCCAGGGATTTGGTTGAATCCTCAATGCTCGGAATACAGTTTGATTAGTTTAGTCCATTCCACGATATTCGTAGTGCTTTTCTGGGGGGAAATCAAAAGGAATTCAGTTTTCTGTGGGTTAAGTTTGAGGTGATTACTAGTTTACCAGTGGACCATTTTCTTTAATGCCTGGTTCATGATACCGAACTCTTCTACCAGTGTGATCTTAATGTAAAGTTGTGTATCGTGAGCGTACATGTGGAAGGAGATGTTTGCTTGCCGTAAAATTGATGTGAGTGGCTCTACATACAAATTAAATAGAGCAGGGATATTGTTGAGCATTGAGGTACTCCAATCACATTTCTGGCTGATATCCATCTACCTGGGATAGAATTATCTTCCATATCTAGATAACATAGAATTTCAACTGTGGAATAGTAATGACAATAAGTGTCTCAGTCAGGTCACATTTAAAATCTCCTTGTGACTATTTTATATATTGTATATATTATTCTTCACATGTAATCTTCTAACTTCTTCTCGCCTATCAGCAAGCACTTTTATTTACACCCTTTCCACTGATTGTGGAGCAACTGTATGATATGAAATAATACATTTGGTAGTGATCATTTGACACTCTTTATAAAGAACATTGCAACCCAATTAATTGAGGTATTTTTGTAATGTTGGGTACTAAGTGTTATATGATTATAATGATTTTTCTGGGACCACTGCGACCTGTACTAATCCCTACGAAGGTCCCACGACCGCATGGGTTTCCCCCATTGCTTTGTAATGGTGATAAAACAAGGGCACAGGGAATTAATGTGGTGAAACCACTTGGTATTTTGCAGAGTGGTAGAAGGGTTCAACCTCACAGATGATCCTCGGTCGGGAAGAGCAATGCCTTGGCTGGATGTACATCTTTGGAGCAGTCCTGATCCTACGGCCAGGTACAGTTGGTGCCCAAGAGGAATGTCTGACAGAATATCGACAGATAAAAAATTGACCTCCAGAAATATCGATGCAAAAATATCGAAATCAAGTATATCGACATCTTATCTACATTATGGTAAGTACAAAAATATCGAAAAAATAATATTGATGTCAAAAATATCGTTTTTTTTAAAGTTACAAAAATAATGTAAAATAAAGTAAATAACACATATAATTAAAATAAACATAGTTAAAAAAATTACAATAGTTAAAAATTATAACTAATATATATAATTTAAAAATAAATTAAACATATACATATAACATATGATATATATACTTAATATTTTTTCATAATTATTTTATTAACTTATAAATTGTTAAAAATGATCTTATGAATTACAAATACATCTCTACACATAAAACAATAATATAAATACAAATTAAATAAATATATATAACAAATTACAAATATTTTCAATAGTTTTTTTAATTAATTATATACTACATTAACTAAAATAATTTAAAAAAACATTAGATAGCGGAATGAATAACATTACTATTCCAACTCCAAACAGTTCAAAAGTAGTGAAAATGTTGGATAGCATAAGGGTAAAAATTACTATTCCCATTCCAGTGAGTGCAACAGTAGGGAAAGTGTTGGGTAGCGTAGGGGGAAAAATTACTATTCCCACTCTAGTGAGTGCAACAGTAGGGAAAGTGTTGGATGGCGTAGGGGTTAAAATTACTATTCCCACTCCAGTGATTGTAACAGTAGGGAAAGTGTTGGATAGCGTAGGGGTGAAAATTACTATTCCCACTCCATTGAGTGCAACAGTAGGGAAAGTGTTCCATAGCATAGGGGTTAAAATTACTATTCCCAGTCCAGTGAGTGCAACAGTAGGGAAAGTGTTGGATAGCGTAGGGGTTAAAATTGCTATTCCCACTTCAGTGAGTGCAACAGTAGGGAAAGTGTTGGATAGCATAGCTTTTAAATTACTATTCCCACTCTAGTGAGTGCAACAATACAGAAAGTGTTGGATAGCGTAGGGGTAAAAATTACTATTCCCACTCCAGGGAGTGCAACAGTAGGGAAAGTGTTAGATAGCATTAGGGTTAAAATTACTATTCGAACTCCATTGAGTGTAACAGTGTGGAAAATGTAGTATAGCAAAGGAGTTAAATAAACATACTTATTAATTAAATATGTTTTTAAAAATAATAAAATATTAATAATTAATTAACATAAATTTTAATAACAAATACCAATAAAATTAAAAAACAAATAGGATAGGCTGTGTATCACTGCCTGGCAATGTAAAGGTTAAACATACATGCCCTACCTTTCATTTACATGTTACCCTGCCCTTATGGTTACTTAGGGCCTACCTTAGCGGTGACTTATATGTAATAAAAGGGGAGTTTAAGACTTGGCAAGAAGTTTTAAATGTCAAGTCGAAGTACACCAATGTCATCATGCTTAGGGGAGAAGCACATGCACTTTAGCACTGGTTAGCAGTGGTAAAGTGCTCAGAGTCCTAATGCCAACAAAAAGAATAAGCAAGAATAGGAAGCAAAAGGCAAAAAGTCTGGCGAAAGACCACCCTAAGGATGACAGGTCTAACAGACAAATTTCGAGAAGTGATGTAGCATATTGGGGTGCCGTTAGCACCAGAACAAACAGTTGGCCTCAAGCGGGTGCTATCATACCTGGTGATTGAAACTGATTCTGACAGACGGGAAGCCGGGTTACCAGAAAAGAAGCAAGGTGTGCTTTTACAATTGTTGGAAGAGATGCAACAAAAGAAGGAGGCAGTGGTGCACAAGGTTAATTAGTGAGCCTTATCAAATTGTAGTCTTTATGGCATTGGCCAAGGGTATCCTCACATGATGAGCACCTGTCTCATTAAAGTGGCATTTTTCACACAGTCATGTTTTCGATGTTTATGGTTGTGCTGCTGCATGAAATGTCTGCATCTGCTAACCTCGTTCCTCTTTGGTCCCCTGTGTACTCGCTCTCAGTGCCTGCCTTATGAAACTCACCTTGTGTAATGTAACTGGTTCTGATGTAAAGTGCTCCAAAGCCATTGGCCTAAATTTACGCTTAATACACCTTCCCAAAAAAAAATAAAAGGGTAGGTTGGCACGAGCATGAGGCAAAATACTACTTTGGTTTCAGTGCAAGTGAAGCCAGAGAGGTTAGCAGTGAGATAGCAAAGCCCCCAAGGCTGCAGTGAATGGTTTCGCAGAGACAGCTCCGGTGCACTGCACCTGCTACATTAACTATAGCAATGCCACTGGAGGTCAGCCATATTCTGGATTTTTCTGTATGCTGCCACCAATGAAACGTGGCAAACCTAAAGTGTCGATTACAGTGCAATATTGTAAACAAACGTGTTTGTCACAATTCTAATTAAATGTGCCTTGGCAGCGCTATCTTTTCAGGAAATGTATTCGATTAAAAATGTAAAATTCATAATGACAGGATCACGGGAGTCGATTAACCATGTTGCCTGCGACCGGACTCATGTTTAGGTTTGGTGGTGTTGTACGGTCCTAAATCCTTCCAATAATTCTTTGCTTATTGCTTCATTTTCCTCACTGGAGAACTATTTCGACCTTACGCTTCAACTGTGGAATATTTGTAAACTCAATCGCTCCAACTTTAGTGTGCAATGTGAAACTATTATCAAATGTATACTCTGTAAATATATAACCATAATGTCTGATCCTAAATTGTAAAGCGCTCTGGCACTTCTGGGTAAAGTACGCGCTATATAAAAACGTATAAATAAAGGAGTGGTCAAGAGAGAGCATAGGATGAAATCTATACGTCTTGCATGGTCCTTGTCAGTCTTTCCACTTATGCCATGACCTGGGAAAAGAAACTTGGTAGCGAACCATTTTCATCCAAAGAAGAGTAATTTTTCAGACACAGGAAATAAAGCACCGTCAAATTTATGAGCTGTAGGAATTTCCAAAAGTCAGACAGGCCTTTATTTTATGGGGTGAGGCATATCTGTTCGTAACGTTTCCAGTGTAGCAAATGACAGGCTGTCCTAATACCTCCACATCTTGAAACTGAAAACATAACAATCATTTTGAATGTCATAAAGTTTTACTGTCGCTCCTTACTGTTTGGAAGACCGGAATGACTGTGATTTTAAATACATATACATTGTTGAAAAGATAATATGGAGTCGATGATATGGCATGAGTGTGTCATACGTTTATGCTTTCTTTATTCCGAAACAGATCTTCGTTCATCTAGTTCATTTTTGAAAGCAAAATATTTAATTACTTGCTTAAGTTGGGTGTCTCCATACTGAAAACTGAGCTTTGAGCAATGAGGACGCATTAATTAAACCTAGAGATTACCCTTTAGTTGTGTTCTAACTAGAATTTCATTCAGAGACCACTTTAAAAAGGGGGTGAAGTCTAAAATTAAACAAGAATATATGTATTGATAGAGGCAGTCGACCTGTGTCCAACCCCCAGTCCCTATTTCTAAAAACAGCAGCTTCACTAGGAAACATACATTGATGGAGATACAATTGACCATATAATAAACCCATTCTGTGTACCTGCAATCATGCCGAAGGAAGGCTCGGTGCAGGTACTGAAGAAATCACAATAACTCAGTTACACATAAGAGCTGGACAACGCAGCTGGAAAAAACAGAACAACCACCACTCTATATTCAGAAGCTGCGATGTCTGCTGTCTTCTATACCACAATTTCCTCCTAAGTAACCCTAATAGGTTGGTCAAACCATCCTTAGTTGGAAAAATCATGGAGGCTTTCAAATGCCACTTCTGTTTTCCCTCTGCTCCTAGAAAGTTAAGCAAAATGACTCCAGAATTCAGAAATTCTGGAGATCCCTGTGACTGATTGTTAGAAATGGGGGTCCTAATTAGCAATGATTTGCACCTTGACCAAGTAGGGACCCTCATTCCTAGTCATGTAAGGGGGATACACTTCTGAAATAACCCCTGCTCACCCCCCTTGGCAGCTTGGCACAAGCAGTCAGGCTTGTCTCAGACGCAATGTGTAAAGCATTTGCACATAACTCACAGTAATACAGTGAAAACACCACAAAAGGACAACTCACCAGTTTTAGAAAAATAGACAATATTTATCTGTGTAAAACAAGCCCAAAACAATAAGGATTCAACATACAGTTATCAAAATACTGATAACGCAAAAGGAATGGACTTTAAATGCAGTCAATAGAAGTTGATAGCTTCGTCCGGGGCTATCAAGGTGTAGTGAACACACAAACCCAATGGTTCCGGCCGACCATGGCTGTGCGGGCTGGCTGCGGTGCCGGAAGACCCTCAAACAGTACCTTTTGTTCTGGCCGATTATGGTATTGCAGGCCGACTGCGGCAGGCATCGAGGCTGCGGTGCGTAGTGGAGCAGTGTGGCGTGCGTTGCCCTAAGGTTGCTGTGCAGGCAGTGGCTCGGCTGTGGTCAACCAGCGGCATCAGTGAGATCAGGACTGCCATGTCTAGATTATTAAACTGCCATTGGCATTTGTTATCCGTTTTGCTTTTAGAATCAAAAACATAAATCAGAAGAATTCTGCCTAAATGTTGGCTTGTATTTTTGCCAAGGAAGTTGTTTTCTCCCAAATATGTATGCTTGAAAATATTTAGACTTCCAGATTAGTTGAGCAGCTTTCACATTTTTATGCATGTTGAAAGAAGCACTGCATTGATTTTATTGAGTTCCTTATTGGAAATTGTTGGAAATTACCCTTTTTGCAGGGTTACCCCAAATTGTTTGCTTTCCTCTTCATCTTTTTGCTGAATTCTGTTTGTTGGTTTTAGGACTCTAAGCACTGCTAACCAGTGCTAAAGGGCATGCGCTTCATCCCTAAAACATGGTGACATTGGTATATACCTCATTGGCATATTTAGTTTACCTATAAGTCCATTGTAAAGTGGTAAACCAAATAACCATGGCCTGTAATCTAAATGCTACTAGTGCGCCTGCAGCATTGCTTGTGCCACTCATACAAGTAGACTTTCAAACCTGTCTCAGGCCTCCCATTGCAAGGCCTGTGTGTGCAGTTTACTGCCAATTTGGCTTGGCATTTAACACCACCTGCAAGCCTTAAACTCTTCTTTTATTTAACATAGTTCTCCCTGAAGGAAGGCATTAAGTAGCCCTATGGGCAAGGTGCTATATAACTAAAATGTAGGCCATGCATTTTCAAGTTTTACATGCCCTGGTAGTGATAAACAGCGAAATTAGTTTTTCATTCACTTCTGTGAGGCCTACTCCTCTCATAGGCTAGCCTTCGGGATTCCTTAAAACACCTTTTAAGATGCAATTCATGATCAGAAAGGAGTAGCTACTTCACATTTGAGATATTTTAGAAAGTGAAAATTTCTCTGCTCTTAAATTTGTTCTGTGTGCCTGCAGCCTGTCTCCAATACACCTCTGGGCTGGGTAACAGCTACATTTTGTACATTCCCTCTAGACAGCCACAAACACAAGAAGGCCTGGGTGTGACAGAGGACTCACCTGCATTCTGATAGACTTCATGGGCAGGAAGCGGGAGAGGTGGCTCACACTTACACCTTAATAGGCTGTGTCCTGTCCTCAGACAAAGGGTGGATTACCCACACAGATAGCCTGGCAGGTAGGCATGGGTTGAAAGGGATCCTTGTGCACTTCAGAGAGTTCCTTGGCACTTTTGGGTATAAGTACTAGGACTCCGAACCTACCAAATCAGACACTTCTGGATCTTGAACTGAACCTCTGTCTGGAGGACTACTGTGCTGCTTAAAGGACTCAACAAACTGCTTTTCTGAAGGTTTGTGTAGTGATCAACGTGTGGGTATTTGGCCTCATGCTGCTTGTGGAATCCTGGCGTTGTTATGTGGGGGTTCCACGTGTTGTGCAATCGAGAGAAAGGCAATTGGTGATGGACTGTGCTGCTACCAGTAGCCTGCCAGTAACAGTTAATAAACAGCTTATCTTACGTATCTGCTTCACTCTCAATTCTTAAATTACCACAACCTTTGTGGGCGATGAGTTGTGGTGAGCAGCTAACATGGACCCACAGGCCACAGAAGGAGTGTTTCAGGACTGAGATCGACTCCAGAGGGTGTGCTCTACCCAGATACAGTTCTGGGGCTTGACTTTGTAGTTCAGTTTAATTCAGTTCAAGGAAGCTTTATTTGATTGTAAAAGCAATCATAAAAGCATACAAACAATTCATTCAAAATTTATTTCTTAAAAACCGTGATAATAACATTATACAAGATAAAGTTAAAAAAGAAATGACAATGTGAATCCTAAAATTTCAGACATCGAACTGTGCAAAGTAAACATTCAGATAATCATAGATTTCCTCTGACGGAGGACTTTTTTCAGAAAGGATAACATTCTCAGAACAGAGTTTGCATCGGCTAGTAACTGTAAAAGTAACATTGCCGGGCATCATTGTCGTAATCCAGATCTCCGTAAAAAAGGGACTAAAAACATCTGCCTATCACTAGAGTAAAACTTGCAAAATAAGATGACATGAATCGTGGACTGGGGGGAAATGGAATCACGAGGGCAAAGTTGAAGATCATGTGACCAATCGTTCATAGCAGGGAAAGTAACTAAACCATGGAATGTTTACAGCCTAAAGCGGGTTAATAAAAATCTATCATGGGCTCCTGGGACGAGAGACAAAAAGGGTTGAATATTAAAAGTTGTTAAAATTAATTGATGATGAAGGACCGAGGGCTTTAAAATCTCTATTGTCATTCTCTGGGTGTCAAGCAGCGGTAAACACTCTTTTCTCAGGTCCTTTCTGGATACTATTTCAATGGAAGAGGGATTCGTATAATAATGTAACTGGCCCAAATCTTTAAAAAAGTTGTGCACATATCTCAGCCAGGGAATCTTCATGGCTCCTTCCAATTTCAATATGTCTGAAATGATGTCTCTGTTCAAGTTAGTCTGTGGTTTTGTCCACAGGCTGTGCCATAATAGCACAGGGGCAATCCTAATAGAGTCAGTAATGAACTGAATACCAAGTTCATCATGGCAGACACATCCTGAAGTACTTTTCGGTACAACTAAAATGTATTTAAGAAAGTAGTTTTCAACTATCTGTATAGGGGAAAGATCTGCAAACCCCCATATTCCACTCCCGTAAAGTGCAGCAGAAACACATTTGCCTTATATACTTTATTTAGTTCTGCTTGTGGTCGCTTGCCAAGCTTCCTGGCGAAGATAGTGAGTGCAGATGTAGAGCGTAAAAGGGCTAGTTTTTTATCAGCCACTGCTTGAACCCAAGAGTCATTCTGGGAAAAAAGGATGCCCAGATAGGAGAATTGTTTTGTATCCTTGATCCTTTTGCCTTCAATAAAAATATCTTTGTTAATCCTGAAGCCTGTGCCACAGTACATGATAAAAGTTTTTGTGGAATTGACCCTTAGAACCAGGTCTTTCATAAAAAGGGTAAAGCTGTTCACGACTTGCTGTAATTCCACCTGAGTACATGCCATTAAGACAGCTTCGTCAGCATATAGTAGGGCTGGTATTGGACGACCGTTAATCTGAGGAAAGTCCTGGTTACCTTTACATAGGGCTTCTTCCAGCCCGTTTATATATAAATTAAAAAGGAAAGGGGCCAGGACACAGCCCTGCCTGACACCACTCTTAATCGGGAAGGCGGCTGTACACTCGCCCTTTACCCCGTAGCGTACGCGTACCTTGGCATCGGAATAAAAACTTTTAAGAAAATAAATAATATTTACACAACCCCCAGGTCTCCCAACAATTTCCATAATTTTGAGTGGACAACACAGTCGAAAGCGGCTGAGAGGTCCACAAAGGCTAAAAACAAATTCCCTTTCTTGGCCCTGGTATATTTGCCCACCAATAAGGAGAGATTCAGACCCTGTTCTATTGTCCCTAGTCCGGCTCTAAATCCATATTGCAGGTCAGATAGGATCGAGTTAGCGTCAGCCCAGTCAAGTAAACGCTCTAACACGACCCGGCCTGCAACCTTCGTAATGGAGTCCAAAAGGGAAATTGGTCTGTAACAGCCCGGGTCATTCCTGTCTCCTTTTTTTAAATATAGGAACAATTACAGACTCAACCCAGGTCGATAAGGTTCCAGCACTACAACTTGCGTTGAGAATCTGGACAAGAAGAGGCCCCCACAGAGATGTGATTGATTTAAACAGATCAATGGGGACCCCGTCTGGTCCAGGAGCCTTTCCGCCCCGGCTGGCAAGTAAAGCTCTTTTGACCTCCTCCAGGGTGAAAGCTAAGGAGATAGACTGAAGAGGATCACTAAGAACTTGAGTTCCTACAGAGGTTTCAGCTTCTCCATATACCTGAGTAAAATGCTCTATCCACCGGGTTTCCGGGATAGCTGACTCTATAGTAGAGTTAGTATCACTGGATAAAAAGGGTTTTCTGATTTTCTTCCAGAAACCTGCACTGTCGTTGTTTACTGAGGCTAAATAGAGAGCCTCCCAAGCCTTGTCCCTAAGTATGTTCTTTCTGTCTTTCAGGACTTGATTATAGGCTTGTCTAGCTCTCTTTTCTTCTGAGGCGATCCTTGGTTTCCTATGAAGTTCTTTTGTTAACATTGAGTGTAATTTGGTACACTTTAAATCACACCACCCCCCGTACCCTCTTGGCCTTGTGTTGTCTACTAAGACATTCCCTGATTGCCTTGGTTACCATCTGAAAAGACTCTAATAATACCGTAGGAGGAGTGTCTTCAATAAGACATATCTCTATATCTGTACGAGATTTAACAATGATTTGTTGGAGCATCTCTGTCTGGTTCACCATTGCCCAGTGCAGAGAGTAACCGTTAGTACTCGCGATAGATAAATTCTCTAACAGTCGATCTCTGTGGTTGGTAACTACAACATTGTTAGATGGCAGGGTGACAGTTAGACAAAGCGGGAAATGGTCACTAAGAGAATTATCAGAGACATAAAAGGAGTAAAGTCTAGGAGCATAACTACTAGAGGCCAACATAAAATCAATAACATTGTAGTTACATCAGTGGTATTCTAGAATTCAAAGGTCATAGGATAGCAGGGAGAGTATATGTAGCTAACAAGGGCCTCAAAATTCTGGGGTGGTTGCACCAGGGTATCTTCGGCATGATGTTGAAACCTGGAACTGAAAAGAAGGTTTTAGCCTATAGGGATGAACCAGACCTAGAAAACATCATGAATAAGTATCCGTATGTTTTCTATGGTGAGTTCAACAAGATATTGCAGTTCAAATGTAAAATTATTGTGAAGAGGGAACCAGGCCAGTCAGGCATAAACTCAGAAGTGTGACTTTTAGCATTTCTAAAGATTTAGAGAAGGAACTACCCTTGCTATGCAAAAGAGGTGTAATCGAACCAGTTGAATCCTCACTGTGGTTGTCCCCCTTAGTAGTAGCTTGCCAACACAGTGGGGAGGTGAGGGTATGTATGGACCTTCACCGTTTAAACAGGGAAATATGGGTAGACTTATATGTGTTGCCTAACATTTCAGAACTGTTGGCAGGATTGAAGGAGGCTAAAGTTTTTTCCAATCTGGATTTAGCTTCAGCCTATCACCAAATAGTATTGGAAGATGAGTTTAAGCAACTTCCAGCTGTTGTATCCACCTTTGGTACCTTTGCAAGAGATCCCTCTACATGGATTAAGCAGTCCTAATTTAACTACTCCCCTACTGGGGACTTCTGATGCTGAACTTGCACTTGTGCCTGTTTCTACTGCCGTACCGGACAATGAAATTAAATATTATCAACCGCCTTTGGAGATACCCACATGCTCTCCTTAGCCTTTTATTGTTCCTGTTTTTGAACAGACTGCCTCTGGTTAGTTTGCCAACATTGAGGATTTTTCCACAGATTCATCACATACTTCCTTGCATGGTGCGCGTCCATTGTCCACTTGGCTTAAACAGACTTATCTGATTTCTCCATGGTACTATCTTTGGATTTTCATTTCCTTGGTTTTTCTCTTCACCTGGATTGGATTTGGTAAACTGTTTTTCTGCTATTAAATGGACACTATCACCCAGAATGTTCTTCTCCAGAACTGGTAGCTGAAGTACTTACTCCCCATTCTTCCTCACATAAGGTCAGAAGAGACTCGTCCCTTGTCAGCATTGCTGTATTTCCTGTCCATGATTTTATTGTCTGGAATATGGTCCCTTATGACATTTTAGATCCCACGGAAACTTTAGAAATTCTATATGTTTTTAATGTTGCTATGGATGATTTTGTTACTCCAGGTTCCATCTTTGGTGAATGGGATAGCACAACTGTTTCAAACATGTTATCTGAATTAGAATCCTACACATCATTTGCAAATGAAGATTTGTATTTGAATTCAGCAAACTATGGTGAAATAGTTTGCTATCATCGTTACACTCATCATTATTTATATAGAGCAAGTGCACCTTGTGCTGTTCTTAACTACTCATAGTGGGAACACTGCCTGACACCACCATTAGGAAGTCAACAAAAGTATTTGAAAAAGTTTTCTTATTTTATACTAGTCATGTCCCCACAGACCCAGTTTAGTTTTATTATAAACTTATACCTTCCAAGCAATGAAAAACATGCTAACAGTAACAGAATGAATGTATTCAGATACGTTCATTTCCAATTTGACCTTAATGGGTTATGATTAATTGAAAAACAGTATTGATCTAAATTCTATTTGGGGTATGAGACACTGGCAAGTCCAGGGCATTGATGGCTTATTTAGTGCTTGTTTGATCCTTCAACAAATATATTTTTAAAATAAAATAGTACAACAGACTACGTGTCTTGGAATAGATAATGTTAAGAACTTAAATACACCTAGCATTCCCTCTGTTGCATAATTTAATAAATGGCAACAGTACATTAATATTATAGAGGAACTACTTAATGCAATGGTGCAGAATGGGACATACAACTCTTCAATTTACAGTTTATATGGGTGGTTGGTGTGTCCTCTTGACACTAATGGCTGAAATGCACATTTTTAAAACTCCCCTAAGGGTTTTAAAGCTAGCAGACCAGACCGCTGATATGTGTGGTCATGACATCCGGGTGTAGTAACTACTTATAGGGAAGACAAAGTTTATGGTGCTCCATGGGACCAAGTCCATTAAAGCTACAGTCTACCTTGATGGTGCCTTATTAGAGCAAACTGACGTGTTTACCTACCTGGGTGTCATATTTAATGATAAATTAAGTTGGAAACCCCAAATCGAAATGATGGCGCTAAAACATACTCAGTTGGCCGGTGCCCTGATTAAGGAACATAGGTTGTCCCAAACCAATTGCTAATACTGTATGAGGCAACATGGGGTAACAAATGTAAAGAGTGAATGTAGAGCTGTTTTGTCATTTTTATTGTAATGATGTTTTAATTAAATTACCCTGTTTTGCGATGTACCTTAGGATAAAGGAAGTACGCAGATAGCCGTTATAAGACAATAAGTCACAAAACTAACCAAACCATAGTGCTAAGAAAGTTTATTAAAGCTTAGAGGTCATTTGTACTAGAATGTTAAACTAATAAAAATATTTGTTATTCGTATCTTTACATAGATTGTTTTTAACCGTACAAAAAGCATTGTCCTGAAGAAGGTGTTCAAGCCAGTTCACCGAAACGCCGCGTTGACAGTTATTGTGCTTTTCCTTTTTTTAAAATGTATCATGTTTTTATCAATTGAATGTAATGATCTACTCTTATTAAATGTCAATGAATGTTTAACATTTTTTTTTCAATACAATCATAATAAATGTGAAAATTTTAACCAATAGTAATTCTAGTACATCATCCTTTGACCTCTTACTTTTTTATCTTGTGTGTTAGAAAATTTTGTTGAAAGTTTGTGGAAATATTGTGACATCTTCCAGTATAAATTGTAAATTTGTTACCATGTGGGGTGCCTCATATTAAACCAGACCTCAAATAGGTTGCATGATAGTAAGACTGTTCCCACAGTCTGATCTATCCTCTATAACCAGGAAAAGGGAAAACTTTCTTTTTTTCAACCAAACCAATTGCGCCCATTTTGAAGATATATACAACCAAAGTTAGCCCAACCATTGCTTATGGTGCAGAAATATGGGGTTTCGGTAACTTAGCTCCTCTCTCCAGAGCACAAAAATAAGTTTATGAGATCTATAGTTGGCCTACCGCAATCATCCCCCCTATTACCACTGCTTCTTGACCTGGGCTGTCATGCTATTGAAGATGTAGCCTGATATAGACCATTGGCATTTTGGAGGCGTATCTGGATCACCCAGGAACTCTCCTTGTATGCCAAGACCTTGTTGGAAGTGAGGAGGTTGAGCCGATCACATAAGATCCCATGGTTAACTGCAATAAGGTCCCTGCTGACTGAAATGGGGATGAGTAATTTATGGGAACATCCTGAGGCTGCGGAAATTCCACTTAAGAAGACTTATAGAGCAGCATATTGGGAGCTGGTTAAAATGAAGAGGTTTTCTTCTCATACAAACCAGCCACTGACGAGGGTTTTCCTCGACATTAAGGCCGAATTCAATATGGAAGATTATTGGGATCTTATCACTAAGCCGCGTTTTACAAGTAAATGGACCCCATTGCTAGTGATAAGTGCCTATTCTGTCAAGACCAAAGCGAGAACATAGATCACTTCCTATTTGTATGCCCTGCTTACCATCTGCCTAGGATAATCTAGCTTAAACCAGTATGCCTGCCCATGAACACAAGATCGGCGATGGTTGCTAGGAGAATTTTAAAGTCAGACACTTCCAATCTAGTTGTGATTGGAGTGTCAACATCTTTAAGCTGGGCATGGACCATACGCAACAAAATGGGGGGGCAAAAAGTAAGATGGGATCTATTTTAGGGGGTTGAGTTGAGTTCGGAAGATGACTTGTCCCCTTGTAAAAACAACTGTTGTTGAATTAAGTCTGTATGATGGTTTACTTATTTAATCTCTTTTTAAGGATCTGTTTTAAAATGTATTTGTATATACACACTGCTTGGGTTGGTGAGTAGCTACATGTGTGTGTATATGGGTTATTAGATGTTTTTTTAGTATCAGTATGAGTGTCTGTATGGTTTGGTGGGGGTATTACTTAGTACATAGATGCATCAATGACTGACTCACTGTTTGTATGTGTTTGGAAGACGGCATATGTGCAGGACTGTATGGATGGATGAGTGTGTGTATATGTGTGTGTTAGTAAGTGAATGACTGTCTCACTAGTGTCTTTATCAGTAACTACATATGTTTTAATCTAGTATATGTGAGTATTGATGTATATAAGTGAGTATATGTGAGAGTGAGAGATTGAAAGAGTTCTTGTTTAAATAAGTATGTGTTTCTATAAGTGATTGTTTAAGAGAGTAAGTATGTGTAAGTTTCCTTATAAGTAAGGTGGTAGTGTGTGTATAGCTGTATATGTAAATAAATGGATTTTCAATAGTTTATTTGCATGTGTGAGTATGTGTGTGAGCAACTTTTGGAAGACTGTCGGTGTGTTACAGGATGTATAGGTGTATCACTACATATGATGAGTGACTATATGTATGAGTGACTATATAGAACTGTTGATGAATGAGTGGATGTGTATATACATGGTGGAATTACTGAATTGGTTGTTGTAACTGGTATGGGTATCTCCACTTTTTTGAAAATGTTAGTTTCTATTTTTTAATATGTGTTTCAAGGGTTACTTTACAGTGAAAGGAGGTCTGTCACTCTGTCACAAGGATGGTGTCATGAGTGATGTCATGAGTGATGTCACTGACCATGTCATGAGTGATGTAATATGTGATGTCATCAGCAGTGCATTACACGCGCAAGTTATAGTGAGTCCAACTAACTATAACGTGGGAATTTCAATGGTTTTATGTCAGTAAAATTTCCAGCTAACTATGACTGGTGTCAAACCTATGGTTTTTTCACTGAATTTAATAGGTTTTTTAAATGCTAATTCCTAACAATAACTGATCTGAAACCTCTGTTTTTTTCAGTGAATTTCATAGGTTTTTTAAATGCTAATTCCTAACTATAACTGGTGTGAAACCTATGGTTTTTTCAGTGAATTTCATAGGTTTTTTAAATGCTAATTCCTAACTATATATAAGGCCCCAAACCTATGTTTTTTTCAGTGAATTTCAAAGTTTTTTAATAGCAAATGTCTATAGGTATGAAATGTAATATTTCCTATCTTTTAAAAAAAAATTTTTTTGCTCTGGAGCGATCCCGGTGTGCGCCCCGGTGAGCGCACTTTTTTGGCACGCCCCGGGGCGCGCACCGGTGAGCGTCCCATTAGCGCTATTGCCGCGAACAAAAACATCATTGTGACGTATCGCGTAGCTGCGTCCGCCTGATACGCACGGCGTAAGCGCATCCGGAAGCACTCGAGCGAATACGATCGCGCAACGTAAGCATGCGACGCGCCCCGGGCCGCGCCGCGTAAGCGCGTCGGGTCATGTGACCTAAAAATATCACTTTTCATTGGTTCAGGACAGTTTTGGTTTCAAAATGATCAAAGCCCTGGTCATGTGTCCTTAAAATAACTCTTTTCATTGGTTGTTATCAGTTTTTTTTACAACTAATGAAAACCCCACCCATTTCCTTCATTTCTTCTTTCACTTTGGAGACAGCAAGACCTGGTTTTTTCTGTCCTACCATTTTGTGCAAAGAATGGCAGCTAGACCATCCAGCAGTAGTGAGGACTCAGATGGCTTCATTCGGGAAGAGCCTCCTCAGCCCAAGATCAAGGAGCATTTTATTTGGAAATTTTTTTCAATACCTGAAGGATTTAAAAAGGTGAATGCTCCCAAAGTAGAATGCCAAATCTGCCATACTGTGATTTCCCGAGGAGACCCAAAAAGGAAGTACAGTTTTGGCAATTCGACAATGATTCGCCACGTCCAACGCAGGCACCCCCAGAACTATGCCCGGGAGAGTGTCCGAGACCTGGCACGTAATCCCCCAAGGGATGGTGCCTCTACATCTTCAGGAGGACCCACAACATCAGGGAGAGGACGTGCAGCGGAATTGGAGATGATTCCGAACATTCAACCTGTTTTTAGTGACATTACTATAAAATGCAAGCAATGCGATGAACTGCTTTGCTATGGTGAGCAGAGCATCAAGCTCATTGCACGAAAGAGGCAAGAACACCGCTGCTTTCCCCAGCCCTAATTTTTCCCCTTTTTTTCGCTCCTGTTGAGCAGTTTTGTTTTTGTTCTGAAAAAAACAACAAAAAGAAAAAAAAAACTGTTCTTTTTAGAACTACCTCCAAATTATAAAAAAAAGGCTACATTTTTTAAAAACTCTGTCATTCTTTTTTCCCCATGGTACGCTCCCCGGTGCGCTCCCCGGTGCGCGTACCAGGCGCTCCCCCCGCGAAAACAAAAAGAAAAGTAAATTTTTACAATCACTCCTGTGCACCAATCTGCCACTACATTTTGTTCAGCTTGTACATCACCTTTTTCATGCATCAAACACCACTGGAGTAGTACACTTTTTTTATGTGCTTAGGTCTGGATTTGTTTCTGCATTTCAGACTGTACATGGAGTTTTTCTGTCTTTAATATGTTCTCTATTTTCAAGTCTTTTTTGAAGCATTCCGTTGATATTATTCCTGTTGATTGCTATTTTGGCCCTATTTGTATTGCTTCGCAAAGGATAGGCCTAATGGTGATGCAATTGCCACACATCCTTCTGTGCCGTGCACACATGGATTATCTTTGTTACTGTAATTAAAAGACAGCTAGTCCTTGTCTTTTTGGCCAGTGTGGTTTCTGAGTGTACAGCCTGTGTTTAGTTGACTTTGTCGCTTGGCGCTGACTACGGATACCGATCTGTTAGTGTGCCCATTGAGATTGTACCTCCAGTATTGTCCTATGTTGCTACAATTGCTCCAGGAGGCACATTATGAGGTTCCCACGCCGGATTGGATAGATGCTTCCACTCCAGGATCTAAGTCATCTAGCTTCTCATCTGATGCTAAACATCTATCAAACCTGACCTTGGCTTTTGCTGATGAGGCTTGTACTTGCCAAGTTGGTTCTTTGGAATGTGCTCTGCAGGCTACTGTGGATATGCAGATGCAAATTCCCTCCAGGACCCAAATGTCTTTCTGGGTATGGTGGACCTTGCCAAGATACCATCCTGTAGTACAAATGCCTCATAGACCTTTTTGCATCAGGCAGTTTTATTTTTCTGAGTTTTTAGACGTTTGCGGGACTTTTTAATTGGCCTTTTTTTATGGCTTTTGATTTTGCTTATATTATTAAAGTTTTATTTTATGGAATGGTAAGATTTTTATATACTTTTAGAGTGGCTAGGTTTAGTAATAAGTCTCTTTTTCGACCAAGGGGAGGGTATTGCTTGGCTCTCTTGTAGTCTCCATTTTAGATTCAACTCCTTAGGCTGACATATCTTTCTGTGGTGCCTTTTGCCACTCTTTTCTGCTAACACGTAAATGTTCTGTATGTGAATCTCTGATATACACTGACGCCCTGTGGTCTGTACAGATAATTCCAGAGTCATACATGAGGAACACAATGCCATTGTTTTCCTTTCTTTCTGTGCTTGTTAGGAGGCACTTCATTTTAGCTAGACAAAACCGAATGAGCTGCTCTGCGCCTCTGCCACAGTTTGATAAAAACAATACTATATTATTTAAACAGTTTCCATGCTAGAGCTCTTTGAGAAGAGCATTTCCATGCTGTGATTACCACAGAACTTCTACGAATTGTGACTGAGATGCAGTCCTGTTGACTCTAACTTCCGTCCTGCTAAGGAAGATAACCTGTTCACTGCGACCGGCTTCCTGACACCTAAAACCATGGTATGTGAGTTAGGCTATCCAAATTGATCTGGCAGAGGGTTCTCCCGGTATGCTCTCTTTAGTATAGTATTAGAAACAGATAGGAGTAAGCAAATATTAGCAACAATTAACAAGTTGAATTGTTCATATTGTTTACCGTACTGATAATGCTGATTGCAGTAACCTCTCATCCTTATAATAATCACAGCTCATGCTTTCTTAGCAAGAATATGATCATTTCAATAAATGTTTGAGAATGCATTGTCATATCTTTCTTTTGTTTACCTTGAGCATGCAAGAGTGACCAAACAAAAGGGTTTGATCTGTTTCCACAGATGCCTTAGGAATCAGACTGTCATGTTTGAGGTTACCCTGGTTGGTTTAGGGGTTGAATGTGATACTGTAAGAAGGTGAAACCCACCAACACTTACTGATGGTGTATGTGGACTGAGTCCCTATATTGTGAATGTTGTGTTGGTCTAATATACAGTCCTGCTACATTTGTGGGAACCATATAACACACATGATGTTGGGAAATTTACTCCTAACGAGACCAACAAGTATGAGGGCATCTTGAGGGCCTTCAGAGAACAGTAAGAGATGTTCTTGTTTAATATTATCCCTCTTTATGGTTATACTACTGATTGCAGGACATGAAACATTTGAGTTTGTGTATGATAGATTTCTAATTGTTTCAAAAGTACTCTATCCATTATACAGTTGGGCTATGTTTAGATTGCAGATTAGCAAGTGTCTGCCCAACACCAGGAGTGATAAAATAATTGCATGTTTGAATTGGCCTAAAACTATTTGAGTCATTTGCGAAGAATTTACTATGTTGGTCTTGTCAGTTAGAAAATAAAATTTTTGCTTTCATATATTCTTGCCCTCCCTCTGAACATCTAGAAAGAGATGTTTCTATTTGAACTTCTACCGTAAACTTAGTTGTTTGGTCACACAATAATTTATCAAAACTTTTGGCATAAACCATGGACACAATTTGTTCATAGTACACCTTTCGCGTATGAGTACTATGTCTCAATCCAGCTCAAATTTTTTTGTCCTCCCAGTGATCTTTTCATGATAACATTTTAACTGTATCCTTTTCTGGCATTATGTTTTACCAATTTGAAGAAGGGGTTGTAAGGATTCAGACAGTACTATCTTGTTCTCTTATATCACCTCACGTATGTTGTTTGAATCTTTGACCTTTTAGATCATCCAGTAAACGGGATGCTCGAACCATTTTTAGTTTGAGAATAGGTCAAAATCTTTAACTGGGGTATGTATGTTTTTCTAAGTGTGTACATTTTATTTGTGCTTCACTCTATCTCCTGGTATAGATTAACATTTATGGAACTGCCCCATAACACCTTATACTCCATATGAATTTAGGAGATTATTTTGATGAATAATTATTTTCTTGATACAGTTCTGGAAATGTTTGTTACTAGGATTCCCCAAAGTTATTCCTGTGATCTCTTGATGATTACTTAACAATGACAGGATGATGACACGGAGAAACACAGTGAATCTTTAGGTGACATTTAAAGTTACTCTTCTTTATATTATGATACTATGTACAGCTTAGCCAACTGGCAAGGAGTCTTGGCTAAGGAAAATGGGAGAAGTTGGTGCCCCAATCACAGCAATGTATCACACAATGACAGATATGTAGATGTGCATGGGCTATATTAGGGGTTTGGTGTATATGCTGAATTAGTGAAGGAGGCTAAAGTGTTTGTGTATTTGTGTTTCGTTGTGGGTCAGTTACTCTTTTTGTGTATGTGCATGTGTGCACATGTGTGTCTGTGTGTGTGTCCTTCTTTATCTTTGGGACTGCCAGTGTGCCTACCTGTGTTTTTGTACACCATGGCCCTTCCTGTGTCGTTTTTTGTAACTGTGCCTATGTTTGTGAATCATTAATAAAGACTTTGTCAGCATTTGCATGTGTAAACAAATGATATTATTCACAGAGTTCCTCCTCAGATTCCATATTGTGTTATTGGTGGTGCTGTTTGATATAGTGTTTTATGTAAATATAATTGCTACTTCAATCTGAGAGATCGGCCTTGGATAATGTACGACATATGTATGCTGTCTCATTTTGTAAGGCCTCTGTTACTTGAGCAGTAACCCTATCCAACCTCTGTAACTTCTGTCTCGTCTGAGATAGCCTCATAACCTCTGCTGTCTTTAGCCTAATACTACAAGAGTTACTAAAAGTTTCATCTTTCCACTCTGCACCTTCAAAGTAGATGCTCACTAATAATCTAATAATTCTTGATCATTAAGCCTGAAAGAGGCAAAGTGAAATATACAGCCTTTGAAAGTAGAAGTGAGAAAAGGCATCTTTGAAAAGGATAGGAGTCCTTGTTAAATTACATACTATATATATTTGCGCTGCCTGTAAAATCTATGTCTTTCTAAAGAAACTTTAGGTAAAATGTACTAGAAATGCATTGTTCTATCAACATTATTCAGAGGCGGGGCGGAAGGGGTAGAAGCCGACAGGCGACGGAAAAGTTATAATTAGATAAGAGAGAGAATTTCTTTATTCGTATTTCATAGTAGAAATCCATAAAAGCAATATTGTCCACAGTATATCAGAAAGTAAAAAACAATATTTACAGTAAAAACTGAGGAAGAATGGTTAAAAATAGATCACTTCTCTTTAGATTAAATTCATTTCACTATGTTATAAGCATCTTCCTCACAAATTATTTCTATGTTTAAAAATACATTTCAGAAAGTTAACCACATGGTAACAGGTAGCTTCAGAATCTAAGAATTGGAGTCGCAGCATGGCAGGGCAGCACTGTCTTAAACCCCACAATTTCAGCAATGGTAGAAACCAGATTCTGCGATGAGCATGATAATACTTACAGAACAATACTATATGTGTAGTAGTCTGAGCTGATATGTCATCGCAGGGACAGTAACCTAACGTTTGTTCCCAGGGGTTTCTCATGGGGAAGGCTACTAATCGCTGGAAAAGGTTTAGTCTGAATCTGGTTAGTAGAAAACGGTCAAAAATGCCAATTTCAAGCGTTAGGTAAGGCTGAATTGTGGCCGTGGACTGAACCATAATTGCGTGGTGGACAGAAGGTTTCCCTATTTCGCTGATGAGCCTTAGTCCATCTAAATGGCTCAGAGCCATTTTTTTCAGCTTCTTCTTGGATATCTAACTGATCTTTTCTGGTGTAATGTAGTATGCCTCTAAGCCTAAGTCAATGAGAACATTTCTAATGTAGGCAAGCCATTTTATTTTTCCCCGAATGATCTAATGCCATTGAATCTGCCACAATCCCTTTAGTTAACATGTTTTTGTCGGAGGTCCATATGCGCCGCCACAATAGCAATGGTTGGATTTTTGCCAGGTCCTCAATGTGTGGTATGCCTAATTCAATGTGGGATGCGTATGTGGTAATTCGCCTTGGTGCCACCAGAAGGAATCTTAAAAAGGAGTTTTCTGCCACCTGTAGAGCACTGACATCCACATGCCCCCAAACGCCAGCCCCATCATTAGATAAATAAATAATACCTATTACGTTGTCTGTCAGCTTCCCCCCTGCCGTGCCCGGCCCCGCCTCACCGTGCTTACCTTAGTCGGCCGCCGCTGACATTATTGAATGTTGATTTGGAAACGACCTACATTCCCATCTACACAGTAAGCTTTAAAACATTACTGTTTAATCAAATCCATATAAATACAACATAGCAAACCTCCAACTACCAATACAAGCCAAAAAGCAACATATCTCAGCCTCAAATAACAAGCAGTAATAGCATTCTTCTTTTGCCATCATGTTTAGAGGTTTTTTGCGCGGTGAACCGGCCGTTCATTAACTCTCTGGGTGGAGGCAGTTTTTGCTTGGCAAGCCATAAATGTATCTGAATATTTTAATTAGTAACCCTTCACGGATTTCTGTGAAACCTGTGGAATTTTGGAAAAGTTATTTGAAAATTGTTCTGCAAAGATCAGCATTTGGACCCATTTTCTCAAGCGCCTTGAGAGAAATGAGGCTGTTCACATGACCTGCTTGCAACTTGGGTCATCTGTTTAATTTGGCGAGTTTCAAAGGCCACCAGCCACCAGTGGTGCTGCATAGAACCTTGTAAATTAACACCCAGTGGGCAGTTTATATAATTAGGTCCCTCCAGGTCGTATGGCTTCAGCAATCTTCCATTCAATGGTGCAGTAATTGTACCTATCTGGTTCACTGCACTGCCTGTGACTTGAATATTGCCATATGCTTTGTTTAGCACTAAGCTTAAGGAATAATTTCCTGAGACGAGCTAGCCAAGTGGATGAGGTATTAAAACGGGAAACTATAAACAAAGCTAGATTTCTAAACTAGAGTGCCTCAAAAGGCTTAATTTGTTACCATGCACTGCCGTCTTCAAAACTAAACTTATGCATCCAAATTAAACAGTCAGTGTAAATAGTGAACAGATGTTCACTGGCACTGTAACAGTTCCCAATTTACAAATGTATGAGTTGCCTATGTCTGTTTTCATGACATAAATTAGAGCTGTTAGATGTAATTCCTTGTTTAACTGCTGTTTGATTAATGGTTCCCAGGCTGGAGCTTTATTGTACATAAGATGTTGCCTCACCAGAAGGATGATGCATGGGAATTGTGAAGCAAAGTGATATGGTTGTCACGTTATTTTTACAAATGAGAAAATAATGTACAAATATCAAGCTCTATTTCATTGATTGAGTGTGTTATGTGCATTACTGTCCATCAGCAATGTGCTCAACATCCGTAAACTAGGCTTTTGTTGTCTCCAGTCTACCGATACTGGTCCCACCTAAGTTTCCATATTCAGTACATCTGCACTCTCCATGGCATGTCCTGTCTGGCGATACCTGGAATAGCCCTGATGTGGATCTCGTTCAACAAAGGGAAACTTCCTTCACAGTTGCCTGGTGTTACCTTACACCTTCCAATCGTGATCCCAGAAAGTGAAGTCCCTTTCATCTCCTCTCGCGACACTACCTTCCTAGTGAAATCATGCAGTAATTTAAATTTCCTTATGTATAATTTTCAAATTGCACAACCATACTACTTCTTTTCTCTCAATTTCAAGATGAAATCGCTAATGGCATCATGGCCATATGCGACAGAACGGTTCTAACTCACTTCGGCTGTATTCGTATATTCACCTAATCCAGAGTGTCCACCTGCTGCACCTCTTCATCTACACCACATCACCTGATGCCAGGAACGTAGACGTAAACTTTAACACTGACATGAAAGGCATCTCTTTCATTGAAACCATAGTAAAAGCTGTCCAATCCCAGCACGCACCGTACACACCTTTGGACAACACGCTTCTTACATTCAAATAAGACCCTTTTTGTTGCCCACGCCATGAATAAACTTGAATTCTGCAGCAATTTTCTCCTCGGTCTCCCCCAGCATACTTGTACACATTTGGACAAATTCATTAACTCTGACACATGGACATTGTTCAAACAGCCCAGGAAGGCTTCTGCTCACCACAGTGCTTAATTTGTAAAAAAAGAAGTACCAGTGCCGAAATGTTTGTCAGGAGGCCACAGCCCACTTCTACCTCTGGTGTGCCCCACTTTCAACATTAGCACTGCCTCAGTCTATCTTCTAACCTTGCTCTGCGGATTTATCGCATAAGTCTTTGCTCTAAGAGTTATCCTCTCACCTCTCTAATCGTTTTCTATTGTCTTTGTCACATCTGGTGTGTTACCTAGTTCCCTGTATTTCTGATTGGCCCTCTATTCCTTATGCATTCTACCCCTGCTATTTTTCCTCTCCCCTTTTATCCATGCTCTGCTTTCTCTCCCCTCGATCTTGGCTCTTTACTATCACTCTTCTAGCAGTGATTAGCTGTGTCTCTGTTTTATCCTTTCTCTGCTCTTTTTTTCTCTGTCATGTCCTGTCCTCTACATCCTTTTGTTCTATCTACTCTCTGCTATCGCTCTCTTCTGTGCACCATGTCTGCCTTCTCTTTCTCTTTGTATCTGATTTGCTCTCCTCCTTTTCTTCTACTCTGCTGTGTTTTATCCCTCTCTTCTCCTTGTTTCTTTCTCCTCTTTGGTCTTGCTCTCTCTCATCATTACCACTGCTCTCACCCCTGTCTCTAGCCTGCTCTCACCCCTGTCTCCAGCCTGTACATGTCCCTGCGATTTTGCCATTCCTAAAGAGAAGATGACATGCATTTTAATTCTTTACATACACACGAGTAGAAAAAAAAAGAAATGCCCACCAAATGAAAATGCTTTTTTGCGCATATTGATCAGTTCAGTCCGACTGGATTCATTGCGGAACAGATGGCTGCTCGAGCACAGCAGGTAATGTCACTGCTAGTGCTGCCTGCAATTAATAGGTCTGGGGATGACAACGGCATCGGCATCCAGTGCTCTGCGTGTGCTGTAGCAGGCAGGATCACAGCAAGCTTTGTCCCCAACCGTAATGCTGACAATGCCGGTGAGTATGGCTGTGGCGCCAACTAGACTCACACGCACTCCGCAATTAGCATGCTGGGAGGCAGCAGCACCTATACTACAGGTGACTTCATGGCGCAAAAAAGTTGTGGTGGGCCGCATCGAGCACGTTGAGGATTTAGCAGCAATGCAAGGCTGCCATCTACACTACTCTGGTTACGGAGCACTTTAAAAATGCACACCTTACTTTCATTTTGTTCTTCCTCACGAGTTCCAAATGAGCTGTCGCAGCTTCCTTGCCTCAACCCCGTCATGAGCCAGCCCCCACCTACAATTATCCTATGGGATGCTCAGACTCAGGCAGTGGCAGGGTGCAGCAGACTCAGGGAATGGAACACAATCCATTCTTTAAAAATGACTTCTTGAATTCGTGACAGGCGTGACAACATCATCACTAACGTGGTGATACACAATTGTGCTGCTTGGACCGTATTACGCCTGTCTGTGAACACACACCAGCCAGTCACCATGCAAGGTATGTTAATATTTATATTTTGAAGTGGAATAATTAATATTGAGACCACCACCTGCAGAGTCAGAAATCGTAGCCACGGCCCTGTGAAATAAGTGCTGGTGGTTAGCACCGGAAAGCACCATCTCAAATTAAGCACTGGTACGGACCTCAGTACAGAACACTATCTTCTTCAAATTCCTCTTTGTAGCCATCAGAGAGATCCATTCTCTAGCACCTTCTAACTCACAAACAGCCTTAGCAAGTGTCCTCGTAGTCACACTCTACACTCAGGCTCACAGTGCCTCCTGGTGAGCACTATGAGCCAGATGTAGGTAAATCTAATTTACCGACTCATAAATACCGAATTTTACAGATTCGGTATTTATGAATCGGTAAATTAGAAGGAGGGAGATGTAGGTAATTTTTTATTTTGAATTACCGAATCAGTAAGATTCGGTATTTACCGATTCGGTAAATACCATATCGGTATTCCCCATTGATTCCTATGGGCTTTGGAGCCCTTAGGAATCAATGGGAAATACTGATTCGGTATTTACCGAATCGGTAAATACCGAATCCAGCAAGGGTGCAGGGGCTGTCACTTTGACACCCTCTAGCACCCCAACTGCAGGCTTGTGTGCCATGTGGCACACATACATGCCCTAAGGGCATGTCTGTGTGTCACATGGCACAGGTGTGCATGCACAGATGTGCATGCACACCTGAATTCGGTATTTTACCACCCAATAGGATTGGGTGGTAAAATACCGACATTTAAGTGCCTGTGGCACTCTGTGGAGTGCCACCTACATCTTGATTTACCGAATCGGTAAAATTACCGATTCAGTATTTTACAGAATCGGTAAATTTACCGATTCGGTAAATATACCGATTCCGTAAAATAATGGCCCCTACATCTCAATCACCAATTACCGGTTGGTAACGGCCGAATTCGGCCGTTACCGACCGGTAATTGGCGACCTACATCTGGCCCTATGTCTTTTTTGTGTAGTATTCTATTTCAGGGCCCTGTCACCTTTTGCCACACTGCTCTAGAGCTCCCTCTCCTTGCACCATCATTCCAGCATTCAGAGAGATAGTGATGACTCAATTTCTGGAGAACTGACTGCAATGAACCTGGAGCACCAACATGAACTCTCGACACTAAGGCCTTCCTAAGAGAGATGATTCCACAGCTCTGGCTCTCGCCGCATTACCAAGACAAGATGGAATGCCACATTTTCAGTTCCGATCTTAGCTACTCCTCTTTCCTCTCCTACACACCTACTCAAGATGGATATTTCTACAGCTCTGGATATAGCAGTCTTCCCAATTTTAAATGAACTCGGCTCTTCCTGTAAGTCATCTCCGGTTTCTGTCAGTTTTACCTCCTGTTTCTCCATTACATGACATAAGTTCTCATAGATTCAGGGACAGTGCTTCGAAATGGAGTTGGGGTATTTTTCGACAGGTTCTTCGACCTGTGTCACTTCAATTCCTGTCCATTGATGTTTTCCTCTAGTTTCTCATGCTTGTTTTTTTTCCTTGCTGGTCCTATTCTGCCCTGGTTCCCTCTTGTATGGGTTTGCGGTCTCTCTAGTGCCAGTATTCATCACTGGTTCACCAGTCTTCAGTCTTTAGCCTCCTGCCTTCAACCAAGGAGGATTGTTTCTTGTATTTGACATTTTCACCATATCGTGCCTTGACTCAATGGGCACCTGTCTCTTGTACGCATTAGTAGTTGCGCAAAGGCAAAGTGGCTACAGAAGGGTCATTTGTTAGAAGGTACTGTTACGTCCAGTTATTCATTCCATCCATGAGGCATGGTGCACTGGGGCAGGAAAAAACTGAATTTGACTCCCACAAGCATGTCAGGCCAGTTGAGTTTTTTTTATATAGCCAGAAATGCCAACATACTGCCATGGCATGACAGCAGGCCAGCATTTCAGTTATGGTCCAAGAGATCTCACCATGTCAGCAGAAATACTTTCTTGGTATTTATCCCTGCCAAGCTACTGGCATACTTACATTTGACATGTAGTTCCCTGCCCAGCGGGCAGAGGCAAGGGCCTCTGGCAAACAAATGCCCACAATATCTACAACTCGCTCATGTAACAGTCAAAACACTCTCCTATTGTTCTTGCTTTGTACACATTACAATCACCCCCAGTCTTTCTCTCTCCAGACTGCACACATCTTCATTCATGCGCGAATACCTTAAAATGCTGTCGCCCTTTGTACACACGAGCATGGCATGAATTATGCCAAGCTTGTCCCTTGGGAGCCATTTACTCCTAGTTAGGTTTCGCTTATGCAGCGCACGCACGCTGCATATGAGGAGACCTTATGTAATTGATTCCGTTTTTGCTTTAAAAACGTGCACCCGTTGCATTGCTTTGAATAGCAAAACATGCACGTTTAGCGATTCCCTTGCGGGAGCACACGGCGCCATTTGGTAGCAATTATCATGCTCACTCCCGCAAGGGAAACCCTGCGCGTCACTGCTCTCGGCCGCACTCCTCCCACTTGTTTGTCTACTTTGAGCAATGTCTACAGTACTGTCCCCCGCTGACTTGTACACATTTTATAAATTGTTCAACTTTATTCGGAGTTGAGCCTTCCCGACAAATTAAAAATGTATTCAAATCTCTCTGTGCAGCTCATACTCACTTGCAAACTGGATCCCGATGTCAACTGGGTGTTCCTTATGACCAAGAGTATTTTTAATTTAGTGACATCAGATCAGCCAGTCCAGCAGGCTCGGGCCATCTCTTTTCAGACACTACTGACTGCCCCTGAAATTCCAGCTGTTTAAAGGAAAGAAGGAATATCATGTGTCAGAAGCTGCAGAGTAGAGACAGGTTGGCAGCTTCACGAAGGCCCTGGCACGTCCTCTGGGCAGCAGCAGGTGTGCTGCAGCCCTCTCCCTCGGGCTGTGGTTGGGTATTCACATCATTTGATTCTGTCAGAAAATCAGATGCAAGAATTGCCCTTCTGTTGAACTAATGAGACTAACACATCTGATTGCGCGGATTGATGGGTGAAAAGTGTGCAACTGGAAACAGAGTCATTGATGACGTGGAGTGAGATATGCCCTCTCCCCATGCCCAATTGTGTTATCTTTGCTTGGTAGTGGCACAGAGCCAAGGGTGTCTGGTTAATACTACACTCAAGAGCGAACAGAGCAGGGCACAGAGGGGACATGGCAAGTGCACAGAAAATCGACTCAAGGCAACCCTTTGAGGAAGGACACAGCGAGAGACGGCAGGGTTGGTGTCCAGCCAGGTCCCATCACAGACCTAACATCCTCCTGACGCGTCCATGTATTATAGATGGCTTTTTTCAATGGATCCTTCTTGGCTGCAGCTAAGCAGAACACCAGGAAGAACCCGAGTGGGTTGTAACAGTAAACCGCCTGGTGGGAGAGACAGGTAGTACTGTCACCATTCTTTAGTCCTTGCGCACAGGGCTGCAGATAGTCCTCCATCAATC
Organism: Lissotriton vulgaris; assembly: GCF_964263255.1. Classification (NCBI taxonomy): domain Eukaryota; kingdom Metazoa; phylum Chordata; class Amphibia; order Caudata; family Salamandridae; genus Lissotriton; species Lissotriton vulgaris. Next base: position 1,481,320,134 of record NC_141691.1, read on the forward strand.
TGTTGCTGAAGTTGCTACCAGATGAGTACTAGGTCAGCCCCAGGGCTTCTGACACAAGGTAGTAATGTGGGGTTTCCTAGGGTGCCAGGGAAAAATGTTAAAACTGTGCTGTTTTTTTGAATACTGTTTTAATATAAAGTCGATTCTGGGTGAAGTTTGGTTATAAGCACGTCTGTTGCTGCATGTTTAGCTCTGCAGGCCGATGATTGCAGGAATTCTGTGGGGTTGCAGTTTCATACCTATTCAGACTTTGGTCTCTTTGTCGAATTGTATTTATTAAAACAAATTTTACAGCTGTCGACACCATCACGCTGGAATGTGGCTTCCTCAACCACTATTTTTCTAGAATACCTTTGATGAAATGGGTGGAAAGTCCTTTTTGGACTTGTCTGAATTGCTTCCAGCCAGAGTCACCCTTTACGCTTTACTAGTTCATAGTAGTGCAAGATTGTACTGGCCTCTACCATCTCCCTTTTTTGTCCTTTCAAGCCCCTGTTGCTTTACCCCATGTCCTGTATTACCCTTTCGGTGCACATTTGTGTGGATGTGCCGTGCATCCTCTTCAGGTTTTCCCCAAGTGCTGTGTTGGAGTCTATATAGCTTAAAGACATTGGCAAAGCCAAGAGCTCTGGCTTAACACTTATAAGGTCCCAAAGGCAAGACCTATTGGCTATGCCAATGTTAGTTTGTTATTGTTTGAAGTAGACACGAGCGTGACTGGTGTCACAAGCTTGTGTCTGGGGATTGGTTGGACTGTGGGTGTGTGTGGCATCTTTCCAATCCTTGGGGGCTTGTATATATATTAGCAAGTCAGGCGGTTCCCGGATTCTTATCTGGGACACAGAACTGTTACGTATGCTTCTAATAAAGCTTGGTCTTACATATACTGGAGTTTGGTCATATCTGGTGTCCTTTCCTAGTTCTACGCTCCCCTTGTACCAGCTCCCCAGAGTAGAATTGTGTACAAAATTTAATAGGGCCAGTATCAATCATGGTTCTTGATACATGTAGAACCTAATAGTAATGTTACATCGAGCACCTCACTAGCTATGACATGGCAGTGACCTTTGTAATTCACGCTTATGCATCTTTGTTAATAGGAGACACAGAACCTCATTCAGGAGCTCCACCGGCATCCTTGGATTTATATGGGAAAGTGACCTGGTAAAGTCAGTATGAAAGTATTGCGCGCCACTGCCATATAGTTTTGCAGAGAGCGCATTAATTCCTCGCCAAACCAGACAGCTTCAGCCATCCAAGGATGACCTGACCCTATAATATACAGAGCTACTGGGGAATGCATCTGCTACTTAAAGAAGTTAAAACCCTCTCACTATGTCCATTTCTGAACTAATACTATGTACAAGATCTATTTGCCATACCCCTCCATTCTGATAAGCCCATTTGTTTGCTTTCTCCTCTATGCATCATTGAGGTATGAATTTCTTTCTACCTTTATGTCTTAGGTGATCAGCATTTCCTGGTGAGGGCATCCTAACCATATATTGTATCTAACTATGAAGTTGTCATATTTTCAGATTATTATTTTCTTTTGTTTGTACAATGCCTATTTGAGACCAGATACTAACTGATGCCTACTCCTCCTCCTGTGGTGTAGGCCATAAACCAGGGCTCTCCAGCGGTCTTTGTTCTCTGCTTTTCTTTCAATCTGACTACAGGTGTTACCCATCTCCTTGAAATCAGCCTGAGGGCTTCTGCGGCAGGTGTTTCTTAGCCTTCCTCTTCTCCTTTTCCCTTGTGGGTTCCAGGTCAGATGATTAAGAAAATAATTTTGAAGAAGAAAACACAATAACACTAAAGGAAGTATGAGGGCAATGAAAAGGTTAATCGGTGTTCTTAAACACACTGATTGCGAACAACACTCCTAGAATAGAGAATTTCAATCTTCTCCGTAACTTTTTTTAAACAAAGAGGACCCGGTTACGACTAAAGATGACTAGCTTACTAAATCCTCCATGAAATGCTGCATTCTTCTCCCTTGCACACTGTGATGCATTACTTAAATATTTCACTACTCAAGAGGATTATTTAAAAAAGAAAAGGTTTGCAAAAGTAAATTATTTCAAAATGTAGTATTTACTGCCAGCTATATAACCTAGGATTCGTTTACTGTATTGAGTGCTTAAATGTCAGTCTTGGAAGTCTGCAGGTGATGACGCAGAACTTCTGAACTGTAATCTTCGTACACATTAAATCACTGTAGAATGTTCTTTTTTCGAGCACCTGATTTTGAGGAACAAATCAAATGACTTTGTAAGAAATCGAGTCAAATAATGTTTGCCTGCTATGATCTTTCCTACATTAACGAAGAAAGTTCCCAACTTTGCTGTGGTTGGATAGGCTGCCAGGTTACATGAGGACATATATGACTTTCAATAATGAACTAAGGCTAAAGAGAGCAGGTTTTCCAGCTTCCATAAGACATAAAACATGGAAGCCAGATTTTGCAGCTATGCAATAGGACCCTGATGGAACTATAAAAGTAAATAATTACCTCTCTGGATATTAGACTATCAGTCTCCGAAAGTTTAGTTTCCATTACAGTTTTATCAGATTTTCCTTTCCCAAACGTATGTCAGCAATCAAAACTGCATTTATTTTACATGAGCCTGGAGTGACATAAGCCAATACTATAGAACTGGGCCTGTCTTGCTATTTAGACACAATAACTTACAGGCATCAGTGGAATGGCACCTCAACATTTTGGTTGAGAGAGCTTTTTAATTTTCGGATACTCCAAATGCACAAACAATGCCTTGGGATAGGACCAATGTTAGATTTAGCACGTGAACTAGTGTCTCATTCAGTTTTGTTCATTTGTGATTTTCTACATAAATGTGGTCAAATAGGGAACAATATTCTGTAAAGGGGAGGCATGTCAGATTAAAATGCTTCATCCAGTACTGAATAATTTGTAATGCATTCAAAATGTTTTTTTTGTGCTTCACCTAAGCAATAATGGCTTCTGTTCAAGTTATTAAAAAGAATGAAATACCAACCTGACTACTTTGGGCCGAAGCTGAGGGTCTATAAACAAGAAAATGGTGAGTATTAGCATTTGTATTGGTTTAGCAAATTTCAGCATTCTATAAGAGGATTTGAACTTTATTAAAATCTCAACCAAAGTGGCATCAGTGGCTGCATATTTATGTGAACGAAGATAGGATACACCTTATCGCCTTATCAGCCTATTTCTGCCAGTCCCGAGATTCAGAACCTATCCCAACAAATACAAATAAACAGCTTGACCTCCGATACTTCCATCATGACCAGGGGTGTCCCCAAGGCTCAGTCCTCTGACCTATACTCTTCAATATCTACATGGAACCCCTCACCATCATATTCATAACATCATACTCAAACAAGCTAACAACACATACCACCTCTATACAGACAACACTCAGCTCTACTTAGACATAGAGGTCGTATGACGATTAAATACCACTCTCACAAAAGTCGAAAACTGGCTATCACACAACCACCTGAAACTCAACCAAGACAAGACAGAAATCCTTCTCCTATCCAACAATGGTCAGACCACTCAAGTCCAAGAATGGCTAAACACAATTGATTCTTTTAGTTGCAAATTGACTCTTGCTGAGTCCGTCAAATGGCTAGGAATCACCAGGACCCGAGTCTAAGCATGAACCTACTCATAAAGAATATTGAGAAGAGTACATTCTACAATCTAAAACTTCCACTCAAAATCAAGCCCTTCAGCCCCTTCAAAGATCTAAAAGTCCCTACCCAAGCGATGGTTCTCTCAAGACTAGACTCTGGAAAAGCCACCCTCACTGGCATTGCAAAGTCACACTTGGCTACCTTAAGAGCCACTATAAATGCAGCAGCAAGCATAATTACTGGGGTCAAAAGACACTAACTCATCTCACCCGCCTGAATAATCTTAAGCTTCTCCTGATCGAAGCCTGCTGCTGCTTCAGTACTCCTTGTCTCAACCTACTAAATCCCCCTACATTGGTAAACCAGTCTATCTTGCGTCCAAACACACAAAGGGTGGCAAGTTGAAAAATCTAAGAAGCACCAACACCCTACTTCTCATCTCACCCCAAAAAAAATAAACAAAAAGCCCCAGCACGTTCCTTTTTGGGCAATGCCCCCAAAAAGCAGGAACTCCCCCAGTACATATTCAAACAGACCCCGCCTTCATGTGCTTCAGAAGACAATGAAAAGATCTTCTCATCAATTGGTAGCTTAATCCTTTTGGGCTCCAATAGCTAGCACTCAAAGATAGTCTCTTCCTGGAGTTGTATATGATTTTATTAGGGTTGTTTGGTCTTTTGAGAGTTAGCACCTCTACTGTTTCTGTCTAGGAAATGCTCTGATCTAACTCTCAACAAGCTTTCATTGTATACTCTATGTTTGCTAACACTACCATGACAATGTATGTAAAACTCTCTGATAGCCCCCAGTCTTGCCAGCGCTATATAAAACTCTTAAATAAAGGATGACATATCAAACCTTCTCAAGCTGCACAGAAAAAGAAATCTTTCTGATTTGAGATCGATTTTTTGGGATGGAGAAATGTTTGAAGCTAAATTGATTGTGCGCTAGTGACTTAAAACTCTTCTGAGTTGTCGAAATAATAAGGCTCTTTGGAGTTTTTTTTTTAATAAATGGAAAGGCCTTTTGGCAAGATGAGATATCTAGTGAATATTTTTCTCAATATTATATTGCCACAAAAAATATAACCACACAACTCAATACCACTAATCCCCCTTTATGGTAAGCCTTTTAAATCCACATTCAGTGATGAAATATTCTCTGAAAATTCAGGACATCGGGCTTGAAATACATTTCACCTAATACTCATTTAAGTAGCCTGGTTCAGTGGCAATGCAACAAGTATCTTAGATGAAATGCTCCGCCCATGATACAGTATAATTTGCAAAAATGGTCAATCTATAACGGGTGAAGAAGTATTGACAATATGTACTGATGATTAACCATGCAGTTACATTGTAATCCCAATCACTGAATCTTTTGAATGTGTGACCACAAAAGGAATAGTCAACCCAACTAATCTTTTGCAATACTAATGATAAACTGTATCCCTGGCTACCACAAATATTTCCTCCGATAGACCATGGATCTATCATTACATCTTCAGAAAATAGGTTTAGGAATGTGGCGCCTCGGGGTTGCTATGTACGTTGAGCGGGGGTGCAGGTGGGGCTACAGTCCCTTCAAACAGACTGACAGACACCGGTAATCTAGGTAACGCTGGTTTTATTGACTTAAAGGTTCGTTTGCAGTGTACGGTCTTTCTATAGTAAGGCAGTGCTGTCTCAGCCTCGTCTGAGAGTCTTTGAAGGCGTTTCTCCACTGCTGTTCTACGCACGTCCCGGTGGGTTCTGGGACTGGTGGTCCTGGCGTTCTCCTCCACGATGTCGTGCCGTCCGCCGTGCAGGGAAGAAAGAGAACAGCGTTTTAGCTTACTGCCTTGGACCACAAAACGGCGAAGGGAGTGAGGGATCACACGTGCACAACTCCGTCTAGGGACTACGGTGATGGGTAGTGAGGGAGGGGTAGTGCATAGGGTGTGAGTGCCGAATTACTTTCGTGGTTTAACCCACTTAAAGCCCGCCCAGCCTGAAAGCCGTGATCGTACCTCTGGTAGCCACACTTCCCTCGATGAAGTGTGGCTGGGCGAAGCGCCTTCCTGTTAGCCTCCTGGCATGTCGGTTTCTCCCTTCCGCTGTCCTCTCTCCGTGCTCCTTTCTCTCTCCTCGTCTTTGACCGTCCCTTCGAATCCTCGCCGTCCTCCCGCTCTCGTCTCTGCCTCTTGCCTCGGATGTTCCTCCGTTTCCCGACTCTGCTCCGCTCCTCTTTCTCCTTCTCTCCTCAGCTCCCGGCTCTCCTCCTCCGCTCTCAAACTCCACTCGACCTCGTCCTCTTCTCGCCAACCGTCCGTCTCTCCTTCTGCACCTCCGAGTGTATAACACACCTGTGAGGGTTCCTGGGCGGCCTTTACCTGCACGTAGGGGGCGTGGCCTGTGACGTTGTCTCTGTCCAACTCCGCCCAATTAAAGTAGCAGGACTCTCCAGCATCCTCGGGGTCCGTGTCGTCCGGTTCTTCCGTGTGTCTCCAGGCGCCTGTATGCTGGTCAAAGAGAGGTGAGACAGGTAAGCCTGGCGGACCCGATTCCACCCCGTCACAAGGAACTATATTATTTGAAGACTTCAATCTTTGGGTGGGTTGGACATACTCTGAATTTATAATCAACATGTTAGTGATTGGTTATAACCAATTAGTAAAAGTTCCAAGACATTCTGCTGGTCACCTTCTAGACTGAGGCCTTAGAAGCCTATTCCGAGTTTTGCAGGCCAGCTTTCTGACCATTAGGGTGTCAGGGACCCAGTCCTGACCCGGCAGAGGCTGTCTGTCATATTTAGAGATTCCCACCGCAATATTAGAGAACTTTTTGTTAAAGACATTCCTGCCAAAATGGCATGGCAAAAATCTACTGCCAGGCAGGGTGGTATGTCATGATGGCCTTGTTGGCTTGTTTTAATTTTTCAGTAACAAACACCTCAATTATTTAAAAAAGACTATGAAGTGCTGAGAGTTTTTCTCAGCATGTGTGGCGTATTTCTGTTGTTCCTGCTTTTTCCCAATCATGAACACCATGCTCCAAACCCTGACCCTGATATCAAGAAACTCCAGATTTCCTCCATCACTGTGGGTATTTTTATAGTATGCCTGAAAGAAGCCACATTCAGTTCACTCTTTTAAAATACATCAGCTGGCCCAGAGATGCTAACTCTCAAAAGACCAAACATCCCTAATAAAATCAATGTTGTAAAGAGGGAGTTAGGCATCTACAAGATGGTGTAGAAGATAGGGGCCATCCCCACAATTACCATTCAGGCTTTCTCTGTGGAAGAGGTACAAATCAGCAGTTGCAAATATTCAGACGGAACTTCTAACAATCCTTCAGAAATTGAAAGATGCAATTTTAGAACATCTTGGAAGCTTGTGGTACAGCAGATCTTATCCCTTCTGATTTTGTGACTTAAGCACTAACCAGCAATTACAGACATGGCTTTGGATAAGAGCCAAACAACTGCAACCAGAAGGTTATGATGGGATTATTTTCCATGTATCCAGTCCCTCTTGATATCCCACAGTGATCCTTGTCTCCATTCATTTTAAAATCTGAATGCGGCCACTAGTCTACTTAGTCAACCAATGTCAGCTGGAGTTCTAGATATATGCAGATGACCTTTAAATACACATCTCTCTGGAAACTAATTCAGCTAGGCAAAGAAACACCACTGTGTGATTGAAGTACATCTTCCACTGCATGAGAAACATTACCTGTCTCTTAAGGGAGGATAAAGGGAGATCATCTCTCCTTGAACCCATTTCCCTCTCCTTCTCAGAAGATCATAAACATGAGTGTTTTATTTGACTCTGACTTGTCCTTCCCAAAAAAGCAGCCCACAGGTGGAACTCGGATTCCGGCCCGAATGCCTGCCTTACCAATCCGACCCTGACCACTAGGTGATCTTAGGGCAATGTAGAAAATAAGTATAATAAAAAGACATGACCTATAGAGTATATAATACATCAACTGTGTTTGCTCGTCACCAGCAGAATTGTAGAGTGATGTTAACTGACAATATTGTAAAAAAAATGGGTTTTGTGCGAACTAATAGGGAGGTGAACGGTCTGAAATCGAGTGTGAAATGTCTATTCATTAAGACATTGTAAACTGCTTTCAAAGTATGAGCAAGGAGCTTAATATGGTTAATAGCGCATTTGACTATGGTAGTATTTACTGCATGAGTGGCCTTCTCATGCAAATAGTTTTGTGGAAGTGTAATGTCTGTATTCCATAAACAGATTTGTGTCACTGGGATTTGAAGTTGTGTATAGTAAAACGTGTCATGATGTTTTGATTTTGGTGACAAATGTAATTTATGGAAACACATTACATGTAGGGGTGTGCAACATGGTGCAACCTAATGACTCTCAAACCAGCATTTTTATTGACCTTCTGGTAGCTGAGCAAATTTCTACCTATCCATAGTTTAAACACTAAGGGGCATCTCATGCAGTAGAGGCATACCTGTCTGTTGGCTGCTGTGCACCGTGTCCCATGCTTTGATCCTCATTCGGACTTGCTAAAAATTTTCAAATCCTCCTAATCCACCAATACTGGTTCTTGGCATGGACACACTGCATGCTTATTCTAGCTGCGCTAGTCCATTCACTAGCAATCATCAGCCATATTCATCAACCGGAATTGCGCTCGCAAGTGGCCAGATTCTGAGAATCTGGCCGTTTGCGAGTGCGATTTTTGCATTTGGGATTCATCATCCCAAATGCAAAAATCGCTATTTGCGAAATCGCATATTTGCGAGGAATTGGATTTAAGGAATCTCTAATAGAGATTCCTTAAATGCAATTCATCACCCTATTTGAAATTGCGAATTCGCAATATTTGGTCGCAATTTACCACGAAATCTGACTTCGTGGTAAATTGCGAAAAACGAGTAAAAAGCACTTTTGTGCATTTTTTACTTTTGCATGTTACACACACACATGTCCTCTGGACATGTGTGTGCGCAACACCTGTTCAAATGTGCATTTGAGGGGTGCTACAGGGTGTCCTTTGGACACCCCTGGCACCCTTCAAATCGCAATCTTATTTGCGATTAGCAAATTGCTAATCGCAAATAAGGAATACTCCCCATTCATTCCTATGGGCCTTTTGGCCCATAGGAATGAATGGGGAGTTTTTCCTTATTTGCGATTAGCAATTTGCTAATCGCAAATAAGGAATCAGTAGGAATCGCAATAAATTTTGCTAATCCTACATGAATCCCGTTTTGCGAGTCCTTAATAGCGAATCGCAATAATTCGCTATTAGGGCCTCGCAAAACGGGAGATTGATGAATCTGGCTGATGGCATGGATGCAGATGATAGCATTCCCCCTCAACTGTCACCACCTGTACTGTCTCAGGAGGGGTACCATTCTAGCTCAGGTCAACATGGTGACTTATGCCTCTCAGCTGCATACTTCCCATCCCATTGCTTTGGGCACCTCATCGGCCTGTCCTGTGAATCTCAGTTGGCCTGTCCAAAACCACCAATAGCTGTCCAAGTCACTCTAATTCCTGACACAGACACACTGCCTGCCAGCTCTACCAGTGCCACCTTGCACCCTGACATAGGCATGACATGGAAGATGACAAACCCCAATTGAAGGCTTTGGTCACATCGAGGAAGACAACCACCACCTCTTGCGTGGGGCTGAGTTGGTGCTACAGGATAAATAGAGGGCACAGAGGTAAACTGAGACAAAAGACTAACTTTACAACTTTTGGTATTCACAAAGAGCACTCGTAAATGCCCTTTGTGAATACTGAAAGTTGTAAAGTTGGACTTTCGGTGTTCGCACTACTTGTAATCTTTATGAATACCGAAAGTTGTAAACGTAGACTTTCGTCTGAGTTTACCTTTGTGAATCGGGGCCAGAGTGTGTAAATTGTGTGACATGGACCTGTCCATGTCACACACCGCCTAAATGCCTTCTGTGAATACCGAAAGTCTTAAAATTAGGATTTTTCTCAATTTAGTAGTAGTAAAGTTAGGACTCCTAACTTTACTACTACTAAATTGAGAAAAATCCTAATTTTAAGACTTTCGGTATTCACAGAAGGCCTTTAGGCGTTCTAAAGTTAGTAGTCCTAACTTTACTACTACTAAATTGAGAAAAATCCTAATTTTAAGACTTTCGGTATTCACAGAAGGCATTTAGGCGTCCTAAAGTTAGTAGTACTAACTTTACTACTACTAAATTGAGAAAAATCCTAATTTTAAGACTTTCGGTATTCACAGAAGGCATTTAGGCGTCCTAAAGTTAGTAGTCCTAACTTTACTACTACTAAATTGAGAAAAATCCTAATTTTAAGACTTTCGGTATTCACAGAAGGCATTTAGGCGTCCTAAAGTTAGTAGTCCTAACTTTACTACTACTAAATTGAGAAAAATCCTAATTTTAAGACTTTCGGTATTCACAGAAGGCATTTAGGAGTCCTAAAGTTAGTAGTCCTAACTTCTGTGAATACCGAAATGAGTAAGTTCATTCTGTGAATACCAAAAGTAGTAAGTTCATTCTGTGAATCGGGCCCGAGGAGTGCCAGTATCTTCTCCAATATTGTTGAGTCTAAGTTTATGAGCGATGATGGCAGGTAATGAGTTAGGGTTAACAGCCAGTTTGCCTGGTTTCAGTTACATAAGGATAGATTCCCCCATCATAGGGGGAGAGTGTTCCCTGCTGAAGTGCCTCATTAGACAGCTGCGATAACCCCAGGGCTAATAGGGATGGATATTGTTTATAAAACTCAGCCAGCAACCCATTTTCCCCGATGCCTTACAAGTAGGGAGCCTGGCTATTGCTGCCTGGATTTCCTCCAGAGCAAGTGGCTCCTCAAGGTAACGTATATACAGTCCCTCAATCCAAGCTGCGGTTTGATACGTGAGGTGTACAGATTGGAGTAATAATCAATCAGTCCCAACAGAATGTCTGCTTGTGCCTAATTCTGCTAGGGCCATCGCTGAAAATGCGGCTATGTTGTCAGCTTCTATGGTTTTTATTTCCCTTTCAACGCGATCTAGGCTGGTTCGAAGTGCGGTATGGACCCCCTGTAACACTATGCAAATATCTCTAATATACACCTTAAAAGCATCCCATACCACTACTAGTGAGCACCCTGATCCTCTTAGTCTGAAAGTAATGTAGCATTTCGGTACCCACATAGTCCGCAAATGCAGTGTCTATTAGAGATAGTGGGGATAAGTTCCAAGTGATAGAATGGTGCTTGGGGATAGAGGTACTGATAGTTAACTTAACAGGTAAGTGGTCAAACAGGGTGCGTGAGAGGTGTTCCATGTCAGTTTTCCACTCGCTGACATCCGGTTTGCCCAAGACCCATGAGTTGTGTAAATGTGCATGTCCTTAGGGTGGACTGGGAAACAGGTTCTCCAGAGTTCTCTCAGATTGTGTGTGAGTATAATATCAGTGATGGTTGTCTCCGCTGCATGGTGAGTGTGTGATGGCATTAGAGTAGTCAATATGCCTATCTAGATCTAGGTTGAAATCTCTATCCCAAAGTATGGTACATTGGGCCAGCACCTGACATTTGATCCATAGACTTCTTATAAAGTTGGGGTCGTCTATCTATCGATTGTATTGAATTTTACGAATTATGTATGTATTGTATATGATGTCTTTTATGGTCTAAAAATCGAAATAAAGACGTATGAAACTGATTGTATTATGCTATAGCAGCCCTGAGGGTCATTTTCCTAATGCAACAATCAAAAGGGGTTCCCCCTCTTAACAAGGATGGCCGTCCCCGGAGAATAGAAGGAGCACTTGGAAAAGGAGCAGTGGGCTCCCCACCTTTAGGGAAATTGGGTCTGGGAGTGCGACGCAATGTGCATATTCTGCAGGAGAGCAATATCTGTTTTGTGCCGATTAAGATATGGTATTTCAGGTTAACAGTTAGAGAGGAAGGGATTCCACCAATCTGCTCATCTACATAGTAGAATATAGTACGTCATGGTGGTGTGGTGTAACCCCTGTGTCTTATTGGTGCTTAGGCTGCCGAATTGTATGATGTATTTGGGGGTTGCACGTGCCTTGTGAGTGCAGCTGTTAGTCTTCAAGGCATGTGCCAGTCATATAGTACCCTTGTTCCTATTCCCACACCACCCACCTCAACCTGCCAGTAAAAGCCCCCATTATAACTCAACCAAACATCTACAGCAAAACACAAAAAGGAAAAGCAGCTTATTCAGAATATCTACAATCACATGCGGGTTGGCCCCTAGTGGTAGTCCAGAGCGCCGGCCTGTCAACACCACCAGAGTAGGGGTGTCTACCAGTCAATATATGGGGATTGAAGTGAGCAAATGCTGGCAGACACCATCATCTTGCATAATGGGGACGCCAGGGCTGGTATAGTCCGTTGTTTCGTCATGGTCCATGCGAGCATGACTGACGCATTCCGTATCACTTGCTCCATCCTCCAGCCCTGCACTCCTTTACGCAACATCCGCTGCTGGTCCCTGAGCAACTTTGTCACAAATGGCTCTGCTGACTGAGATGGCAAAAAGGCGACTTTTCCCATTGTTTGCGATTTTCAGATGTTCAGATGGCTTATTGTACTCCAGCCTGGCATAGTTTGCGTTTGATGGCCACATACTCAAGGCATGCTTTCTGTACCACCAGAGTGAAGTTGGAAAAGCTAGCGACCTTCAAGTCCTCATACGTGAGGTCCGGCTTTTCATGGGCTAGCCTCAGGGCTACGTCCTGGTCCCTGAAGGTGAACAGTCTGGTGATGTCTGGGCATAGATGCGCCCCAGGCATCAAGGCGCCCTTTCAACCTAAAAAAAAAAAGGAAAACATATTTGGTTTCCAGAAGATTTTTGAGTAGTCACTCGGTGTATCCTGCCCTATTTCTAGTGGCAGTTGACTCAATGAGGCCCACTATGCGCAAATTGTTGCAGCGTGATCTTGCTTCTCCAAGTCTTTGTTCTTTCCTTTTATGATCCCTATGTCAAGGACATTCTCATTGTGGCCAGTAGTAGCATCTTCCAGCTGTGAGATATGGCTCTATGCCGTGGTAATGCATTTCTCCTGCTTATCATGTGCGTTAGTCAGTTTGTCTACTCTTGTAGTGAGTGTATCTATTGTAGTATCTATTGTTGTGAGGCCTTTTTGAATTCGAAACATTTATGTACACACATCCTTCTCCGGCGAGGAGTCATGATAGGCAGAGGTACAGGGGCTTGTTGAGATTTGGCTACGTTCTTGGTCTCGAATTACCATTTAACCTGCCTGACTTCAGATTTCCCCATCATGGTAAATTAATCTCTGGTGGGGTATAAGTGATAAATGTATTATTCTAAATGGTGGCCGGTCATACAATGCTTTGCGAGTGGCGTCCAGGACCTCACCAATTGTACAGAGTCCTCACACAAGTGCCCCCCCTGGCGGCTCTCTGCAAAAGTATATTGGCAGAGTCTCGCACTGCAAGGGTCCCAAAAGAGTCCCTGGAGAGTGGTGGTCACACTGTGGCTATTGTCGCAGTGCTCCAGGTGATGTCTCAGCAGATATTTGGCCCTCATCCACCTCAGCACCCTGGCGAGTGTGGAGAGTCAGGCCCCAACTCCCATGGGACCCCCAGGACCAAACCTCACTCTGCCCATTTCCCAGTCTCCAGCTGCACCCACGTAGGGAGCTGGTCAGGATGTGTGTGCAAGAGGGGCCTGGGAGGCAGTAAGCAGTATGGGGAGAAGAGGAGTCAGGTCCCCCACCCTCAGGTCAAGCCATGGTTCAAAGAGGCACGAGCAGGCCCGACAGTTCACCTCATCCCCACCTAGGCCTTCTCACCTGTCATCAGCAGCAATGCAGGATGGCTCATGGGGGGCCAGCAGTTCAACCCATATGTCGTACTCCTACCAGAGGCTGGAGCCGAGGCAGATGAGCAACTGCAAGCAGCGGGGGCACCGGTGATCCACAATTGTGGTCCATCGGCAAAACCTGCCACGCTGCCTGCCACGCTGCCTGCCACACTTGCACCGCCATGCTAGGTGATGCCAGTTCGGCTCGATCAGAACCATCACTCGATCCCTGTAAAGCTCAACGTTGGTGGAGAGGGTGATTGTGTATCTAGAGGCAGGATTTTGCAAAGTTAGTCGTAGATGGAAAAGTTTCAGAAGTTCTACTTTCATTCAATACCTTCCACCAGTAGTTCACCAACTGTGAGTCTACATTTCTCTCTTGGTCACACGGTTATGTTGCCACATGTCATTGCAGATTTGAATTGCCCAACATGTTTTAGGTTTTCACGCAATGACTATTGGCAAACCCTGTGGCATTGGGCTCTCCGCTCGTTTCATTGTGTTAGCCCTATCAAGCCTATCAAGTTCTAGTTCTAGACTGTGTCTCATGTGGAAATTTACTCTTTGGTCCCTGAGTGCTACAGACTGTACATTTTCATCAATGTAGAGGCTAATTATGTTATCCTTCATGCAGCCCATTTCTGACAATAGACAATCATAATCTTTTAGGAGGTCACCAATTTTGCATAATTATGCACTCGTAATCTGAATGAGTTTTTGTTGTCTGCTGCGCTACAGCTGAGAAGGGTGTGATATGTTGTTGTGAAGCAGAAATATCAGACTTTGAGTGATGTGAGGGCACTGAAAAGGAAACAACTATCAGCACCAGAAATGCATAGATTGTAAAGCACGTGGCACGAAGAATCGGATGTGGGTAAGGTGTGAAGAACTTAAAAAACATTACATTCCTCATCGCTAATGAGTCTATGACTGTATGGTCTTTAATGACTGTTTGGCACTTCCGTTGTGAAGTTTTGTGGTACATTGTTCACTGATCATATTATGCACTTCTTTTTTAGCTGTATCGTCATCTATAACATTGTCATGAGGTGCGGTTGTCTGCCACCATTGGTCTCCCTCATTTGCTTATTTTTGCCTTAAGAGACTGGCACTGGAACAGACATTATGTCAAAGTGCCTTCGCTTACCACTTGTGGAAGGTTTCTTGCCTCTTGTATTTGGCAGATATATACATTATCTCCGGCAAGGTGATGTAGAGGTGACTGACTGTAGCTTTGCTGTGATGTGATCTGGGTGCGAATGATATGCGCTCACTTGGCATATCAGACCATTGCACTTGCCTGTTTTCTGTTATATATTATTATTTGCTGCCTTCTCTGTTCGAGTTCTATCCTTCATATTTTCTTGTGCTAACCCTCTGCACATGCTCCTTGCCTTTTTGTGCACGTGTTTTCCACTCAAGTGTTTTTTTCTTGTTTTGTCACTTATCTTTGTCGCCCCCTTACATTATGTCCATAATGTGTGGTAGCGGCTGAGATGATCTGGGAATTGGCCTCCCCATTTGTGCATGTTCCCTCTTTTTTACAGTTGCATTCTTTATACTTACATTTTCAATGAGCACATCTTAGTTTCAGCATTATTATGATATTATTGTTAATTCTGTTTGCAGGTGTTGTGGAGTGTCGACTGCCAAGCGAGTCATATCCCATCCTCTGCAGCCAATTGTGCTTTTCTTGGCTTGTGTGCATGCAGTAAGACTGTGCTGGAGACAGAGACACATGCATTACTTATGCAGGGCTCAGGGGTGTAACAAAATCCCCCGCATCCCCTGCAGCGCTTGGGGGGAGGGGACCCCAAATCCTTCAGGGTCCCCTTTTTCACATTGTATAGTAAGGCATTAATTTGCGTTACGCCACTGGTAGGGTTGTATGTCAGAATATTGCTAGCAAAAATGTTGTCTGGCATAAATATTGTGTCTTAAATATCGTTTACAAACATATGGTCCCATTCGGTGTGGATTTCCTAATTTTAACTCAAATCATGCAATAGATTTGTAAATGAAGTATAGGACAGAGTATATTTATCTGACAAAATGTAGTCCTAAATATTCTGGTACCAGTCGTTTGTGCAGACTGCCCGTGCACAGATGGACTGCAGACATTTGCATTAATCAGCATCGAACTGGGGGACTCAAACAATATACAGGGAGGAAACTAGGATGGGCGGGGATGGGGCATACCAAGTGGTGGGCCACGCCCTTCCCTCCTATACTACATAACAAGCCCCCAGATAGTGACCCTGACCTGGCACCCCCTTTAAATGAGGATTTCATTGTTTACAATAGCTCTTCCATCCTAACAGGTCCCAGAATATATCTTTCATAGTTTGCTGCTAAGATGAACAAAGAAGAAATGATTGTGGTCCAATAAGACTTGTTTAGCACTACATTAGTGATGAATAGTCCTTACAATTGGCGCCGGGCTCTAGAGTGAGTCATTCAGATCTCCTACAGAGTTACCCCAGGGTGGAAGAAGGCTCCAACAACATTGGCAGCAGTTTTGACTTACCGTCATGGTCTAACACTGCGAGCATATAATAAAACACTGCAGCCCGCGTGTCAATGTAAGGCGTAAATATTTATCACATACTTTCTCAAAAGAGAGAAGAGGCTTGGAAAGATGCTCAAACTGTTCAGGGTCTCCCGAGAATGGCAGATGCAAAATGTAAACTCAATTCACTCATGAGACTTTGAATGTTGACAGTAACTTCAAAACAGACTACATTTCATTGCAAAGTTTTGTGATGCGGAAGCAACTTAAAAACTGCTTGATGCCAATTGAATGCTTGTGAATCTGTTTTTTTATGCTGAGGGACACAGAGGACACCTCCCAGCATGGACGTCAACTCATCAAATGAAAGGGACAGTGGAAATTACATTAGTTAATCTCCCTGTGCCTTAAAGAAAACTCAGAGCTTGTGTAATGTAATCTGGTGCTCATGTAAAGTGCTCCAGTGCAAACAAATAAAAAAAACAAGTAAGAGGCAGAGAAGGAAATTAAAATTGCAAAAGGAAAACAGACATTTGATAGCAGGTGTAGCAAAATATGTGCCAGGGGCGCCAAAGGAGAAGACAGCCTTGGCAGTTGTTCTCCCTGGATAACACAACTTAATTACCACCCTGGCTAAACATTCCTAAGTGAAAAGAATCATAGCATGATGCCAAGCAGTTATCGAATGGGGTGATAAACAGACATTTCAGGGTTCTGTTTCAATGTTAGGCTGGTGAGTCCATCTCTGGTAGCAGAGTGGCAGATCAGAGCTAAGGGTGACTTAGCTTAGAATATTGTGAAGGTATCTTGGCAAAATGTTCTTTCTGCTAAAGATTCACCCTACGTCTTGGTCTTTTCAGGGTAACTGTCCAAAGATCCACTGACACAGTCCAGTTAGGGTATACATTTGGACTTGAACCACTTTTTACAGCTGAGAAGACCCGCAATCAAATTATTAACACAACAGAGCTGAACCCATCAACTTGGTGAATGTCCTTTACATGTACACTGTGCATGTGAAGTGGGAATGTGTACGTTGAGCCATCTCCAAGATTGTTGATCTGGGAGGGAGACAAAAAGGCATTTGTGGACCATGAAGATAAAGAGGGAGCTGCCAAAAATAGTACAAGGGGTTTTGGGAATTCTGTTATTTCAGACAATACAATCTGTCCACTTTTGACATTTTTGACACAGTAACCGCAGACCAACCATCTACAAGCTTCTCTTTTCCTGTTGCAAGAAGTCCTACTGCATGAGGAGTTCAGGCTTTGGGGAAAGGGGGAAAGCTGCTTGTCAGAAAGGTGCACAGTGAAGAATGCAATATACTCCTGGTCTTGTGCAACAGCAAATACATTACCGGTACCACACAGGGCCATTTTATTCTGCATCTCATTTTTAAAAAATGGTGGCAGCTTCCATGTCACAAAGTGGTCACTTTTAAAAACGAGATGCACTAAGCTCTGTTAACTACTTCGCACACCTCTATATAAAACCACATCATACAGTTTCATTTATATATGTTTGCATGGGGAAACAACACTTACAACGCAACTTTTACAACGCACTACCTTTACAACAAAACTTTTACAACGCAACATTCATTACAACGCATGCCATTACAACGCAACCATTACAACGAATGTCACTACAATGCATACCACTACAACGCACGCCATTACAACGCAGTCATTACAACGCATACCACTACAACGCATACCTACACTATCCAACACTTACCCTACTGTTGCACCCCCTGGAGTTAGAATAGTAATTTCTACCCCTACACTATCCAACACTTACCCTACTGTTGCACCCCCTGGAGTTAAAATAGTAATTTTTACCCCTACACTATCCAATACTTACCATACATGCAATGTAATGGTATGCGTTGTAATGGTATGCTTTGTAAATGTAGTATGCGTTGTAGTGGAATGCGTTGTAAAGGTAGTTTCAAAGAATTCGTTGTAATGGCATGCGTTGTAATGGAATGCGTTGTAATGGATGTTGCGGTGTAAAAAATTTGCTGTAAAGATATGAGTTGTAAAAGTATGCATTGTAACGACATACATCCGTTTGCATGTGTGGGGGTGTGTATATATAATTATACATATATATTTTATATATATGTATACACACACACGCCGAGTGTGAGACAGAAAGACAGAGAATTCATGCATAAGTTTACTGTGTAATATAGTCCAATATTTCATATAGGGATTCTGGTGACCACATATACAAGGCCGAACGAAAGTCGTGCATTATATATGACCCAAAAACCCTGAGATGCCATAATAGGGACTTATTTCGCGTAAACTGTTATGTATTTTCTCATTGCATGTTTATATTGGTGTAGTGAGAAAGCTGTTTTCTTAAGATTGCAGTTAACAATGGACAGTGATTGGGAATTCTTGTTTAGGTTTTGTTTATTACCATGAATAAATTGTTGATAAAACAATGGACAACAGCGATGGCCGGTGGATTTATGCTATGCTGTTACTGCAGTGCTTACTGTATGGTTATGAATTTACCACAATTGTTATATACTTTGCCACATAAGTTACAAATTTGAGGACTTCACAAAATATGTTTTTGCATACCACAAATGCATAAAAATAATACTGCCAGAGAAAATGTCATGTAATTTGTCCTTATAAGCAATGTTTCAAAATTTTACAAAACCTGACATGATTAAAAAATCCTCTTGCCTTTGAGAAAAAGAATGCTAAACATCTTCAAAGCTTATCTACAGATTGGGTGTGCACACATTCAAATTCTGCGAATGTCTAAAAAAAATTAAAGCCCAAAAAATTAAAGCCCACATTTCAAGTTAGGTGGGTTTCAGCGTGGAAATTCTCTATGGCCAGGATTTATAATTCCCAACCGTGTCTCCACACCTAAATCTCCATTCGGAGTTAATACTTACGGAATGGAAAACTACTATCAGGACATGGTACTCCCCTTTTAGTGGAGATGAACGTTCTCCTGTACCTCCTGATCATTTCAGGTGGCAAATGAGACCAAGGGGGCATGTGCGGGGCAAGGATGCAGGGAGCGGATGCGCAGGTTGGAAAAGGGAAGAGGAGGATGTGGCCTGGTACGGGGGAGCATGCCCTTAGTAGGGGGTCGGGCCGGGACCATAGACAAGGGCTGGGCTGTACTTGCTGCTCAGTCCCAAAGTGATTTTACAGGTAGGAGTTTCCAGCCTGTAAAATCAAGTTCTGTGCACATACTCTTGGGTAATCTGGGTGTGGGAAGACTGAGCCACTGGTAATTAGGCAGAGTGGGATCCCATGCTGGAACAGCACTCCACCCTACTCTTAATCTTGCTCTAAGTGATCAACGCCCCACAGTCTGATTATCATTCCAAGTTCTGTTACTATCTATTAAAATGAAATAGCAATTCTTTGAAGAAGCTGGGACAATATTTACTTCACTAACTATATGAAGCGCTTGAAACTGAACATAATCAAATGCATACTCAGTGTTAAGAAGATATATCCAGACAAGCAATTGAAGAGCTAGACTAACAAATGTAAATGTGAATCACAGCAGTTCCTCCAAATGTACTAATGCACAGTCATTCCAAAGAACGTACAGTGAATGTACATTCACAAAACAATTGTATATTTCTGTAGTATTTGCACAACAATACCTCTGCAATATTTAATTAAGTGAGCCTAAAAAGAAGCCTTTCAGTTCACTAATATTGCAGTGGCCAAAATGAAATAGACATGGAATGTATACATACTCGGAGTAGACAACACATATTGTGTGATATGTAGGTCGATATGTAGCATTGTTGAGTGGATCATTTAACACAAAGATGTCTACAGGAGTTAAGGATAGAATGAATGAATGAAAAACCTTTCTTTAGTTAAATAAACCCTTAAAAGGTGGGAATTCCACCAACAGACAGCAGGAAACCCTTCTTAATTAATTTAAAAATCCTTCAGAAACCAATAAAAGTCCAGCCAGCAATAATACCAAACAAACTAAACAGTAGATAACAGTACAATAAAGTAAAAAACATACAGTTCAGTGTGCCCTTATAAAATAAAATAGGAAAGCCTATGTGTGGTGCTTTGAAATGGTTAAATTAAACTAAGCCATTTACAATTGAAAATCTCAACTAACTAATAAGGTCTGGACGAAATAAAAGTTGGTTGTAATAAGTTTCATTCGTACTTTTCAGTTACCAGCTTGAGTGCCTGGTGCATGAATTTAACTAAGCATATGGCATTTCCAAATTATCACCATTAAGTCCATATCGTACAGCCTTAATGACCCCGAGGCAGCCGCTTTTTAGAAATATTCGTCCGAGGCCATTTAATTCTTTCACAGAGGAAGTGTGGACATGTGCGTGCAATGATTGTCAAAGACTTGTTCTTGCTGCCCCATAAGCGGTAACTGGGTTTGGAATAGATGTAAGTGGATCATGCCTAATGTAATTGTAAAAAGAAACAAGAAAAAGACGCTCATGTAGTAAGGAGTGTCTTGTTACCAAGTAGGTCTGTATTACATTGTCTATATAGGAATCGAGCTGTTTACGCGGAAATCCTTTTACTTTTGAAAGTGGCCAAATCAGCTGCATATGAAATAACTTTTTCTTGTTATTTCAAAAATGTCTTAAACTGTGCCGCAGAAGTTGGTAGACTCCAAAGGGTACCAGCCCACCTGTAATGTATGCAAAGTAGATTTAAAATAATTCTTTCAAGGAGCGTGACTGGCGAAGTCTGAAGACCTGGCAGACCAAATTGCTGCCTTCATCGGGGATATGCTGGGTGTTCGCAATTTATGACAAGCAACAAGAAACTGTGCCACGAGTAAAAGTGATGGCTGATTTCTAGCCTGAGATGACCGTGACTAGCAGAATTAGGAAATTGAAAAACATACTTAAAGAGCTTGGAGAGCAATCTATTAAGCCGCATACTAGCCAAACCCAGAAAACCCAGGTGCGCCCCCCCACCCCCCCCACCCCCTCCGTCGTGTGTGGCAGCCCGGGATGAGACAGATCCCGGGCACACACAGAGCCACCCGAACGTTTCACAGGTCTTTAAAAGACCATTTGAATGTTAATTAGGCCTTGCAGTTGTTTCACCCCTTCTAAGAGCCCCTGCAGCTCCACTCTGCCTACTGATTAAAGGTTCAGCCCCCCCTGAAATTTTTTCTTAGCCCCCCCCCACCCCCGAAATTTGGCTCTAGTTGCGCCTCTGAGAAAACCATTAGACCATACACCAAAGAAGGCAGGTACTATGCAGGTATGACCATAAGTGATGGTGTTATAGAAGGAGCATCCAGTCTGTTGCATAGACATTTAATGGCGAACCTGAGAGATGCTGCTTTCGAGTTCAGGTCATCAAGGTGCTCTCTTAGAGAGCCTTTATCATCAAACCAGACTTCTAGATAGCAGTACTTTCTTTGTCTTACTGAGAACTAATCACCGATTGACCACCCAGTTAATTTACTGAACTTGTTGCTAAGCAGTAAAACAGCACCCTTGAACTTATTAGATGCGTTATAAGTGTTTAGTGCATCAAGAGCTTTTTGTAATCCTGTTGCAGTGTGATCCAAGATCACTGTATCATACTGCGGAGACTGTAGTTGTAATGAGGCTAATTTTGGAGGACAGGTCCCTTGTATCTTGATGGTGGCTGGCAGACTGGCTGTACATGAATTTAAAAGCAATGGAGCCAGCCCACACCCCTGTTTAAGGCCTCTGTTGGTTTTTATCTTTTGCAAGATGTGCCCATTATCGGTCAGATTCACTTGCACCCATGCATTTCAGTATAAGGATTGATTGGCTCTCAAAAGCGGTGGCAGGATCCCCAAGCTCTGTAGTTTCAAGCAATTTACTCCGTTGAAGGCCAAGCGGTAGTCTAAAAAACAATCAAACAGACTGGTTCATTTTACTTTCAGCATCTCCTGAATGACTAAGGAGAGGCTGAGAATGTTGTCTAGAGTGCTACTGGTTCCCCTGAAGCCAGATTGTGCAGAGGGTATTAGGTTAGTGGATTCTGCCCAGCATTGTAGTTCTTTTGAAAGTGTTTTGGCATTCAATTTGGCCTCTATGTCAAGCAGGGCAATCATCCCATTGTTCCCCGGTATGGTGGGGTCAACTTTCTTAAAGATCTGATGCAAAATAGACGCCTGCCTTGTTGTGGGAACTCATTGTGTTTCAAATGCATAGGAAGCTAAGTTAGTTAGAAGTGGCGACCATTAAGTCAGATAAGATTTGAAAAGGCGATTGGGAGACATTTGGATCCCGGGACACCATCTGATTTGGGCCCCTTGATTACCAGCCTAATCACATTGGCCTTCACATGGGAAGGGCCATAAACTGGTATAAATGGACAAGTTCACTCCTCGCTCTGATCTACATATATTGCTTCTATATGAGATGACCATACTGGCTCAGGGATGATGTTGTCCTGCTTTGAGAGATACTGCAGACCAAGTTTATTTATAAATACCCAAAACTCTTTTATTGAGCCTGATTTGCTAATTCCTACAATCTTTACCCAATGCGATTCCATGTAAGCTCTCTTTACCTCCCATATCTTCTGCTTATATTGTTTATTTAGTGTTTGTACCTTTCTGTTAGTCAAATTCAGAGATTGTGCAGCAGCTTATTTTATTGAATATTGAATATTTTCTTTAGTTCTCTAATTTCCTGAGTGAACCACACATTCTGGACTTTAGCTCTTTGATAAGAGCAACATTTTCCTCTTGAATTGTGTGAAAAAGTGTATAACCAAGTGATAGCCAGATGGGACCAAATTTTTCCGAGGGCTACCAGGGATTTTGTGAATAGCCTGTAGATGGTCCCTACTGCTGTCATTATTAAGTCAGTTATCTATCTATTTATAGTGGAGGACCACCTGGTTAATTTCAGAAGCTGTGAGTTCCAAGAAGCCCAGATTGACTGAAGGATTGAATGCATGGTCGGGGTATAAAATGTATAAATACTTTGAGTAGCACAGTCACTTTCCAAATGATGGATGATGGTGAACCAAACAATTAGAAACTAAAGTGTAGTCTTAAACTGCGTACCTGCATCTTGAGAAGTGCAAATACTTAATATGGTCATCGCCCTCCACCCTGCCATTGAAAGAGTATAGGTGATAAGCATTTAGCATCCAACTTAGCTGCTGGCCCATCTAATCACTATGATGAGCAGGGGGTTGAGCCCAAGGAACGCCCCAGAGTTTATTAATCTAGATGATTATCGGTTCTTTTGAGGTGTCGTATGCAAGATTTATATTGAAGTCACCTGTTAAAATAATGGAAGCGTTTAGATATTTGTATCCACAATCACAATTAGTAAGAGTTGCCACCTGTTGTCTGATGGCCTCAGCTTTAAACTTAGCATTGGGGTGCAAATATACATTTATCAGAACCAGGGGAACAAAGGAGTTCCTGCCCTCTTTTGGAGTCATGATAATTACCTGAATTTTATCAGAACCAGAATCTATACTGACAGAGTTGCAGTCCAGTGTGTTCTTAATAAAACAGATAGACCCCCCCTTTGCCCTGCCCCTACCATTACTGTTTATGGCATTCACTTGAAAAGTATGGTACCCTGGAAGGGCTAGCGGCTCGCAGATCCATGATTCTTGTATAGAAATAATATAATTCTGACCTGAAAAGAGCTGGAGTCACCATCTATCTGTATTTTGTACTTACCTTCAGCGTTCCAGGATAGCAAGGAAAGAGATAAAGAGTTAAAATGTAGAGAAATGGCAACAGCTGTGGAAGAAACCTTATGAGGCTTCGGGTCAGTTGAAATTCTGTTGCTCGCCCCCCGAGTTATGGAGTCTTGACTAAGGGCCTGATTATGATCTTGGCGCATGTGTTACTCCCTCACATGGATATCTCATCCGCCTTATTTCAAGTTCCATAGGATATAATGGAACTTGTAATATGGCGGACGGAATATCTGTCAGGTTTGTGACAGAGTATTCCATACCCCAAGATTATAATCAGGCCCCAATTGTTGATACTAGCCAACCTCAAGTCCTCCAATGCTGGCTGAGGATGCTTCCGATGTTGTTTGTAAGAAATTACTCTCTCTGGATAAAATGAGTACAGACTACAAACCTTAAATTTATATCTCTACGGTTCATCTGTTATTGTGATTTAGGAAAAAACACATACATGTGCAATACAATATTAATGTGAATGATCACAAATATTCCACAAAAGTGCTGTGATGTGTTTTCCTTTTAAACAAGCACTGGCGTTGCCAATAGGTCTCGCAGTAGGAAAGTTGGAGCTATTGGTTTTGTAAATGACAAAGCCCTTTATGTTTTTAAAATGAAAACAAAAATAAAAGGCATTGTTATTTGCAATTGTAATAGCTCCAACTTTCCTACTACGAGACCTATTGGCATTTGGCAATGCAATAGGGCTCGCATTAGTAAAGTTTGAGGGATTAGTATTGTAAATGACAAATTTATTATTTATGTTTTTGTTTTGAAATTTTTGAAATTAATAACTTTGTCATTTACAATGCTAATAGTGTTAACTTGTGGAAATGTGACACCTATAGCATTTGTTATGCAATATGTGTTGTCTTTACATGACTTAGATGTATTAATATTAAAATTAGCAATGTTTTTTTTTCAATATTTATTAGTTAAATTAAAGATATTGTAATATATAATGGCAATAGCTTGAACTTTTGCAAATAATTTTGTGGAAGATTATGTTTATTTTTTTTATAGTGATGAAAATCCAAGAACAGAAGTGAAAGATTACATTTTTTGGGTGACATTTTTAATACATTTTGAAAAATTGAGAGAACATATTTGAATCAGTTGTTGAATTGTTGCACATATTGATGCTTTGTTGGCTCAGAAAGATGTTGTGGGTGTGCTGAGTGATGCTGTGGCGTTCAGTGATGCTCTGGTAGCGCATATTGATGTTGTGGTGCCCCTGAGTGATGCTGTAGTGGTGCTGAGTGGTGCTGTGTTGGTGCTGGGAGGTGCTGTGGTGGAAGTGTGCACTACCGGCTGGTGGTGTGTGTGACTGGTGAAAGCGTGCACTGATGGCTGGTGGTGTGTGTGTGCCAGGTGAAAGCGTGCACTGACGTCTAGTGGTGTGTCCCTGGTGGAAGTGTGCACTGACAGCTGGTGGTGTTTGTGCCTGGCGAAAGCGTGCACTGATGGCTGGTGGTGTGTGTGTGGCTGGTGAAAGCGTGCACTGATGTCTGGTGGTGTGTGGCTGGTGAAAGCATGCACTGATGGCTGGTGGTGGTGTGTGTGCCTGGTGAAAGCGTGCACCAACGGCTGGTGGTGTGTGCCTGGTGGAAGCACGCACTGACGGCTGGTGGTGTTTGTGCCCAGTGAAAGTGTGCACTGACAGCTGGTGGTGTTTGTGCCCAGTGCCCAGTGAAAGCATGCACTGACGACTGATGGTGTCTGTGCCTGGTGAAACTGTGCACTGACGGTGTGGTTGTGCGTGTGGTTGTGCGTGTGGTTGTATGTGTGGTTGTATGTTGTATGGCGGGCGTGAAACTTAAAGTACGGCCGGCCGGTCGTAAAAAAATAATTAGGGGAGGAGAAGCCCTTTGATGTGGTGTCACGGCCTGGCAGCCGTGAAAAAATGCAATTAGGAGAGGGAAAAGGGGTGAGGAGAGGGGTGTTGAGAGGGGAGAGTGGTGTTGAGAGGGGAGAGTGGTGAGAGGGGAGGAGAGAGTCAGGCCTGGAGAGAGTGAGGAGAGGGGTGAGTGAGGAGAGGGGAGAGAGGCGAGAGAGAGGTGAGTGAGGAGAGAGAGAGGGATTGGAGAGGGAGTGTAGTGGTGAGTGTTGAGAGGGTAGAGTGTTGAGTGGTGAGAGGGGAGATGAGGTGAGGAGAGGGGAGAGAGGAGTGAGTGAGGAGAGAGTGGGATTTGTGAGAGGGAGAGGCGAGGGGTGGGTGAGGAGAGGGGAGAGAGGAGTGAGTGGGGAGAGAGTGGGATTTGAGAGAGGGAGGGGAGCGTGGTGAGAGGGGAGGGGAGAAAGGGGAGAGAGTGAGGGGTGAGTGAGAAGAGAGGGAGGAGGGGAGGTTGAGGTTGAGGAGAGAGGGAAGATGGGAGGGGAGAGGGGCTCACTTGCAACAGAAGAGCTACCTTACTCACTGGCACCAGAAATGGAACATAATTTACATACAGCAGAAATTGCATATATGATCACATGCACAATAAATGGCGTCAACAAGAAACATACAAATTAATGCTAAATGTATGCATTAAGGTGCTGAAAAGATTAATAAATTGGCTTGTTATGTCGCTACCAAAATAGTGAGACACCATTGTTTCACTACAAAAAGATATAGGTGACACTACCGTTTTCTTTACTCTCGAGTGAAGAAGAAAATGAAAAAGTCGATATTACAATTTGCCATCACCAATTTGCCTACTGTTCCTGTGTGATCAATAGTGCTCTAAGCATGCTACATTGCCACCATGCCAAGATGAACTGCACCCAAGAACTAAAGTGAACACAAAAAAAAAACGGAAAAGACAAAGGAACCACCTACTTGACACACAACTATCGTCATATGCCTGGTGCAATACAAACAACCAAAACAAAAAAAAGAGAAGCCAGCCAAACGTACAAAATGTCGTCTGTAAAGTATGCAGCCACTGGAGAAGCATGCTTGTGGGGACTGGGAGGAAGGGTGACGAGACGCAGGCCCTGCAGTGAATAATTAGGGGAGGAGAGATGCCGGCCTGAGGCAGAGCGCACGCTGGGGGAAGGAGCCTTTTTTTGGTGCAGCATCACCTGAACTGCAAGTATTTCAGAGTTAGTTTGTGAATCCTGGTTTAATGATAGCTAAAGAAAAACTCCTTTTATGTTCCGAGGAACCCCCTTTCCACTTAAGTCACCTGGTTTCTAATGAATCCGAAAGGTGTGATTTGACCTACAGTATCACCGTGACCCTCCATTCTTCAAGCACAGCCAAGTGGCAGTAAACCAGAGATTTAAATAATAAAACATAAATAAAACACTGCCTCGGCTCAGGTCATGCAAGGGAGGCAATTACTCTTCAACCTTTGAGGTTTCCTCGTGCAAAACGTTCCCGGAAACAGCCACCCCTATTGTTTCTTTTAGGCGCTAAGCACTCACCGCATTACAGCACATCAAGAGTTAATTGAAAGATGCTTGTAAGTGTTTTTATTTTAATTAGAGAGGCCAGCGCCGCCTTCTGTGTGCAGTCCATCTGCTTCGCATCAGTCTGTTAGCTCAGCTGGAAGGGGTGACCCGCGAGCGTTTGTAATCCCCAAAGTTTTCAAAGGCTAATTATGCCGAGGTCACACGTATGCATCCCACGGCAGGCGAGAGGAGAGTTTTAATTTCTAGATGTGACCGTGCAAGTATTGGGTTCACTGTGTGGACGTGTGATTGTCTTCCGGTTGTTTTGCGGCTCGCCATCCAATGCCTCTGGCTTTAATTGTCTCAGGAGTCCCAGCCTTTCTGGGCTCCTTTTGTAGGATGTATTCCGGTGACTCCAAACATCAGAAGATGGCGAGCGTTTTGAAAAAGGCGAGGGCGCTAAGAGCTAACAACACAAAATACAGTTAGCTCAGCTGGAAGGGGTGACCCGCGAGCGTTTGTAATCCCCAAAGTTTTCAAAGGCTAATTATGCCGAGGTCACACGTATGCATCCCACGGCAGGCGAGAGGAGAGTTTTAATTTCTAGATGTGACCGTGCAAGTATTGGGTTCACTGTGTGGACGTGCGATTGTCTTCCGGTTGTTTTGCGGCTCGCCATCCAATGCCTCTGGCTTTAATTGTCTCAGGAGTCCCAGCCTTTCTGGGCTCCTTTTGTAGGATGTATTCCGGTGACTCCAAACATCAGAAGATGGCGAGCGTTTTGAAAAAGGCGAGGGCGCTAAGAGCTAACAACACAAAATACATTGTGTCAAAAATCGCATAAAGCATAGTGCCAAGTACGACTGAGCAGACGTTATTGGGTATTGAGCGTGATTAGCAACTGTGACCAGTTGTTAAATAATGTGCTGTTCTCAGTTGTTATATACGAGTCACGGAAGGGGAGAGGGAGGGGGTGGGCAACTCGAGCGAGGCTGTGCAATCCTGCAGCGTCCTTTTCATGGCCTCAAGCAACGGGATGACGGAAGGTGGGAAACGTGAGGTTGAGCGAAATCAGCAAAAAATAAACAAGAAAATACGAGAAGGGAGGGGGGAGGAGAGAGTGCGATGCGAGAAGCCGGATGGGGGGCGGGAGAGCCTGGAGGGGGAGCGTGAATGCGCGAGGGGAGGCAGGCGGATTGGGAGGGAAGCCTGATGGGGGCGGGAGAGCCTGGTGGGTGGGCGTGAATGCGAGAGAGGGGAGGTGCTGGTGTGGGAGGGGGGAGATGCTGGTGTGGGAGGAGTGCTGCTAGGGGAGGAGAAGCCGGATGGCGCGAATGCGAGAGAGGGGAGGTGCTGGTGTGGGAGGGGGGAGTTGCTGGCGTGGGAGGAGTGCTGCTAGGGGAGGACTGGGCAGGGCTTGGATGCGATGCGCGTGCATGTACACGGGCACTGCATGAAAACCGCGGGGCTGAAAGCCCTTTGGTTTGAAGATGTTTTCGCCACATGAATTCTCGCTACGCTCGATGCGCTTGCGCGCATCGATAGGTCGCGAGACCTAAAAATACCTAAGCTGCTGTGTTTCAATTCTTCTCAGATTTGTTCCTTTTTTCATGTGTTGTAGGCTACATCAATTGCAACTTTAACTGCAATTGAATCTGTTGCTTTTGTATTAAAAATAAAGATATAATAATTACGTTTATGTGACAGATGCTATGGTAGTCAAAGTCAAACTTATTTATTAGCACGATTAGTTAAAGTCATTGCAAATCATCATAATTAAATCAGTAATATATATATATATATATATATATATATATATATATATATATATATATATATATATATATATATATATATATATATATTTTTTTAAACTCTGTTTATTGATTTTCCAACATAGAACAATACAGGGGTTTGGAGTCACAATTTGGTGAGATAATACCTGTGGCAGAAAACATTGATGGTACATGGCAATTCAACATTACAAATAGCAGCATCAGCAATCATCAGAGTAATTACAGTGTAAGTCAGTTATGGGTAATGTCAGGACATTGGTATGTAGAGGAAAGGGGTCACAGCACAGTCCATGACTGGGGGATGTCAGGGGTAAACATCTGATGGTGACAGGCACATTGACAGTCGATAATGTTGTATCATGGCATTCGGTAGGGTATGAAAGTATACATGCATCAATGGAACCTAATTTAAAGCCACCCAGCGGTTACAGCAGCTGTAAGGCTAAACCCATCAAACCTGGGCATCAGCGCTAGTCTGGGGGACCTCCCCATCTGGGCCCATATCTCGATCTGCCTGGGCCAGTAGGTAGCTCACCAGGGGACCCCAAATGTCAGTAGGCCTATTGGATAAAGGGAGTAGGTCAGTGAAAGTTACATATTGCTCCTGACAGTAAGTCATAGCTGCGAGCCAGTCCTTATATTTAGGGGCCCTGCCACGTCCCCATCTACATGCAACGCGTCGTTTCGCTAAGAGCAATGCAATATCTAAGAATTTCCTGCAGGACTTCGGGATATGTGGTGTGTGCCCTTGGATCATTAGCAATGGATCAGGATTTATGGATTGTGCAGTCATTAATTCGAGGGCTTCATGCACTTTTTGCCAGTAGTGGCGAACAGGAGGGCACTCCCATGCAAGATGTAGGAAACCTGCATGTTCCTCACGACAACGCTCACATCTATCGTTGTCGGACAGGCGGAACCTGTATTTTTTTACCGGGGTGTAGTATAGGCGTTGTAGGAATTTGTAGTGGATTATCTTGAGTCTACTACTGGATGATATTACAGTCGTGAGGTTACAGCAATATAGCCACTGGTCGTCAGTAATCTCGATCGCTAGCTGAGTAGCCCAGTGCAGTCGAGCCTTGGTTTCCGGTCCCGGAGTACACGCCCTGATGTGGCGATACATGCCCGACACTAAATGTGAGCCATCCTGTGAACACAGCATGAAGTGCAGCGGAGATAGGACCTCGGGTTCACTGGGAAATTCAGGCAGGATGTCCCTCATCCCCTGGCGCAGCCTCAAATAGTAAAACATTTCCAGCAGAGTGTAGGTGTGAGAAGTAAAGAACTGTTCCGCAGTTTTAAACTGGCCAGCAGAGAAGAGGTCACCCCAGCTGGTGACTCGTAAGCGCTCACAGAGCAGTCGGAAGCCACGCTCCTGTAGGAGGACAAGCCTAGGGTTGTATGACAGTGGCAACCAAGGAGAGTATAACAAGCTGCATATCAGTCTCTTAGTTATGCGGTTCCAAGCATCTATAGTGCATGTGATGGAGGTAAAAGGTGTCATTATGGATGAGGCCGGACAGTAGAGAAGTCCATTAAGGAGAAGAGGATGTGCAATCCAGTCCTCCACCGTGAGTTGTGGCATGAATGGAGTGGGAATCATCCAATGATAGGCATAATGCGCTTGAGCTCATAAATAGTAAGCCTCAAAGTCGGGTATATCAAAACCCCCTTTATCGTATGGCTGAATCAGCATGGACCATTTCAGCCGCGGGCTCTTGCCTCCCCAGAAGAAGCAACATAGCTCCGACTTCAACGTCCTAAAGCTCCCAGATAGTAGGGGATGTTAAGGAAGAGATAAAGAAATCGGGGTAGCACTATCATTTTGATAAGTGAAGCCCTTCCAGCCATGGAGAGTGGAAGGGCGATCCAGCGATCTACCGCTGCGGTAAGTTTCATAATTGCTACACCGTAGTTTGAACGTATTGTTTCATCTCTATCACGTGAAATCTGTATTCCCAGGTAACGTAGGTCCAAGCGACACCATTCTAGAGGATAGTCGAGGGGGAAGTCAGGAACCGCATCCGTGAGCAGGAAAAATTGCGACTTAGTCCAGTTTATATGTACACCAGACAGTCTGCCAAATACAACGAATTCCCTGAGTAAGGAATTTAGGTTCGATGCTGGATCCTTGACAAATAATGTCATGTCGTCGGCATATAACGACACGCCAATTTGGCGCTGGAAACAGCAAAATGCGCTGTCGCAGTGCAGCTGGCGGAGTCTACAAGCAAGTGGCTCGACGGCTATCGCAAACAAAAGTGGGGACAGTGGGCACCCCTGCCGAGTGCCCCTAGAAATGGCAATAGAAGGTGAAAGGCGGCCGTTAATTAGGACTTTCGCTGTTGGTTGTGTATAGAGCCGTTGAATCCCAGGAGATAAATAATTTAGGGAATCCCATTCACGCTAGTACGGTGAACAGGTATGGCCATTCGACCAAATCGAAGGCCTTGGTGGCATCTAAAAAGACCGCTGCGACTGGTAAGTCAGGGTGCACCATGCATAGCAGGGAGAACAGAGTGCGCAGGTTATGGGAGGTGGACCGACCGGAGACAAACTCAGACTGGTCTGGCAAGACAATCCGGGTCATAAGAAGAGACAGTCTGGTAGTCAGTACCTTCGCTAGTATTTTAACATCACAATTCAAGAGCGAGAGTGGGCGATAAGAATCACAGGCGCTGGAGTTCTTGCCAGGTTTCAATAATGAGGTAAAGACGACTTCGCGCATTGAACAAGGTAGGATACCGTCAGCTAGTGACTCCTTGAAAACCTCACGGAGAACAGGGGCCATGATGTCGATGTAGGCTTTATAAAACTCCGCCGGGAGACCGTCCAGGCCGGGAGCCTTCCCATTCTGAAGTGACATGATAGCATCACGGATTTCATCTAATTGAAATGGGGCAGCCAGGAAGGCTCTGTCGCCATCACTGAGTCAGCAAAGAGCTATATCACTCAGGAAGTCATTATATGGCACATCAGCGGTCGTGGCAGTGGTGTAGAGTGCATGATAATGAGAAACGAAAGCAGAGAGTAAGTCTTCTGAGTTTCTGACCTTGTGCCCCTGGTCATTTACGACCTCCAGAATCGTGTTGTGAGTATGTGAGGTGCGCGTCATTACTGCCAAGGCCTTGCCCGGTCTGTCTCCCTCACAGTATTTTCTAGCCTGCCAGTGTTTCCCTTTAAACTTCGCTTCCCTGTTAGCCTCTTCCTCGTATCTCGTAAGTGTGTCTCTAAACTCTGCGTGGGTGTCAGCACTGTCCCCCTCTACCATCCGAGCCTCCAAGGCCTTCAACTTACTATCGAGGTCACGAATCGTACGCTGAATGTCGCGCAGAACCCCGAAGCTTTTTGATATGCAATATCCCCTTACCGTTACCTTAAATGCTTCCCAGATGTGTTCGACTGAGTCGACAGAACCCTTGTTTCTAGGAAAAAATGCGGCAATTTCCTCGCCGAGTTCAGTGCAGAACACAGCGTCCAACAGGACTGCTGGCTGCAATCTCCAGTACGGCCTAGGGTCATCCCACCCAGGTACCCGTAGGTGTATCATGACCGGGCTATGATCGGAGTACGTCCTTGGGAGGTGTACCACCCCAGTCACATCCGCACAGATCTCTATACTCGTAAAAAAATAGTCCAGTCTTGCCCATGTGCCTGTCAGTGATGTGAAATGTGTGCCCTCTTTCTGGAAAGGATGCAGATAACGCCATGTGTCCACCAGGTCACCCTCCGACACCACGCCCTCCAGAGCCTCCCTGGACCTTGGCTTGTAATGCGCCACTCCATCTGCCCTATCCAGGTGAGGAGTCAATGCTAAGTTAAAGTCTCCCCCCCAAATGACGTGTCGAGACCCTTCGTCTAGGATTTTGCCCCAGAGCGTGTGAAAAATAATGGCATGTCTGTGTTAGGTGCATAACAGTTTACTAGAGTAATCGTGTCATGGCCCAGCCGTCCCCCCAGCGGGGCGAACCAACCCTCCACATCTAGTAGTTCGCCCTGTGTTTGGAATGGCACATTGTGTCGTATCAGGATAGCAACTCCCCTTGCATAATAAAATCAGTAAAATATGAAAAGAACAAGCTCACCTTCATGCCGCAACCCTGATTTCGGCTACGCTCCACTTCACCACAGAATAGACAGCGGGGTATGCAACGTTTGAACCCAGCGCCCGGGACTCAATTTCCCAGAGGCCCCGATGCGCTTTGCAGGCACAGCATCACTCTGCTCCAGGAGACACCTTAAATTTGCCGCATGGCTCCCGCTGCGCGGGTCCCAAGCTCACCTTCCTGCCGCAACCCTGATTGCCGCTACGCTCCACTTCACCACAGAACAGACCGCAGGGGTCTGCAACGTTTGAACCCAGCACCCGGGACTCAATTTCCGAGACCCGGGGGGGCTTTGCAGTCACAGCATCACTCTGCACCAGGAGGCGCCTTAAATTTGCCTCAGGGCTCCCGCTGCACGGGACGCGCGCAGGCGCGAGCCGGGGGAAGCCCGGGACAAGGGCGGACCCGCTTAAACCCATTAGAGGTTGGGCTGGGCCCCCCCTCTAAGCCCCTGGACATTGTAAAAGGTAACATTTACATTAGTTTTAATCTGTAGCTTTGCTAATTGTAATTTTTGCAATATGTCACTGCGCAACGGAACATGAAGGAAAGGAGCGGGAGCAGGGTATGTCGCAGGGACCCTTGATCAATTTATTACGAGGGCTTCCTCAGTTCTGGCACACGAGATAGCATTAACGGAACGCCCCCTCTCGATGGACCAGCATTTTCTAAAAGATCATCCCTGGGGGCCATCCAGAACGCATGCACGCCAGACAATCAAGGCCAGATCGATACGGCAATTGTTTTGCAGGAAGAGTCTACAAGCACACAGGCGATCCCAACTCCTTTTACACCACGAGGCCTAGGGTCTAATTCACTTACTAGCTTAGCTTCAGGGGGGGGGGCCAGCTCCTGAGGAGCCCCGCTCACTAGCTGAGCGTTTGAGGGGGCAACTGTGAAAAGAAAGCGAGGAGCAGCTCGAGCAGGAACTCAACAGAAAGGGAAGAAGTATAAACTGTGTGCAAAGCATTCAGTAGGAGATCGCCATCGATGACCCCGCAAGCCAATACTTCTCAAGGAGCCCAGCCAGAGGGAATTGCATCAAACAGTTTTGACCCAGTGTTTCGAGTGGGCCCTTTGCAGACTGATGAATCATTCTGGAGGCAGATGGAGGTCCCCTTAACAGCTTATTTGGAGCCCCTTGGGGACAGACTTAAAGCAATTGAACAGAGTCTCAGGAAGTCAGAGGGAGTGATAATGTGCACTTTGGGCAGTATTGATGACAAAATTGACAGGGGTAATCATTTGAAGAATATAGGAAGGGAGGGTGAAAGGGAGGGTGCAACTGATCTAAACCTTACCGCCGTATCCATGACAGATATTGCTGTGCAACTTTCGATGAGAGATAAATCAGGGGGGGAAACAGAAGGTAAGGGAACGACTGATTCCAACAGGTTACAGGTGGTGCTAGGTAACGAAATATTGTAAAGAAATTGCATCCCCATTTAGATCTACTTCCAGATTGTGCACCATATGTCGCCGTCCTCACGGGGGTCCCTGAGTTAAAAGTTGAAGTAGAGGAATCGAATGACCAATAAAAAAATAAAACAATACATTGGATAAACTGTAATAGACCTTTGCCCCGAGAGGCCCACTGTAAAATTCTCTTTGCTAGGAGAGTGAGTTGGGTGGGAAACAGGCAGAAAAATATATTAGGGGATTGTATTGTTGTGAATTTCAAAGATCTTAAAGTAGTACAGTATGTCACTCATGGTCCCCAAGTATGCACAGGATCGAAAATACAGGCACAAGATCTAAGTTACTTTTACAAGCCTGAAAAAAATGGGCCTATTGGAGGGCACTGGGTAGATCACAAGGGGTGGATGGTGCAGCCAAATAGAGGGCGGAGAAGAACCCACAGTGAAAGGAGTGAGTACCTGGGAAATGATGCTCAGGGAGCATATACACACGAGAGTCAGGCTGTTCAAACAAGGGAAAGGCATGCGCTCCCGTTGCTTAATAAATATGTGCCACTGGGCTGGGGTAGACACCTCAGTGAAGTAGATTGACTACCAAAGGATAAAATAGGTAAGGAAAGGGAGCCACTGCTAAGAACACAAGCAGGGGAGTCCCTAAATGGAGCGCACTTAAATGCGATCCATTTGGCATCATGTAACTCACATCAAGCTAGACCTACAGATACCCAAACATTCAGGGAGCCCATCATGACTGCTGGATGCCCTACCAGTGGTCACTGGAACACCCTCGAATTAGTGTCCTGGAATGTGGCAGGTCTATCAGCCAAATTCCAAAACACTGAGTGGTTGGAATACATCAACATATTTAATATAATCTGTGTCCAGGAAACCTGGGAAGTGGAACCAACTAATTTTTTTTAGTTGGGTTTAAATCCTTTGGTGTCCCAGCAGGTAGATCCACGGCAGGTAGAGCAAAGGGCGGTCTCCTAATATGGGTGCACTTGAGTTTGGATGGCGTCTGGAAGGACCTAAATTGGAAATCGGACTGTATGATAGCTGTACAGCTCAAAAGTAAGGACCTCAACTTAACTCTAGTCAATTTCTATAATGTGGGAGGATGTAGAGTTGGAGAGCTGGAGGAAAGACTAGGGTCACAGAGAGAGCGGGATCAGGGTAATACGGCCCCACTGATTTTAATAGCAGGGGATTTTAATTGTCATTTGTGTCAGAAATTGATACAGTTCACGAAAGAATGGACATCCTGTAATGTAGAAGAGGGAGCGCACTTTGATCACACGGTGGAAGGTAGGGAACTAAGGCCCAGATGCATGAAGCTAAAAACCGCTCGCAAAGGGGCAGATTCTCAGAATCTGCCTCTTTGCGACCGGTATTTTTGCATTTGGGATGCAAAAAAAATGCAAAAATCGCACATTAAGAATTCGCTAAATTACGATTAAAGCATTTAAACTGAGATTCCTTAAATGAAATGCATTAAAGTTTCAAAAATAGCGATTTCACTAATAGGGCTCGCAAATTACCATGAAGTTCAACTTCATGGTAATTTGCAAAAACTTTTAAAAATGCACTAAAGTGCATTTTTCAAAGTTTCATGTTGCGCACACACATGCCCTAAGGACATGTGTGTGCGCAACATTTGTGCACAGATCAATTTCAGGGGTGCAATAGGGTGTCCTTTGGACACCCCTGCACCCTTGAAATTGCATTCTCATTTTGCGATTCGCTAATTGCGATTCGCAAATTGAGAATGTCTTCCCATTCATTCCTATGGGCCTCTAGGCCCATAGGAATGAATGGGGAGGTATTCCTTAATTGCGACTCACAAGTTGCGAGCCGCAACTAAGGAATTTTAAGAAATCGCTATTTTTAAAGTGATTTCTTCTTGCATAGCATTTTGCTATTCCTTATTAGCGATTCCTTATTTTTCGCTAATAAGGAATCGCAAAATGGATGCTTGATTTATCTGGGGGTAAGTAGGGTGCTGAAAAGCCATAGTATGGAACACTCAATGGATCTGTTACCCATTAAATCTAAAGAACAGGTTAACCCTACTTTTAAAGGAAGAGGACATAGCTCATATATTGATTTTATACTTGTATCCCATCTGTTAAAACAGTGAATTTTGGGTTTTACCATTGATTGCAGCGGTTTCAGTGACCATAACCCACTGACAGTGATGGTGGCCGTTTCAAGTGTTAGTAAGGTAACAAGGAGGGGGTTAGAAGATATTACGGACCAAGGTCAGCACCTAAAATGGTCCAAACTTAATGGAGATAGTTTTTATAAATCACTTATGGAAGAGGGGAAACAGCACTAAGAGGTGTGTTTAAACTTAGAGGTTAATGGGCCCCCGCTCGTTGAGGCATTTGAAGAGATAGGGCGGCTAGTAGATAGCCTGTTGCATACAACGGGCGGGGCAAGAAAAAGATTGAGCCCAAATGGTTTGATAAAGGGTGCTCCCTAGCCCAAAAGAATCTAAGAGCTGCTCTCAAACATAAGCCAAGAGACATTCAAAGGGTTATGTCTGTACATTAACCTATAAACAGGCAACAAGGCGCCGGAACAACGCGCTCCAAACCCAAACGTGGGAAGATCTTAGAGGAGCAGCAGAAAGGAGAGACCTTTCCACTAGTTAATTGTCCTTGCTTTCAAGATGGAAATAGCCTACAGATAGCATCTAATGTGCTCCCTGACGAGAGGGTGGAACACTTTAAAGGATTATACAATAGAGGGGCCAACGATCCCGAGGAGCACAAGGCAAATGGGAGGTGGGATAGAGGGGCTAGAATTTACACTAGAGGACATCGTGGGGGGCATCAAGGCGCTGACCCAAAATAAGGCCCCAGGCCCGGACGGGATCCCGCCGGACCTCTTCTTGAGTAAAGTAGAACTGTGGGGCCCAGTTTTAAAAAGAGTGATAAACGCAGCCATAGTTTCTGGGCTACCTCGTTCATGGTCAACGGCTACAATAGTGCCTATTTCTAAAAAGGGGAGCAGGGATAGCCCCTAGTGTTATCGCCCCATCTGTTTGATAGATGTGACAGCTAAAGTGCTGGGCAGGCCTGTCTTGAATCGCCTGGTGAGTTGGGAAGAGGAACTTCACATTCTTACCGCTGTCCAGTATGGTTTTTGGGCCTGGAGATCCACGATCGACCAATGCTTAAACTTATATCTATTGGTGACAAAATATACAGTAGCCAATAAGGAAAAGGTTTATTTAGCATTCATAGATCTCCCAGCAGTCTTTGATTGTGTGAACAGGGAGAAGTTGTGGGCCATAATGTTGAACTTAGGGGTAGATGCTGACCTTATTAAGATCCTGAGAGACCTTCACTGGAACACATCTGCAAAAGTGAGTTACAATTTGGAGGGAGGTAACACCGAGTTCTTCAAGTGTACCAGCGGGGTTAGGCAGGGGTGCATCTTGGCCCCCTTTCTGTTCTCTTTATATATTAATTGGCTGAAACAATTTTTAACCAGACTAAAAGTGGACTCTCCCAGAATAGGAAGCAGACCGATTTCTGTTTTGCTTTATGCAGACAACGCCGTCTTGTTGGCACGTACCCCACTAGGACTGCAGCGTCTGATAGACGGGTTTGTAGATTTTATGAAGAGTTTAGATTTATCTGCCAACCTGACCAAATCGTATGTAATGGAGGTGGGGCCCAAAAAATCTGGGAAAATGTATTAACTACAAAATAGGTACAGCGAGCTTAGCGAAGGTACAGACCTTTTCATACCTGGGAATTTTATTTGATAGGGGCTTACATTTTAAATCACTGATTGGGGAACGTTATAATAAGTTAGTATCAAGCTCAGGGGCAATAATGAATTTTGGTCGCAGATTGGGGCGATGGTCACCTGAGCAGATGTTGACTTTATACAACTCCATTTGTTACGGAAAGTGGCATATGGGGCAGAACTGTGGGGGATGGTGGAGGCATCTAAATTGCAAATAGAGGAAAATAAATACCTGAGAAGGCTCCTCAAAGTCCCCCAGTGTGTACCTGCTCATATTCTACACAAAGAACTGGGCTGTGAGTACCTAGAGGATAGGGTGGGGAGCAGGCCTCTCGTTGCCTGGCTAAAGATTTGGGTGAACCCAGAAGCCAGTCTGACAAAACAGATAATTATTGACTGCCTGGGGAGGGAGAAGGGAATGTCCATCCCATGGCTCAAGTATGTGAAGGGTGGTTTGGAAAGCATCGGGTGTGAGGATCTTTTTCTGACGCCATCCTGTATAACAAAACGGGATCAGGTCAGAGTAAAGGAGATGTTTCTCAAACACAAAGCCATAGCACGAGAAGTTAAGGATAGAAATAAACAGTCAGTTAAAGCACATGCTGTAGTGAGGTCCTGTTGAGGTTTGGAGTCTTCCCTCGCCCTGATACATAACGCTCAGGATAGATTTTTATTTACACATTTAGGATCAACCTTTTACATCATTTATTAGCCGAGCCGGCGGGTTTTACCAATTCAGTTGAGTCAAAGGGTCCCTGCGGCTGCGATCACCGATCTCCGCAGGATACCCTTCATTTTGTACTAATATGCCCATTTTATCTAATGCCCAGGCATCGGTTTTTAATACATTTGTTTAAAAAGGCCAATCTTCGACATGTAAAAGAAGCTCTCGTATTTTTACAAATGGCCCGAGATCCCCTGACTTTATTCTGTGTGATAAACTTTTTGAGAGCATCAATTAAATTAAGGGACACTAGAGGAATTTGATTAGCAAGTATTACCACAATTATGATAGAAAGGTGGAAGGGAGAATGTTTGTCTCACATATGATTTGTGTAATTAATAGCACTGTATCTTTCTGAAGTGATCTTTTAACTATACATGTTCGGATTTTTTTTATATTGTACTTTTATGGTGTTAATGAAAGTGCCAAATAAAGAATATGATGATGAGGATGAAAAGAACATGCACTTCAAACCCAAATTATATTTTGGAATGTTAAACCCCCAGACCCACCATAATACATTAAATAAATAAGCAATTGTTAAAGAATAGCAAATTCATACATCTAGACCCTTTAAAATTTGATAGCCTTCCACCCCAAAACGGATTTATAGTACGAGAATGCTGATAGTAAAAGTAAAAATTAGTTCATCGAGTGGGGAACGATTGCTAAAAGTACCAGTGTTGCATAAAATTTAGCTATAACAACCTAGATGTAGTCACAAGAAAAATATTCAAAAACTTTCCTACTAGAACTCTTTAAATACAAATTTAAAACGTGTATGTTAAAACAGAGCCAATTTGTCAGCTTAATATCCCATCATTCATAGCATATCGCCTTTTGAAGTACTCCACAGCCTCCTTAAATGCAAATTTATAAATCTATACCAAAGCAACCTGAACTTTGACGGCTTACAATACCATCATTCAGGCTCAATATACTGTATCATCTGTTTAAAGTGTAAATGCTGGTAAACCTGCGCAGTCAAAGCTCGTCGACTCCGTCACGTACAAGAGCAGGAGGCCGCCATCAAAAACTCAGGGGTGTGGAATTTAATAAAATATCTACTTATCCATGGGGAAGGTTGCTTTAAAAATCTACTTGTCCTGTAACAAAATCCACTTGTCCCTTTTGTGCCATGTACCATGTACTGTGGCGACAAATTATGGCAGCAATCTCATTATATAAGAGCTCTGATATAGCCTCTCTGATTATACCAGGGCTCATACCATAGTGGTGTTTGAATACTTGCCATCCCCTTATGTTGCCATGTTTCTACAGATCCACATACTGGGACTAAAGGTAGTGGTAAGCAATAGTTCCAGGGTTATAATGCCATTTTGAGTCTGTGCTGACCTACTAACTTGAATGTTTTAAGGATTTTTAATAACCTTCTCTAATCTTTTCCCATACTGAAAAATGTTAGGAATATACCTCTGACAATGGCAGACGTAAACCTTCTTTCAGAGTTAGGAAAAAAGAGGTTGGAGGGAAAGTGAACTTGTAAACACTCAGATTTTAGCATGAGCAAATCTACACATGCATATTTGCTAATGCTAAAATGCAGTTCACAAATATTTTGTAGGAGTACTATTTCTTATCCTACTTCTGTAAATTATTGGGAATTCACTAAAGCCGAATAGCAGCACTTATTTCAAGGACATATACCATGGGTGCACTTTTGAGACTTTCTTTAATAATTGGGCCCCTAATTTTGTCTGGCATTGACCATGACCATTTGCTTTTTATTAAAATTCTCTCTCTCTCTCTCTCTCTCTCTCTCTATATATATATATATATATATATATATATATATATATATATATATATATATATATATATATAAATTCACTGAAGAAACCATAGGTTATAGACCATATATAGTTAGGGATTAGCATTTACAAAACCTTAATTTACTCGCACAAAACCATTGAAATTCGCATATATAGTTAGTTGCACTAACTATATATCGCGCACCCGCAATCCACTGCTGATGATGTCACATATTACATCATTCATGACATGGTCAGTGACATCACTGATGACATCACTGATGACAACATCCAGTGACTGTATGTTTCTGTAAAATTAAAATATGTCTTACATATTGAAGAATGAGTGGATGTATAAGTGTCTGGATGAAGGATTTAATAGGTGCCTGACTGACTGTATGAGAGAGTGATTAAATGTGTCTCACTGAGTGCATGGGTTAGTGACTAAACTGTCTTAATTTGTGCATCATTATGTCTGTTGTTCTGTAAACTGCTGCATGTGTTGATCAGTAGCTATATGAGTAACTATATGGGTTATTGATTGGTTGCCCAAGTATTTGTATGGGAGACTGAGTGTGTGTGTGGGTGGCTGGGAGGTGTGTGACTCTGTGCATAGATGTATGAGCAGTTGATTCGCTAGATGTATGGGTTCAAAAGTGCATGTGGAAACAGCTGTATGGGTGGTTGACTGTCTGCATGAGTGTATTGGTGAGTGAATGGATTTCTCAGTGCTACATGTCAAAGTAAGTACATATGTAAAACACAGTACATGTGAGAGTTGACATATATAAATAACTGTGCATAAGAGCCAGTGAATGTGTGAGTGGCTGTATGGATCATTGTGAACTTGTATCAGGGATTGTATAAGAGAATAAATATGTGTTAGTATATGTTTGAATACATAAGGTGTGTATAACTGTATAGTTGAGAAAATGGAGGTGTGATTGATTCTTTGCATGACTGACTAGGTGTGTGAGTAACTCCATGGATAAGTGAAAGTCTGTAAGTGTCTGTTTACACTGATTGTATCTAAGGTTATATTAGAGTCGGAAGAGGTTCATCGTATTATCACATGAATGATATCATCAGTGATGTGATCAGTAATGTCAAATGAGATGTCATCAGTGATGTCATCAGTGATGTCATTTGAGATGTCATCAGTGATGTCATCAGTGATGTCACTGACCATGTCATGAATGATGTAATATGTGACATCATCAGCAGTGGATTGCGGGTGCGCGATATATAGTTAGTGCAACTAACTATATATGCGAATTTCAATGGTTTTGTGCGAGTAAATTAAGGTTTTGTAAATGCTAATCCCTAACTATATATGGTCTATAACCTATGGTTTTTTCAGTGAATTTTCAAGGTTTTGTAAATGCTAATTCCTAACTATATATGGTCTATAACCTATGGTTTTTTCAGTGAATTTCAATGGTTTTTTAATAGCAAATATCAAAAGCTGTAAAATGTCAAGTACGTGGTAGGTAAAAACATTTAAGTATTTATGCACGCTGATGTGCTTTGAACGCTGCGCCCCCCTCCCCCCCCCCCTCCTCTTTTCTTTTAGGAGTATTCTCTCTTTGCAGATAGTGAAGGATAGGTAACACAGGCCTTTGCCCCCGTTGTAATCCGTCGTGCCTGCTTCCCTCTCCGTTTGATTGATTGTTATCCTAGCATTTATTGTTTTGGAATTGGTTCTCTTTGGTTCATTCTCTATTTACAAACAAGCACAGAGTCGCAATACTCTGTTTAGTCTTTGCAGATAGTGAAAAATCGTTAAAAAAACAAAAGGAATCAAGCAAAATCAGTAGGCCACTAATGGGATCTCTTTTTGACCTCGCTAAAATAGAAACATTATGAACAACCCCTCATGACAAATACGAAACTAGTGAGAGGAACTGAGCTCGACACCATGATGGCTGCAAGACAGCTCGGCTCCGCCGCCCACCCCACCCAAAATAACGACAAACCCTATGCAAATATTATAAATATATACAACACACCAGCAAAGTAACAGGCTAAAACGTTTTATTAAATAACTATTTACATGGCAGTCTGCTGCAACATCGATCCAAATAAGCCTTTGTATTTTGGGCTCAAAATAAACCATCAATAGTAAGATTTTCATAGGTGAGTGTAGGTTCATGGTTTTCCATCCACAGACTAAAAGCCTGGAGTGGGAGTGAAAGAACAATAACTAGGTAAGAAGGAAGGCAGAGGTTGTGGGAAGGACTCTGGATATGGTATGTTGCTTGGTCCCTGAGATGCTTCGATGTCACTGCCTTGCACAAATGGCATAAGTCCTGGACGTTGGGTGCCATAGTTAAGGGTTCCGAGCAACGCTTGTAACACTGTCTGAAGCTTATTTGCTCCTGCTACAGCTTCACTATTCTCAAAGTAAATGGGGGCTGTTTGTGGACCTGACTGCATTGGAAAACAATGTGA
Source organism: Lissotriton vulgaris (assembly GCF_964263255.1). Classification (NCBI taxonomy): domain Eukaryota; kingdom Metazoa; phylum Chordata; class Amphibia; order Caudata; family Salamandridae; genus Lissotriton; species Lissotriton vulgaris. Next base: position 1,481,363,210 of record NC_141691.1, read on the forward strand.
TGCGGTGCCTCCCTGAACCACTTGACGGAGGCCCCCGAGATAATTGCGCCTGCTCCACACCTTGTCCCACAATCCGTTTGACCTGAAGACACGTCCTGCGGTGCCCTGGTCCGACCATCACATATACCTGCGCCAGGAGACGGCGTGGGGTGCAGTAGAAGGGAGAGGCGGCGCGAACGAGCCTCCCCCACCTCCCCAGGTGGAGGTTTCTCAGCTACACTCCAGCGCTTCACTCGACCAGCTGACTTGCGCCTGCTCTTGCGACACAGTGCCTCGCTCGGCCAGCTGAATTGCGCCTGCTCTTGCTATTACAACGTCTCACCCGCCATCCAACGGAATTGCACCCAATCTTGTGGTACAGTGACAGGCAGCTGCTACGGAGCTCACGAAATGGCGGTCGGCTCCACAGACTTGGGCCTGGCCTGCAAAGATGGCTCTGGGCAACCGTGAAACTCAGACGCTTGACTGCTAGGGCATGGGCCCCATTCCCAAAAGAGTCCCCTCAGCCTTGAAGATTCTACAACAGTCACCGGGACCCCCGACTCCCGTAGACTTCCGGTGGGGAATGGCCGCAACGTAGCCACGAGATGATGGTGCTCTCATGTTGACGCCAGCTTCAGTCTGAAACATCCAGAAACACTGTAGACTACCAATTCGATCAGTTCCGGTGGAGCCCCAACGTGACCCGGTAGAGAAGAACTTGCCCTCCCCTCTTTGACTGATGGTTCTTGTTGCCTGTCCCTTCTCTTGTCATTTAACAGAACTTTTTGGACTGCTGAAAGGGGTTGTGTTCTAACCGCTGGTTGGTGGAGACATTTTGACTATATTCTGGACCTGCGTTGTCGCGTAATGCGTCATATGACGCGCTGCGTTAGCGCACCCGGAAGTGCTCCGGTGCGCGAGGCGCAGCTTCCCGGAAACGATCCAGAGCGTGGCGCGCAGCGCGTAACGTAAGCATAACAGGTCATGTGACTTGTTAATAAAACTTTTCATTGGTTCATTTTACTTTTGTTATTCTAATGATGAAAGGCTTGGTCATATGACCTAAAAATAACGCTTTTCATTGCTTTCGAACATTTTTTTTTCCCAAATGATGAAAGCCCCACCTTTTTTTTTCTCACTCTGACTTGTAAAGCAAAGGACCCAGATGCATTTACAGTTTATCACTAACAATGTTCCAGGCTAATGTATTTTCCCGGGAAATTTACAACTGTCCTGCAAGTAAAATATTCCTTTTTCGAGAAAAAGGGCGTTTCTTCGTCCCATGAGGGAGCCGTTGAGCAAAAGAGGCTCGGCCTGTTGTCTTAGTCGCTGATAGGCATGAATATCAGATTCTTCTCGATCACTTTATGTTGCAGGAGTAGAAAACACAACAGCCCTTGACCATTTATCTTTACTGCGTTCCTGCGTATTATACCTTTTAACCGTCATGTAATTGGACTGCTTTATTTCACTTGCCTTTTACTGATTCGAAAACAGTGGCTATTATTCAAAACTTTACCAATGTAGGTACTACTACCATGTTTTGTTTTAAAAACCTTTATTGTGAAAATGTCAGTATACAAATACGGGCCTATAACCACGTGGGCCGGCCACGGAGCAAACTGGAATCGTATATGATGAGGGAACATTTACACTGTAGAAGAACGTAAAGGGCGACCCATTAGGTTGCAAGAACGAAGGTGTCTAACATTTGCGGAATCGGTGGACGTACATTTTATAATTAAAGTACGACAGGGCCAGTTACAATAAAATTATCTAGATATACATTTGCGGGCAAGTACCATAGGTGACGTTAATTTGAACTTTCAATAGTACAGTAATTAATAACACATCAGAACTTAATATCAATAGGGATGTCCAAATGTTCAATCAATTCTCGTCCCCGCCCGCCATGTGCTTCAAAACTGCATACGTATCTCGTGATATCAAGGTTGGGCAACCAGTACACAACAAGGAGTTACGAGTCCCATTTATACCGGCGCCATTTTGGGCGAGGCCGGACAGGTCCAGGATATAGTCAAAATGTCTCCACCAACCAGCGGTCGGACCAGAACCCTTTTTGGCAGTCCAAAAAGGTTCCGTTAAATGACAACAGAAGAAATAGGCAACAAGAACAATCAGTCAAAAGAGGGGACGCTTTCGTGAATGGGGCCCATGCCCTAGCAGGCAAGCGTCCGAGTTCCAAGGTGTCCCAGAGCCATTTTAGTGGTCCAGGCCCAAATCCAAAGAGCTGGCCACCATTTTGAGAGTCCTGTTGCAGCCGGCTATCGCTGCACCACAAGAGTAGCCGCAATTCAGCTAGATAGCGGGTGAGTCACTGTACCGCAAAAGCGGGCACAACTCAGCTGAAAGGCGAGTGAAACGCTAAGAGGCACCCCACTGCAGATGAGGTGCCTCCACCTGGGGAGGAGGGAGAGGCCCGTTTGCGCTGCCTCCCCCCCACCCCCCGGGCACCCCATGCCGTCTTTCGGCGCAGCATTGTAGGATGGCCACACCAGTGAAACTTGCTGGACACCACCTCGGTGCCATCCGGATCTCGGCGAGTTCGTGTCACTGTACCGCAAGAGCGGGAGAAACTCAGCTGGATGGCGGGCGAGACGCTGTACCGCAAGAGCGGGCGGAACTCAGCTGGATGGAGGGTGAGGCACTGTGCCGCAAGAGCGGGCAGAACTCTGCTGGAAGGCAAGTGAAACGCTAAGAGGCGCCCCACTGCAGATGAGGTGCCTTCATCTGGGGAGGCGGAAGAGGTCCGTTTACGCCGTCTCCCCCCCCCCCCCCAGGCACCCCACGCCGTCTTTTGGCGCAGCATTGTAGGATGGCCACACCAGTGAAACTTGCTGGACACCATCTCGGTGCCATCCGGATCTCGGCGCGTTGTGCTGCCTTCGGCGTACTGTAGCAGCAAAAGTAACCGCAACTCAGCTGGACACGCCGTCTTTCGGCGCAGCATTGTAGGATGGCCACACCAGTGCAGCAACTTGCTGGACACCACCTCGGTGCCATCCGGATCTCGGCGCGTTGTGCTGCCTTCGGCCTATTCGCACATCGGTCCGCTACTGACGCCGCCTCACAGGCCAACGGATTTTGTAGGCTTTTTATAGCCCAAAGCCGCATAACAGGTCATGTGACTTGTTTATAAAACTTTTCATTGGTTCATTTTACTTTTGGTTTCCTAATGATGAAATGCTTGATCATATGACCTAAAAATAACACTTTTCATTGGATTAAAACATTTTTTTTTCCCAAACGATGAAAGCCCCACCTTTTTTTTTCTCACTCGGCAATCCAAAAAGGTTCCGTTAGATGACAACAGAGGGGACAGGCAACAAGAACCATCACTCAAAAAAGGGGAGGGCAAGTTCTTCCCTACCGGGTCACGTTGGGGCTCCACCGGAACTCATAGAATTGATAGTCTACAGTGTTTCTGGATGTTTCAGACTGAAGCTGGCGTCAGCATGAGAGCACCACCATCTCGTATCTCCGTCGTGGCCATTCCGCAAGCAATCATGGCAGCCGCTCCCCACCGGAAGCCTGCGGGAGTCGGGGGCCCCCAAGACTTTTGTAGAATCTTCAAGGCTGAGGGGACGCTTTCGAGAATGGGGCCCAAGCCCTAGCAGACAAGTGTCCGAGTTCCAAGGTGTCCCAGGGCCATTTTAGTGGACCAGGCCCAAATCCGAAGAGCCGGCCGCCATTTTAAGAGTCCTGTGGCAGCCGCCTATCGCTGCACCGCAAGAGTGGGCGCAATTCAACTAGATGGTGAGCGAGACGCTGTAGCCGCAAGAGCGGGCGGTAAACAGCTGAATGGCGGATGAGGCACAGTGCAGCAAAAGCGGGCGGAAAACCGCTGAATGGCAAGTGAAACGCTAAAGGGGCGCCCCACTACAGCAGACGAGCCTCCACCTGGGGAGGCCCGTTCACGCCGCCTCCCCCCCCGGGGCGCCCCACGCCGTTTTTCGGAGCAGCATTGTAGGATGCCAAAACCAGTGCGGTAAGTAAAGGACATCACCTGGGTGCCGTCCAGATCTCAGCGCGTTGTGCTGCCTTCGGACTATTCGCACAACAGACCGCTACTGACCATTGTTGCTTCTGTTTAAAAAAAAATTTTTTAACGTGTTTACTGTTTTTGGTGCGTTGTATATATTTATAAGTTATTAAAGTGTTATAATCCTACTACTTTGTTGGAGTGCTATATATTTTTAATGTGACACATAATTGTGAAGACTTTGATGTACAAAAAGGCATCCCTGGAATCTTTCGCTTCAGGCTCAGTCCCACACACCCTCACAGTGAGAATCCCCTCCCCAATCACAATACAGGATCGTTATCAGATAGTAGGAACGCGTGTGGTGTGACGGATCTCATCGGGTGGGGGCCTTGATCTACTGTAACTCCTTTGAAGAGGGGTGATTCTTTACAGTTGAGGCCATAAACTACATCCGCAGGGCTAGGTGATAGCCTGGGACCGGCCTGGACAATCAGACACAAAGGAAGAGGAATATCAGAGGGTGCGGTAGTGAATAGGGTGAAAGGGAGGTGTCGGGCGGGCACAGGGTGTGATTCTCAGGGAAGAGCAGCGCAGATGGGGGGAGGTTTATGGCCCATGCATAAGACAGAGAGCGGGGGTGACCAGTGCGTGGGGGAGATGCTTGCGAGGGTGGGGAGCCATGTTGAGGATCGGCGGCGTGCAGAGAGTGGGTCTGGTCAAGGCATCTAAAATGGCTGCCGTGCACGACAAAAGTGTGGCATTGGAAAAAAAGCAAGATGGCGCAGACAATGTTTATCAATACAAATTAATTTATAACAATTATTTTTAACAATATATTTACTCGCAGTGTCAAAATGGCGGTCAACACTTCCTGATTTCCTTCGAATCGAACGTTAACAGACGTCACGATCGTTGGCGTGCAGAGAGTGGGTCTGGTCAAGGCATCTAAAATGGCTGCTGTGCACGACAAAAGTGTGCCATTGGAAAAAAAGCAAGATGGCGCAGACAATGTTTATCAATACGGATTAATTTATAACAATTATTTTTAACAATATATTTACTCGCAGTGTCAAAATGGCGGTCAACACTTCCTGATTTCCTTCGAATCGAACGTTAACAGACGTCACGCAGCAAAAAAAAAAAAAAAAAAAACGCTCACGCGCAGCCGCTGGAAGACAAGTATCAACATATATGAGCATCCTCAGCCACCCTCAGAAAACATAGGGGGTCAGGATACGTCTCCCATACCCCCTTATACCCATTTCTCACATTGTTTTTCCTCCATCTTGTAATTTAATTAAATCTAAACACAAAATGGCGAATTCCCGTTTCGCGTCCCGGTTCACTACCCGGTTCCCGAACCGGAAAGCGCTTCTACCGCAAAAAAACAATATTTTTTTATTTGCCCACGGGACCCTTTAATAACCCCAACATCATTCCTAGGGGGTCAAGAAGGGTCTACCTTGCCCCCTATCATTAAATTCCCCCTTCGTTTTTTTCTCCTCTTCTTGTCTCTCGATCCTACCGAGAGTCAAGATGGCGGCCGCTCCGGACTGTTTAGAATGTTGACAGACACCGGAGAGCCAATCAGCTTCGCTTCGCAAAGTTCCGTTACGCGAAAAGTTCGCGAACCGGAGCGCTATCCGGGACGCTGTCACAGATATATCTGTTTTTTAAAACGTTAATTTCTCAAAATCCACTGGAGCACATATATTGAGACCCAGCAAAGGCACATGGGGCTAACAGTCCCTACAATTTTGCCAAGTTTCGTGCAAATCCATTCAGCCGTTCGAGCTAAAAGTGAGGCCAAACGCCCTATGGAAAACTCAATGTTAAAAACGCGTTTTGGGACCCCCCTTTTTTCTCGGCCCCCCCTTGACGAAACCCCCTCAAATTTTCAGGGGCTGATCAGAAACAAAATGTGCCATTTTCCTGAAAATTTCAGCCGATTCCGTCCACAAACGCCAAAGTTATTAGACATAGAATTTTCAAAAGTCCCATAGAGAAAAAATCCTAACTATATATACCTACTGGCGACCGCCAGTAGGTAATATATATATATCGACTGGTATTACTGTGAGTGACAGCTTCTGCTCCTCTTTCACTAGGAATATATTGGCAAACAAAGTAGTTTTGTTAAGTGCCAGTAACTACTGTGGTGGTGTGTGCTTTTTAAGACCAAAAACTATTTTTGCTTTTGCCAGCATTTGTTATAATGGTGAGGACCTGGCAGGTCCCACCCCAATAAGGTTTTACAAAAACCATTCCAAAACAAGAGAGGAAGCGTAGAGGTAATGATAGAATCACCCTCCCAGCAGAAATGTATAAACAATGGGATTCTATCAATGTGAAGAGGTGATAATTTTTATGATGTTTTTATTTGGTGAGGTACTCGGCTCTCTCTTAGGAATAGAAAGATGAGAGCACAATGTGCTTGTTAAAATACCCCTCACACACTAAAAAGTCCTTAAGTGTCATGCTTCATCATAGGGGTCTTCCCGTCCCTATAACGGGACGGGGCGTGCTGCGACCAGCAGCACTCCATCACCACATTGCGCGATGTCTGATATTCCCAAAAGTCTTCAAAGAGTACATCTTCGATAATCTCCAAGGTTGCATGGTGTGGCAGACTAGTATAGAGACTCTCCACGTCACAGCTGATTAGCAGCTGAGTATTTGGGTCGAAGGTAACCTCTTTGAGGAGATTCAGTACATCTTTGGTATCTCTGAGATACGTAGATGTTTTTTGAACCATGGGTCCTCAGTGTGGTGATGGAGTGCTGCTCTCTGGCATTAAAAGAGAACTTTTTTGAATATAAAGGCACCTTATACCTACAAAAACACGGTACCAGCATGGGGAGCACATTTGCTCCCAGCATAGCTGGACTCTATGTGCACCATCTAGAGGTGACCAACATACTGAATCCCAACAACCCTTTCAGATCTAACATCAAGCTGTGGAAACGGTACATCGATGATATCCTTATCATCTGGGATGGAGATGAGAGGAATTCCGAACAATTTCTAACATGGCTGAATCTTCAAGATGATTTCTTGAAATTCATGAGCATCACCTCCAACAGCAACCTGGTTTTCCTAGACTTGAACATTTTTCAAAAGACGGAAGACTAATGACCACAACCCACTTCAAAAGCACTTCAAAGAATTGTCTCTTAATGTACAACAGCTTTCACCCTAAACATCTACGGGATAACCTCCCATATGGTCAGTTTCTGCGCCTTCGCAGGAACTGCACAGAGATTGGCAACTTTAAACTACAATCAAAAGACCTTAAAAAGAAACTAGAAGCACGGATGTACCCAAATCGAATCATTGATCATGCATACAAACGAGCCAAGAACAACTGCCGTGAGAGCCTCTTGGAAGAAAAAATACCAAAGGATGAAGAAAAAAAACCTATCTGTGTGACCACGTACAACACCAGTTCAAACCAAGTGACGAAAATTATCAACAAAAATTGGAAGATTTTAAATAGTGGCGGTCTGCAGATACCCAAACCTATGTTCTCACACAAAAAAGCACAAAGCATAAGAGATGTTCCAGTCCACACAAGACCCAAATCAAACAACATCAACGGACAGAAAAATCCAAATTTTGTACAGTGCCACCATCCATGTGGAGGATGCAAAGTCTGTTGTCTAACTGAAAAGAGTAAAAAACTAACCTTCAATAATGGTTCTGTTTGGGAACAGAGGAGCTTCAGCAACTGTAATAGTGCCAATGTCGTGTACCTGATCACCTGTCCCAGCAAACTTGAATATGTAGGTATGACAAGCAGAGCAATAAAAATCAGGATAGGCAAACATAAAAGCACTATAAAATGCAGAAAATCAAGCACAAAACTCACTAACCATTTTTTGGAAAAGAACCACAAACCTGAGGAAATTTCATGGACCGTGATAGAACAAGTCAGCAACGAAAACTTTCTCCTAGAGAAAGAACAAAGATGGGTGTTTCACATTCAATCCCACAAAGCTGGTCTGAACGATGACATACCCTGGGGTCAGCTATAATAAACTCATCTCGTCAACAAGTCAGTAATCTGGTCAAAAACCACCTGACCAGTTGGTCAATACTCCTTACTACCGCCCCATAATAACTTGAACCACTCATTACTAAGGCATCCGTCATTTTTTGCCCTCTGTATATATTATTATTGACCCAGCAAGTATTTCCTTAAATTCTGATTTATTTTTCTAGTAATTACCAACCCCCCAATTGTGACCGATAAACAAGAAAATCCTATATTTTGCCTTGGAATGAAGATTGTAGAAAGACTTCCTACTTTGCTACTCCACTGTGCCGTAAAACGGCAGCCATCTTGGGTGAGCGGACTAGCTTTCCCGATTTTGCCATGTAAACACGCGGATGACAATGTGGAAATGAGGTGCTTATAACCATGCCGAACACACGAGACCGGCAGTCCTCGGAGCAGCACGGGGGTAGGAATAAGAAAACATTCTCCTGCCGGTGATGTAAGTAATAGACTCTGACCTCAAGGCTAAAACAAATGGGTCACAGGGGCTAGCAACATCACGGATGTGGTCCGTAAATGACATACGGGTGCGGTTTTATTTTGCAGTCAACCGCGCTGAACACCCTTCGCCTGCAAGCTCATGGGGCATTGAAAAGTAATGAAAAGAGTACGTATAATGCCATTTAAAAGGTTATAGTCAATATAACCACTGTTTTTTAAAACGCGAACAAGGGTCTCCTGTACTTCTTCCATTTAGATTGTGTGTATGAGTGTATTGAGTCGCGATTGTGTGTATGTGTGATGAGACATACGTGAACCCCATCACCACGAGGGTTCCAGAGAATATATCTGGTGATAATCAACCAGTTATGAGAGGTGTTCTGATTTTGACTATTTTAATACAAAAGGCAAAACAATCGCCTTTTATGAACAAGGCCTTTCTTACCATTGTGTTACATGACGACATGAATAATCTGTGTCACCAGTCAATTTGTCGTGCAAAACACGTATTTATGTTGTTTTTCTCCCTCTCTTTTTCTCCTTTTCCTTTACAGAGACCGCAATAGGTCAATATTTTTGGTATTCAATGCTAAATACCATGCTTCACTCGGGCCAGCTCATGCCCTGAAGCCCAAACAGTCAGCCTGTTTTTGCTGCATTGTTTGTAGGACAGTAGGCATACCTCTGTAGAACTGAGCTATCAGTAGTAGGGATCACTATATGGTCCTGATGAGTAAGCAGTAGGGGACTGCTTACGAAACATGTCGACTAGGAAGCAAGCAATTGCTCTACCTCACAATCCCCCTTTTAACGTTCCCAGCTAGAGAAGTGAATAAAATATATTTTTCTACTAAGCCAGGGAATTTTTAACTTTTTAGTATTTTTTCATGCACTCACTTGTTAGGTCCCTACACTTTCACTGACACCCCTACACCTACACATAGCCTCTGTCACAACTTGAGTGCTCCCGCGTAGTTCGTTTGGTCGCAGCACGCCCCGCCCTGTTATAGGGACGGGAAGACCCCTATGATGAAGCATGACACTAAAGGACTTTTTAGTGTGTGAGGGGTATTTTAACAAGCACATTGTGCTCTCACCTTTCTATTCCTAAGAGAGAGCCTCACCAAATAAAAACATCATAAAAATTATCACCTCTTCACATTGATAGAATCCCATTGTTTACAAAAACCATGCCAAACCTAGTCACACATTGACAAATCAAAAAATTAGACCACCAATTTCAGACCTACATGCTTTGCCAATGCTTGTTTCTTTATTTTTCCCAAAATCTTATTTAAACTGTTTGCATTGATTATCCATTATGAATATTTTTGGGAAATACTAGCATGCATCAAATCATGCTACAAAGTGATGCTGTAAAGAAATGTTACCTGAAATTGTACGGTAGTTTAGCAAAATGTTTTTTGTCTGCTTTAATTTTTTTATTACGATTCAGAAAAGGGGGTGGTGATGAACAGAGTGTCTGAATTAAGCAGACCACTCTTACCCAGTCCAAAGATCAGGGCTTGATCCATCACCGTTATTTATCTCACTGCACCATCCCAGCTCAGAACCTGGCTATATGCAAATCAGTCTGTCCCTGGCCCAGTGCATCATGGGAACAGGGCAGACTAAACTACCAAGCCAATTCTTCACCAGAAAGGAGACAAGCTACCGGGGACCGGTTTCTGGCATTTCAGCCGTCTTCGGCCCGGCTTGCTTGAATCCTGATGGTGCAGTGAGAAAGGGACTCATGTCTGAGTATACCCTGCCACACCTGTAGTGGCCAAAAACGATTCAGAAAAGGGGGTGGTGATGAACAGAGTGTCTGAATTAAGCAGACCACTCTTACCCAGTCCAAAGATCAGGGCTTGATCCATCACCGTTATTTATCTCACTGCACCATCCCAGCTCAGAACCTGGCTATTTGCAAATCAGTCTGTCCCTGGCCCAGTGCATCATGGGAACAGGGAAGACTAAACTACCAAGCCAATTCTTCACCAGAAAGGAGACAAGCTACCGGGGACCGGTTTCTGGCATTTCAGCCGTCTTCGGCCCGGCTTTTGTAGTTTGGTTTGCCCTGTTCCCATCATGCACTGGGACAGGAACAGACTAATTTGCATACAGCCAGGTTCTGAAACTGGGATGGTGCAGTGAGCTAAAAAACGGTGTTGGATCTAGCCCTGATCTCTTGACTGGGTGAGAGCTTTCTGCTTAATTCAGAGACTCTGTCCCTCACCACCCCTTGCTGTAAATATTTTTGTCCACCCTAAGCGTGGAAGGGTATTCTCAGATGTGAGACCCTTGCTCATTGCACCATCAGGATTCAAGCAAACCGGGCCGAAGACGGCTGTAATGCCAGAAACCGGTCCCCGGGAGCTTGTTTCCTTCCCAGTGTAAGAATTGGCTTTTGTAGTTTGGTTTGCCCTGTTCCCATCATGCACTGGGACAGGAACAGACTAATTTGCATACAGCCAGGTTCTGAAACTGGGATGGTGCAGTGAGCTAAAAAACGGTGTTGGATCTAGCCCTGATCTCTTGACTGGGTGAGAGCTTTCTGCTTAATTCAGAGACTCTGTCCCTCACCACCCCTTGTTGTAAATATTAATTTTTTTATTAACATTTTTATTTTGAAAGCAAAGAATCATCAATTATGTGTTCAAGCTTCGGCAACTATTTGCAACAAATCAAAGAGCATTCTGGGAGCATTATACATAGCCTCATATTGCTAAATATTGAAAAAGTGTGTACACATTTTTATACTGTAACCACTGTAAGTAGTGCAGTCAGAGCTTACAACATTTACTTAGAGCACTCACCCTAATATTAAAGGCTTTCAATTAATGAACCATGAACACAAGTTTGAACAGCAATAACATATGGAAAAAAATATTACCTTAACTGCAGACAATGCCCTTCCCTGATCCATAATGTGGTTCTGCAAACTGGCAACCAAAGGGTTTGGGCTGCGTGGGGTTGGGTTTACTTGTCCCAAGGACAAAATACACATACAAACGTGTTGCCCTTGATCCTAAGCAATATGTCCTGGGTGTTGGGCTATAGGAATTCCACATCCCTCCAGTCAGAAAAATAATTGATCTTTGTAGACAAGTGATACATATGTTAAAGTAGGCATCTATTTGTTTTAAATGACTTTACACATGACAGAAATGTCTGGGCTTGAGAGAGAGCTATGAAGGCGCTGGAAGACAAAAGTTCTCCACTGTTGTCAATGATTCGACCTACGATGCTGGATGGCCAAAAAGTGTTTTATTGACTCAGCTCTTTCGATTTTTTGGTCATTTAAAAACCAAGCACCATACTTTATTTTCTTTTCGCCCAAAACCAGGATTTTCATTTTTGAGGTATTGATGCACAGCTTATTTGCTTTGCAATAGTCCACTAGTGCATGCAAAGACCTTTGTAGTCCTATTGCAATTTGATCAATAAGAATAGCGTTGTCTGCATACTGTAAGAAATGCAGGTTGCTGCCATCAATTTTTGGTGGAAATCCCTTAGCTGAGATCAGTTGATCATTCAAATCTGCCAGCTATAAATTCAAAGTAATGGAGGCAGAATACAGCAGAATACGGCAGAATTTGCTTCAGGACTCTGTTTGTGTGGATCTTTGCCAAAGTGGCCACATTCCACGTCATAAGAACCCTTTTGTGTATTAGTACTACTAGAGAGCCCCTCCAACCCTCTGGGTCTTGATTCCTGGTCTGGTGGCTTAGTGGACAAATGAGTCCACTGTAGGGGCCTGTGTTTGACCTCATGGGCACAGGTTCAAATTCTGGCAGGTTTACTCAACCTTTCATCCTTCTGAGGTCAATAAAATGCGTTCCATTGAGCTGGGTATGATTGATACATAAATCTTCCCATGTACAACAAAATCTTTGATTTCAATGTTACCCCAGAAATACCCAAGGCGCCTAATGGGTATCCACTGTACCCTTTTGGTTTCACACCTGGTTCAATAATTTTACCTTTGTTTTCAGCTTTTGTTCAAAAAATGTTTAGGGAATAAGTATTATTTTTGCACCTGAACAAACAAAATTCTAAACATTTTCCCATTAGCTTGAACCATATCCATGGGCCCATCAGATGATCTCTCTCTAGCTTGGAGTAAAGTGACTTCATCAACCAGTCTGTCATTGTCCTCATCATCATCATCATGCTCCAATTCCCTCACTTTCTTTGCTTTGCTCGTAGTTCTACAACTCTTCAAAAAGTGGTCCTTCTTCCCACAATTGTTGCATATCACCTTCACCCAGGACAATCCTTGAAATTGTCCATATGGACCACATTCCAACTCTGTAAACATTTTCCTTTAAATGCTCTTGTGACTTTTAGCACCTGATTTTCCCTGCAGCACTATGATTTTTGTAGATTTCTCTTGAACAAACTTCACAGTCACGTTTTTTGCCTTATCAATACTTATAGCATTGCCCTGAATAATCTCCACAAACATGCCCTGGAGCACTCATACGTTTTTGCCAAGGTGAGCCCTTCATGCATAGAAGGATTGTCTTTCTACCACATACTCTCTGTTGCTTTTTCTAATAAACACTGTAACATAAATTGGTCTCTCAGTCACAGCTACCATCAAAGCTGCAGGTTGATGCCAACATGCGCAATTATGTTACATATTGCGCAACAGATTCACTTTTCCATTACATCCTCTTGCCAAATTGATAGTGCTCCAGCACAGTGCTCAATTCGGATAAATAAAGTAAGTCCAACTTTTTTAGGCATATTTCATAATCATTAGGATTTGCAGCATCACTATCTGTCAGGTCAGGAAGATGCTCAAATTCCTCCTGAGATTCAGTGCCCAGACAGTGCATCAACAGGTACATTTTGCGTTCTGAGCTGAGTGTCGTGTCACACACCCTTGCATAATGACTGAACACTTTTTTCCATTTTGGCAAAGGCACAGGTGGTTCACCAGGTGAAATCAAGAAGTAAGGAGGGGCAGCAGCATTCTGCATGACTCAAATAAGAGAAAAACAAAAACACAATAATACAACCCAATAAAATCCACTCTTATAAATTCCACCAGTATTTGACGCAATATCAGGGCATCCTGTGCTGACAGAGCAACACTGAGAGGATAGTGGTACGTCTGTGGTGCTAATAACTAATAATAAATTCAGACGATGTGAAATAAGTAACAGGAGATGCTATTTTCTCTTAATGCAGGCTATACAGAAAATGCCTCAAACAAAAATGAGACAACTGACAGATAAAACCACCCCCAAATAGGCTTATCACAGTAGACACTACCTAAGTATCCTTGAAACAATGATGTACAATCAATTATCCAAACAAGGTGAGCATGTTACCGTGAAACTTACCCGCTCTTTACTCACAAAATGCCAACAATAAATGAATAATAAGGTGAGTGTCTCACCATAGAAACGCCTTGAACGTACTTGCCGGCAAAGGTGAGCGTGTCACCACAGCACTTCCAAACAGCTGGTTGACAAATGGGCGATGGCAGGCTGCATGTGGCAATGACTGAAGCAGGTGCAGCACCTACCTCCACTTTGAATGCGATGGTAGCTGCTCACAACTGTAACAGAAGCAGCCACAGCAACCGGCTCCATGCTTACGAACAATACATTACAGTAACAACCATGTTTGACACAGTTTCTCATGAGATCCTGTTGTGGCGCTTACAGGAGATAGGCATTGGAGGCCCCACTTTAGCCTGGTCATGCCATTTCTCGCTGGGAGACCATTTCGTTATCGCTCCCCGTACTGCTCTTAGTAGTACACCGTGCGTCATGGAGTACCCCAAAGATCGGCGCTGAGCCTCACGCTATTTACCATTTATATACAACCTCTTGTGGTGGTAGCGAAAGATAGGGGGCTGTCATTAGTATCCTATGCTTATGACACTCAGCTCATGATCTCCTTTTCCAACAACTCTAACCAGAGTTTGATCAATTTTTACAATGCTATGATGGCTGTTTCGGACTGGACGTCAGCTAATTGTCTGCTGCTTAATGCCAACAAATTGGAAATTCTCATTTTAGGAAGAGACACTGTAAAAAAAAACAGGGTGTCTGAGTAGACCGTGCACTGTCCTATGAAGCACAGGCAAAATCAGTGGTGGGTGTCTGTTTTGGACTGTTACGAGGACTTAAGCCTCTGCTTGGGTTCTTCAACCCACAAATGTGCCAGATCATTATCCAGTCCACTATACCTTTTTAAGCCGGATTATTGCAACTGTTTGTGTCTGGGTGCTAACAAATCTGGAATCCAACGTTTACAGAGGCTTCAAAATGCTGCCGTATGAACTCTTTATGCATTCCCTAAATTCTACTCAGTTGCTAAACTCATTCCCAATGGACAAGAGAATCCACTTCTCGTCCTGAGCGATGGCGATGGCCCATTGGAACGCTCTCCCGGTGACCATCAGGAACATCCAGAATCATTGGGCCTTCAGAAAGGCCATGAAGACTTGGCTCTTCCTGGCCTAGCCCCCAGTCCCATCTTGGCAGTCTTGCTCTAGAAATAGCACTGGGATGCCCCCTTGCAGGGACAGCCGTGTGCTTTATGAATCCATTAACATAAATTCATTAACATAACCAATCAGCATCTCTTCTGACGTTGATGGAGCAAGGGTTCGCACGTGAAGCGACTTGCTTGTATTCATGAACCTCGACTAAAGTTAAAACACTAATCAACATGTTTGTCCTATTAATATTACATTACACAACTCTAATGGGTGTAAGAGAGAAGCTTGTTTATGTGTTTTACTAACTGTAATACGCTTGCATCTAAAATGGCTGTTGCTATACGAAGGTTTCTACTGCGCATGCGTCTGTCACACTCACGTAACATGACATATTTTTTGCTTTGGAGGGAGTTTTTCGCTTCTGCGCACTAGTATTAATATGGCTGCTCTATGTTCTCACATGCGAGAAGCTTGCACTGCTGCTTTTGCTAACCTGTATGTTCTGCCTAATCCTAATGCTATAGTTAAATGTAAAATATTGGGTATAGAGTAGAGATACATGGTATACAGTGTATTCATTTGTTCTGTGTTCTAAAACTGTTTCTTTCTATTCTTTTATGAAACGATAAATTTGGGCCTGGGAGACGTCATTACTCCATTTTGAAAGTCCTTCTGCGCATGACAAACTCCAGATAGAAGCTAAAAACATTTGTCGGTGGCCAAGATGGCGACGGTGGTGGCCAAGATGGCGACGGAGTAAGACGTGCCTGCGAGCTCCTCCAGCACCCTGAGCCTTTCATAGCTTTGTTTAGCGGCACTGGGGCGATTTCAGCCTCGGCTTTGACTCTCCTGGGTTCGCTGAGGTGTCCTGCATTGGTTTGCTCCTTCTCCCGTCGAGCTACGACCTGGGACGGTAGACTTAGCGGAGGTGTTAGTTTGGTGACGCACGAGTACCGGAGCGGCCTACGGGGCTTTGTCTGGGCGACATCGACTCTTCACACGAGGGGACCCGGGACTCTAGCAAGTTACCGAGTGAAGCGCTTGCTTTGCGAGTCCCCCCCACTGGGATTGTGGCCAGCCTGCCTGTGATCCCGGCGTCCTAGCTGGCTGTTGTCGCCGAGCGGAGGTGACGAAGAGGCGCCGGCCTGTCTGGAGGTTTGCTGGACAGCGCAGAAGACTAACGGACGGAGAGGTGGTGCCATCTTGCCTCTCACCATCTGAGCTGAGGTGTCGCATCATGTCGACGAGGAATCGCCTGAATAAGCCGGGGAAGGATGGTCCTGGTAAGGGGGCGTCTGGATCGCCCCCCGCCCTAGCAAGTCGCCGACCAAAGACGACGCTGATGGCCCGGTCACGAAGGCCTTCCTGATAGAGCTTTTTTCCTCCATCAAGGAGGATATTACGGAGCTGAAAGCACAACTAGCCTCCGACCTCCGTGAGGTCCGCCGAGATGTAGACGGCATTGGCGAGCGTGTAGCGACCTTAGAGGACCACGACTTGGGCCTCAGTGGGGATGTCCATCAGCTACAGCAAGATTTGCTCCAGCTCCGCAAGCAAAATCTGGATCTCCAGACCCACTGCGAGGACTTGGAAAACCGGTCCCGCCGTAATAATATCCGAATACGAGGGGTGCCGTGGGATGGAGACGGTGGGAACCTACGGGAGTATGTGGAGGCTCTTTTTTTGCAAATTTTGGCGGAGGACGATAGCACTGAAGTCAAGATGGACAGAGTACATCGGGTGGGCCTGCCACGTGGCGCGCGCTCGCCGCCTCCCGACATCTTGGTTTGTGTCCACGACTTTCAGCTGAAGGAGACGATCTTGCGGAAGGCGAGGGATACCAACAACCTGCTTTTTCGTGGGCACAGCCCTCAACTTTTTCAAGACCTGGCGGCTTCCACCTCGCAAAAGCGACGGGACTTCCGCCCGATCACGGCCTTCCTGAGGGAGCACGGAGTGTCCTACTCCTGGGGTCACCCCTTTCGGCTTATCTTCAGGTGGCAAAATAGACTGGTGCAAGTGCGAACTCTAGCAGCCGCCAGGGAGCTGCTCGGAATGGAGGAAACATCCGCGTCGGCGGACGCCAGCGCCTCTCCAAGAAGACGTCGCCCTTCCCGCTCCCCAGCATGGCAAAGAGTGGGCCGACATGGCGTAGCAGAGGGGCCATCTCCATCGGCAAGCCAGAGTGAAAGGGGAGAAGCTTTGGCCTCGGTGGCCCAAGTGACTGAGTCGAGCCGAGTGGACAGCTCCTCGGCGGCCTAGGCCCCCTCAACAGCGGCCCGTGGGAGCCGGGGAGGCTCTACCATCTCAGGTACTCTGTGGGACAGCTCTCCGCTGGAGGGTTACCCCGACCCTGGATTCGGGGGGGCATTACCAGAGTCTTCTACCCCCGACCCTTATGGTCATGTCCGACTTTCATTGTTCTCTTTCTAGTTCTCGCTTTTCCTTTTTTAAGTTTTGTTTTTGAGGCTCCTGTGGGTTTAGGTAGGGTTGCTGGGGATGGGTCCCGGTGGTGGTGGCTGGGGATCTGGTATGGCTGTGGTGTGTCTGGTTTGTATCTGGCGGTGGGCTGCATTGATTGGAGCGATGGGGGGGGTGGTGCTGGACTCGATGTCGCCTGTTACAATAGGCTCCTGGAACGTTAAAGGCCTTAATTCTCCTCAAAAGCGCCAGAAAGTTTGGAAGTATATTCTTGATCATCAGCTGGATGTGGTGGGCCTGCAGGAGACTTATTTGGCCCGTAAAGATGAATCTAGACTTAAGCACAGGCAGTATCCCCTGATTTATAAATCCTCAGCCACTACTAAGCACCGAGGGGTTGCGCTTTTGTTCCGCTCTTCACTTCAATTTCAGCCTGTGGGGGTGCGGGGGGACAAGGAGGGGCGGTGGTTGATGGTGAAGGGGTTGCTCATGGGTAAGCTTTGCACGTGGGTGGTTGTTTATGCGCCAAACACGAGCCAACATGGGTTCCTTGAGGCTCTTCTGAGAGTGGTGGGGGACTTCGGGGAGGGAGCATTGATTGTGATGGGGGATTTCAATTTGGTTTGGGATAAATGTCTTGATTGTTCACATCAACAGAGGACGGAGACGGGTCTCTTTTCCCCGGAGCTGCATGATACTTTGTTGAGTCTGGGCCTTATTGATAGCTGGCGCTCCCTCCTCCCCCGCACTAGGGATTACACGTTCTATTCACATGTTCACCACACATATTCCCGTCTTGACCACATTTTTGTGCATCAATCTCTACAGGGCGACTTGCGCCATAGCAAAATTTTTCCACTTTCGGTTTCTGATCATAGCCTTTTGGCGACGTGCTTGATCTGGGCCCCAGAGTCGTCCCCTCACCGCAAATGGTATTTCCCGGCATCCCTTACGCGGGATGAGGAATCCTGCAAGAAGCTTAGGGCGGCCATTGGTGAGTTCTTTGAGCTTAACAAGATTGGTGACACCTCGGTCTTCACCCAATGGGATGCCTTCAAGGCGACGACACGGGGCACGTGCATTGCATTGAACTCCGCCCTGAACAAACTTCGGCACGAGGAGAGGGAGGCGCTGGAGGCGGAACTGGCGACGTTGGAAACTGCGCATAAGCAGAATCCTTCTAGAAAGACCCTTCGCCCTCTTGCTGCGGTGCGAGGGAAGCTTAGGGCGCACTATAATAATCGGGCTGAACATACCCTCTTGCGCCTGCGGAGCCTCTCCTATGCTCAGGGCAACAAAGTGGGGAAGCACCTAGCACGGCAGCTCCGTGATAAACGTGAGAGGGAATATGTGGGTGGCATTCTGACCCCCTCCGGGGTCGTGGAACACAGGGATGCGGTTAAGGCAGAGCTCTTCGGCGACTTTTATGCCGCATTATACTCGGCAGACCGCCTGGTGCCGGCCGCTCAGCGAGCATACTTGGAGGTCCTGTCGCTTCCACAGGTTTCCAAGGAATGGAACGAGCTCTTGGAGGCCCCCTTTACTAGGGAGGAGGTGCTGTCCGCCATTCGGTCCCTTAAACCGCAAAAGGCCCCGGGCCCGGACGGCTATACGGCTTCCTTCTATCAGACGTTCGCGTCCGAGTTGGGGGACCACTTGGTGACTCTTTTCAACAGCATGAGGGAGGCGGGCTATACTTCGGGCACTATGGCGGAGGCTATGATCTCGATCATTCCCAAGGCGGGGAAAGACCCCTCTAAATGCGAATCGTACCGGCCCATAGCCCTATTGAATGTTGATGCCAAATTGTATTCCGCTATCTTAGCCACCCGGCTCCAGGACCTTATGCCTGCCCTCATCCATCCGGATCAATCGGGCTTTATAAATGGTCGCCAGACCCATGATAACACTAGACGGCTAATCCATCTGGTCGAGAAAGCTGAGCGCTTTAAGATTCCAGCTGTTCTGCTAGGCCTTGACGCTGAAAAGGCGTTTGATCGGGTGGACGGGGACTTTCTCTTTGGTACTCTACATGCTTTTGGCTTTTCTCCCAAATTTATAGATATGCTTCGGGCCAATTATCATGGCCCGCGCTCGAGGGTTATGGTGAATGGTCATGTCTCACCCTTTTTTGCACATTCCCGGGGCACGAGGCAGGGCTGCCCCCTATCTCCTTTACTTTTTGCGCTCAGCATTGAGCCTCTTGCCATTAGGGTACGAGAGGACCCGGATATTGTGGGCCTCCCCTTTTCGGGGGAACAGCACAAAATATCTGTTTGCTGACGATGTCCTACTGTCGCTCGCTGACCCCGGGACTTCCCTCCCACGGGTGCAGGACGTGCTATCCCAGTTCGAAGCGGTGGCGGGATTTCGGGTG
Source organism: Lissotriton vulgaris (assembly GCF_964263255.1). Lineage (NCBI taxonomy): Eukaryota > Metazoa > Chordata > Amphibia > Caudata > Salamandridae > Lissotriton > Lissotriton vulgaris. The sequence goes on from NC_141691.1 coordinate 1,481,382,960, forward strand.
AATCCCGGCAAATCATACATTCTCAACCTCACGCTGCCACCCTCTGAGGTAGCGCGCATTCGACCGCTTACGCCCCTGTCCTGGTCTAGCTCCTCCATACAATATCTCGGGGTCCGGCTGACCTCCTCCATCGCCACCTTGTATGCGGCTAACTTCCCTCCTCTGCTGACTCAGATACAGGCTGAGCTGAATCTCTGGAAGCCTATGTTTATCTCCTGGCTGGGACGCGTGCATGCCGTCAAGATGACGCTGCTCCCCAAGCTGCTTTATCTGTTCCAAGCCCTCCCCATTACCTTGGACGGGTTTTTTTTTCGTCGTCTAAAGACTATGGTTCTGCGTTATATCTGGCAGGGGGGCCGTGCTAGACTCTCCTTTCTTACGCTTCGCCGGCCATTGAGGAAGGGCGGGGCTGGCCTTCCAGACATGCTTCTTTACTACAAAGCGGCACAACTCCGGGTGCTGACTGAATGGACCCAAATGGAGTCGGAGAAGCACTGGCTGCATATGGATAGGAGTGTGGCGGGTCGTTCTATATGGGACTTTGTTTGGAAGGCGAAGGGAGATCGGCCTCGCAACGCATACATTAGCACCCCTACGAGCACCACTCTGAAGGTCTTGTATTCGGTCTCTAGTGATGAAAGATGGACCTCCTTTCCCTCCCCCTTCACACCTATTCACTTTAACCCAGCGTTTCCGCCGGCTCTTGTTGAGGGGCCCTTTGATGGGTGGAAGGCGGGGGGCTGCCACAAACTTACACATTTGTTCCATGGCTATGAGCCGCTCACCTTCCAAAATTGCATGCGTGACTATGGGGTGCCACCTACTGAGCGCTACCGGCACGCCCAGCTGCTGCATTGGGCATTGTCTCCTGAGGTACGGGACGCAGCGACGAGGCCTCCCACGGATTTCGAATCTTACATTACACGCACATCATCTATGAAGGGGGTGATTTCATTCCTCTATGATTTACTATTAACCACGGCTATCTCACCTCGCCCTAGATACATGGGTTTGTGGGAGGAGCACCTGGTGCGGGATATCTCCGACGAAGAGTGGTCTCATCTTTGGCGAGATCTGCACAAATTTAATCATTCTATCGATCTGCGAGAAGCACATATGAAGACCATGCTGGATTGGTATCTGTATCCGACCCGGTTGAAAAAGATTTTTCCTTCCGCGTCTGACAGAAGTTGGCGGGGCTGTGGTCTCCTGGGGGACTTTCGCCATATCTGGTGGGATTGCCCCGTCATACGCCCCTATTGGGAGGAGATTCTGTCTCATATTAGGGAGATCCTGGGCTACCCGATTCCAGATTCCATTGGCTTCGTGCTCCTGGGCCTTCGGGACCCGCTTCTGGAGCACCAAACCAGGGCTGACAAACACATCCTTTGGCTCTGTTTGGGTGCTGCCAAATTGACTCTGGCTGCTGCATGGAAAAAGAGGGAGGCCCCAGCTCTTTCCCTTTGGTTCGCTAGGTTGTGGAAGTTGCTGACTGTGGAGCGTATGGCGGACATTTTTAGAAATAACTTTAAGAACTTTACTTTCAGATGGGGCCCACTGGTCCGCTTTCTCTCTCGAGGGTTGCCGTCAGCGGTTTGCCCGCCCACCATACGCGCCCTACATCTGTTTCAGGTGTGAACTGTGCTTGTGTGAATGGTTGTTGTCAGGCTGCCACCAACGGGGGGGAGGGAAGCACCGGGGAGGTTGGAGCCTCTGGGGGGGGGGGGGGTTTGGTTTGTTTTTCTTTTCTGGAGGGGGATGAAGACGTTTGATTTTTTATGATCGTCTTTGCCGCGTTGTCTTCCTTATGGCCGGGCCGCTTGGAGGCGTGCATGGACTTGGTCGACTAAGCCTCTGACTTGGATAGCTTTGCCCGATGCCAGTGCGGGATTTCCCCTCCGGGTCTTATCGGGGGGCTTGACATTGTCCCGGGCGGATTTTTGAACTCTTTTTTCCTGCCCTGAGTGATGACGCTGTACGGCCCTTCATTACTGTTATTGCTGCTCGGCCTTTTGCATTGGCCCCTGCGAGGGCACTTCTTTGTTCTGCAATTCATGTGCTTTCATCCCTTCTCTCTTCTGTTTTTTCTATCTTTCTATCTTCTCAATAAAAATATCTTTAACAAAAAAAAAAAAAAACATTTGTCATTGAATAATAGCCAAAGACAGTCACAGCCAAGATGCGCCTGAGAAACTGACCCTTGACCCTGCCAGAGGAAGATAAACTGTACCCAATGTATTACAATGTATTTAATGATAAATTCTCCATTGTTGGGTGAAATAAAAATGTCATGTGAAAAATAAATTGATGGGCGGGAACGTTATATTAATATTCAGCACTGAGGTATCAAAACTGGTGTGGTGTGATGACCTCTCCTCACTCTTTGTCCAATCAAAATTGGGGATCCTTACACTTGCAACATTGGGGGGTGGTACACTGACCTGGGAAATAGTATAACTAGGGTAGGCGTAGCTAGTTGCTTTGTCTGACTTGTCTATTGAACGCTTTTTTTAATCAAATATGTTTTATGCTTAAAAATATACGTTTTATATCAATTTATTATGTGTATAAGATACAAATGTGAAATCACTTTCTCTTTTTAAATTAAAAAAATCCTTTTGATATCAATTTTTATTGTTGTGTTATAGTTTATGCTTATCATTCTTTGAGAGAAAAAACTGTTTTTGTACATAGCTAGTATGGTTTTTTGTTTGAGATAGCCTGGGATGATATCTTCACACTGACCCAACGCACTCAATAGGTGATCGAGAGCAGAGGTGCTGCGGAGCACTCTGTCAGAAGATTCGCTGACCCAATCGGGGTCCGGGAAGCTGAGGTGCTGGCGAAGCACTTTGTCGGTGAAATCGATAACCCAATTGGGGTTCTGACTTTTAGCTGCAGAGAGGGAGTAGCGCAGGCATTGAAATTGAACTGCGGGTGCTGGTCTTAACCTTTGGTGGTCCTGTCCTGGTCCAAATCTGGTTTTTCCTTTCCTGATTCTGATTTGCACCTGCTGCCCTACTGGCAACTGCAACCTTTGGGGTATTCTGTCCTTAACTGACCCGTGGCCAGGGTTGGTCTTCACACCATTCTAGGTAAATATAAATCTGTGTGGGTTTGTCATTGCATATGTTTCCTTCTCTTTACCTTTCCTATTTGTTAAAAGCTTTGATTACATATGTTTTCCTTTTCTTACCGTTCGCTTTGACAAATATTACATCGTTTTCCGATTGAATAGATGTTCCTTTCCTTACCTTCCCAAAAGTTGAATGCTCAACTCATTTGTAATTGCATATTATGTTCCCTTTTTCTTACCTTCCCTCATTGCTAAATGTTTAGTATACTATTATGGGCCCGATGTAGGTGGCCTTTACCGGTCGGTAACGGCCGATTTCGGCCGTTACCGACCGGTAAATGGGTCAATGAGATGTAGGGGGACCTTGTTTACCGATTCGGTATATTTACCGAATCGGTAAAGTTACCGAATCTGTAAAATACCGAATCGGTATTAATACCGATTCGGTATTTTACATATGTAGGTGGGACTCTTCCGAGTCCCAGAGGCCTTACAGAATCGGTATTTTACCATGAAATAAAACCTCATGGTAAAATACCGATTCCGGTGTGCATGCACATGTGTGCATGCACACCTATGCCATGTGACAGGCAGACCTGCCCTTAGGGCATGTATGCCTGCCACATGGCACCCACGCCTGTTTAGGGGGTGCCAGGGGGTGTCAAAGTGACACCCCCTGCACCCTTGTGAAATTCGGTATTTACCGATTCGGTAAATACCGAATCGGTAAAGCCTATTGATTCCTATGGGCTTTGAAGCCCATAGGAATCAATAGGCTTTACCGATTCGGTATTTACCGAATCGGTAAATACCGAATTTTACCGATTCGGTAAAAGGGAACATCTGGATTCCCTACATACCAACCCCTCACATTTACCGAATCTTAATTACCGAATCGGTAAAATTCGGTAATTTTCGGTAATTAAGATTCGGTAAATGTTACTTACCTACATCTGGCCCTATATCTTTTGCATAGTTATACATTAATTCTGATTTTCATTATTGATAGTCTTTTGATGTTTAATCTTTGGATCATGCCCATTTAATCAATTTAGATAAAGAGTTTAAAACTTTCCCGAGTCTGTGATAATTATATGAGTGCAAATGATATTGGATATCTATCTATTTTCAAAGTAACTCCCTGATCCAATAGGTTACAGTACCAGCGACAAGGATTGGTAATTCAATGGTATAGGACCTAGTAGGTAAAATATCTGGTAGTAGAGCGAAGGTTACCTGATTAAGAAATGTGTTATTGATTATGGGCCCAGGTGAGTATGGTAAAAATTTATAGTCGGGTGACCTGCGCGCTCTATCAGTATATTCTTTTGATAGCAGAGGTAAGGTTAGGGTTTAGTTAAGATAGGTAGTTAGTTGGTTATGAATTTACTATTGATCGATCAAATGTGATATTATTGAAATATTATTGAAATTATATTGATTCTGTTGATGCTGTATTGATTTTATGTATTAACCAAAATGTGTTCGTACCTGTTATATGTTTTGTCTGGAATCCCCGGGTGCAGAATAGCGGGTGGTAAATGGAAGCCAACCTGCAGTGAGGTCACTTACCTAGAGGAAATTAGTGCATGGTTAGGTAAAACTGGAAGCACTATTTAGGGTTTTCTGTATAAATGTTTGAATAAATGATAGCAAAGAGTTGCTGACAAAACCTTTTGTGTGATATCACCTAGAACGGGTCACACGGAAGGAGTAGGAGGTTCTTCTGAGCTTGATTGGTAGTAAAGGGGTTCACTGGTGAAACTTTGGCCTTAGTATATCCCGGAGTGGATAAGTCTGAAGGCGTAGCAGGTTCTCTAATGCTTGTGTGAAGGGTAGACGGAAGGGATCTACTCGTAGTATATGAAGAGTAAGCGGAAGGGATTTACTCGTAGTGAGTGAAATGTATCTTTCCTTTGAAATTATTCACTCAGGTACAGTGGCGAATGTTTCTACATTGTTGATTAATAAAATCTGCACTTTAAGAAGAAAAAGAAAAAGGTTTTCGTATTACCTTGCAAAGGATGGAGTCGGTCGAGGTGCTGCACTGACGTCACTCAGAGTCGCGCTGGTACTGGTTGAGACAGCGGGCGTGTTGCAGAGGTAGTAATTGTAAAGGAGGGGTGAGCACAGGAGCGTGAAAACTAGTCTCACAGGAAAAGCAACGCAACTATTGTTCGAAGTCTATTTGCATTCTTAATTCTGGTTGGTAACTGAAAATAAAAGACGCGCTGGTATTTGAAGTATTTTTATAAACAATTGAACATTATCGTAAAGGTTTACATTTTCAACTTATATGTGGCATTTAGATCTAGGAATTATAGCAAATCGACCTGATAGAAGATACTTAGGTTTTGCTAAAGAACAGATGATAAGAGGCAAACCTTATATTATGTACGGAGGTGAAAGAAAAATGTTGTTTGTCAAAAGGGTTAAGAATTTCTTAAAAAATGATAAAACAATAAAAACTAGAGAAGGAATTATTATTCCACCACCGGATACGCCCGCAGGGGCTACCACACTTGTGTATGGTAAGAAAATTGGGTGGAATACACTAAAGATGACAGAGTTTTGGCATTTCCCCAATATGGCACTTTCAATGGTAGAGTTTTGTTTAATTCAAGGACACGAATGAATGATTTAAATCCCAGACCTAGACTAACGCAGTATGAGACACTAGAAGAAGAGAAACATTGAATAAACAAAGAAGTGAGTTAATTCAGAAAATCTCCCAGTTAAATACAGGTCCTGAAGCCCTGACAATTCCGGTGACCATTGGCCCAGTTGTTCCTTTGTACGAAGATAAGCAAACTAGTCCTAAGCCTCCTGTTTTGACTACACCTGTAGTCCAGCCACAAAAAGAAACATTAATTGTGGATGATCAAGCAAGTGAATGTGGATCGGTAATTTCTCTTATGGATTTACCTATACGAGAACTGAAAGGAATTCAGTTCCAAAAAGCACACCTGTCAGATCTAAAGATGTCAGGATGGAAAGCTCCTCAGGTACAATAAATGCGACTGTAGTTACCCCAGAGGAAATAGAAAGATGGTCCAGAGAAATAGAAAAACCAAAGTCACAACCAAAAGTATTACATTTATACAAACTAAGGGTCGAACTAGAAGAGTTGATGGCTGGAAACGTGGGATTGGACAGGTTAACTACACTCAATGAAGATGAATTATTGTATGTTTCAAAAGCATTACTAAAAGTACAAGGGTGTATCATGAAAAATTAATGAATCTAGTGTTACAGAAACCATATTGAGCAGAATTTTCTGACAAAGATTTGGAAAACATGAATGTATCAGGAAGAAAAGTACAGATTAGAGAGCTATTGGCATTGTTACAGAAATGGGGTGACATAGAAAAGTGGAGAACTAGATGGGCAAAGAAAAAAAAAGAGGCCCGAACAAAACAAACTGCATCCGAATATATGTTAAAAGAAGCAGAAAAGGTGGAAAGGTTGTGTCCCATGAGAGAAGTGCCAGGTGGAGGTTATGTACATGTCCCATGGTCCCGACAGGATATTTCGTCATTTACAAATGATTTCCCAAAACTTTGTGAAAAACCTGTAGAATGGTACAGACAAGTTGAAAGGTTTGTGAAAGTTTCAAAATGCCTTCTGAAAGATTTAGATGGGCTATTTGACATTGTTGTGCCAGTGGATTTGTGGACAGAATGTAAAATTGCTGTTGACGGCCCTAGTGATGAGTACCCTAGAGACCCAAAGACAGGGGCAGCTTCCAATGAGGTTATGAAAAAATATACCAGGTAATACTATACCTTAAAGAAAAGGTGCCTGCAAAGGAAACTGATTGGACTAGGATAGTTAGAACAACTCAGAATAAAAGTGAATCTGTGAATTCATATTATGAACGACTGTCACAAGTTTTTAAACAGTATAGTGGCTTAGACAACATTGATATGAAGGATATGACGCATTTCATCTATCGATTTGTGTCAGGAATTAAGGTCAGAGATTTCACAATGGATTAAAGACTACAAAATTTGTTGGCAGGCCAAACCAATCGATGAAATCCTTAAATATGCAAAATATTGTGAGGACTAACTTGACCATAAACGATCAGAGACAAAGGAAAAGGTAATGTGGGCACAAGTAAAATTAGCAGAGCAACAGGAACAACAGTTAAGCCAAGCGAACAATAACCAGAAGCAAGGTGAGGGAAATGGGGGTAGGCCCAGAGGAAAGTTCAATAGGGAAGAAGCAAAGAAAAAGTTTCCCTGTCACGGGTGCGGTAAGTTGGGGCATTGGAGAAATGAGTGTAAGGAAGTACAAAAAGGTAATGTCTCCACTAATGATTTAAATCCACAGACGCAGAATGAGGTGCCACGGAAACAGAAGCAGCAGGTAATACAAGCCCAGTTGCCCCTTGCACCTATGCCAGATCCTGGGAAAAAAGCAAGCTATAGTCCAAAAACAGTTAATTGGGAGGGAAGTGATAGAAGAAACACAGCAACATCACAATTTCTTTTAAGTGACACATTTCTCAACAAAGACTTATACTGATGGTGCCTGAGAGGGGAGGATGAGAAGTGCGTGCTTGGCGCATCCTTGCAGGTAGATCAGTCAGGTCCATACATTGAAGGAAAGGTTGAAGGAAATGATTTCTATTGGACACTGGTACTACCAGTTTTACTGTGAGAACAGCAGACGTTCCAAACCTACCCCTCTCGGGAGAAGCGATCCATGTAGTGGGCGTTTCTAATAAACAAATTAGTACCCCAGTTACAGAACCAATGGAAGTTAAAATAGGTAATTTCAAAGAAATGCACAGATTTTTCGTATGCGATTCTAGCCCAGTAAATCTTTTAGTCAGGGATTTTTTGTGTAAAATGAATTTCACAATTTTTTGCTAGCCAAGTGGTGTAGAAATTCAAACACCAGATGAAGATGGCATTTATAAATTAATGCTGGCTAAACAAGAGACTGAAAATAAAAAGCTGACTTTAGAAGACCTACCAAGTGAATTACAGCATACTGTGAATCCTGTTGTATGGGACTTCACAGGAAAAGATGTAGGATTAATGGCAAATGTAGACCGGATAAAAGTGACAGTAAAGGAAGGTGCAGTTTACCCAAAGACCCGACAGTACAAAATGAGCCCAGAAATAAAAGCAGGAGTTGCAGCAGAAATAAAGCCCTTGGTTGAAACTGGCATTTTACAAGAAATAATGAGCAGTCCATGTAATTCGCCCATAATTTGCATCAAGAAACCGAGCAGTAAATACAGGGTCGTACAAGACCTGCGAAAAATTAATAAAAATGTTGTCCCATGCTGCCCAGTTGTGCCCAACCCTGCGGTGATTCTGTATCAGATACCGTGGGAAGCTGGATGGTTCACTGTAATCGACCTCTGTCATGCGTTCTTTTTGATTCCATTACATCCAGATAGCAAATGTATTTTCTCTTTTGAATTCGACAGTCATGTTTATGTCTGGAATCGTGTCCCTCAGGGGTACACAGAAAGCCCCTCGATCTTTAATCATTTTTTGAAAAAGTGCCTTGAGTCCTTAGTGTTACCGGGACACTCAGTTCTGGTTCAGTAAATAGACAACCTACTGGTGGCATCTAAATCTCGAAATGAGTTTGTTGTTGATACCATTGCTTTACTAAATCACCTAGGTGAAGGAGGGCATAAGGTGTCACCTGAAAAGCTGCAGTTTTGCACCACATCAGTGAAATATGTGGGGCACCAGATAGAGAGAGGTGTTAGGAGAGTTACTTCAGAAAGAATCAGAATAATTAAAAACATGAATCTACCTCAAACTCAGAAGGAGATCAGAATGTTTATTGGAGTTGTTGGATACTGCAAACAGAGGATTGTAGGTTTTGCAGTTCTAGCAAAACCATTGATACAAATGACAAAGAAGAGAGCAGAGGACCCAGTTGAATGGGATGATGAAAATATTACTTCTTTTTTGAAATTACGAGAGTCCCTGTGTACAGCTCCAGCACTAGGGATGCCTGATTATTCAAAAGAATGTGCACTTTTCTGTGATACACAAGACAATTGTGCACTTTCAGTTTTGACCCAAGTCCATGGTTTAATGAAAAGTCCTGTGGCATATTTTTCTTCCACACTGGATTCAGTGGCATCTGCATTACCAGGATGTCTAAAAGCAGTAGCTGCAACTTGCATGAGTCTTGAGCAAAGGGAGTCCATCATTATGGGACATCACCTAACTGTGTATGTTCCACATGCAGTTGTGATATTACTGACAAGAACCAAAACTCAGTATTTAACTCCCAGTCGGCTGACTAGGTATGAGCGAATCCTTATAGGTGCAGGAAATGTAACCATTGCTAGGTGTAATATTCTGAACCCAGCAACACTGTTACCTGATTCACACTTTGCAGAAGTAAAAGGAGAAGTCGAACATGATTGTATCGACTTAACAGAGTATAGTACCAAACCACGTCCTGACATAAGAGAAGAACCATTGATAGATTCAGAATACGAGCTATTTGTAGATGGATAATGACTGAGACCTAAGGAAGGAGGTTTAAGTGCCGCCTTCGCAGTGTGCACCTTATGGGGTCCAGTTGAAGCATCCTACTTACCTGGAGTCAAGTCTGCACAAGTAGCTGAATTGGTTGCATTAACAAAAGCTTGCACATTTGGGAAAAATTTGCGAGTAACCATTTTTACTGATAGCCAGTATGGTTACGGGGTTGTACACGACTTTGGCCAACTTTGGATGCAAAGGGAGTTTCTGACTTCTTCAGGTACTCCTATTAAAGAGGGTCAATATGTAAAAGATTTACTTGAAGCAATCCAATTGCCAAAAGAAGTGGCTGTGGTCAAGTGTGCTGCTCACCAATCTGGAAATGACAAAGTGACAGCTGGTAATCGATATGCTGACCAACTAGCCCAACACTGTGCAAAATTTAAAATATCTGTAAACAAGAAAATTGAAGCAGGAGGAAACAGCTGCCAACTTATGTTGCTTGATGGTGTGGATACATGGGAGGAAGTGAGAGACTTGCAGAATGGAGCAGAACCAAAAGAAAAGGAAGAATGGAGAAAGATAGGTTGTCAGAGAAGGGCTGAAGATGGTGTAATTGTGTACCTTGATGGTAGGCCTGTGTTACCAGACTGTATGCTTGCTCCCATGGCTAGGATTTGTCACGGAGATTCTCATTTGGGGCAGGATGCCATGATAAGATTGTTCAGGCAATCAAGGTTCAATGCAAAGTTCAGGAACATAGCAGAGGTGCTTTGCCATAGATGTTTAATATGCCAGCAAATGAATCCTGGAAAGAAAACTGTAGTGTTGCCAGGGAAAATTGGAAAGGCAGAGGGTCCCTTTATACGATTGCAGATTGATTTTATTCAGCTACCCCCTTGTCAAGGACTAAAATACATTCTTGCCATTGTCTGCATGTTTTCAAAATGGGGGGGAAGCTTACCTCACACTCAGGAATGATAGCAACACTGTAGCCAAACTTCTACTCAGAGAGCTTATACCACGTTTCGTGTTTCCAGTAACGATTGAATCAAATCGAGGCTGCCATTTTAATAAGGAAATAATTGGTCTAATCTGTGAAGCATTCAAAATTAAGCAAAAGCTGCACTGTTTATACCTCCCAGAGGCTTCTGGAGTGGTAGAACAACTGAATGGCACAATCAAGTCAAGATTGGGAAAGATGTATGAGTCTACCCGATTGGAGTGGCCTGATGCTTTACCTCTTGTTCTGATGGGACTCAGAAGTATTCCAGACCGGAACACAGGCTTGAGTCCACATGAGATATTGATGGGAAGAGCAATGAGGCAAGCATGGGTGCTAGGACATAAGCTGAAAAATATATCTGATGATTTAGTACTGGAGTACTGCAAAGAACTGGCAGACCAAGTGCGTTCTATCTCTCACCAGGATGGGGAAGACGCTGTCGCCAGACAAGCAACTGCAGCACATGACCTGAACCCAGGTGACTGGGTAGTGTTAAAGAAACACACTAGAAAATCTTGTCTTGCACCAAGGTGGGGAAAACCGCGTCAAGTAATTTTAGTAACCACCACAGCTGTAAAGTGTGCAGGAGTTCCACACTGGATTCATGCCAGTCACACGAAAAGAGTGACAGAACCTGAGGAAGACGAAGCTGAAGGTTGTGCAGCTGAAGGGTCTCAAAACATCGATCCTGAAGTAGCTGAAGAGGAGCAACCGAGCACCAGTCAGGATGATTGGATTCCATTGGTCTACATACCTGCAGAATATGTTAGAACCAGAAGCCAAGTTTATCTAGACAGTCAGAGTGATAGTGAAGATGACACAGGAATAGAAGAAGGTACTCAGATCAAAGAAATACAAGCCAAAAGTGATTCTGAGGAGGACCAGATAGGGAAAGAACAGGATACTCAGATAATCGACACCCCACCAAGAACTCAAGAATCCGAAGAGGGACAGGCAGGTACTAGGGCGAGAGCTCAGGCGGAAGAAAACGAAGAGTTCGAAGAGCCCCAGCAGGACCAGATCAGTGTAGGGAAAAGTGTTCAGGAAGAAGAAGACGAATCAGAACAAAGTCAAAGTCAAACTCAGCAAACACCTGAACAAGGCCAGATTAGTAACCAGGCAGAAGAAATAGAGATAAGGCCTGGTCCTAATCAGATAGAGAGGGATACAGAGGACAGTATTGAAAAAGACGTGCCACAATTGAATGAAAATAAAAGAGAATTGGAAGAAGGACAAAGCACAGTGCCAGCTAAAAGACTTAGAAAAGGAGACAAGTGGCCTAGGTTTGTCAAAAGACTGAAACTACGGTTAAAGACAATTAATGAAGTACCTGAACAAGTGAATGAAATACCAAGTCAAGCTGATCAACCTGTAACACAACCAAGAAGAAGAAGCCCACGATTGAAGAGGCTGAATAATAAATACAAAGACCCTGAATGGACCTACATTGTGTTGGAAGATTTTGAAAACTTGGAAATAAGCGATGAAAGTGATGAAGAATTGATTGTTGATCACACTGACGGAGAAGTGAGATCAACCTGAAAACTTCACAGGGTAAAAAGGCTGTATAAAATTCTGATCATACTGTTAATGGAAGACCGAAAAGAAATTGTTTAAAAACATGCTGTAGAAAGAGGGGCAAGATGGCGGACGCGTTGGCGTCCGAGTGAGCAGCAGTGTAGCAGTCTCGCCACTCTCTTCTCCAAGCACGAATGCGGACCTGATCAGACCCCGCAAATAGTTTTTCTCTTATCTGCTAAAAACCTGCAGGTTTGGGGTAACAAATCTTCGGCCCCGAGGTACCTGTGATGCGGCGTTGGCGGTGATGCGGCTCGACCTTAGGAGTTGCTTTCAGCGGACTCTGCGGCTGGCATGGCAAAGGTCACCGGCGGCTGCTGGAGGGGTTGCGGAACGGAGTTGGATCTCGGAGCGGAGAGAGTGGAATCGGAGCCACCTTTTTCCGGCTGGGAAAACTTGTAGACCTACTCCTGCTGACGGGCGACGGCTTCCTAGCTTGCAACGGTATTGGGAGAGGCAGAGGAGGAGTGGTCGAGTGAGGATGGCCCCCAAAATGCAGAAGCCGAAAACACGTGCAGTAACGGCGGCAGCACAAGATCCAAGGCAAAATGGTGTAAGCGCCACACCGACGGCAAGTAAATCTAAAACAACTTTGCAAAAACAATCAGTGGATTCAGATACGGTGTTAAACTCTGTATTGAGAGATATTGAACCTGGTCAGGAGCAAGCAGCACAGGTGCATTCTGGGCCAGGTAGTGCGGGCACAGGCGCTGTACCTAAAATACCCAGGATGTTCTCGAAAAAGACTCCTAATACAAATACTGTTAAAGGTGACAAAGGTGGTAATGGCGATCAATCTTTAGCTCAACAGCAAGCATAAATTAATGGTAACAACCTGGCAAACACTGATAGGCCTCTGGGAGGCTTCAGCAGTGAGACTTTGGTTTCTGGCAGTGTGAGGCTCACTGTAACGGGAGAAGCATGTTTGTTGAATGCACCGCCACAAGGAGAGTTCGAGAGTAGTCCCCTGGAAACACAGCAATCTGTAATAACTCATAACCCCCCGCTTTGGCTGAACAACCATAGTCAGAGGGGGTAATTTTGGAAAAGAGTTTGCACGAGGCTCTAGAGCCTTTGAATCCTTTGGAGGATGTGGATTCCACTGACTCTGCTGGGCAATTATATTCAATGTCAGATTTATCCACGGCTTTAGAAATCGGAAGCCTGGACGGTGATGCTGACAGAGATGGCGAATGGAGGGATGATGAGACCAATAGGACTTTTAAATTACTCAATACATGACTCTGAGAGTGATGTAGATGGATCTCCTGACAGACCAGATTGGGGGGCAGACGAGAACACTGTACTCACAATGCAGGGGGGTAGTGCTGGATTTTCTTCGACTCCTCCAGCAAATGGTACTGAGGGGTCACCGATTCCTCAAATCACGCTAAATACCTTATATCAAGTGATGTTACAACATCGGGAAGAAACAAAAGCAGAGAAGGGGAACATCCTTTACAACGCAACTTTTACCACACAGAGCCTTTACGACGCAACTATTACAACGCATGCCATTACAACGCATTGCACTGGGGGCACTCTAGGATCGGGAGTAGATTTAATTTACTATCCAACACCTTCCCTACTATCCACGGGGACTGGAGTTGGAATAGTAAACTAAACTATTCACTATCCAGCACCCCTCAACACTATGCGTTGTAAAACTTGCGATGTAAAGGCATGCGTGGTAAAAGCATGCGTTGTAATGTCATACATCCGCAGAGAACCTACGTACCCAGGGTACGGTACGCCGACTGCAGAATAACCTACGCCGAGTGGGGAAAACATGTAACAAGGTTTCGGCTAGAGTGGTGGAAGCAGAAGCCCGGATTTCAGCAATTGAAGACTCTATGATCCAGCAAAAATCTCAGTTATCATCATTAGAGGGCTTAAGAGAGGAGATCAATTGGAAGCTAGTGGACCTCGAAAATAGATCACGGAAGAACAACCTACACATTTTAGGCATTCCCGAAGGGAGTGAGGGAGGGAATGTCAGACAATTTGTTATTGATCTTTTTTCAGAGGCTTTCCCAGAACTCACCCAGTGGAAATGGGATACGGAACGTCAAAGGGTCCATAGATATCCGTTCCAAAAGAATATCAGAAGTGAATCAAATACTAAGCCGAGAGAAATATTGATTTATTTGAATGATTTCTTGTCTAGGGAGGCTTTATATGATCTCGCCAGACCAGATAAGAAACGTAGGGGGAAAGGCCTGGATTTCTTCGTCCGCCCTGATTGCTGTCATGCCACAGTACAACAGAGATGGCAATTTCGCCAACTGATTCCATCTTTTCAGGCGAAAGGCGCCCAGGCATTTCTTCTTAACCCCTCTAAGTTGAAAGTAATATTTAAAGAAAGATCATACTTTCTAACTTCAGAGGGAGCTGCGAAAGAATTGTTAAGCTCATTTTGATGTCTGATTGGCTGTTTTTCTCCTTCTTTTCTCATGTATGGTGCTGTTGGGGGGATGTATTAGTGGATGTACTAGAGGATCATTCTTTATGTACTAGATATTGATGGTTGCCTGTCACAGTAGACCTGTCTTCTCTTTTTTTTCTCTCTTCTTTGTTATTGTGCTTATACATTTATTTATGGTCTAAAGGCATATGCAGCAATTGGTTAACCTATAGAAGATTGAGTCGCGAGACGCAAGGTGCTTCTCACATCATCGACTTGGGGGACTCCATAGTCCCTTTGCCCTTTTGTGTGGGGGGGGTCTGGTAGGGGGTGGAGGGGGTGAAGGGGGGGGGGTTGGGGGAGGCAAGCAAGGTCAGGAAAAGTTTTGGAATCGAGGTAAAACTGAGAGTAATTTGTTTCATGCTTTGGTTTCTCATCTGAATATGAAGATGAATATTAAATGGAGGCTGAATACAATCAGGAATGGCTCGATCTGTGAGTTTGGAGTAACACAAGTGGTGTGTTACAGAAATAGTAATGGTGGGGGGACCAGGCGGGTATATAGGTTAAAATTAACATGTTGAGAAAACTGAGAATCTGTTCGTGGAATATATGTGGCCTTAATAACAGAAAGAAAAGGGGGGTCTATGCACAAATGATACAGAGTATGCGCATAGATTTACTGTGTTTGCAAGAAACACATCTGACCTGGAACGATAGGCATTTTTTTAAAGATCTAGGTATGCATTTATTAGGATGTACTCGCCAAGGTACTACAACTAAAGGGGTGGCAATACTTATAAGAACAGGGCTTGGGTGTCTTAAGCGTATTAAGGCTGATC
This sequence comes from Lissotriton vulgaris, assembly GCF_964263255.1. Taxonomy (NCBI): domain Eukaryota; kingdom Metazoa; phylum Chordata; class Amphibia; order Caudata; family Salamandridae; genus Lissotriton; species Lissotriton vulgaris. Next base: position 1,481,398,336 of record NC_141691.1, read on the forward strand.
AATATGGTAGATGGTTGATCCTTGAGATCAATATTGACAATAAAGCCTGGACAATCTGTTCAATCTATGCTTGTAATATAGATGACCCAGATATTCTGAACTTCTTAAGTCTAGAACTAGCTGAATGGCCATCTCCTTTAATATTGTGTGGTGACTTACATATCCACTTGGGAGGCGGATTGGATATTCGTAGTAATACACCATACCCTGGTCTTAAGAAAAAGACATACAAGGCATTAGGGGCCAGATGTAGGTAATTCATATTTACCGACTCTTAAATACCGAATGTTACCGATTCGGTATTTAAGAGTCGGTAAATATGAAGGGATGAGATGTAGGTAATTCGAATTTAAGAATTACCGAATCAGTAGGATTCAGTATTTACCGATTCGGTAAATACCGAATCGTAAGTACTGAATCCTGCAAGGGTGCAGGGGGTGTCACTTTGACACCCTCTAGCACCCCAAATACAGGCATGTGTGACATGTGGCACACATACATGCCCTAAGGGCATGTCTGTGTGTCACATGGCACAGGTGTGCATGCACAGATGTGCATGCACACCTGCATTCGGTATTTTACCACCCAATTGGATTGGGTGGTAAAATGCCGATTCTTAAGGGCCTGTGACACTCTTAGGAGTGTCACCTACATGTGGATTTACCGAATCGGTAAAATTACCGATTCGGTATTTTACAGAATCGGTAAATGTACCGAATCGGTAAATTTACCGATTCTGTAAAATGATGGCCCCTACATGCCAAATCCTAAATACCGGTCGGTAACGGCTGAAATCGCCCGTTACCGACCGGTATTTTCTCTCCTACATCTGGCCCTAAGAGGCTTAGTTTTGGAATTTGGGCAATCCGATGTGGGATATGTTAAAAACTCTGCCACACCGGGATTCACATTTTTTTCGGCTCCGCATAAAAAGCTGGTGCGGCTGGATTATTTTTTTATAATTACTCCACTTATAAATTATACTTTGTTTGAAATCTTTCCTTGCATAATCTCAGACCACAACCCAATATTGATAGAGGTGAAAATTGAGGATGGGTCTGCCGCTAAGTCTCTACCCTGGTCTTTCGATCAGAAACTTTTGGCTGATCCAACCTATATTGAATACATGGGGAAATGGATAAGAGAATTTTCTGAGTTCAATAGAAGAAGCGCACCCTTTCAAATAGTTTGGGATGTTTTCAAAGCAGGGGTGCGCGGAGAGACACTAGCTTATTGGATTAAAAAGCAGAATAATTTGCGGAACAAAATGGAGTCTTATTATAAAGCAGTACAGGAATGGGAGGAGAGGTTAGCTTTAGCTATTTCTTCAGCGCAAGATACAGAACCTATCAAGACTACTCTCGCTATTCATAAAGCAAGGCTTCTTGAAATTTTTGCAACAAAACTGGCACAACAGGCGGCAATTTTCAGAACGCAGATTTATGAAATGGGAGAGAACTCCGGCAGGATTCTGGCAAAAAAAGATCAGGCAAAGAGCGGCTTCAAATGTTATTGATGCCATCCAGGATGAGGCAGGACAGATACACAGTAAATCTGAGGAGATTCTTGAAGTTTTTCGGCAATTTTATTCTAAGCTTTATGAGCAGGACACCTCGGACTACTCTAGTGAATCATTCCTGAATTTCATCACGTGTGATAACGTCTCAAAACTATCCTCTGAGCAGTCTCAGACTTTAGATGCCGATATAACATGGGAAGAAATAGAGACTGCTCTACTCTCTCTTGCAATTGATAAAGCAATGGGACCTGACGGTCTCCCCTTGGAGTTTTTCAGGATGTTTAGAAATCTTTTAAAACAGGACCTATTGGCTACTTTTCTGGAGGCTCAGAAAGGGCTGGCCCCACCTTCTTGGGGACAATCAACAATAATGGCATTCATCAAAAAGGACAAACCCCCCCCCTTAATCGGCATCCTATCGTCCGATTTCACTTATCAATGCTGATAGCAAAGTGTTTTCAAAACTTTTAGCTTCACGCATCTCCTCAGTAATCCCTAGCATAGACTCATGATGGCAACATGGGTTTATCCCTAAGCGTGATACTACGGACCATGTTCGGAGTCTCGTTGCATTGCTGGATTGGGCGGAGTGCCAGAATATAACCATCGGGGTCACCCTGTTGGATGCCGAGAAGGCATTTGACAGGGTGGCCTGGGACTATCTCTGGGATATACTGTCTTTTAAAGGGTTCGGCCCAGGTATGATGTCGGCATTGAAAGCCCTGTATAAAACACCAACATCCTGTATCAAAATAGGGGCAGATAAATCCACCTTGTTTCCCATCCACCGAGGCACAAGACAAGGGTGTCCGGTATCCCCGCTCCTCTTCGCTATTTATATCGACGTCTTCCTCAATGAATTGAACCATGCGGAGGACATTACACCAGTTGTGGCGGCAGGCACGCCTTATAGGGCACTGGCATATGCGGACGACGTGGTGGTTAGCACCACAGATATTGTAAAAGCTATCCCAAAGATAGAGGAATTACCAAACAGTTTGGTGCCTTTTCAGGCTATAAATTGAACATGTCAAAAACACAAATACTAGAAGTTGGTCAGAATCCTCTGGCTCTTCCTAATATAGTTCCTGTAGTGACTTATCTAGGAGTGAAGATTACATCTCCAGTGTCACAGATTCCAGAATTAAATTTCAACCCTACTCTGGAAAAGGCCAATTCCATGTTGGAGCAAATTAATAATCTTCATTTGTCTTTATACGGGAGGAACAATGTTCTGAAAATGTTAATACTACCAAAATTTCTTTATCTTTTTAGATCCATTCCTCTTGAGTTTCCTTTAACCTTTTTTAAACAATTGGAAAGGATGTCAGGGAGATTTTTATGGGGATATAAAATGCATCGGAGAGCTCATCAAAAAATGATACTTCCAAAAGCTAGGTGGGGATGGGGTATTCCACATTTCTTTTTCTATTATCTGACCTCAGAATTGCAGTTCATAACCCCCCTAATAATTGGCGATAGGGCACAGATTCTGGATGCGTATACCCCGTCTATTTTTGAGTTTGCTCTTGGGGTAGAGGCTCGGGGGTGCTTGTTAAAACTTGTAGAGCCGAGCTACTACAAAAAAACAAAATTCAAGATCCTAAAATCAGCATTTCGGGCTTGGAAGTCAATTAGGCGAATTGCCAGTATTTAAAAAATTATGAGAAATACCCCTCTGATGTCGCAACATATTTTTTCATCTGTTTTTAGAGATTCTATTATGGAAAGATGGCGCAACCGAGGTATCAGTTACCTCGGTGATGTGTGGCAAAATAGTCACATGGTATCTTTTTCAGAGCTTCAAAGTAAGTTTCATCTCACAAACTCTGATTACTTTAAATACCTTCAGATGCGCAGTTTTCTTAATACTTTAACGCCTCAGGAATGTGTAGGCCTACAGCGGATCCCTTTGATGGATTCTTTTTTTAATAAAAGAAAAATTGGCTTTTTTTTACAATCTATTGCTGTCATTTCTCCCAGATGATCTAGTATATGTTCAACAGAGATGGGGCGAGAAGCTGGGCTCTAATGATATTAAGATTGAGGACTCCACCTATTTGGCTAATTCTATCTTTTTATCCGGTAGAGGTCGGACACAGCACTATATGGTGTTGTTCGATTTATATTACACTCCAGCCAAAATCTCCAAATGGGAAGTATCAGCCGGTACATCATGTAGTAGATGTAGGCTGCATGCGGCAGATGCAGCCCATATTTTTTTTATGTTCGCAGTTATCTGTATTTATAGCTGATATTCAAACTTTTCTTTCTTTGATACTTGGTATTTCAGTAGAGCTAACTCCGGAGCTTGTATTGATTGGAGTCTCTTCGGTAGTATTACCAGTTGAAAAAAGAAACCTGATATTTATTTCTATGGGAATTTTGCGTTCATGTGTTACTCAAGATTGGATCAGCCCAGATCTACCATCTTTTTTTTCATGGAGGACCCGCCTTCTGGCTATGTGTAATGTAGAACATGCCATATATAGAACGAAAGGTCATAAAAAAAGAATAATTGGTATGAAAATGTGGGCGCCAGTTGAAAGGTGGATTGAGGGGGAACTGGGTTAGATGAATATTGACATCTCTGGCTTTCCTTTTTTTGTTGGTTATTTTTCTTTAGGTCAATCTCTTTGTGTAATTTTGGAATTAATTTTGTGTTATGTAATGTATTAAGTCTCTCAGTTAATTTCTGTTGAAAAATGTATGTAATCTGACCTGCTTGCAATAAACAATAAACTTTTTTTAGAAAAAAGAGAAAAAAAACATGCTGTAGAATATGCACATGTAGTAAAGCAATAGTACTCATTGTATGGATAGGACTGACAATAGCTATCCCTTACATAATGAGTAGAGACATGAAGAATGATACTAATAAGCAACAAACAGTAGATACAGATGAGCTACAAACAAAAGATACACCTAGAAGGATAGATACACAAGAAAAGGCACTTAGTATTAAACAACAGAAAGTAGATTTAGAAGCATCAGATGAGGAAGGGCTACATTATACTGGAATTAAAAACAAAACGTACTTAAATGTATTTGCAAACCTATTAGTACACTATGTAGAAGGTATGGAAATAGAAGATTGTTATGTTTGTATGAAGTTACCTACTTCGGTAGCCGAAGGTGTGACTTATCACCATTTGCCACTAACATATGGAATTTCATGTAGTGTTTTAGCTAGCTTATTCTATAAGAAAGGACCTTTACAGTATTACTATTCTAATTCAGATGTGATATTTTCTGAACTCCCTGTACGTAGTAACCTGAATCATGTACATACTAAAAGTGATGTAACACATTATATGGGTGAATATTTTCTAACAATAGGTACAATAGATATAGCTGAAGCAGACAAGAATAGTTTAACATGCTTATTACAAGAAAAAGAAAAAATATTTTTAAATATGGTTGAGAAAAGGAGAGAGATTTTCCAAAGAAAGGCAAATGATAAGAATCAAAAAATTCCTAGATGGGCTGAAAATATAGTGTACACCCCAAATGGCAAGACCCATGCTGTTATATTGCTGGATTTCGAAAAGAAGGGGAAACTCTGTCTCCACAGTGAAAGAACTAGTTATTATAACAATATATTCATTGGTTCCAGTGAATGTGAACACAATTATAAGGTAATTCGGGGTTGGGGTTTCAAAGATGGAACTGAACCTGTGTTTCCTGGAATTTATTTTATATGTGGAAACAAGGTTTATTACAAAATGCCAGGTCACTGGTATGGGAGCTGTTATTTTGGAATAGTCTTCCCAAAGACATATCATGTGGATAAAATCACTGGAAATAATGAAGAAACTAATGGACTAATACGTAGCAAAAGAACTAGTTTTGGTGAGATAGTAGGTGATATATTTAGTGCATTGATACCTACAGTGGGAGTGGCTCTGAATACACATAGAATCTGCAAATTGTCAACAGTAGTGGATCGGTTATCAACTGACACTGATGGAGGTTTCCTAATGGTCAATACCGAATTGGTTGCGATCAGATCAATGGTTTTACGAAATCGACTTGCTCTTGATACATTATTGGCAAAAGAGGGCGGAGTCTGTAGAATGTTGAAAGCGCAAAATTGTTGCACTTACATACCTGACAAAAGTGTTGAAATTAAGAGATAAGTGAGAAATATTAATAATTTGGAAAGAGCTTAAACTACTGGAGGTTGATAGTGCATGGAAGAGACTTACTGATGGTCTCTCCTCTATAGGTAGTTGGCTTTCTAATGTAGGAAAAAGTTTTGTAGGTAAAATACTGATGCCAATGTTGGGAATAACCCTACTGATTTTTGGAAGAATGATTTGTTGTAAATGTCGTAAACACAGAAAGAGATATACAGTAAATGAAAGAGGAAAGAAAAGAAACTGCAATGTAATGGAACTCGAAGAGTTAAATGGGAACATATATAAGAAAATGAAGACCTATCATTTAAATAATGAGAAAAATCCGGGAAGAAAGTTTGAAGAAATTGTGTTGGATGAATTGTGAGAAGTTGGGATCTGTTTCATTAATTGGTGATGATATAAAATATCTTCAAAGAGGGGATTGATGGAGCAAGGATTCGCACGTGAAGCAACTTGCTTGTATTTATGAACCTCGACTAACGTTAAAACACTAATCAACATGTTTGTCCTATTAATATTACAGTACTCGACTCTAATGGGTGTCTGAGAGAAGCTTGCTTATGTGTTTTACTAACTGTAATACGCTTGCATCTAAAATGGCTGTTGCTACGCGAGGGTTTCTACTGCGCATGCGTCTGTCACACTCACGTGACATGATGTATTCTTTGCTTCGGAGGGAGTTTTTCGCTTCTGCGCACTAGTATTAATATGGCTGCTCTGTGTTCTCACATGCGAGAAGCTTGCACTGCTGCTTTTGCTAAGCTGTTCGTTCTGCCTAATCCTAATGCTATAGTTAAATTTAAAATAATGAGTATAGAGTAGAAATACATGGTATACAGTGTATTCATTTGTTCAGTGTTCTAAAACTGTTTCTTTCTATTCTTTTATGAAACGATAAATTTGGGCCTGGGAGACGTCATTACTCCATTTTGAAAGTCCTTCTGCGCATGACAAACTCCAGAGAGAAGCTGAAAACATTTGTCATTGAATGAGAGCCAAAGTCACAGCCAAGATGCGCCTGAGAAACTGACCCTTAACCCTGCCAGAGGAAGCTAAACTTTACCCAATGTATTACAATGTATTTAATGATAAATTCTCCATTGTTGGGTGGAATAAAAATGTCATGTGAAAGATAAATTGATGGGCGGCAACGTTAAATTAATATTCAGCACTGCGGTATCAAAATTGGTGTGGTGTGATGACCTCTCCTCACTCTTTGTCCAATCAAAATTGTGGATCCTTACACTTGCAACATTGGGGGGTGGTACACTGACCTGGGAAATAGTATAACTAGAGTAAGCTTAGCTAGTTAATTTGTCAGACTTGTCCAAATAGCTGACCTGTCACTGACCCAACGCACTTTTTGTAGTGTATCAAGGGCCCCCTGGTAAGAATAAAGATCCTGGGTCAGGGAAAAGGTACAATGTGAAGATATCATCCCAGGCTATCTCAAACAAAAAACCATACTAGCTATGTACAAAAACAGTTTTTTCTCTCAAAGAATGATAAGCATAAACTATAACACAACAATAAAAATTGATATCAAAAGGATTTTTTTAATTTAAAAAGGGATAGTGATTTCACATTTGTATCTTATACACATATTAAATTGATATAAAACGTATATTTTTAAGCATAAAACATATTTGATTAAAAAAAGCGTTCAACAGACAATATTGTTGTTTTGTGTATTAATGCTGCGGCTGTAGTCTGCCAACGCGTTTCGACACGACGTGGTGTCTTCCTCAGGACAAATTATTTTGCAGCCCAATACTCTTGTATAAACTTTATTTATTAAAAAAACTTCGAAATCTCCGTGTAGTTGCAGCGAAGAGTGAGGCACCTTTGAATATTTATTTCGTGGTATGTGAAATCTTTTTATCAAGATTTCACTGCTCCCATCTCACTCTTTGCGGTTAAAATATGGAACGTCTATTTCTCTTTTTAGAAGACCTGTGTTCTCGCCTCGTAGTATGCTCTCAAAGTGAAGCGGAACAGTTAGTGAAGCCGATAAACACTGAATAATGATGATAAATGGATCGCTCAGAGCGTTGCAGACCGAATAGATATTCCTATTGTAACCCTTAATAAACACTTCTTTCGCGGGAGATAAACCAAGGTATCGTATACTTCAAGGACCTCTCGCGTTGATACACAAACTACGAGGCGAGAACACAGGTCTTCTAAAAAGAGAAATAGACGTTCCATATTTTAACCGCAAAGAGTGAGATGGGAGCAGTGAAATCTTGATAAAAAGATTTCACATACCACGAAATAAATATTCAAAGGTGCCTCACTCTTCGCTGCAACTACACGGAGATTTCGAAGTTTTTTTAATAAATAAAGTTTATACAAGAGTATTGGGCTGCAAAATAGTTTGTCCTGAGGAAGACACCACGTCGTGTCGAAACGCGTTGGCAGACTAAAGCCGCAGCATTAATACACAAAACAACAATATTGTCTATTGAACGCTTTTTTTAATCAAATATGTTTTATGCTTAAAAATATACGTTTTATATCAATTTATTATGTGTATAAGATACAAATGTGAAATCACTTTCTCTTTTTAAATTAAAAAAATCCTTTTGATATCAATTTTTATTGTTGTGTTATAGTTTATGCTTATCATTCTTTGAGAGAAAAAACTGTTTTTGTACATAGCTAGTATGGTTTTTTGTTTGAGATAGCCTGGGATGATATCTTCACACTGACCCAACGCACTCAATAGGTGATCGAAAGCAGAGGTGCTGCGGGAGCACTCTGTCTGAAGATTCGCTGACCCAATCGGGGTCCGGGAAGCTGAGGTGCTGGCGAAGCAGTTTGTCGGTGAAATCGATAACCCAATCGGGGTTCTCACCTTTAGCTGCAGAGAGGGAGTAGCGCAGGCGTTGCAACTAAACTGCGGGTGCTGGTCTTAACCTTTGGTGGTCCTGTCCTGATCCAAATCTGGTTTTTCCTGTCCTGATTCTGAGCTGCACCTGCTGGCCTACTGGCAACTGCAACTTTTGGGGTTTTCTGTCCTTAACTGACCCGTGGCCAGGGTTGGTCTTCACACCATTCTAGGTAAATATAAATCTCTGTGGGTTTGTCATTGCATATGTTTCCTTCTCTTTACCCTTCCTAATTGTTAAAAGCTTTGATTACATATGTTTTCCTTTTCTAATACTTCCAATTGACAAATATTAAATCGTTTTCCGATTAAATAGATGTTCTTTTTCTTACCCTCCCTATCGTGAATGCTCAACTCATTTGTGATTGCATATTATGTTCCCTTTTTCTTACCTTCCCTTATTGCTAAATGTTTAGTATACTATATCTTTTGCATAGTTATACATTAATTCTGATTTTCATTATTGATAGTCTTTTGATGTTTAATCTTTGGATCATGACCATTTAAGAAATTTAGATGAAGAGTTCAAAACTTTCCAGAGTCTGTGAATATTATATGAATGCAAATGTTCTTGGATATCTATCTATCTTCAAACTAACTCCCTGATCCAATAGGTTACAGGTACCAGCGACAAGGATTGGTAAGTCAATGGTATAGGACCTTGTAGGTAAAATATCTGGTAGAAGACCAAAGGTTACCTGATTAAGAAATGTGTTATTGATTATGGGCCCAGGTGAGTATGGCAAAAATGTAAAGTCGGGTGACCTGCGCGCTCTATCAACGTCTGAAGGGGAGATGTTACTGTCGGTATGCAGACTCTCAAGGCTAGGTTGCCAAGTAGGTAGTCTGCATGTTTCCAGTGACGTGAGAGGGTGTACCTTTTTCAGAAGGAGCCTGCAGAACGTTGAGAGCACCTCCAGTGTCTCAACCGCTATTCCTCGAGGGTGTGCCACTGCTCCTGGAGAAAAATCCTGAGCCGCCTCCACTGCAACTGCTACTCCTCGTGTGTGAAAAATGTTACCCGTCTCTGACACAACACAGCATGAAAACATCCAAGGTACCTTCACGAGTTACCTTCACTTGCTGCAAACCCTTTGTTAGCTGTGTTGGGGCTCCACTATGCTTAGCACATTGAAACCGATGCTTGGTGATGATAGTTGGTAACTTGTCGCAAAATGTAAGAGGGACCCTCAGAGATGGTGATGTTTCCAAGTATAGGCTTTCTTTAGGTCCAAAGATATGAGGCCTAAACACACCAGTGTAAGGCAATAGGTCTGTCTCACCAACTGCACTTCAGACATTCCAGAAATGATGCAGTGCGTATGGAACACTGCATCATCACTTGGAAACAAAACACTACAGTTACATTCATCCCATTTCTAACATCTAGGGCCCCAGTCCTGATGAAGACCAGTGTGATTGTCCCAGAGGGTTGAAGCACAACGTGTTGGCTTATACAGTCACAAAGAAAAGCACTGGGAGAGCAAATAGAGACATTGAACAACTGCTCGTTATCGGCTAAATTACATCCTTGTTTGGACTTACTATTTCGTATACTGTATATAGCTCCCCTCTAAAAAACCCTACTTTTAATCCGAAAATTTAATCTAGTAATAAAGAATCCTACTCACACGACAATTGTCCCTAAAGAACATGTCGTTTAACTCACATGACAAAACACAAACTATTTTGCACAATAAATCAGTTTTCACTACAGTGTTTACTTGTGGTGTGTGTTCACACGATGAAACAGTGTGGATGTCTCTTTGATCAATTACTTGCAATTAATTATCTATGAATCCATAACAGGATTGCAATTAAATTCTTAAAGTATACAATTCATTATGTCTTATAATGTATGTTCAATAAATGTTAACTATGCATGAAATATATTTTCCAAGGCCATTTCTAGCCTGTGTTTCTTTGCTCTGCAAGGTACCCTCCTAACCTGATGACGTAAGAAGGTCGTATGACAAATGTGACATATAATGTTGACATACACCTGCCTTCTCCTCACCAGGCATACCTACATATTACTGTTACATCTTTGGTAATGGCAAAATCACAGTTCTAAGTATGATTTTTTTACTTTTTAAAATTGCATGCATCAAAAATATGATTTGTGCTCCTAATGCATGTGTGCGCCTTCTCACAGACTCCCATAACAATATTGGCTTAGGTGGGAACAAACGGAACATCTGTACCTGTAATCTGCTTTTGATATGCATAGGATTGTTCATGAAAATATTATACTATAATGTAAAACTGATTATGCCCTAGGGTTTCTTTCAATATTTATAGAAAGTTGCACACTGCGTTGAAAGATTTCATTAATATAATACTTCATGCCAATTAGTAAACTATTTCTAAGCTTTTAGATACCCGCAAATGCATCAGAACATGTCTGCAAACCTGAACTAGGAAGAAAGACCAAGGGAGGCAAATGAGCAGAGGAGAATGAAGAGGAAAAGTAACACGATGGCCGAGGGTATAGATGGGAAGGGGGGCTCTGGGATAACCCTATAAGCAAAGTGAAGTGCATAATTTGATTAACACCCACACTTTTCTTGATGAATAATTTCTTTAAAAACTGCTTACACTGATTATTTCTGTTGCCAAAGTCATGTTCAGTGACAATATATAGAGTTGGGGAACTGAACACAAGAATTCTGACCTTGGCAAATAGTAAAGTATTATTCACAATTAGATGTAGTGTGGACCAGGTTTCAGCGTAGTTTATATATGGTGCTTTTACGATACTCTCGTGTTCAAAATGGTAACAGTGAAGACGCTTTATGAGTTGTGTCATGATCCTGAATAATAGCTCCTAAATGAAGCATGTTTTGTACATATTTCAGAGAAGGTTGGTTACTATTGAAGATAGTGGTGAGGTAATGATTGAAGATGTGTTAAATATAAACATCACCATCTTCGCTAATCTCACCAAGTTGGCACACTCTTAAAAAAGTCAGGTAAAACATTCCACAAAACTTGGGTTTGTGGGAGGAATAAATGGCAAACCATGTCATTCGGTGCCATGGTTGGGATTTTTGGGCTTTTCACTCAAAACCCCTATTTTTTGGAAGATATTTAACTGCCGCTTTACATATTTTACCAACTGTGTGACATTGGCGAAGTTGCTGAAGTTTCAGTATGAAGTAAATGACGAAATCATTTTGTTATGGGCTATGACCAGACTGAGTTTTCTTATCTGACTATGTGGATAGGCTATTTATGCTTGACCTCTTTTTGGCTCACAACATCAATGACCACAGTTTGTTGCTCAATAACGTGGCTGCACATTTTGAAGTTGAAGGGATGATCCAGTCATGGTTCTCGTCCAGCCTAAATAAATGGTCAAGCAAGTCATGGTAGATTCAGTCTTGTCAGCCACCACCACTATTGCCAGTGTATAGCGTTCATGATTTGACCTTTTATTGATTCCTTTTCAAATCTGCATTGTCCCACTAGCTCAAATTTTGGAATTCATGACATTAGCCACTGCCTTTTTTGCAAAAACACTCCTATCTGCTCAAATTTATGGGAGGATCTGTGTGGATTCCCTCAGTGATAAACTGCTTGTAGCATGACCAGCCCTGGATATGTTCAATGTTGTCTCCCAGCTGTACAGTCAAAAGACTGTAATTCTACTCCTTGGCACATTGGTTCTTTCCCCTGTACGTTTTATCTGATAGAGACTACTAGCTGCAGATTCCTTAACATAGAATTATCCCCAGGCTTGAGACTGGATTTGGAAAACTTTTTTGTCAGAACATCCCTGCGTGCAGGGGGGACGGCACCACATGACTCCGCTCTGACGTCATCCGCATTCATGACATCAGCGAGGATACATAAGTCTCACCCCGGCACGCCTACATCAGTTTTTCACTTTTCCACATGCAACGAGGATCTAGATTGTGTCCTGGCTTGTTTTCTGACCTTCTATTCCTTTACACGATTTGGCGTTAAATGGAACAGTGTGCGAATGCCTTCGGGCTTTAAGACATGTACCTCCTGTGCGCGTCCCATGTGGGCGACGGACCCTCACCCAATTTGCATGTGATGCCTGGGTGAACACCATGACTCATAGAGCTGCAATGCCTGCAAACACCTTAAGCCTAAGTCACGCCAGGAGCGCCGGATGAAGTTGCTGTCGGCGCGCTTATCCAGGTCGGTGTCATCTCAGCGTCCGTCTCCCACCTCGGAAGCAAGGAACCACTGGTTTCGTCTGCGACATCGTCTTTCGCTGCGGCCCCAAGGGTGTGGCTTGCCGGCTGGTAGGTCCTTCAGTTTATCTCCGAGGCCTTGTCCTCTTTTCGCGGTGGGTGCCTACTCCCCTCGGGACATGTGCCCCCGCCTGCCGCCTTCCTCCCCACCGTTTCCCGGTGCGGAGGTGACTAGGGCCCAAAGGACAGCCTACGCGGCGGTGCTGCAGGCTTCTTTGGCCCTTCCTCCACCTCCTGAGACATCCGCGGATCCCTTGCCTTGCGCGAGGCCTTCCACGGCGTCACCGGTGGCTCCAACCCCGGCGCCAAAACTTTCGACTCCAGGTCGCAGGAGAGCGGTGTCGTCACTGCAAATCCCTATGGGGCTCCCTGTGGCATTGCAGGAGACTGCCAGGACTCCGGGCTTGTCCCAGAGTCCCCCTCGGTCCTCTGAGCAGGCAGCTGCCTCACCAGAGGTCGAGCCGGCGCCATTTTGGCATGAGGAGCCCTCCTCCCTGGCTCCGGTGGAGTCACGGGTGAAGGCAGGAACCTGGGGTGCTTTCCTGAGTCCCCCTCGGTCCTCGGCGCGGGCGGCTGCCCCATCTGAGGCCGAGCCGGCGCAGTTTCAGTGCAGCTCCCTTGCCGTTCTGGCATCGACTCCGCCCCACCCTCGTGGAGAGCACGTGGTGGCAGGTGTCGGTCCAGCGCCACAAGTGCCCACTTCAGTGCCGGTCAGCGCCAACCAGGCACCAGTGGCAGACTCCATGGTGCTGCGCTGGTGTCGGGTTCTGGATTCATTCCCTGAGGCCCCTACTTCTTTTGGAAGTTCTCCACCAGTGTTCTGGTGGACGGGAGTTGTTCCTTCCCTTTGAAGTGTCGCTCCACAACTCTCTCATGGGGGCTTGGGGGAGCCTTGCCATTGGTGATCCGGTGCCTCAGGCACTTCTGCATCGTCACCGCCCTGCTCTGCAGGACCCTGTTTGTCTTTCTTTCCAACCTTCTACTCAAGGTGCTCTTCTGCGGAATGCCTTTCCATGTTTGCCTGTGGTGTTGTTTCCTCCGTCTCGGGAGGCCTGGTGGTTGGATTCATGGGGGCTTATTCTAGCGCTGCCTTGCGGGCGCTTAACACGTTGTGTGTCTTGATCAGGGCTACTTCCAGTCTATGGGACTCTGTGGAGTCACTTCTTTCTCATGTGTCTCATGAGATTGCCCATGCTGACCTACGGAGCCATGTTTTGGATGGTAGGGAGTTGGCCGCATTTATTCTGCGTGCGGCTTTGGATGTCGCCGATGCTCTAGGCCATGCTATGGCCACTTCTGTGGCTCTCCATCACCATGCCTGGCTCCGTGATGCTGTTTATCCTGAAACCCTGTACCTGGGACTTTTGGTAGAGGTCCCTGGTGCATTGGCTGCTTGCCTCCTTTTGCATTGCCTGTACCTGGGACATCCGGTGAATGTCCCTGGTACATTGGCTACTGACTTCATTTTCTTTTGCCTGTACCTGGGGCTTCCGGTGGAGGTCCCTGGTACATTGGCTGGTGACCTTCTTTCCTATTACCTGTACCTGGGGCTTCTGGTGGAGGCCCCTGGTACATTGGCTGTAGGTTCTAGTCTGCTTTGGGGGGGACTGGGCTCTTTCCCCTGTCCCTGTGGCTAATCCCCTGTTGGAGAGGACTGGGTTTTTTTCTCTGTCCCGGCGATTGTCCCCTGTCTGGATCTTGGGTTCACCTGAGCTTGGGAGGTCCTCTCGCAGATCCTCCTTCGCCTTGGGTATGGCTAGGGTATCTATTCTACGTAAGAAATCTGCGGCTAGTAGTCTCTATCAGATGTACGAGTTACTTACCTTCGGTAACGATGTATCTGGTAGAGACGATTCTAGCCGCAGATCCTTTCACGACCCGCCCTTCCTCCCTATTCTGCGAGGGCCCTCTTGGTCTTCTGCACTCGCCTGTTTCCGGGTGGTTGTCCTTTACGAGTGCCTTTTCTTGCTCCCTCCTTCGGGGGAGGCTCGCCTTGTTGTTGCTCCATTCTTGGCTTTTATAGGCATTTCTGCGCCCTGCACCCTGGTCTCCAGTGTGGGGGTTGCTTGTGCTCTTCTTCCCTTCGTTGCCTGCACTTCTAAGTCTTGGCTGCCCTTGGGGTTGAGGTACCTTGGCTGGGTTTCAACCCTTCCCTTTTAGGGAGACTTCTCCCTGCTGGTGTTGTCAGAGGTTGAATAGTCATTGCTCTCCGTTCTGACCTTGGTGCTCCCTTTCTGTTCCGAGTGGTGGATGCAGACTTCTTGGTCTGCTGTGCATTTTTCACATGCTTTTGCCCCGGGGAGGCTGTTTTATTTGTTTGCAGGATTGCTTTCCAGTTTCGGTGCCCTGTTCTTTCATTCCAGATCTTGGTGCCTCAGTGCCTGGCTCTATTCTGGATGGTGTAACAGTTTTGTTGGTGATGGCTCCGTGTTGTGGTGCGGAAAAGTTCTCCGAAGAAAACTGACGTAGACAGGCTGGGGTGGGACTTATGTATCCTCGCTGACATCACCAATACGGACAACATCAGGTCGGAGTCACGTGGTGCCGTCCCCCGGCGCGCAGGGATGCTGTGGCAAAAAAGTTTTCCGGATAAAGTCTAACACCTGGGGATAATTCTACGTTAAGGAATCTGCAGCTAGAATCGTCTCTACCAGATACATCGTTACCGAAGGTAAGTAACTCATACGTTTGCTGGACTCAGTGAGCTCAGACCCCAGGCCACTTCAGAAGAGATGCTTCCGGGGAGTGCTATATGGCGGTAATCTCTCCATCATTCCTCAAATTGATGTATTTTATCAATTATGCCTTGTTAGTGGAATGCTCACTTTGATGCACCTTTCTCAAAAATAGCTGTGTGTCATATGGTGCTCACTTCCCAGGTGGAATATTGCAAAACTCTCTATACAGAACTTCACAATACAGTTGTTTCAGTCTTCAAAGTGCCCGGAAGCATGTGCCTAACACATTTTTATCCTGAGACTCTGAGACCAAATTACATCCGCCCTTAATGTTAATGTTAACGGAATTTGTAAAAGAGCATGAGTACCCGGAGGTGTCTTGGCGCTAGGGACACAGTAAGCCTGCACAGCGTCTAGTCCTGAAACAGATAGGTCTTTAACTTTCTCCTAAAACTGGATAGGAAGCTGGCATTTCTGAGTTCAATTGGAAAGGAATTCCAAAGCTTAGAGGTGCCATAATGGAAACTACGGCCACCCCTGTGTGAGGAAGGATTCTAGGAACTGTTAGGAGTCTGGCTCCTGCAGACCGAGAATGTCTAGTTGGTTTATACCATACAAAAAGGTTCTGGAGAAAAGAGGGGCCTGTGTGATTCAATGCCTTGTAAGCCAGACACAATGCCTTGAACTTAATAAACGGAGGTACAGGGAGCCAGTGTAAAATGCAAATCTCTTTCGATACCGATTTATGCCTGGGGATGTTGAGCAATAGTCATGCTGCTGTGTTTTGGACCATCTGAAGCTTCTATAAACACTGCTTCTGAATATTCAGATATAGCCCATTACAGTAATCTAGTTTGGACAGTATGAGAGTTGTTACCACCGTTTTTTTAGTCTCCGTCGGGATGTACGGAAGGATCTTCCTAATTTTCTTTATAAGAAAATGTAAAGCAGAGACATTAGTATTGGTCTGCTGAGAGAGTGTTAATTTATTGTCAATCCATACATCCAAGTTCTTGACTTTGGCTGCTGGTTTAGGTGGTATTCCCATGTCTGCCGGCCACCACAGATTGCCCCAAGTTTCCAAAAATCAAGACCTCAGTTTTTTCGGGGTTAAGTTTGAGGCAATAGGCACTCATCCATCTGTTTATTGTACACATAATGTTTTGAAACTGTTGGAAAGGAGGGGATTTGATGATTATATGCAGCCACCACAATCTGGGTATCGTTGTCGTATGTTGTCAAACTAAACCCAAATTCCCGGATCAGAGGAGCCAGTTCGGAAACATAAATGTTGAACAGGGAAGGGATTAAGAAGAGCCCTGTGGCACTCCACACAGCAAGATATAAGGTACCAAGTTAAATCCATCAAGTGACACCGTTAATCTCCGATCCTTAAGAAAGGAGGACAGTAGAACCAAAACTGTGCCCCCTACCCCCAATTTCTCCAATCGCTGTTGCAAAAGGATGTGATCAACCCTGTCAAAAGCGGCAGATAGATCGAGGAGCACAAGGGCAGCTGTGCCTCCTCCGTCCATTACCGCTCTGATCTCCTCGGTGGCCTTGATAAGCGCCGTTTCCATGCTATATTCTTTGCGAAATCCGAACTGGGAATGACCAAGCAAGTTGTTTTCACAAATGAATTGAGATAATTGAATATTCATAAATGTATCTATTATTTTGGCTGGTATTGGCAATCTGGTTATATGTCAATAGTTGTTTGGATAGGTTGCATCTAGGGTGTTTTCTTTTAACAATGGAAGGATTGACATCTCTTTCAAACTAATGGGAAAGATATCAGAGTTAAACATAGAGTTAAAAATATCTGCAAGCCCGGGGCTCACCAAATCTACTATTTCTTTGAAAAGTACTGGTGAGCATGGGTCCAAAGGTATCCTGACCTAGCTTCATTTATGTGTTTTTCCACTGCTTCCAAAGAAATGGGGGAGAATTTGAGCAGGGTGCTTTTATCAGGGTCGGGGCAGAGCATATGAACCGTGGGGCAGAACAATGATCCATCCATAAAGACCTTTAAAATATCCAGGACTTTTGCTTTGAACGCTGCAGCAATATCATTGCAGAACTTTTGATTGCCTTACTTTCCTGTCTTATTGGGTAAGGTAAGTCGGTTTACTACCGTGAATAATTCCTTAGGGGAATTTTTAGCTGTCTCAATCTGTTTAGTGAAATAGTCCCTCTTTTCTGATATAAGTACATTTTTGTATTGCACTAAGGCAATCCTATACGCTTTCCTTTCCGGCGCGTGATTATTTGTTCGCCAACGACGTTCCATTCAACGCCAGTTTTGCTTTTCTTTCCGAAGTGTGTCAGAGAACCAGGGGGCAGATGGAGTGTTCATATTTCCTGAAGATATTTTTGTGGGCACTGAGGCCTTGACTGCATCAGTAAGCCAATTTGTATATTTGGTGACTGCTGAGTCGATGTGGTCCTGAAATTGAGGTGGTGAACCCTCCAGATGGGTATGGAGGATTGTTTTATCCACTTTACTCCATGCTATATAAGAGGTGGGAGACTTAGTGGTACCAACCTGTACAGCAGTAGTATATAGAAGACTGAACTTAATTAATGACTGGTCTGACCAAATCAAAGGAAGAGTTTCTTTTAATGTGAGCCTATTGGCTGAGGTAAAAACACCATCTAGTGTGTGCCCGGCCTCATGGGTAGGGGTCTGTACTAATTGGGTTAAACCTACATTTCGCAGTGTATTTAAAAACACCCCCATCTCTCTATTGTCCTTATCTTCCAGATAAAAATTAAAAAACTCCAAGGATGGTAAAATCCTTATTTAAAAGAGTGGGTTCGAGGAGGCTGTCAAGATTCGTTATAAAAGCACTTCTAGTGCCTGGCGGACGATACAGTAAAAAGCCTTCAAAGTTCGACTTGGGACTGAGTTCAAATGTGAAATGAAGGGCATCACAGGAAGAAGTTGAAGTAGGGTAATAAGTTCCTGGAAAATGTTCTCTAAAAATAATACCTAAGCCACCGCCTCTTTTTAAAGGCCTATCTACCCTGATTGCTCAAAATCCAGCAGGGGTTGTGGTGATAAAATCTAGGTCAGAGGCAGCATCTTCCCAAGTTTCCGCTATAAATAATATCTCTAATCCCGAATTTTCTATTGTGTATGCTACTTCATATTTATGCTTTGACAATGATCTAACATTGACAAGGCCACCATAGAACTTGGTTCTGTTGTTGTATAGCGTTTTAGGACCCTAGTGTAATTTTTCCGATTCATGACCTTATATAGGTATAATTCACCTTGCCCTTATATAGGCATAGAAATCATACCCATATTTAGACATAGCCCATGCAGTCCAAATACAGGCATGGCTACTTCCACCAGTTCCAAAAAGTCACAACGATTTCTTGGAAAACTCGGCGTCAGCAGTCAGGGACATCCCCTTTCTTGAATATTGATTTGTCCTAGAAATCATGGCGTTTTCAAACTACCATTCCCTTGGGGTTCTTGGGTGACATTATTATGTCCAACTTCCCGTCAAACCAGGCACCTTCAAGGTATAAATATGCCCAGACTTGCCCTAGCAAACACACAGTGGTTTGGAGCAGTTCGGCTGTCTACTTGCCCGACACAGCTCGCTACAGCAAGCGCCGAACGAAGCCGACCCTCCAGCTGACGCACTGACAGAGAGGCTACCTTTGTCTCGCTGAGAATCCAGCTCCAGTGTTTCCAAGCTCCCCTTGCGGGGTGTTGGGAAATTGAGTCACGAGACAGAGATACCAGACCTCCTTCATTCTAAACCAAGGTACGTAGCTGATTAGAACCTATGAGAAATCTTGGATAGATTCTTGGCAAAGAAACTAAACCTATGCTACACCACACTTACTTCTTCCCTTGTACTAGACTTAGGTCAGGTACATCGGGGTAGGCGTATTTTAGAAGCACCAGTTGAGTACTTTCAGTCTTTGTTATTTATGTATGTATTTTATGGCTTAGAAACCATACCATGCTTTTACAGTTTTATTTCATAATACTCTTCTTGCTGTATGCATTATACTTTACAGCCAGTATTACGACTGTAGCAGTTCATTCCTTCTGCATGAGAAAGAAGACTGTTTTTTTTGTTTTGTTTTTTAGTTCAAAAGAGATTTATTGAAATATTATTTCAGCAATACAAAGAAAATGAAGACAATATGTGATAACCAAGTGATATCTAACATAATAATCCTGTAACCATCAAAACAAATAAGGTTCGAAGTAAGAAAACATTGCAAAATATCATGTAAGAATAAAGCAATAACAATATATTAGACAGAACTGCATCATGCAGGAGATGTACAAATACAATAGAAAAACTATGATAAAGAGAGAACATAAAATAGAATATAACTAAATAGCCTAAAACAATGTCATGGAGGCTTGGCAACTTCTTGTTGTGAGGGAGACAAATGCCTAGCTCGAATTGCACTTTTGTCGATAAATAGTGTGGCGGGTGACCATAAAGTGAGACGTTTGGGTGCCATGTGCAGTGGGTAAACGAAGGATGTGTCAAGCCTGTGATTATAGCAAACTGCATACCACCATGCCTGAAATGAGAGTTTAGTAGAGTCCTTCCAATTTTAGTAATTTGCTGAAAGGCCACTGCTAGTAATAAATCTACGATTTTGACATCAAATTCACAAGTACCCCAGATGGAAGCTAAACTACCTAAAAAAATATGTGTGGGGGCAAAAGGCAAGTAATGTTAAAAATGGAACAAATTTGAGTCTATACTTTAGTCCAAAAAGCCTGTGGTGCGAACAGGACCAACAAAGATCAGGGAGATTGGCGTGCCTAATATGAAGTGTTAATGGGGATAGTAGGAGTCTGTTATAAATAAAAAAGAGCGATTGTGTAGTGTTGCCGCCCTCGAAGACCTACGAATTTTAAGCCAAACTTTGTTCCAGAAAGCTATTGTCCAAGTATCTCCCAAGTCAGTTTCCCATGCCAGTTCTGTCTTAGTTTTGTCTCGTGGACAAGGAGAGGTATGTAAAAACGTGTAGAAAGAGGATGCCTTAGACAAACTACAAACAAGAGTCCTAAGTTTATCCATGTGCAACATCACGGACGGATCGGCTGGTGAGATCAACGCAAATTTTGAATGTGCTATTTGGATAGCTTCCGACAACAGCAAAAACTTAGGCTTGAAGGAGGAAGGCAAGGAGTATAAAGATGTAACCTCTGCAAAAGACATGATACGATCATGATTGTATAATTGATGAACCCATTTTATACCTCTCTGACTCCAAGTTTTCCAGAAGATGGGTTTATTGCTAATCAGAATATTGCTATTCTGCCATATGGGTGAGAGAGAGAATGAAGTTACAGTGACGGGTGGTACTATATTAGAGGTATGTTTAAGTATGGGAGTAGAGCTGGACTGTGGCTTGCACCTGAAGGATAAGTATTCTTGAAAGGAGAAAGGTGAAAGAAAATATTTCTCAAGTGAAGCCCATTTAGGAAGATATGCATCAGAGTCAGAAAACCATTTTGATGCTTGGTGCAAAAAAAAAATGATTTGTGGTAAGATGGAAAGTCAGGAAAATTCACCCCACCTTCTGTCTTTGGATGAATCAGTTTTGAAACTGACATACGCACTTTTTTAGTGCTCCATAGAAAGGATGACAGAATGGAAGTAGGCTTCCTGAAATATTTGGAGGGAATAGATAATGGAATGTTAGAAATCGTGTATAAGACTATGGGTGAAAGCATCATTTTAATGGTGTCCAGACGACCCCACCAGGATAAATAGAGAGGATGCCATTTTGAAGTTAAAGATGATAGCTTTTGAACGCAATTGTCCATACAACGAGAAATTGTCTCTGAGATGATTGGGTAGAAATGTAAACCTAAGTATTTAATGTATTGGGGACTCCAAGTGAAACCGAAGAAGAAAAATCAGCGCTAAGAGTAAACTTAGTGAGAGGTAAAATTTCACATTTATCCTTATTGAGCTTGTAACCAGAAACAAATGCGAAGGACTGAACCTCAGACAAGAAAGCAGGAAGAGAATTTTGTGGGCAGGATAGAAACATAAGAATATAGTCAGCATATGCCGCCATTTTAACAGTTGTGTCTTTGAAAGTGAAACCATGAATATCGGCATTTTGGCGAATTCGCAACAGAAAAGGCTCAAGAGCAAGATTAAAAAGAAAAGGCGAAAGTGGACAACCCTGCCTGACACCTCTGTGTAAGTGAAAATAAGAAGAGAGAGGACCATTCCCTGACACAGCTGCTCTAGGGTTAGAATATAAAAGAGAGATTAAAGTAATAATCTTCGGGCGAAAAAACCAAACCATCGAAGGACACGAAAGAGATAAGGCCATTCAACTCTATTGAATGCTTTTTCAGCATCCAACGCTATAACATATGCTATAGTTTAGACGTAGGACTGAAGTCGACTAGGTCTCTATCGTATATATTAAACTTAATTGTGATTGCCAGCTAGCTCAGAGGTCACTAGAAACTATCTTGAGTAAACAAGAAGGGGATGAGTTTCTGACAACCGCATAAACATGACAACTTTGTTTCCCAAGAATAAGAAATCAATCTCTAGAGTTGCGGAAACAATAGATAGCTATTTTACTCAGTCAATCGTGCATGCTTAGTTTCACCAGAGGTGCTGAGAAAATAGAGAGACGGGCGTTTTCAATAGAAAGTATTTATTGAACAGTCTTCTTTCTCAAGCATAAGAAATATATTGCTACAATAGTAATACTGGTCATAAAGTACAAGGCATATAATACGAACAGTATTATAAAGTAGTACTGTAAAAGCATGATATGGTTTCTAAGGCATAAGTTGCCTAAAATGTATAAAATACATATAGTGATTAAATAATGACTAAAAGTACTCAACTGGTGCTTCTAAAATACACCTACCCCGGTGTACCTAACCTAAGTCTAGTACTAGGGAAGAAGTAAGTGAGGAATAGCTTAAGTTTAGTATTTCTATTCCAAGAATTCTCTAAGGGCCTAATCAGCTCCGTACCTTGGTTTTAGAATGAAGGAGGTCTTGTATCTCTCTCTCAGGACTCGATTTCCCAGATACCTGCAAGGGTAAGCCGGAAACACTGGAGCTGGATTTCTCGGCAGGAGAAAAGACAGAGTCTCTCAGTGCGTCAGCTGGAGGGTCGGCTTCCTTCGGCACTTGCTGCTGCAGGGCGTCGGGCAGGTAGGTAGTCGATCTGCTCCAAACCACCGTGTGTTTGTCTGGGTATTTATACCTTGATGGTGCCGAGTTTGACGCATGATTGGACTTAATAACGTCACTCAAAGACTCAATTCTTTGAAAGCTCCAGGAGTTCTTGGGGAAATCAATATTCAAGCAGGGGGAAGTCCCTAGCTGCTGAAGGCGGGTTTTTCCAAGAAATCGTTGTTGATTCTCAGAACTTAGTGGAAGTAGCCATGCCGTGTTTGGGCTGCAAGACTCAGGCCAAATATGGTAATGATTTCTATGCCTATATAAGGATTGGATAATGTATACCTATATAAGGGCATGAATTGGGTACATTTACACTAGGGTCCTAGATTCGTTTACAACACCCACTCCACAATCTTAAGTTCAATAAAGCTAAACGTATAAGCACTGAACATATCTAAAGCTAGTGTTTACAATCCCACCCCAAAATACATGAAATGCACTTGAAATGGTTGTACACGAGAAAATGAGCATTTCTACAGTACGCATTTAAGGAAGTGATGTCATTTAAGCATAAAGTATAGTATCTGAAATGCAAACTGAATGAATCACGTAATAACATTTATGAAGTTATAGTATTGAGGACAAGGCCAAATATTTTCTCTGGGAAGTGTTCAAAAAGAATTTCTTGTTCTCTAGTAATATTTCTACTTTAAGCAGATTAGTCTGTGCCAAAAAGTTCCATGTTTTGGAGAGAAAAATTCAATTGGTTGTGAAAAAAAAAATAGAGAGAGTTCCAAAGTTAGAAGTCTTTGTTTTGAAAAAGTGAAGGCCGAATTTCAGAGTTCAGGGAACGCTGTGTGCATGAATCAAAAGTTATTCTCAGTGTCAGGAGAAAACATCAGATCGTCTAGGCTGGCAAAGAAATCTTCTACCACAGTAGGTGAAAGTGGAACTACTTGATCAAGCAGATCAAATGTGCACAGATGAGAAGCATTGCCATCAGCGCCTGTTGCCGCATTAGCAGTGTTCATATCAGATGGTACCTGTGTGCTGTTGTTCCTCGTATCTCACCCTCATAGTGGAGTGGTGTGGCTCACTGGTTAGAGGCGGTGGACCCGGAAGCAGAGGAGGACCCGGGACCAGGGTTCAATCCCCGACGCGGCAGGGTCGTGAACCAGGGTCAGCGGACTCGATAATTCTCGCCTCGGTGCCTACTCTAACCAGGGATCACACTCGGCAACTCTGGGCATTAGCTTGCCTCATCTCCACAACGGCCCCCCACAAACACCGGGGATGCCTGGTTTCACCTTGGAGATACCCAGGAGGGAACATCTCACAGGGAAAGCCAGGACGGGTTCCCCAGTGGTCTATAGCGCCAGGACGCCTCCGGGTAGCAGTGCGCTTTACAAGACACACACATTTACATTTACATTACTTAGACTTGCTGGTGAGACCTCAATGAATGCCGTCATCAGGATTGGTAGCCGTTGGGGACAACACAATGCATGAGTCGTTACCGGACCTAGCAAGGCGTCGACATCCGATGGCAGGACTGATGGAAGTGTAAGACAAATGTCCAACACGCATTCCTCTCCGCAAAGCAGGCATCGTAGAACAGGTAAGATGCAATCTTGCCAGATTGGTCTGAACGAAAGAAACCAGGTTGTGTACTGATCTCTTAAACGAGCCAAGCCAAGAATCTGTGCAATTCTCTCACGATACCTCATGGCAAGGAGGGTCCCTTCCATGGTAGTCTGGGTATCGCCGGTGACTGGACTTGCCATATCGGAGCAGAAGGAATAAGAATATAATTCCTGCTTCGAGTCCCAAAATGAGTTGCAGGCCGCCGAACACAGAGTGCATAAAATTTGGAAAAATGCCAAGGACTGCTTTGAATGGTGTTAACAGTCCCGAAAAAATCGTCTTGAATACATGTGCGATGCCACTGTTATCAGACATGTTTAAGATTTGACTTAACATTTCTGCGAAATGTTCTGGGCAGTTTGTTGAAATTAAGGCATGTATCTCTGCAGAAGTCCTTGCTACTTGCATATCATACGTTTCTCTAGACGAGGTCAGTGGCACAGTCTTTTGCAAAAGAATGGCTTTTAGCCTGCTTAAAGTATCAATTCGTATAGAAGAGATATTCAATGAAGGCCATAATGCCATCCCACACTCTGTCTTGCTCTTTGGATACAAAACTTGCATACAACAAGTGACCCTGGATGACACACTAACGAGATAAAGTTATCCTGGCAACATGCCACAGCAACTGTGGTCATTGAGCATAACGTAGCTTCCATTGCTTCCTGAAAATGGGTTCTATCACTGTGGAGGGTGTACCGTGCAGTTGGCAAGAGAGGTTATTTGCAGAACAGTCGCAGGCTCCTTGTTAATTAATACCTTGGCACGAAAGTGAACCACTCAGTGAGTTCTTGCAATTTTTACCATTAAGGAATACCTCTTTTGCCTTGATCCAACATTTGTATGTATAAGGTAAAGTCCAGGTCGACTTAATGTATTCTTTACCCAACCTTTCATACAGGCCTGCTGGTATATGCTGTAGACAATACTGAAATCGGAAAATCGTCACTGGTATCATGATGGTGCCAGGAATTATCCATTCAATGACAGGCTTCTCAGACAATGTCAATGGTAATCTTTCCAGTTTTCAATGCTCAGCACCGTATAGTCTGCTCCTCTTTGTGCCAAAGAGATTTGTTTATCTGTAAGGTTAAATACAGCAAACAATGACGTTGTGTTGATTAGACGCCATGGCACGTAGCCTGAACGCAGATTTTGCAACGTCCAGCCTAAATGCATTATAGAACGTAATTGAGACTGGCCGTGTTGTAACATTAGCAAGTCCTGTTCCATTATGTCAATTGCAGAGGATACAATGCTGTCCAAGGAATATATTCTGGAGGACAGAGTCGTTAACCCATTATCCACTACAGAGAGAGCTTTCTCTAAATTAATACGATCAATTTCTCGTATTCTTTCTGCAGTTTCCATTTGCGTTATTTTCTAAGCTTCGTTGTACGCAGCGTATATACCGGCATATATGAAACGTTTTTGACGTGGTTTGCTAGGCCCCATTAAGAAATCTCGCAAATCATTGCCTTCTTTAAGTAAAGATAAGTGTTGTTTGATTTCTGGAAGTGTGGATGTCTGTAGCCACTCAAGGCATAGTTTTCCTACACTGCATGTTGTTACTATCCCTGGATGTTGTCTCTGGGAATATCTTTGATCTGGCCTGTTCATTTTGAACCCCTGTGTTTTGTTAAGGAATCTATCATGACAGTTATTAGTGTCTGTGGGCCAGATTAACCATTTTCTCCAATCAGGATTTGTTCTGTTGTGTGTTAAAATATATGGTATGTCTACCTCCTTTTCTGTAGTATCATTACTCTCAGATGTGGGTTTAGGTGTAGACAGTTTATTTAAATCTTTTATCTTAGCTAAGCCAAGACAAAAAGTTTGTTGAACAGTGTCATTTAAAAACATTATTTGTTCTGGTATAATGCAGGCTCTGAACAGGGCTTCTAAACCTTGCACCTGCCAGTCTTTCGTGCCCAGACAGTTTTTGTCTCAATGTTGTCTTTCCAAAAGTCAAAACCTAATGTAGACAGCTGAGCATAAAAGTTTGCAGAATGAATTTGTTTAGTATTGGTCAACATTGTTTTCATTCCTGTCTTATTCATATTTATGAAATAAAACATTTCTGGATTTGTAACATTAAACCCTGAGAAGTACGGAAACTTTTCATAAAATATTTTTGAGCTGCCTCTTGGTGGCGTTGGACAATGTTCCCATTGATTATATGTAAAAAAAAATCCTAGGGCTTGCAGATTTATGCAAATAATGGTGACCATAATGATTAAAACAATACATTTGTTCATAATCTGATGACCCTTCTAAATAGTCACGTTCAGTAAATTTTGCAGACATTTCTAAATCTAACATCATATTATTAATAGTCTCAAAGTCCCAATCATGAGAAAATGTGCTCGGTGATACAAAGTCACTTAAAGAAACCTTGAACTGGTGTGGAATCTTCAGCATTTCCACCGGGCAATAGATGTCATAATCAGTTCTATCCCATGCTATACCACCAGGTATAGGAACGGCTGTGAAGTTTTCTGATGACAGGTCTCTTTTTTCACAATGAGATGATTTGTGAGGTTTTAGGACCAAGTTTGTTTTCTGACTTACTCTGTCCATTGTTCTGTATTTTCCATCTATCATTTTTCCCAAGCTTAAAACCAGAATGAGCCAGAGCAGGAGGAAAAGTACACCTAACACAATCCAAAATTCAATCCATGGTGAAACCAGATATATTTTTTCAAGTTGATGAAAGAGTTCTGTTATTTTTTCTTTGAAAGTTTTATTTACTGGCGTTTCTTCAGGTTCACTGGGATCCTCAGAAAATGTATCAAAGTTGATGAAATAGCCAGAGGCAGTTCTGTCAATTGTTGGAATTACATCAGGATTGTTTGTAATCTTTGGAGATGCTTCTTCCTTTGTCATATTTGTATAGTCAGATGCTACATCATTGTAGACAGGTGTTTCTTGACGAACTGTTATTTGGGTCTCAAGAGGCATGAGTTCCATGGCTTTGTTACATAAACCTTCTTTTCTTACTGCACGTTTATCAAAGGTGATAAGTCTTTCAGTTTGAACCTCTTGGATAGTAGCAAGATTTGGTCTTCTGCTACATCTTGGGAGTCCACTGGGCCTAATATTTATTATTGGCCACATGTTGTGGTTTGACCAGGTCGATGGACACGACTCGGTTCTCCTTTTTACCAGCAAGGGGCGGTAGTACTACTGATCTTGTTCCTTGGATTGCTAAGACAGGCACTGCTTTTCTGTAAGAAGGCCAAAATTCTTTCTTCACCGCGATCTTTTCCCTGACTAGATCCCCAATCTTAGGAATCTAGACAGGTCTTGCTGGGACAGGTGGTTTTTCTTCAGTGGTCGTTGGCTTCTGTGTTATGTTACTCAGACTTCTTCTTGTTTCATTTAAGTCCTGTAAAACAGCCAAATGATCTTTGACATCAAAGGGTTTATGTTCTACCCCTGAAGTTTGACAATCGAGGTCTTCGATTATCATTCTAGTACCAAATAGTAGTTCATATGGAGTGATTCCACCCAGAGAATTTTTTGGCAGATTGTTAAGACTACGTTGAACATTTATTAGACGTTTGACTTACCCATCACCCGAACCTAATACCTTAGCTGTTATGGTTTGCTTTATGTCACAGTTTTTTCTTTCCACTACTGCATTACCCTCAGGATGGAAGGGACTAGAATGCCGCAATGCAACGTCCAAGCAATCCATGGCCTCTTTGTAAGCTCGAGAGCTAAACGCCGGACCCTGGTCAGAATATAGCGTGCCGATTGCGTATGTGCCGATAAAGATTTGCAAATCCTTTATAACAGTTCTGGCGTCAGCCGAGCGCTGGGGCCACATCCAAATAAATCTTGTCCTAGTAGTTGTGGGATCGCATCTGTCCATGGTGACGCCTGTGTGTAGATAGTCTAATGCTGTCTAACAAAGGTATCTGTACTGGGCTGGCTACACTCTAGTCAGGTATCTGGTGGTTGGCAAAGCTATGATATCTGTAACAGGTATCACAGTTTATTCCAAATTCATAAATTGGACGCTCATTCCTGGCCACCAGTACATCTCCTCTAATTCTATTAGAGATTCTAAGATCCTGTGATGTCTCAGACCCTCTCCCATATGTGCTTCGTGTACCAAAGCAGCTCTCTGGTTACTGTTTGGAATTACTCTGTCCCCCACTCCAGGGATTTGAGCAAAACGGAACAGAGTTTGCATCAATTATGTATGTATTACCGAGTGGATAGTTTAGAGGTAATGTTGCGTGATTGCCTTCCACAGAGGCTTTTACTGCTAGTAACGTTTCACCATCTATTTCTCCTTTCGAGCAAGCGATTGTAGCTATTGAAGCCGTTTGCACAGCTGCCTTCGCGGCTTCATCAGCCAATGAATTTCCTGCAACGTGAACGCCATCACGCTGATGACTCAGTGTGTGTATCACTTGAGTCTTTTTTAGTTCTTTATGTAAAAGAACTATTTGTTCCCAAAGCGTTTTATAAATAATTGTGCCACCTTTTGAACCCGTTTTTAACCCAGTTCTGCAAATTTTCGTTGTAAGATTCAACGTGGAAATACGAATTGCACACTATGAGTGTGGGGAATTTGCGATCGGTATTTTCAAGCGCCCTCTTGAAAGCCTGTAGTTCAGCTCACTGAGCTGTACAGTCTCCGAGTGATTGAGTTTTTGTGACCATATGTCTAAATTTGCCTTCGCACCAGCGACCTTTAACAATCGCGCACACAGCATTATAGGCTTGTTTATCCCCAACTGCGGGTTGTGTGAATCCATCTGTATATATTATACATCCGTAATGTTCTAGAGGCAGAATCTCGGTCGGCAGAGGACATTCATATTCGTATTGGAGAAATTCTTGTGTTTTCAAGTATGGGTCAAACACATATTCAACGTCTGTTGCAGCAAGAGAGTTAACCCATTGTATCCATCTTGGATGTAAAGCTTTTGCATTGGGAATGCTTGCTTTTGTTACTGCTTCTAAGGCAGGTACAGGTGTAGCGATAATTATGCGTTTTCCCTGTGCGAGGCCTCTCTCATTTGCTACTGAAGTTTGAACCGCTGTTAGAATTTCCTCAGTATAAGTGAATTTCATTTCTGCTTGTGTGTAGAAGTGTGATTTATATGCTATTGGTACCGTTTCTCCTTCATTAAAGGTCAGGTACGTGAATCCGCATCTCCCTGGGATGATTTGGATCACAAGATTGTGCACGTTTTCGCGTGTCTGTAATTGTGTTTTTGCTAACATGTCTGTTTGGACTGAACGCAGAATTTCTCTGTATGTTTAAGTCCAATTAGTTGGTTTGAAATCAGGTTTGATTAATTCGTAGAGAGGTTTTACCCTTTCTGAGTAATTCAGAACATAAGTCATTCCAAAATTCAGGAAACCTAGAATTGACTGTAAGTTTTTCAGAGTCTTTGGAGGTTGGAGGTTGGAGCAGCGCACATTTTTCTAGAAAATTAGCTGCCAGGCTTTGCCTTCACTTGATAACTCGTAGCCTAGAAATAGGACGTTGAGGTGGGCAATTTGTGATTTCTTAAAATTGAATTTATATCCTTCAGATGCGAACCAAAGTATTATGGTGTTCATTCTTTTCAAGTGTACGTCCAAATCATCGTCTGTAAGATAGATGTCATCGACATAAGATAATGCCTCATCATCGTACGTTTGTAGTAACTCTGTTACTCTGGCTGAAATTAACCCTGGACTATTCTTGTATCCCTGGAGGAGACAGCAAAATTGTCGCTGTGTCCCCATAATTGAGAAAGCGGTCAAATGCCTGCTTTCAGGTGCAATGTTTTGACAGAAAAACCAATTCGAAATATCTAATGTGGTTTTATATTTGTACGCACTATGTTATTCATTAGTGCTGCACTATGTGCATTTTGTACTGCAAAGGTTTTGCAACAAGAGTTTAAGTGTCTGTAATCCAATACTAGACGATATGAATTGTCTGGTTTGGAGACAGGAAACAAAGGATTGTTCATTGACGAGGGGCATGTTTCAATCACCCCTTGGTATTCCAGTTGATTTAAAATCTCCCTGACTTGTTTTTTAGCTTCTTACTGGATACTGCCTCTATGCAGTAGGTTGATTTTTGTAACTGGATTTTATGGTGAGGAGAGTCCTCATCCCATCCCACATGATTTTTATATAATGCTGGAGCCTGGGCCACAGCCCATTTTCTGGCATAGGTGTATTTTATATGAATTGGAGTGTGAATTCAGAAGGCTGGCATAATTATCTCTTCCCCATGTGGGCACTCCCTGACAAATTCATATGGCCAGTCTCGTTCAGCTAAAAGAATATCATAGCCTTTAGAGAGCTTCTCCCAAAAGAGTGCTCTTATTTTTCTAGTTATGTCCCCCTCCATCCGGAGTGTTACTTCTTATAACTTGTGGGGTACACTAACCCTGGTGTCTGCAGTTTCAACTTGAATGCATTCATTCAAGTCCACTGTCTCCAGATGATCCATCAGGATCCTGTGGTGACTACTGCTGCGCTGTCTAGCATTGTCTGGGCCCACTCCCAGTTCTTGAGTTGTGTCCTCAAGATCCTCGGCATGTCTGATCTTTATGCTTGCTACCTTCTTTTTGGAAAATTTAGCTTTTTTACTTTGTTGAACGTGTTCTTTGTCTTTGGACTTGACGTGTTCTTCCTTGTGCTCTGAACGTCCTCTTCTTTCCGATTTCTGCAAGGAAGTCTGAAAAGATCGAGAGGGACGTGTATCATTATCTTGATATCTATCAGGTTTTCCTAAAGTATCCCTATTTCTAAGGTTATACCTTTTTTCAGAGGGCTCCCGTTGGGGAGACATACCTCCCCATTGGGTAGATTTTCCTCTGGACTGAGAACGTTTCTCTTTAGGAACAGTCTGTTTAGTGTTTTCCCACTTCTTTTTAGGAGTAGTGAGATTATTTTTAATAAAAACTTTTTCAGGATTTTCAGTTAGTTGGGGTTTTAACGGTTTCCCACCCAAACTATCTCTACCTAGTTCTTCATAAGATTTTTCAATAATTCTAGCAAGCTCAAATGGTTGATCTGCTATATCTGTTTCTTTTAACTTCTGGCGGACTGCCACGGATGCTGCTTCACCTTTAATATTAGCTAATAGTATAGCCAAGACCTGTTTGAAATCTTTCAGTAATTTCATACCTAGATTTAAGACCGGTTCTGGACTGTATTCATTTTGAATCTCCCTCAAAACGTCTGGTATTACCGCCATGGACGGTACACCATGTGTTTTTTTTTTTTTTATTGTCCTCATTTGCCACCTAGGTTTAGATGTGCAATCTGAAGGTATACAAGCAAAAGTGCTGCCTCAGTTGTTTCAACTGGAAGGGATAGAAGTGGAACGGGGGGCTCATCCCTCAGCAATAGTGCCTAAACCAACAAAGATCGCCAAACAAAAACCTTACATGGTGTCAGGAGTGCAGCCAAGATACTAATAAAGCATCTAACCACGGCTATACCCAAAAATGGGAAAGATGGCTTAATCATTGGACGTGGAGGTAAAAAAACAAAAACACCCCCAGTGTCTCAATGTTCCCACTTCAAGAGATGCCAGAAAGATCTTTTGTCGCGGTTTCCAGCTCTGGCCAAGTCCAACCTAGAGACCTGCAAGACCGAGGTGTACCAGTCATTAATTGAGGGAGGTAGAGAGTCTTTCCATTTCTTACATATTTCCCCCCTAGCAAGAAGGATAGAATAGAAAATCAACTTCTTAGCCGACATGGGGACTCCTTCTATAACACCAAAAATTACCGAAGTTAGGTCAAAAACAATAATGGTATCAACTGATATTGAGAGAGTCTTACTTATAGCGTCCCAAAATTGGGACAAAAAAGGGCACTCGAAGAACATGTGAGTGTCCGCTGCGGCCAAAAGCCCACATCTCGCACAAGCCACCTTGTTTCTCTGATTGAATTTAGAAAGTCGTAGAGGTAAATAATACGCATGGTGCATAGTGAACAGATGGTTTCTACGTAACCATGCCGGCTTGACAATATCCCACATCATCTTACATGATGTACTCCAAAGGTCTTGCAGGCTGGAGTTACTCACATGAGATGACCAAAGCTGATCTGGTAACATGAATTCACCATCCAGTGGCCCTATATGCGGACGATATCCTCATCTTCACGTCCGCACCTCATTCGGCCCTTCCTGCAATATTCAAGCTGGTTTCGGAATTTGGGGAAGTGTTGGGTTATGAGATTAATACATTAAAGACTGAGAGGATGACCTGGAACATCGACCAGAGTTCTTTTAGCTCTGGCATACGGCCGGGAAAAGAGATGAGGCATCTAGGTCTTAACGTTGTTGAAGATATAGATCAGATCGCCACTAACAATTTCTCAAAGGTGGCTAAAGAATGCCGTAAATTGCTTCAAAATTGGGCTCATCTCCCCTTATCGCTACTGGGTAGGATTAATCTCGTTAAAATGTCTATTCTGCCCAAGATTACTTTTTTATTTAACATTATTCCGTTATATTTTGAACCTTCTGTCATTAAAAGATTACAAGCCGAAATTAACACCTTTGTCTGGAATAAACATCTTCCGAGAATCTCGTGGAAAAAAATCAGGAGACGAAGGGATAAGGAGGGACTTGCTGCCCCTGATCTCCAGATTTGTGCCTGGCCCTTTCAGCTATCTGATGCTAGGATACTATTAAAGAATCCATCCAACCATAGACTGGGTTATATCTATTCTACACTGTTGAAGGCAGAGGGAGTGAGCCAGTCCAGTTTCCTCTTTAAATTTGGAGATCCCAAGTATTTTGAAAAAGTCAAACTGAAAATTTTACGGGGTATGGCAAAAATTTGGGCCCAGCTAACAAAAGCTATAAAAATAGGGTACTATTGAAGTAGGACGCCTCTGTGGGATCTTCCTGATAGTCCGGCTTGGTTGGGAGATACACTTGCTCTATCCAGGAGAGATTCTGGACTCTTGATGTGGGGAGAACTATTCGTTGATGGAGCCCTGTTATCTTGGGAGTGTTTGAGAAACAAAATTGGCCCAGACTTCGCCAGACTTAAATATCTGCAAATATCCAGCTGGTCTAGAGCATATAACGCTTTATCTTCTTGTGGAACCAAATTTCCCTTGGGTGCATATAGTCAGCTTATTACCCTTCTAGTTGACAAGCCTTCCGCCAAGAAGGAGATTTCATTTTGGTATAATCTAATTTTGGAAGAACTGGATGGTGAATTCATGTTACCAGATCAGCTTTGGTCATCTCATGTGAGTAACTCCAGCCTGCAAGACCTTTGGAGTACCATGTGTTTTTGTGTAGATTGAAGCAACGACTGTACCCCAAGTGTCACAGTCCTCCACATGTGGTGCTATCCCCATTGGTAAACAGATTGTCAGAATTCTGTGTTTCTCATGAGGTGTACTATCAGGGAATACTGCCTCTTTCTGAGTGATTTTTTGAGCTAACCAGAACGGAATTTGTTCCCTCTTTGCAGGTAATTTACCAATGACTGATTGTATAGTATGTGGTGTCATTTTGTTTGTGTTCCCCTGGTGAGGGGTGTGCTGTGGAATCCTTATAGTAGGTTGGACTGTCAAAGTCCGCATGACATATTGAACCAGTTGTCTATGTATTTTAATTAACTGTTTCAGCTGTATCAACAGTTCTCAACCTGGCATATTTCTATGTCAGGATGTGGTGTATAGCTGGCTAATACCGGCCATGTAGCTCCTGGTCTACCTAGTGTACCGAGCCTGGTGATGTGATTTTGATGTTGTGGGGCACCATTAAACCAGAGCTGATGCTCTTGGTGAGTTAGTGGAATTTCAACGTCCTCGAAAGGAACGTATTCCACTGGAGGTTCCTCTGCTTAGTGGAACTCCTGCGTTACTGGATTTGCTTGTGGAAAAGTAATCCATGAATAGAATACCTCTGTCTGCCGATACTCATGTGCCTCTATCACAAATATAACTTTACCACCTCTCGATGATACCCCATTTTCTATAAATGTTATAGTTATGGTTTTCCCTATATTTGCTGGGATGATTACAGCATCCTCGTCGTTTTCATTAAACCCTGTAACGTCTAAACCTGGTTGGTTCGCATTTACTGCACCTCCACCGGTTGCGTTGTTGTCGCCGTTAACCGACATTGTTTAATGAAAGTTTGCAGAACAAGTTTCAAGGAAACTAAGATTAGGTGCACAATATTTTGGAACACTGTATCCTTCAACTTTGAATAAACCAAAAACTAATACATAGGATTTTCGTCCTACTCAGTTTTGGCGGATATTAACCTTTTACCCACTCCAGACGTCTATTGGAGTATTTTACGGGAAAATGGGGTCTGTGTGAAAAGCACAACTGAGTTACTCTAGTATCTAGCGTTAAATTATTGCCTTACCAAATGTTGGGTGCCATGTACTACATGGCGTCACAAGGTGTGAAGCCTTAGAAAGAATATAAAAAAATAAACGGGTGTAATCCGTGATAAGACGTCCTTTAACAAATCCAGATTGTTCCGCCCCTAATATGGGCACTACGCAGCACCTCTAATCTGTTACATTTTAGGAAGGTCCTTAAAACTTGGCTTTTTGCCCAGTAATTGCTTTCCTTTCTGATTTCTGCTGTTCCCTTTTTGCTTGTTCTGTGTTGTGTTACTCTACGACTGGTCTTAATAAAAGCGCCGGGACACTCTCTGGAGTAGCCGTGCGCTATAAAAGACAAAACTAACATAACATAACATAGCATAACATATGTCAGGTAAATGAGATTCTAGTCGCAAAGGTAAAGCTTTTGAGAAGATCTTATAATCAATATCGATTAGGGATATAGGGTGATCATTTTTACAATGTTGTGGATCTTTATCGTCTTTAGGAATGAGACAGATAGGGTCATCAGCAAAAGAGCCCGAGTATTGACCTGATTGCATGAATTCGGATAGAAGGATGCATAATTTGGGGAAAAGTAAAGTTGAAAAATAAATGGGTAAAGAACTCTACAGTGAAACCATCTGGGCCAGGGGCCTTGTCCTTCTTCAATGTCTGCAGGGCTTTCAGGAGTTCCTTCTGTGAAAGGTCAATTTCTAAAGACGATGAATTCAGATAGATAGGAGGAGTATATTTTATGGATGAGAGAAACTGGGTGATATCATGAGCCGAGGAAGAAGTTTCAGACATGTAAAGTGATTCGTAAAAGTGAAGAAATTTCTTTAAGATCTCCTCGTCTTTAAACTTCAATTGAGAATCCTGACCAAAAACAGACTCAATGCTGATTTTATTTTGTTTGACTTTTAAATAATTAGCTAGCAATTTACCTGCTTTATTCTGGCCACCGTAATATTTGGCACTGGATTTGAGCAAAATATTGGATGCATTATTAGTCGTATCTTGATTAAATTGAAATTTAGCTTTAAGAAGGTCAGATGGACAATTCTTAGATTTAGAAAAATAATGCTTTAATCTTGGTTAAAATAGCAGTGGTGATTTGTCGCGCTTTGCAACGTTTATTGGAAACATATCTTATGATAAAATCTCTAGCTGATGCTTTGAATGTATCCATGCCAATTAGGTATCATATACAAAACCCCATGTATACAGGCGAGAGGTGTAACCACTTCGAAACTGCATAGGGAAAAACTCCGTCAGCAGAAGAAACAAAATGGCGGGTATCTTCCTCATGGAACCTCAGCGCCGTTCGTATAAGGAGCATTAGCAAAATAAACACTTGCAGAGAAGAGAGCTTGATGCGCTAGGTAAACATTGCGGTTGCATTACATTTTTACCGTCTGCGCTTGATGTAGAGTTCATGTGTGAGGCAACGGGCTCGTCCGCGGGAAACGCAAAATGGCGGCCACAGTTATCGTGAAGATGCGCCAACCCAGCTCCAGCAGATAAAGTCAGCAGCTGAGCTGACCAATGTTGGAAAACAGCTTCCCTCGAGGCACGAAGTGTTCACGCATCACATCCCTCAGATTGAAGGCGATGCGAGCGGTAAGACTGCTACATAATCCTGTTCTCACCTCCGCCAACTCCTGCAGAGTCACGGGTCCGCCACCATCACCGCCGGGCGCAAGCCATGCCCCCCGATAAAGAAGACTGTTCAATAAATACTTTTATTGAAAATGCCCGTCTCCCTATTTCTCTGCACCTCTGATGAAACGAAGCATGCATGATTGACTGAGTGAAATATCTAGCTATTGTTTCCACGACTCTGAAGATATGTTTTATCTTGGGGAAACAAAGTTTTCATGTTTATGCCGTTGTCAGAAACTAATCCCTTCTTGTGTATTCGAGAAAGTTTCTAGTGACCTCTGAGCTAGCTGGCACTC
Source organism: Lissotriton vulgaris (assembly GCF_964263255.1). Classification (NCBI taxonomy): domain Eukaryota; kingdom Metazoa; phylum Chordata; class Amphibia; order Caudata; family Salamandridae; genus Lissotriton; species Lissotriton vulgaris. The sequence continues at coordinate 1,481,434,897 of NC_141691.1, forward strand.
ACAATTAAGTCTAATATATTCGATAGAGACCTAGTCGACCTAAGTCCTACATCACATCTATAGGATATATTATTCCAATGTGCAGAGCCTATTGGGAATATAAGAACAACACTACACTGTTGGAAAGTTTGGAGGAATTGTAGCTCTGAAAGTTTTGGGGAGACTGAAGGGCAATGATCCCTTGTGCTTGCGGAAGTGTAAAGCTGCATACGCAGCTAACATTGCCTTCTCCAGGACCTAACAGACAACAACTATCCTTCATAATATTAAAAAAAGATAACTCTCTAACGGAGTATCTTAGCATTTGTGAGGACGTTGGACCAGGGGATCAGGCACTGGGCGCAGTCCAGGCGCTGACGGGCGAGGACGGGCTTGGCTTAGGCGCGCCTTTGGCGCGCTGGCAGTGCGGCCGCTGCACGTCCGCACCATGACTGACTGACTGACTGAATTATTTTTAGAGCGCTCTTATGCCGTGGCGTCTTGGCGCTGTAAGACGGAGAGATAGGAGTTGGAGTTAGGGCAGCACAAAGAGCCAGGTCTTCAGCTCCTTTCTAAACGTAGCTATGCTCTTTTCGGAACGTAGTGAGGATGGTAAACTGTTCCAGAGCTTTGGAACTTGATGGGAGAAGGATCTGCCGCCCCAACGGACTCTCTTAGTCCTAGGGATGTGCAGTAGATTTTGGGAACTGGATCTGAGTGAGCGCTCGGGTACATAGGGGGAGAGAAGATTGGAAAGCTGTTTAGAGGTCTGCCCATAGAGGGATTTGTGGGCCAGGCACATGACCTTGAATTGAATTCTTCTCCTGGTTGGAAGCCAATGGAGTTCACTTATTGCTTTAGAGGTGGGATGTCGTTTGGGGAGATTAAACAGTACTCTGGCCGCTGCGTTTTGGATTGACTGGAGTCGGTTAAGTTGTTTTTCGCCGGCCCCTATGTACAGGGCATTACAATAGTCTACCCTAGACATAATCAATGCTCCCTCTACTGTTTTCCTCAAGGAGAAAAGGATGTAGGGCAGGATTTTTCGAAGGACCTTCAGTGTGAAGAAAAAGAACGAGGTGACCTGGTTGATTTGGGCTGTACAGGAAAGGTCCTTGTCCATTATGAAACCTAGGTTTCTGACCTTGTTGGCCGGGGTCGGGCAGACGCCGGCTTCTGAAGGCCACCAGAGATCGTTCCAAATGGAGGGTTTTTGGCCAAACTCGATCACCTCCGTTTTTTCGGTGTTAAGTTTGAGGAAGTGAACGTTCATCCATGACTTTACGTCTGACAGACAGTTTCCGAAACTGGTGGCAGTGGCTTCTACTGTCTGCGCCAATGAGACCACCAGTTGGGTGTCGTCGGCGTAAGAGACTAAATGCAGGCCGTGGGATTTTATCAGTGCAGCTAGGGGTGTAACATAGAGATTAAAGAGGGTTGGTGACAGAGCCGACCCCTGAGGGACTCCGCATGGTAGAAGGAACTCCTCTGAGAGAAGACCATCCCAGTGGTTTTGGTGAATGCGTGCCTGCAGAAAGGACTGAAGCAGTTTTAGGGCGGTGTGGGTGATGCCCAACGTTGTTAGTCTATAAACTTCTAATTCCCTTCTGGGATTCAGAAAACTCCTGAAAGCCAGTCTTTTCACACAGTCTGGCTAGCTCCCCCCTCACTTTACATCTCTCAGTACCCAGTCAGCGCCAGGAAACTTATGGTGACAGAGCGCTATATAAATTCCCATTAAGATAAAATAAGATAAGATATGAGGACATCATGGTTAACGGTGTCAAACACCGCTGTCAGATCCAATAAGATCAGAGCGGCTCTGCCTCCTTTGTCCATCGATCCATCTGGAGTTTAAATATTGATTAGACCGGGCCCTCCGTGTGTGCGGAAGTGTGTGCAAAATGAGCAGGAATGAAGGGTCCGCCATCCGCACAAACGGCACGTCAGCCGTGGCGGAACGGGGTCGGTCCTGAGGTGCAAAGGAGCAATCTACACGTCCAACAAGCGGTGAGCAAAAATACAAATATTTTAAAAGTAAGCAGCAAAATCTTCAGTGACAAGACATAGAAGCGATGAAATATTAAAAATTATGAAAACTGTTTGTCAGTTTTGTCAGAGCATAAAGTAGACAAGACCAAAAGGTGCAGGGCGCCAGCAGGACTTACTTAAGCTTACTAAGCTTGTTCATTTGGATTTTACGTTATGACTTGTTGTTCCTGTATTTATCAGTGTCATTTTCGCCATGGGCACATTTGCGCCCTCAGCTATATCATTCTGCAAGGAGATATCACATGTACTACATGATACTGCAACACTATGTCTGATGCAATATCTGTTGCTGTTGTTTAGATCTCAGAAAAACTCTAAAAAACACATTTTAGAAAAAAGATCGGCAATCAGATTCTTCAGGAACAGTGAAAAGATGTCAAGTGTGGGGAACTTATATTTTACATACTTGATGAGAATGAACTTGTTTTAAAATGTAAGGGACTCATTTATATGAAATGTATGTGAAGGGACTGGACTCATGGGATCCAGATATGCAGATATGTACCCTTCGTCATGACTTCATCATGACAGATGCACAGCAGAAGGCATCGTTTTCAGCTGTGGAACTCTATAGATATGTATACATTCATGTTCTACTTATTCAGCGCAAAAATATAAGGGAGAACTTCAAGTTATTTGCTTAGAATGCTGAATGTTTCCTATTATCCCTCCCATTCCAGACCAGTTCTTTTAGGTGATACCTTGGTTAGATGGTTCTTACAGTTACACATTTCTTTTTGACACCAGTGCTCTTTGAAGGCTCCCAACATAACATGCCTTACTCATGTACTATCCACGGCCCAAGAATTGATAGAGCCCTATGGAATTCTACCCTAGAAACAATGTGTATAAACTATTGCTCCATGTACTGTTGCTGCTACAATGTCAACCACTACAAAAAATAATAAAGACCCGCTGAAAGTCATTTCAAATTCACTCTCATGCATATACATTCATGATTAAGGCCAGTGCCTGGCTGTTGCAGCATGTGCTGTGTCAACAAGGAGTTGTTTTTTAAATAGTGGTACAACATTTGTCTTCAATCTGGATTTTAACACGACATGTACTGACATGGTAGTAACGATAAGTCTTGCCTTCTCTTTGGCCAAAGAGGCATATTGGAACACTCACAGTCAAAGGGCATATTATTACTGGACATTATACAATAGTGACAGGCATAAGAATGGAGGGACTTTCAATTGCTTTTTAGTATATTCACACACACTAGCAGAAGGGTTTGATATATCAGCATCCTTTATTTTGGCACAAAAGGAAAAAGACAGGAAATTAAAAAAGCTATGAGATCAACTAAGCTGAAATAAAAAAAGGAGACAATTATGTAATATAAGGCTAATCTCGACATTTTCCCATGAAGCAGACATTTCAGGCATCTAATGAGCTGTGCTATTTTCTCATGACATTGGTAATAGCTAGCAGGATTAAATGCATGTTATTTCGTATTTGGTATTATTGTGTTCCTTTTTTTTATCCCCGAGTAGATTTTAAAGTGATGGTTGAATTTGCAGCATTGTATTGATTTAATGCGCTTTAAGGCTGAACAAAGAACACCACATTTTGGAAAGTTATGAAGTTCAAAACTCTGCGTATCAGAAAAAGTGCAGTCCGAATGTAAATTTGGAGACAGTTCTATGAATCTATATTTAGCCCAGATTTACCAATAATGCTTGCAAAGTGGATGTAACAGGGAAGGGACAGTGTAAACACCCATAGGATTTGACACAACCTCAAACCTACAGAAGTTATTCAAAGTAATATGAAGTTGCATCGTGTCAAACACTAGTTCCCCATCATGAAACCAGGCGTACAAAATGAGCTTAATTTTTCCATGCGTAATATTTTTTACTATTACTCATATTACATGCTATGACCTTGGGGTAACCTCAGATACAAAATTCACCCAAACTCCCTAAATATCAGTTATCCTGCAAGTGGGCTTTCCTGTTTAGTGTCAAGCGAGCAAGGCACTATTGCATATGCCTCTTTAATGATGTAATTAGCATTTTGTAAATACAGTATTGCACTATTTTTGTTGGTGCAGTGTTGGGTGTGCCGTTTTAGTAAATCAACACTTCAGTATATACAGTTTTAACATTGCAAAAACCCAATGCAAGGCTCCAACAAGAACATAAACTAAACATTGGCCACTTTACAAGTATTAGCACATTAAACAGGGGTGTGGAATATCTACTCTCCCCATGGTTGTAGAGGAGAGAAGTGTCTATTCCCAGAGCAAGATATACTTGAACATGTAAAAGATGTTCAAAATGATCTGTAAGGTGGACTAATGAAAATACCTTTAATTCAAGGTGCTTGCTATAAGAAAACAGTGACCTGTATTAATGACAGTGGATATAACGTACAAATGTATACATCCTGTAAACATGTAACAATTTTTTGCTGTTAATAATTCTCCCAGAATGCTCCTTCATTATATGCAAATACATACAGCAGGAAGGAAGTAAGACTGGTGATTATATTTTAAAAGTGAACAACATCCCCAAAAATATTTGAAGGTTTAAAAAAAGGGGCATAGGTTCCACACAGTTTACTAATCTATTGTGCAAATTGTTTGATTTAAAAATCAAATGTACTCAAACATATTTGCAACTTGAAATTAAAGGGCAGCTATGCACTCTTTTACTAAACTAAAATAGGTTTTTAAGGACAACTTTAAATACTGTTTCTCTAAAGCATTTTCAATTAAATGTGTTTGATTCATGCAATATTTACACAGGTAATAATAAAGTGCCAGTGTAAAAACAATATATGTTGTGTAAAAACAGTATGTCTTCCTTTTTTACTAAAGAAAGTCACAAACGTGCACTCACAGTTCTATGACCTTACATTGGGGCAGCTTTATGACTTTCAAGAATTCCACGCTCGTGTGTAAAGCCAAACGTATTTGCTTCATTTGCTTTATGAGTGCTTGTATAAAATCTCCCAATAACAACTTTGGCATCAGTATCTATTTGAAAGAACTTCCGTCATTAATATGGGTGGACCATGACATACAACAGATTGAGATGCCAGGAGAAAAAAGTGCCCCAAGTTCACAAATAGCAATTCTAGAGTTTTGTGACACACTATTTGGTAGTACCTTTGTGGCGCATTATCTGCTTCATTTGTGAAACGTAAAGCAAATTAAAGCACATTGGACCAGTATTTTTGTCCACAAATGGAAAGGATTTCATTGCACATATTACAGGAATTATCTACAAAAGGCATATGGTGGTGAATTAGTGGCAAATTATGCCTTGCAATATTGAATAAAGCAGTAAGAAACCTCAAAAGCAGCCCATAATGAAATTATAAGCAGGCCACCTTGATCTTTAGTGTCAGGCCGTATGGCATCACTTCGTTACTAGATAGGCCTGTCCAAGACTGTTCATCAAACTTCTTCGTTTAGTGGAATTTTAAGTGTCATTGCCAACGACTTAATAACAACAATCTACATTTAAAAAAATGTCATCACCTTTGCTTCAGACTCACAGGTGTAATATAACTGACGCTCACAATTTACACGGGCAACGTCACACAGGTGCGGAGTATCCTTTTTCAAAGCTCCTGAGTGCTGCCACCAAAAGTAACACAGTCCTTCTTGCAAATTTGACAAGTTTGCGCAGCATTGTTATGACTTTTAATTTACATATGTTGCATTGTGTACAAGCGGCAATGAGGGTCGACTCAGGCCAAAGCACAATCACATCTGTGCTGGAGACTGAGTGGCTGTGCAGCAAACCTCACAATCACTGTAAGTAGGACGTTATAACAATATAGTTTCCATACTCACAGTTCCAGGTTTTGTGTTAAAAATACATTATAATGCCTATAGTTTGATTCTGTTCACTTTTTTCGAACTTAAAGCAATTACATAGCTACTGAGCCATAGACTCCCATGACTATTCCGCCTTGAGAAACCCCCAGGTCTACGATCGACAGTGGTCAAAACACGTCATACTGTTACTGTATGTTAGAACTGAAGTAATTCACGTCTGAAGGCACAACACAAAAGAATTTAAGAATTCATAAAGAAAGCTTCCACTAAATATCTATTGAATGATCGAGTCTTTTCATGATATAGGTTTGAATTAAAAAGAGTGATTTTCACTAATAATACTTCTCTCTCTGCATTCTACTCTGTCGTGTCTCTCATTGTAATAAATACAGACACGTGTATAACTATTCAAGAGCTTTATTACTCACGTCTTATCAGGTCCTTGTCCCTACTCTAACCAACCCCATCCTGTCCACGCTCCTCCTCTTCCCTTCCACCCAGCTGGCACCACCCACCCATCTACTAGACCGCTGACCACATAACATACTCTTTTTTGGTGCAACTTATCTCTAGGACAGGGTTCCTACCTATGGTCTTTAGAAAGCATGTAGACACTCACCGCGCATACCTTTTCATTATTCCAGCATTATTGTTGGTTAACAAGACTTTGTGTCCCCAGCAACCCTCATAGTTTAATAAATCATGCAGAAAAGCTAAAGAATCCTTATCAAAACAGCAGCCACTAAAAAGCATACTAAAAAAAAAAAATATTCCCAGAACCACCAGGACTCCACATAAAATGCGATGCTACTTTCCATTCTACCTCTTTCTTCGCATGAGTCTCTGCATTTAAAGTACTTCCATACTCTCGTTTGGAGCCATCTACCCCTATTAAGCAAAACAAACCAACTTAAAATCCCCAGAATCTCATAAGATTTCCTTCTCGTCACGATGAAATACAGGCATTTCCCAGAATTGATACCAACAACAACTGTTTTACTTACTAGTAACAGAGGGAGGTGAAGGAGGTATCTTGCCGGGCGGGATAATCCTTTCCTTTGTGTCCTTAAAAGAATTGAAACTTTCTGTTGTGAAAGCAGGGAAATTTTATATTCTATGCAGGACCAAATGCGAGGATTACGCTAGTTTAAAGCTTTCTCACAAACAGCTTAGACACGTCTACAATCAGCTTAAACTAAAACTTCATAAACTTAGAATCAGAGGACTACTCAGCAGCATTCATAATGTCCACTCAAAAGGCACCTACACAGAATGCTTTTGAGGCCATAGCCCCTCTAGCTGAATGTGCCTCTAACAGCTTTGCATCAATATCAGTCTCCTGCATGAGCCAACACACCCACCTTGCTTTAGTTGGTGAGGAGACCGCTTTATATGGTTTGGGCAATGCAATAAGCAATTGCTATTCCCCACCAGGGAGTAATTCGCCAGTCATGTCCTCATATGCTTTCAAGCATTTCACCACATACAATTTAGGGGCTTCATCAAAAATCCAAGTATAAAATTATCCTATAATTGACTGTGGTCCTTCTGCAGTTTGTAACAGTCACCTCATCCGGAGTAAATACTCTACCTGAAATATCGAAGGCCCTCAAATCCAAGACCCTCCTGCAGTACACAAGACACACAATCATGGCCAGTTTTGCAAAAATCTCCTTCCGCGATAACTACCTTTTGGGCTGCCAGGCAAAAAGAGATTAAGGACCTGGTTCGCGTGAAAAAGCATTGAATATTGAGTCTTGGGAGGCAGAGAGAGACAGACTCTCCAAAGGAACATTCTCACAAAGTGATGTTCCCCTAAAGGTGAATAATCAGTTGGGGTTTGCCCTGTTGATATAGTTGAACGAAAAGAGCTTACCTGCCCGTATGCCATTCCATCTGTTGCTGGGCTCGATAGAAAATTGGGAACATTAAATATATCAGATCCTCACACCATTGCAGACACCAACCCATCCATCTCATACAGGTTGACTTATAATGTTTGACCGTGCTGTCCACTCAGGCCTTAGAAAGGAGTACTTCAGCTTGTTTTGAATCCCCTGGGATTTTCCGGCATTCCCTGTAATCTGCCACACACTCAGGTGAATGGACATGTCCAGCACTATCCGGTATGGAGTCTGGAACAGATCTAGGAGAGTCGGGAACAGGAGAAGATGAATCAAAGATTCAAAAGAAAGTTCCATCAGAACCAGAAACCAAACTTGAGATCTCCACAGTGGGGTGACCATGATCACATCCACCCGATGTTTCTGCACCTGGGCCGATGCCCTTGTAATCATTGAGAATGGGGGAAATACATAACCCACCTCTTTGGTCTAGTCCTGTAAAAAATCATCCATCACTGCTGCCTGTGGGTACAGTCTACAGCTGAAGAACCTCTTTGCCCGATGATCCAGATGTGAGGCAACCAGGTCCACCAAAAAAGAACCCAATCAGCCTGAAATGTTTACGAACACTTGAAGGTCCAGCCTCCACAGGCATGAGGTGAGATACTCCACTGCCATAGAGAAGGGATTGTCCAATCAAAAAGTGGCAGAGGGGTTTGGCTAGGTCTGGGAGAGCTTTGGACCTCATCCCCCGAGGGGGTTGATATAACGAATAGCCTAGACATTGTCCATTTTCAGAACACAAGGCTGTATCATGTCCTTGGTCCAACACTGGACTGGAAAGGAGCCGGCAAAGGAGTTTAAAAAAAACTGACGTGGAACTTTAATATGTGTTCTGACCATTTTCTGTCCTGTGGAGAGTTCCCCACTGCAAGCATCCCAGCCTAATTTGCTGGCATTGGATTAAGTGAGTAGATCCGGATTGGAGCATATTTTTCGCTCTGCCTTCCAAGCTTCCATGTCTGAAAGCCGGCAAATGATTTCCTCTTTCGACTCGTCTGTCAAAGGTACCAGTTTTGAGTAGATCAACCCCCTGTAAAAGTAACGAGCCTTGAGGCACTACAGCACCCGATAATGGAGCAAACCTGGGAAGATCACCTGGATGGAAGAAGACAGCAGGCCCATCAGCCGAGTAATCTGAGGTAGTGAAGTATTTGTCTTCTAGAGGGTCTTCTGCAACTCTTGTGGAACCTTTGCCACCTTCCGTGATGGAAGGCTCAAGGTCACCACTGTGGATTTCCACATCAATCAGAGTGGAGGCCTGCCCTGAGAACATGATGGGGCAAGGTTGTTTCACCTAATGCAGTGATCAATAAAACTCCATGTGAAAACCTCAGAGTGTCTGCAACATCTATGTGTCCACTGTGATGGACACCCATGAGTGGAAATAACTTGCCATTCAGCCCCTTGCTTTTTATTGGGAAGAAGGGCAAAAGCTTATCATTAGAGGATGCATAGGTGATGTGTCCCCTGAAGCCTCCTCTGGTGCCCTGCAATCTGAGGCCTCTCGAAGGAAATAAAGTTCTGAAACAAGACCTGCCATTGGCCACGGTTGGAGCCTTGTACCCTGGAGGGGAGCTGTGAAGAGAACCGGCCAGCTGAGCAGCCCTGCCCTGGCTGGTCCCTTGGAAAACCTTACGGATGAAATTCCTCTTAATGGAGGCCTGCGTCTTATCCAGGTAAATGAACACTGCCACACATTTCTCCAGTTCTTTCAAAAGCGGGTCACCAAATAGATTCCCTTGGGCCACCGCACCCGCTTCCCGAAGTAGCGATGTGCAACTTCAGATGCACTTTGATCAAAAAGGACCTGCGCCTCTGTGTAGAAAGAGCCTTTACAGATTTTTTATCAAGATGTTTTTCTTGGCAGGAGCTCCAAGACTGATTTATCCTCTTCTTAGGATCCTTAAAATACTTCACAAAAAACATGTACATTTTGGGGTTTCTTTCAGGTGAGAGGACAACCATGCTTTCCAACGACTACCGGGGCACTGTGCCTGGAGAAGGCTATGCACCTTCTTTTCCAGTGGTTTGCACAAAAACCCAGCCACATAATTTGCCACCTTATTCGCTGGGGCCTATTTGTAGGACCTGGGATGTTGGATATTGTCTGGGTCCAAAATATCCTACACAGAATCAGAGGTGGACAGGGTGGGTTTGGAGTTGGTGGTTGGGTGCTAAGGTGTACAGGGGCACACGTCCCCATCTGAGTCCCCATGGAAATTGTCCCCATCTGCGTTGTCCCAGTGTCATTACCCTCAAAGGTAAGGTCTGGGTAATGTGGCATAGTTTGCACCAGAAAGGCCCTCTTTAGCTGATCAAAGGCATCATAGTCTACATCAACCAGTCTTCTGTTTCTGAATCGCAGATTTGGTTGCAGGCATAACCAGACTGGAGATATAGGTCCCAGGAAACTCTATTGTAGCGATGTCAGCAAGAAGGCTTTACTTCATTCCTCCACTATGTATCCCTGTAAGGGTACTATTCTAGGGGCGGCCAGAGCCTCAGACACTTTCTTGCAAATGGAAGCATTTACTGCCTTATATATAAGTCATCTCATAGGATGAAGGAAATTGTCTACTCCAGATATGTACTCTCTGAATTCTGCATAGTGATCAGTAAATGGGCAGGAATACTTAAACTAGCAGGCCTAGAGCAGTGCACAATGTTGTACAGGGGGATTCTGTAGATTAGGAAGAACCAGGAGGCTTCAGACTAGGGCACATGGCTTGGGCATAAACACCCAATTTCTGAAGGCTTAACTTGCCAGGGACAGCGTCCCTGAACCGGCTGGAGTGGCCATTAAACCAATACAGACCATGTGGGTCGTCGACTCACAAGAGATATAGACCTGTGGGGTTTACACAAAAAATTATGCAAACAATAAAGACCTCTTGCTGAGGGGATTCGGTCTCCAGGGAGTAGTGACAAGGCTCTAAGTGACCAGAGGTGCACCTCTTCAATCTTGGTCTGACGATTGAAAGACGCATGCTGGGCAGAGACACATAGACCCATGGGCTGTGTACTCTAAAGTACCACCTAGAGGTCAGAGGACTGCACAGCACATGCGTTCCTGCAGGCCAGAATCAATTCAATATCAGCCGTGTAAGGAGCTCAGAGTGTGTTTCTTCTGCCCCCTCTGACGCAAGACTGTGCTGAGTACCTAAAACTGAAATTGCCAGACAACAGGCAAACAAACACCAATAAAAATCAATGAATTGAATAGGGAGCAAGAGACACTTATCTTTGGCTGCAGGAGCAGAGTTGAAAGAGGGAGCATGGAAAGTTGCATAGGACTTTATGAGGACTCCTGGTTCCTGATTGGAGGATGTCATGTGTATGGGTTCCTAGGTGTTTCTGGTAATGTTAGTTTTCAGTGTATGCTTTTCAAAGGCTGCTGTTTTGGTAAATGTGTAATAAACATGAATTCACCGACCTCATGGAGGTAGAAAATCCAGATGTTTCTTTTTTAACGGAAACATGGGCTGATGCGGCCTCTGACCCAGATTTCAAAACAGCTATTCCTGCAGGCTATGACATAATTAGGGTTGATAGACAACACACTTGAAGTAGGTGGGATTGTGATTATTTACTGCAATCATTTCAAAGCCACCTTTATCTCCCTGTCGCACCTTAATTTAATGCCTTAATGGTCAATTTAAAAATTCACAATACTCATTCATTTAGCGGCCTTCTGGTTTACCGTCACCATGGCCCGAGGGGGAATTGTATTCAATTACTACTTGGCTATATGGAATCCTGTGTAGATTACCCAAATTTCAAAATCCTAGGGGTTTTACATTTTTACCTTGAATACTTAGAGGAGTAGGATATGGAGCATTTAACTGACAACCTATAGAGTTTTGACCTTTCAAAATTAGCGAAACTTCTGTCTCGAATGCAATCACACACTGGGTGGGTTTTCACAAACAACCCTGACTTAGTGATCGGAAAATTCATGCCTTTGGAATGGAGAGATCAAAAGGCGGTTATGTTCAAACTTACTATCCTTACAAAAAATCCCTTGACTTCCAATGCGCCGGCAGTGATCAGACACCACCCTTGGAAAACAATTGATAATTTCAAATTTAACAATCTGTATGTGAGCCACAGCCCACAATCACTGATGTTATTGAGCAAACATCGGGCAACTATGCTAATTGGTTCGATGCAGCATGCCAAACTATAGGCCAGGAGCTTAGAGAACTCAAAAGGAAATGTTCGTACGAAGAGCAGTTCTGGAGGCTGAACTATGGCCCAGAGGAAACAACTAAAAATAAAGTCCCTATAAAAGAATATAAATCACTAATAAGTGTAACGAAAACTATTATTTTCCCCAAAAAATTAAAGGAGGTAGTGATTCTACCAAAGAGCTTTTTAGCTCAGTGAAGTCACTGTTACATTTCTATAACAAAAGCATGTTTACTCCAATCAACAACCATCCAAAGAAATAGAAGACAATTGTTGTACTAAAGTAAACAATATATTTTCTGAATTCACTGTTATATCGGAGAGCACTGAACTGTCCTAAATGGCAAAGTTAGCTGAAGAAAACCATCTGCGCAAAATCAGATCAAACCCTTCATACACTGACCTACTTCACCCCTTTGACACAAGAGAAGGAATCAAACCTTATTGAAACCTCTGCATCAGATGCCCCTTCAGATACCTGCCCTCCTCAGGTTCCTTACCCCATATCGAAGACCAGTTCAGCTCACCTTGCTCTGCTTTTAAACATGATTTTTTCCTCTGGCTGCTTTCTAGCTATGTGGAAGAAAGCTTCCATCTGGCCTCTTCTAAAGAAACCCCACTGGATCCCATCGAGGTGGAGAACTATGGGCCTATTTTGTACCTTCTTTTTTCGAGCCAAAATAATCCAAAAGGCTATGAACCAAGAAATCATGACCTTTTTGGATAACACTAGCCTCCTCGACCCAGCCCAGGTTCAGGCCCAACCACAGTACAGAGTCCACCTAGTGGCGGCCATGGAAAATATTAGAGCCATTGTAGACAGAGGAGGTAAGGTAGCTTTGATTCTACTTGATCTCTCAGCTGCATTTGATGCAGTTGAACACTCTCGTCTAGTTAACCGCCTAAAATGTATTGGTATTAAAGGTATGGCTTTAAAAATGCTTATGTCCTTTCTATCTAACAGAAAGCGCATGGACACTCTGAGGGACTTTACCCATGACGCTTTCTCTCTTCCCTGCGGGGTCCCTCAGAGGTCCTTGTTGAGTCCTACCTTTTTTTTCTTATAGACAACTTTATTGAATTTTTGCACAGAAAGTGAACAAAACACTTGACTCTCAAAACAATAGCGATTGAAGCAGTCAGACACGGTACAGGCCAGGAAGGTATTATGAAAATATATGTCAGAGGCATCACATCGGTACAGATAAATGCAGGCTCAGGCCAATTGTCCTAGCCACTTACCCCACACATGACTATGCTCTGGAAGCACCCTCAGTCTTCATAAACATGCAGCTCTTCTTGTGCACATCAGTCCAATCCCTGTCTCCACTGTAAAAGGGTAGAAGTGACAAGGTTCTTCCTGCAAGTTGCAATGTATCTTTCAGCCACCATGAATGCGGTATCCTGGAATGCCCTGGTCTACTCTCGAACTTTCCAAGCCCTCCATGACCCAAGCAGGAGCATCAATAGTGAGAGAGGTACCTCACCCCAGGACAACCATCAGCCCTCTCACCACCGCAGACCAGAAGTACTGAATCTTAGGAGATAGCTACACCATGTGATAAAAGTCAGCAGGGGCGTCGCTACAATGAGGGCATGAGGGTTCAGGAAGGAGACATGCCCAGTGCAACAATATAGGCATAATATAGATATAAGGTCAGCAGAGTGGCGGTCCTTGAGCAGCACAGCAGTCCTTATTCCTGGCAGATTATCCTCAGATGTAGAAGTGTACTGAAGTAGTGGTGTCTGAGGTCTGGTTATACCCAGTGGGTGAGACTTCAAAGATAGGCCTTTGAAGTGTACTGGGGCCCTACCCTTCCTGCCCTGTCTCCAGACTACCTACAGCTGGTATGTAGCCCTTTGTGTGGGGACAGAATACAGCCTATTCAGGTGTAAGTGAGACTGGGTCCAGCTCTTCCCTCCCATCCTGCAATGATGGCCTGTCAAGTTACAACTAAACTCCCACTGTGCGTGGCTGTCTAGGAGGAATACACAAAGCCCAGCTGTCACCCACCCCAGACTTGTGATCAGATACATGCTACAGGCACCAAATGGCTAAAGTAAGAACATGCCAACTTTCTAAAAGTGGTATGTTCAGAATAGCAATTTAAAATCAGACTTCACAATAAGTTTGGATTTTAAATTGTGATTCCAGAGACACCAAACCCTGAATCAGTTATCTCTTCCCATTTGGAAATGACTCTTAGAAAGTGTAATAAGGTAATCCTAATGCTGTCCTATGGGAGATATAGTCCTTGCAGGAGTAAAAAATGAATTTAAGAGTTTTTCACTCCCAGGACATGTAAAACTTACAAGTACATGGCCTGCCTTTTAGATACATTGCACCCTTCCTTCTGGGTTGTCCAGGGTTTACCTAAGGGGTGTCCTATATGTATGAAAAGGGAAAGTTTGGGCCTGGCAAAAAGCTTTATTTTGCCAGGTGGAAATGGAAGTGTATATTGTACACACAGGCTTTGCAATGGCAGGCCTGAGACTTGGTTAAAGGGCCACTCGTGCAGGTGCCAAAAACAATCCTGAAGGCCCACTAATAGCATTTAATTTAAAACTCCTGCGTACCGGAAGTACCTTTTTACTGGAGACTTAAAGTGTGAAGGGTCCTAATACCAGCAAAAACAAGGTCAGAAGTAGTACATAAGGAAGGCAAAAAGATGGGGAAACACCACCCTAAGGTTGCCAAGTTTAATACAAATTTTGCCAAGTTTGAAGTAGAGAACATAAGCACTTTATCATTGATTAGCAGTGGTAAAGTGTGCAGAGTCCTAAAGCCAGCAAGAACAAATTGAGCCAAGTGAGGGGGGAGGTGAAGGCAAAATGTTTTGGGGAATACCACAGCAAGGATTTCTGGTCCAGCACTCTAAAGCTGACCGATAGTAAGGAGAGGCGCGCTGCACTTTATTTTGCATTTACTTTGTTTATAAGCATTTGTTTGTGATCAAGCTAGAGCTACTTGTATTTTAACTTGTGTGTTCGCCGATTTTAAAACTTCATCACCTCGCTTCCACGGTCCACCACTGACCTGTTCAGCTTGTTGTGGAGGGAAGACGAGCACAGGAGCACGCCGGAAGTGACAAGACTTCGGCTGTGCATCCTGCACCAATCAGGGGCCCGGCACCATAAAAGCAGCAGCGATAATCGTACTTCCTAGCTGACCGATAGTAAGGAGAGGCGCGCTGCGCTTTATTTTGCATTTACTTTGTTTATAAGCATTTGTTTGTGATCGAGCTGGAGCTACTTGTATTTTAACTTGTGTGCTCGCCGATTTTAAAACTTCATCACCTCGCTTCCCCGGTCCACCACTGACCTGTTCAGCTTGTTGTGGAGGGAAGA
Organism: Lissotriton vulgaris; assembly: GCF_964263255.1. Lineage (NCBI taxonomy): Eukaryota > Metazoa > Chordata > Amphibia > Caudata > Salamandridae > Lissotriton > Lissotriton vulgaris. Next base: position 1,481,450,167 of record NC_141691.1, read on the forward strand.
CGAGCACAGGAGCACGCCGGAAGTGACAAGACTTCCGCTGTGCATCCTGCTCCAATCAGACGGGCCCTTAGGGGTTTATAGAGGATGGTGGGACAGGAGCGCAGCGGACGGGCGCAGCGGGCACGCTCTCTGCATGCCGAAGACTCGCCTAAGACAAGCCCGTCTGCGCCTGTCCGGGCCTGTTCGTCGCCTTTCGCCAGGAACCCTGGCACTACCAGGAGTGACGGGGTAACCTACTCCAGGGGGAATTTACTGCATCTTAATATCACACACGGTACGTGTAACAAACTCTCTCTAACACATAGGAATGGCAGCACTAAATGCCCTTGCGGTTTTACCCTTCCTAAGCACTCAACACTTCCGTTCCTTAAAGCAGAAACCCCTCAACAAATTAAGATTGCGTAGCTCAATATAAGATCTTTACAAAAACACCATTTGGAAGTTCACAAACTAATAATTAACCACTCCTTAGATATCCTATTCCTCACAGAAACCTGGTTGCAAGATGACATGCACTCGATCATCAACCTAGCCACCCCCATAGGGTATTCTACATACACGCTAAACAGACAAGCTAGGGGAGGAGGAATAGCGATGATAGCCAAGTCCCACTACTCATGCCTATTTTCTAAACTAGACATTGTAGGCAGTGAATCTGCCCGGTATAATGTCAAAATTAACCCACAGTTTACTCTCGCGGGCATCCTGATTTACAGACCCCCGGGACAAGATAATAGCTTAGTAAAATCACTCCTTGACACGGTGTGTTCCCTGGTGACAGGAACAGCAAATTTTAATATAGTGGGAGATCTAAATATCCATTTTGACCTTATCACTGACAAGAAGATAGGTACTTTACTGGCTGATCTGGCTGCATTCCAGCTTAGCCAGCTAGCCAGGGGCCCCACACATAGTGGAGGGCACCTTCTTGGCCCCATTTTCTCCAATTTGACCAACACGACAGTAGAAACACCTGTCCTCATGTCTTGGACAGATCACCGTTTGGTGATCATGACAATTCCCATGGGGGAAACATCCAATGTAAATGATGCACAGCGATTGCTCAAGCGGCCGTGGAGAAAGCATCGCCTTGAAGACCTTCATGCTCTACTCATAGCCGACCCCCTCAAAGCCAGTGCTGATCCGTACCTGGGGTATGAGGGCTTTTGCAGCTGGATCAATCAGGCCCTGGACGCCCTCATACCAGCTAAATGGATTAGGGCGCGCTCACGGGAATCCAGCCCCTGGTACAATGAAGAGCTCTCCTTCCTTAAGAAAGAGTGTAAAATCGCCGAGCGCAAATGGAGGAGAGAATAGGATCCCGTGTTTAAAGCCCTTTACGTCCAGGCACAAAAAAACTACCATCGAAATATTTGTAGAACTCGAGCCGCATATTATGCGAAGGAGATTAGCAGCAGTCAGAATGCTTCCAAAACTATCTTTAAAATACTAAAAGAACTCAGTACCAAAAAAACTGTGGAACAGTCTAATCCGTCGTCCACGCTGTGCGAGAATCTAGCATCTTTCTTCATGGATAAAATTCAGAAGATTTATAACTCTTTTCCAACATCACAGCACTCTCACGCTCACTACCATACCCGCGCTTAGCCAAGAGGACTTTCTCAAACTTTGCAATAAAATCAACTCCGGCTCGCCTGCTGATCCCCTAAAACCAGCACAATTCAGAGCAGCAGACTGGACAGTACTGGGACCTCTCCGGGATATCATTAACTCGTCCTTTTTCACTGCTAAGATACCCGCCAGGTGGAAACAGGCATGGGTCTCCCCGTCATAAAAAAACCTATGCTAGACCCCACTCTGCCTGAAAATTTTAGACCTATATCTCTGCTTCCCTGGCCAGCTAAAGTGGCTGAGTCTCATGTCAATACCATCTTGACAAAATTTCTTGTGACCAATTCTATCCTTGACAGGTCTCAGCATGGCTTCGGTGCTGGCCACAGCACCAAAACAGCTCTCGTGAGAGTGACAGAGCATCTCCGGGCCATATTAGATTCTGGCGAGACGGCAGCACTGATTCTGTTAGATCTCAGTGCTGCCTTCTAAACGGTATCACACAAGGTGTTGCTGTTCAGGCTAGAGGAGGCAGGAATATCGGGACAAGCCCTTAATTGGCTTAAAGCATTCCTCTCTGAGAGATCGTTCAGGGTGTCTATCCCCCCATTTTTCTCTAAAGAGCGCTCCATCGGACAAGAAGTCCCCCAGGGTTCGGCACTCAGCCCTACTCTATTTAACCTATATGTACAACAACTGGCGGAGGTAGCCAGGAGAGGGGGGTTGTCGTTGGTATCCTATGCTGATGACACCGAGCTAGTGGTGACATTAAGGGATGAAGATGGGCTGAGTGCACAGAACTTCAAACAGAGTCTCACCGACATAACCAGCTGGATGATATCTAAGTTTCTTCAGCTTAACCCTGGTAAGACGGAGGTACTGGTGGTAGGAAAAGAGGCGGTGGTCTGGGGCGACAAATGGTGGCCGGAGTCACTTGGCAAATTGCCTGAGCCTAAAATCCATGTGAAAAAACTTGGAGTATGGGTGGATTCCTCTTTTAACTTCACTCATCAGACCAAAAAGGTTGCTGCCACGTGCTTTGAGATCTTACGGAACCTTAAGCCGATCCTTAAGTTCTTCGACCCACAGACGCGCCAACTCGTAGTGCAGGCTGCCATCCGCTTCCAGCTGGACTATGCAAGCTCACTTTACCTAGGGGTAAACATAGCTGAGAAAGCAAGACTACAACAGGTCCAGAATGCAGCAGCCAGACCCTTGACAGGTCTCCTTCGGCATCAATCAGTGGCAAGTACGCTAATCAAACTCCACTGGCTTCCAGTAGAGAAGAGGATACACTTTAAGAACCTATGTCTTGCTTTCAAAATCCTAAAAACCGCTTCTCCACCCTTGCTAAGTTAACTATTAACACCGTATACACCTCGGCACACTTTGCGCTCGGAAGGACAGAATCTCGCAGTCGTCTCCCGTGTCAAGCTGGCACGGATGAGCGGCCGATCCTTCCGATACTTGGCAGCCAAGCTCTGGAATGCCGTACCTCCCCCAGATCCACGGTCTGAATGATCTTCTGTCCTTTATGAAAGCTATAAAAACCCACCTCTTCTGCTAAAAATGTTTATGTTATGTAAGTTGCAACCAACATCCGCAGCAGTCCTCTCTCCTCATTTGGTGTAAGCGCCGGGACGCCCCTTTGCTGGGGCAGCCGTGGGCTATAGAAAATTATATAACATAACATAACATATCAATTGTACATTTTCATACATTTGTAAAAGCACTGGGGAAATTTGAGCTTGGTAGCTGATGCATAACTGGGCAGGGAATCCATCTATCCTCTGGGTCTTACGTCTCAAATTTTGATCTATTTTGGTAGAGAATTGTTCTTATTGATATTGGGTCTTCTAATGCCAGGTATTTTTGCCGGGTTAAAGCTAGGTGTCAGTAGTATTTAAATAAGCAGGCAATATGGTCATGCCCTTCTCCTGTGGGACAGCATAAAACTGTTTGTAATATTCTACAAAGTCTTATTAATGCCTATTTGTCTGTTAACTATGTCACCCTGCTGTGATTTAATGGGCCAAAACGTGGCTTTAGAGGTGTGGGTCTTCAGGAGCCAAGCTTTGCAGTGCTGACAGGTCAGGTACTCCTCATTGTCCACTCTCCACAGTCTGCCCACCAAGTCAGCATACATTTTTTCAAGTCCCTAAGACAAAAGATGGAGGTTCACGGCTATTAACAAATAGAGTTTCTTACTCCCTAATGCGCTGCTCAGTCTCAGTAACTTCTTTCATAAGTGAGAGTTTCAAACCATTTGTGGTCTTAATGCGGAGTCCATGCGTTATCACTTTCCATTCCCATTCCAGAGTTGTAGCCATTGTAGACCCCTCATTTTCTTTAAAGCAATGTGTCATAATATCATTAAAGATGATTTTAGGAGGATCAAGAAACACCTCAGTATACAATAATCTCCAGGTGAAGATCTGTGCTTGCATCTTACCCCATGACATTATCATCTTAATTGAGTTAGTGTTTAGCCTAGGTATTCCATGCCTAATATTTCATCCCTAGCTTCTGCATTATACAAGAACCAATCTAATTTGGTGTGTAGATGATGTACGAGAGAGAAATACAAGAACTCTCTGGTATCTGAATGCATAAGCTTCCAAATGTTTTGCAACTTTCTGCTTCCCACCCACCTCTGAAAATGTTGTTGCCCTAATACCTTGTGTTCTGAGTAATGTGGAAATGATCTGTCTAATTAAGTATTGTGGATACTAGTAAAATCCACTCCCCATATGCATGGTGCGGGTAAATTACTTAATAGGGCCGGGGTGTGTGTCTCCATGAATACATTATAATTATTGTTAGGGGCATAAATGGCTATCAGAACAAAAGGGTGTCCATAGAGTATTCCTTCTGCCACCACATAACTGCCCACTGAATCAGGTAATTTATTCCTCTAATCAAATGGTATCCAAGTGAAATCCATGTAAATACTCCTCTGGCATGAGCCAAATTAGTCATGCCTATTTGTTGCCCTCTGATTCTTTTCGTCACCTTCTCGAATTTCAACACTAATCAGGTGTATCTCCTTCAGATCAGCTATATGTGTTGGCTTGTGTTATACATATGCATAAATCCTGTATGTTTTTATAGGTGTGCCCATCCACCTTATGCTCCACACATTTGTAAAATGTGGATCTATCATACTTCATTCTAGTAACCCGTCTGAAGAACAAGCAAAACCCCAGACCCAGGCCTGTAGTACAACATGTGCTCTTCCAAAAACAATCACCAAATTAAAGCTATAAACAGAACTGTCCATTTTGGAGTTTCGCTTTGGTGGAGAGCTTTGGGTTCCATACCATCTCCCCTTCACTCCATACTCCACTTACAGAACCAATCCTTTTTGCTGTAAACACTCCCAATAACATTGTCCTTTCATACCTAGGCAGATGATGAACTCGGACAGCATAGGCACCGCTTCAGGTGCTTGATTTAGTTCCAAATTGTACCCCCCTCACACAGATCACATCCCCAGATTTGATTTAATTTGATTTAAAACTTGTAGAGCGCACAAATGCCCTGAGGCGTCTTGGCGCTGAGTCAGATGCAAAGAGTCTAGGACTGCCTAAGTTGGAATTCGAGCTATGCTGAGAAGAGCCAGGTTTTTACAGCTTTTCGGAATACTAATAGTGATGGACTATTTTTTATTGGTAGTGGTAGCTGGTTCCAGGTCTTAGCTGTATGCAACAGGAAACTTCCCCCCCCCCCCCCCATCTTAGTTGTTTTAATCTGGGAGTCTTAATCAGCTTCGCGTTTCTTGATCTGAGTTTCCTTATCAGTTCATATTGTTTTAGGTTAGATTCCAATGCAGGCTCCTCAGTCTGTGTGCTACTGGCTCAGACCTAGGGATGTCCAGAATTAACCTAGCTGCAGCATTTTGCAGACGCTGGAGTTTTAACATCAGTTGATTTTGAAGCCCTTCATACAAAGCATTCCCGTAATCCAGCCTGGAAAGAGCCAGCATGGTTACTAGAGTTTGCGGGTTTCTACGGGAATAAACAGCAACAGCTTTTTTATCATCTTCGGGATGTACCAAACCAAGGAGGAAAGTTTGTTTATCTGGGTTTGAAATGTTAATTCATCAAATACAAAGCCCAAATTCCTAACTTTGTCCACTGGTGATTGGCAATTGACCAGGCTGTCAGGCCACCACTTATGCGACCGGATGCTGGCCTTTGCCCCTAGTAGCATGACCTCGGTTTTATTTTAGACAGTTAAGTCGCATCCAGTGGTTGACTTGTTCCATGCATTTACTAAACATGTCCGCTGTTTCGTCTACGTTGTTGGAAATGGACACCACTATTTGGGTGTCGTCGGCGTAGGAAACGGGGAGAAACCCCCAGTTTCTGATGATAGCTGCTAGAGGGGCAACATATATGTTAAAGAGGGTGGGGCTTAAGGAGGATCCCTGTGGCACCCCCGTAGGGGACTTAAAAGATTTTGATGTACATTCCCCTAGTTTGACTGTAAAGGTTCTTTCTCTCAAGAATGATGAAAACAGTGCAAGTGTTGAGTCATGGACTCCCAGATCTGTGAGACGGGTCTGGAGTATATCATGGGTAACGGTATCGAAGGCTGCCGATAGATCTAGAAGAATCAAGGCAGCCTTCCTGCCTACATCCAGTACACTCCTGAGCTCCTCCACTGCCATGATCAATGCTGTCTCGGTCCTCCCTGAACCCATACTGCGGTTCATCTAAGGCATGGGTGGATCTGAGAAAACCAGCCAGCAGTATGTTTAGAATCTTTTCCAGCACTGTTGCCAGAAAAGGAATTCTTGAGATCGGCCTCTAGTTTGCCGGGTCTAGTGGATCCAGATTGGGCTTTTTCAGCAGCGGTATAACAGATGCAGTCTTCCAGCATCTGGCAAGCAATTTGCCTGTATTATTTTATCGAAAAGTAGCTGAAGTTGTTTACTGTTAACTCTGGGAACAGATGTAGGACCTTAGGTAGGCAAGGGTCCGTAAGGCCTCCTGACTTAGTTGTCAGTATTTTTTGGTGTATCTGTTCTACTGACGGGGTCGCAAACCGGAACCCTGAGTTCTGGGTTTCTATCTGCCCGCAATGGTTGGGGTGTGCCTCTGTTTGTGACAATTTGGAGTTATTAGTGATCGTAACGGATTCATACACTGATTTCCCTTTGTTAACAAAAAAATCTCCCAACGTGTTTGTTGGACAGGCCTCGTGGGAGGCCCGGTCCCTCCCCGCATGGCGGGGCCCGGACCCCTGCTCCTCCTATGTCCTCAACAAGAACCATCCCGGCAACCCACCAGAACCACCCACGGCCCGTCCCCGACGGGACTCCAGCTCCTGAATCCCCCGGTATCGGCTGGCCCGGGCCCCTTCCAGGACCACTGCCCCCGGCCCAGCCGCCATTTTGGACCCTGCACGACAAGGCCGCGTGGCCTCGGATTGACCCCAACCCCGGGCCTGGCCAGGCCCCGACATCGAGGCACCATCATCCACCCAGGGGGTGAAGAGACCACTTGGCAGGTCAATGGGAGAAGGAGTGTCAATGGCTCCCCTCCGCCAGGTGTCGATCGCCCCCAGCCTCCCCGGGCGCTGGCTCCACCCCCCTGCTGGGTGTCTGGACTCCCTCATCCCGGACCTCCCGACCTCCAAGTGCGAGGGTCCGGACATCAAAGGGCGCCAGACCTATAACTGGGGCAGCTCCAGAGCAGGAAGGCAGTTGTATCCTGGAGTGGAGAGACACCGAGACGAACTCATCCTTGGAGGCCTGCTGGCGCTGCCGCGGCTCCTTCTCGTGAACCATCTTCGAAGCCTGCTGGCGCTGCCGCGGCCCTCCTCATCGTGAACCGTCTTCAAAGCCTGCTGGCGCTGCCGCGGCCCTCCTCATCGTGAACCATCCTCGAAGCCTGCTGGCGCTGCCGCGGCCCTCCTCATCGTGAACCATCCTCGAAGCCTGCTGGCGCTGCCACGGCCCTCCTCATCGTGAACCATCTTCGAAGCCTGCTGGCGCTGCCGCGGCCCTCCTCATCGTGAACCATCCTCGAAGCCTGCTGGCGCTGCCGCGGCTCCTCCTCGTGAACCATCTTCGAAGCCTGCTGGCGCTGCCGCGGCCCATCCTTGCGAACCCTCCAGCTCAAGAATTGTGAGCTCCATCTCTTGCTGCTTCTGAACCGGACTGGTACTCAGACTGTCCCGCTACCCCTTTTCCCCAGAGAGACTAGAATTGACGGGATCCTCGTATCCCGGTCCAGCTGTATCGCTTATCACCTTGCCTCAAGATATATATAAAAGTGTGCAGAACTCATCTCTGTGTGGTGTCCATCTGTGGGGGGGGGAAGTTACCTGTCTGTACGATTACCGGAGAGGGCCCTCACCGGAGGCCTCTCCCCCTGTACTCGGCCGACTCTCCGGGTCTCCTTCTAACAGTACAGTGCTCCCTTCTGTTTGTTTGTTTGCTTCAGGATTTGTCAATTTCTTAACTGTGGAAAACAGTTCTTTACACAAGTTTGTGGCTTCATTTATTTTCTTTATCAAATATGCAGATGTTTCTTTTAGTATGAGTTTTTTATAAGTTGCCAAGGTCCTACAGTAGGATTCTTTACCCCCTCCTTCGTAGTTGGCCCTCCATTTCCTTTCGGCCCTCCTAAACATCTGCTTTTGTAGCCTTAGTTTCTCAGAGAACCAAGGTTCTGAACATTTTTTCATCTTGAGGTTGTCTTTTTTATGGGATTTTCAGATGCTGTCACTATATCAGGATTAGATGCAGGTGCTTCTTCTTGTGATCTGATGTTATCAGAACTTCCACTACCACCTGCTATTTTTCTTTAGATGCTTGTTATCTAGTAGGTCTCCCTTGGGCATGTCTACTGTGTCTCTTCCTGTTACGTTTTGTAAATCATCATCCATTGGCACTTTGCACATCTTCCTTGATAGCCACTCCCTTCTTTTAGCGTTATGACCAAGCATCACATGGCAAAAAGAAGATCATCTTGTTGTCTGCTATAACTCTGAATTAAGCCATGTACATGAGAGTCTAGCTGAGGCCATCAAATGCTGCAGCCTCTTGACCACTATAAAGGACGCCTACTGTCTTTGGACTTTATTTGTATATTCTTGGTTAATGTTGAATGCACTATAAGTGATGGGCCATGGGTCTTTGGCTCTTGAGATTTGCAATATGAGGTCTCTGTAGTAAAATAATTTAGCCTCCATTGATCTCAGGGGTTTGCCTGGCATAAGAAGATGCCCAGGGACCTGATGCGCTCTCCAATCTTTGAGAAACAGTTCTATAGTAGGGCATTCTGACTGCTCTAGGGTTTAAATGGCCCTACTGTTATTGCAAGTTGAGTGTCCATCAGCAACCTACACTCTGAGCTTAAGGTGTCTCAACTCCACTGTCATCGCTTTCAGTTGCATCTGCATCTTCATCACTGTTGGGCGCAGTGACATTAAAGTCAATTCAGTGTCCTCAGCTCGCTCCATCAGTTTGCTATAATCTGCCATCAGAAGCCCAACATCTATTGCCAATGAGTCTATTTTAGATTCCAGGGTACTTTTCGTGTCTAGAACTGCTTGCACTGTTTTATCAAATTTACTGTGTTCAACCAAGATTGACTTTACATGTTGCAGTGGGTCAGACTGACCACAGTTCTGCACTAGCATCAATGGCTTATCCCCTAGTCAGTGTCACTGACTTAGTGTTTTTCAGTTTCCCTATTGCAACACTGCACCAGTAGGGCTTGTCAATTCAGTACTCAAACAAAACAAAGTTCAGCCACACCACACAATTGATAGATTGGGTAGCCCAGCTAGATAAGCAGTGCAGAAGTGGGCATGCATCACCCACTAGTTGAAGACCATGACTCCCATTAAATATTGTACCCAGTCTCTAATCTCAAGAGCAGCTGGCAGAGCTGTGCACCAATATTCTGTGGACCTGGTTCAGTTGGAATAGCAGCTCCAGATTGAGCTAAACAAATCCAGAGGGCCTCTCCAAGCCAGTTAATAGAGATTGCAATGTGTGCGCAATTGGGTCGCAACCTCTTCACCAGGTTCCTGTTAGGAGCACTGGTCTTGCCACCAACCTAACCATCCATTTATTAAGTTGCATGACTTCTACCTGCTCTAGAAAAGGTTTTGCATATTCAGTACAGTGATTGGTCCACTTACCCTGCTTATTCCAGCCTGTTATAGACAGTATTCTGCCATCTTCTAGGTCTGGTTCTCCCCTGGCTGCTGCTGTTCTGTTCACATGCATGTGGGCAGACCAGTGACTATTTTCCTCACTTCACTGCCAGATGTGATCATGGTACTCTCTTATTGGCCACCTACCATGTCATACATTCCCTATGATGCTTCTACGGAGTGTTGGGAGGTCTAGGGTTTAAAGTGGGGCCTTGACTAGCCCTATATACGCACTATAATTAACAAGAAATGGAAGCTTGACTTGGAACTCTGACAAACGTGACCTACATGGTTGTCATCTTGGCAATGTCCCTAATTCAAATTAAGTAATTGGTGCTGTTGAATTTTTGGTTTTTTATTTGTTCCTCTTTCCAAATAAAAATTCTAAATATATTTATATTAACATATAACAAAATAATTGACGTTACATTTTTTCTAATTGACTTTTATAAATTTCCCTTTACTTTAACATTGGGAGATTTCCACCCCAATGTTGGAGGTCTCTGCCAAGTGTGTGGAATATTATGTACGGTTGTAAAGTCACTACTAGCACTATCTCTATGGTCATAAATTATGTGTTTACTGATTCCATCTCTTGTTTCAGGGGGTGGGGATATGTGAGATGTAAGCCTACACTTTCAAGTAACTTTACACTCATAAATGGTGAATATCCAAAAGTAGTAAAGTTACTTAAAAGTATAAGAACAGACTTGCACTTGGAGCTTTACTCACGTGTAAGCTAAGCTTTGTGATGAGACCCCTTTTTCTTCACTAGACTGATCAACATTAACCCCTTCACTGCGGCGGCTATTCCACCGCAGTGCTAAGGGGGCGGGGCGGCCGCGTGGTGGCCGCATGCTGGTGACGGAACCGCTCCGTCACCAGCGTCGGTGGTGCTGTGCTTATGATGGAGCGTTTCCGTCACGGCCCGCCCCGCTCAATAGAACGCTCAGCGCAGGCGCGGAATTTGCGCCGCGCATGAGCAGCGAGCGGGCCATGACGGAACCGCTCCGTCACCAGCGTCGGTGGCGCTGTGCTTATGATGGAGCGTTTCCGTCACGGCCCGCCCCGCCCCGCTCAATAGAACGCTCAGCGCAGGCGCGGAATTTGCGCCGCGCATGAGCAGCGAGCGGGCCATGACGGAACCGCTCCGTCATCAGCACAGCACCACCGCAGCTGATGACGGAGCGGTTCCGTCATCAGCAGACAAGGGGTTAATTAGAGGTCCTAGGGGAAGTGACTGCTACCTTTGGCTTACTATTTGGTACCTGTTGCACAACCCTACCGACCCCTGGTCTGATAGGCTATGAAAAGCAGCAGCATATGAGAACTTAAAGTCCAGATTACATTCAATAATTTTCTCAGCTTAATCTTGCCAAGGGGGGTGGTAAATCATTGACATATACCACAGTGACTCAAAGGGCTTATTCACGAGATGACTTGCATCACATTTGCACCACGCAACATGGTACATGTGCGATGCAAGCCTAAAGTAAGATTTATGAAGCCAAGCAAGGCGACTTTGCATAGCCCTGAGTGGCTACATAAATGTGAAGCAAGGCAACGCAGCCCAAATCTCAGTGTTGCCTTAGTCCGCCCTGGGAAGGTGTTCGATAGGTGTTGCATGAGTGTTCTCACACAACTTCCATGGTTTTTGACGCATTTACAGATTTATCAGAACTGGTAGACCTGGGAATGCGCCTCCTCATTACTTCTTCTTTCTATGTGTGCTGCTGCAGTACCCATAGATAGAGGAATATGCCTCTCAGGATTGTTTATGTGAAGGAATGTGGACCTTCCCGCACAAAAACAATAATGCATGCAAGGTAGGCACCCTTGCATCGGGGTGCAAGGGTGCACGCCTTGGTGCTAGGCTGCCAAAGGGTGCCATTGCCGGAGAAATGTCAGGAATCTGCCGTATTGCCTTAAATATGGCACATTCCGGCTCTTTCCCTATCCTGTAGGGCAGCGCAGCAAGGTGACTCTGTGACTTTTTCATAAATAGGGCTTCAGTTTGGAGGCGAGGCCCAATTCATGCCCCCTTCTAACTGCCACTTGGCAAAAATCTGTGATTCGCAGAATTTCGGCGTTTGCAATCGCAATTGGGCTTACTGGTATATATCAATGAAAAACTGCTTTGCAAAATAAAAAATCGCTAAATTTGTGATTCCCTATTTTGCGATTGCAATGTAAGAAGCACAGAAAAAGTGCAATTTGGCCTTAAGGAATCGCATATTACCACCAACTTGAAGTTGGTGGTAATTTGCCATTTCTTTAAAAAATGCATATTTCAAAGTGCAATGTGGAGCCATGCTTATTTCAGGGGTGCAACAGGGTGTCCTTTTGACACCCTTGCAACCTTGAAATTGCATTCTCAATTTGCGATTCTCTAATTGCTAAGCGCAAATTGAGAATGTCTTCCCATTCATTCCTATAGGCCTCTTAGGAATGAATGGGGAGGGTTTCCTTAATTGCGAATCGCACTTTGTGATTCGCAATTAAGGAATATGTAGAATTCGCAAATCTTTTTGCAAATCCTACAACATCTCGTTTTGCGAGTCTCAGTTCAGTTCAGTTCAATAAACTTTATTCGGTTAAAAACAAATAACCATAAAAGTAGCAGACATAAAGACAAATTACACTTGCACTGTCGGCTACGCGGCAGCAGTGCAAGGTAGCCGAAAGAGCTTGGCGGGCACAATATGACACTGTTGCCAAGCTGACCTATAAAACGGTGGTCAAGGCTTATCACCGGGACATTCGCCTGGAAAAAAAAGCGTATCTTGCCAGGAGAATTGATGCTGCTTCCAACTCCTGTAAGGAGATATTCTCCATCGTGAGAGAATTCACCTCACCCTGGTCGAACACCTCGGACCAAAAACCATCTGGTACCTGGGCTGCGGATCTTGCTGACTTCTTTACGAGCAAGATCCAACGCATCCAGGAGTCATTCCTGGTACCAATGTCTGTGGGCCTAACTGAACGTGATATCACCACACTGCCACAGACCGGGCCAAGGGCGACGTTGAGTGTGTTTCCTCCGATCTCTGCTCCGGACTCCCTGGCTCTAATGGGCAATTTAAAATCGGGTTCTCCCCTTGACCCATGCCCGGCTAAATTTTTAGCGAAAGTCGCGGAGGTGATCAACCCGCTGGCTAATCCGCTTTTGAATCTTTCGCTGAGGCTAGGTGTGGTCCCGCAAACCTGGAAGCAGGCGATGGTGATCCCCTTGCTTAAAAAATCTGGCCTAGACCCGAAGGCCCCAGTTAATTATAGGCCCATCTCTTTGCTGCCGGCCCTCACGAAGATTCTGGAAAAGCACGTTCAAGGCGTGCTCTCCAATTTCCTTGAATCTAATGAGATCTTGCACCCCACCCAATCGGGCTTTCGTCCCCATCTTAGCACTGAGACTGCGCTCCTGGAGGTTTCGGAAACCATTAAAGGGGTTCTGGACTCTGGGGGCAAAGTCATGCTGGTGATGCTAGACCTGTCGGCGGCTTTCGACACCGTTCCCCATGATGGTCTCCTCGCAAGACTTCGCGAGATAGGCATACGGGGGACGGTGTTCGATTGGTTTTCTTCCTTTCTTGCCGGCCGCCGGCAAACGATCTGGGCGCCGCCCGATTCCGCCGTGATGCCGCCTCTGGGAGTCGGGGTCCCTCAGGGCTCTATTCTGAGCCCGACCCTCTTTAACATCATTATGACCCCGTTGGCGGCACTGGTGGAGTCGCATGGTGCCCAGATCGTGTCCTATGCGGATGACACCCAGCTCCTCTTCTCTTGTACAAGAGGAGGCGACTTTGATGGGGAGAGTATTCGGGATTGCCTTGGGGCTGTTTTTCATTGGTTCCATCTAAACAGCCTCAAGTGCAATTCCGACAAGTCCGAAGTACTTTTCTTTGGGTGCGACACCGAGCCTGATTGGCAGACTTGGTGGCCACAGGATATGTTCCCTCCATCCTGCTCCTCTCAGGTTGCAAAGAATCTGGGGGTGAAGCTGGATAACAGGTTAACCTTGAAATCACAGATCCTGGGGGTGTCTGGCATGTGCTTTGGCATCCTTAGGATGCTGCGGAGGTTTCTTCCTTTGTTATCCGTGGAACATAGGACGCTGACAGTTCAGGCTCTGATTGGGTCCAGGTTGGATTATTCCAACATTCTCTACCTGGGCCTTCCAGAGTACCTGCTGCAGCGCCTTCAAGTGGTGCAGAACGCCGCGGCCAGGGCTATCTTCGGCCTTAGTAGGCGCTCCAGTACCTCGGGCTTGCTGGTAACGTTACATTGGTTGCCCATTCGCAAGAGGATCGCCTTTAAGGCTTTGACCTTGGTCTATAAAGCTCTTCACAAGGGGGGGGCTAAGTACCTCCAAAAGAGAATGGTCTTTTATCATCCGACCAGGTCTCTGAGGTCGGAATCCCTGCACCTTGCTGTCGTCCCTCGGGTAAAGAAAGCGCGCCTTGGTGGGCGCTCTTTTGGATTGCTGGCATCTCAGCTTTGGAACTCTCTGCCGCTGGCCCTGCGGGGTGCCACTAGCTTATTGGCTTTTAGGAAAGGCCTTAAGACGTGGCTTTTTACTCAGTAGCCGTTTTTTTTGGTATTTCTGGCTCACTACTCTTTTAGTCTTTTATCTGGTGTTATGTTATTATGTTGCAGTTTTCTTGCTTTCTCCAATAAAAGCGCCGGGACACTCTTTTTGAGTAGCCGTGCCCTATAAAAATGAACCAATAACATAACATAACATAACATAACATAACATAACAATGATTACAATAATTACAGTAATTAAAGCTCATAATTGTTAGTTCAGTGAGGGAGATCAATAGGAAATTTAAACCATTTCAGTTACCATTTGTTTCCTTAGTTTAAAAACACTTTTTAAATAATTTAAAACCACAGTAACAGTTAAAACCGTATCCATTTTCTGGACTTCTAAAAAGGCTGGGCGACATCTGGTTAAATTCATTTCTTTTAAAAAAGGGACAATCATTTTTCTACGGGAGGCACTATAAAATCTGCAGAAGAAAAAGATATGGATATCTGATTGTTGTGACATACCATCACACAAACAAGTGGGCAATATATGATTCCATGAGTTCATGCTAGGAAAAGACACTAATCTAAAAAATATACAAAATCTAAAACGAGTTAAAAGAAAGCGATCATAGTTTGTCATGGGCAGGGATAAATATGGCTGTACAGAGTTAGTCTCACAGAGAGTAAGGAGGTGGGAATGTACTGAATTTGAAAAAACGGTTCAGCACACCATATAATGTACAGTGACAATATCAATGAGGTCAAAAAATGTCAATAAGCCATGACGTATTCTCTTCTTTCTTTATTTCAAATCTTCACAAAGTAGCCAACGCGTTTCGTCCGAAGGACTTCTTCAGGGCGAAATATTAAGATGCTGTATTAGTATTCTGGACTTTAACCGTTTAGAAGGATTTTTTTCAGTACTGTGACGGCGCCAGTTTCCAGGAACTAAGATGGCAAATATCCTTGGGTTATGTAATAACTTGATCAGGTTTTATGAAATGAATGTTTTCCAGCACACGGGAAGGATGTCAAATACGCATCCGCGAAGGTGATGTCAGTATGCACCTTCGCCGAATTGGGGTCTCATGCGGTCTCCTCGGGCGTCGTCTCGGAAACTTTCCGAGACGACGCCCGAGGAGACCGCATGAGACCCCAATTCGGCGAAGGTGCATACTGACATCACCTTCGCGGATGCGTATTTGACATCCTTCCCGTGTGCTGGAAAACATTCATTTCATAAAACCTGATCAAGTTATTACATAACCCAAGGATATTTGCCATCTTAGTTCCTGGAAACTGGCGCCGTCACAGTACTGAAAAAAATCCTTCTAAACGGTTAAAGTCCAGAATACTAATACAGCATCTTAATATTTCGCCCTGAAGAAGTCCTTCGGACGAAACGCGTTGGCTACTTTGTGAAGATTTGAAATAAAGAAAGAAGAGAATACGTCATGGCTTATTGACATTTTTTGACCTCATTGATATTGTCACTGTACATTATATGGTGTGCTGAACCGTTTTTTCAAATTGTACACAGTGCCTTTGGCACTGACTCTGGAGGCCTAGGGGTATATGGCCTCAGGTTCTTGGCACCCACAGATATAACTAGACCATAATTCATTAGACCGAGTGCAGTCAAGTGTCTAACCTTGTACCCCTGCTCTAGTATCACAAATCGGGAATGTACTGAATGTTTCAAAATTTCAACTCTCTTCCTCTTATCCACAAGATGGTCCAGGCAAAGGGATTTTAGTGTACTCCTAGAAATGCTATCCATTGAAGATGGATCCGAATAATAGGAATAGCATCCAATCTCGGTCAGGAAACACTTTACATATCCCAGCCATTCTGCTCTGTCCACGTGATCCAAACTGAGGGTGTCCTGTAACAGGGCCCGATTCATAACGCATTCATTTGTAGTCCATACCCTATGCCACAGTAGGATAGGTTGAATTTTGATAATGTCTGTTATGTAAGGTTGGCCAAGTTCAGCGTGACAGTTAAATGTGGCAGCACACTGTGGAACTGCAAGGACTCCCCTCAAAAATGTATTCTCCACCACCTGGATTTGATCAACATTTGCGTATCCCCACAAACCTGAGCCATACATAGCCACAGACAAGCATGTTGCTTTATATATAGTTAGCATTTCTTTTATAGGCTTCCTGCCCAGTTTTCTGACAAAATTCTTTAGGGCCATGATCGTTTTCATAAATAAAAGGGTTCTAGCCTTAATTGCGCTTGTCCAAGAACCTGACTCATGGAATAAGATACCCAAGTAGGAAAAGGTTGGGGTGGTATCCAGTGGCAAATTGTTTAAAAACATCAGTTTCATCGGTTTACCTGATTTTGGACCACAGTTCATTGTGAAAGTCTTACTACAGTTTACTAGTAAATCTAGGTTCAGCATGAATTTCTCAAAACTAACTACTAGTTTTTGCAGAGCCCTAGGAGTGCGTGCCATAAGCATGGCATCATCCGCATACATGAGCGCAGGGATTGCCCTCCTCCCCACCCTGGGCATATCCCTGCACTCCTGCAGCAGGTGATGCTCGAGCCCATTGATGTAAAGGAGAAATAAAAAAGGTGCCAATACGCAACCTTGCCGCACTCCACGGCCCACACTGAATTGTCTGGAGCATTCGCCCCCCCTACCGTAGCGAACAGAAGCTGTGGCTCCACTATAGAGTTCCCTCAGGAAACAGATGATGGTATTGTCCACTCCCAAACCTTTCATTATTGCCCACAATTTGGAGTGCGATACGCAGTCGAACGCTGATGAAAGGTCCACAAAAGTAAAATACAAGCGTTCCGATTTTATCCTTATATATTTGTGCTGCAGTAGCATTAAATTTAGGCCTTGCTCGATTGTGCCAATCCCTTTTTGAAAACCAAATTGAAAATCACTCATGATTTCATTTTCCTCAGCCCAGCTTTGGAGTCTTGCCAACACAATGCGTCCCAGAATTTTTATTGATGAGTCAAGAAGGGAGATTGGTCTGTAACAGGCACAACTGTTTCTGTCCCCCTTCTTGTAAATCGGGACGATGACAGAGGTAAACCAGGATTCTTTCAGGCCCCTTGATAGAGCCGCATTAAAAAGTTGTACCAACATTGGTCCCCAGATTTCAGTATTAACTTTAAATAGGTCTGCAGGAATCCCATCGGGCCCAGCTGCCTTACCGCCTTTGGTGGATCTCAAGGCAAGCAGTACCTCATCAAGTGTTACAACCAAGTTATAACTTGGTTGTAAATCCAAACTATTATGAGGACCTCCACTGTGGATATCTTCCTGTGCCTTATAAAGATTGGAGAAATGATCTACCCAATTATCCTCATTTATTGCGATCTCGATTCGCGCCGTATGGGTTTCGTATGGGAAAGGGGTATTAATTACTTTCCAAAATGCGGCGGGATCTTTAGTTTTTGAGGCCTCGCAAAGGGAATCTATTGCCTCCTTATTTAGCACAGTTTTCCTTACTTTCAGGGCCTGGTTATATGCGGACCTGCATGCTCTTATTTCACCTATATCCCTGGGGCATCTGTGAACTGCCTGTTTTAAATTTTTCAACGCCCTGGTACATGCATTATCAAACCAACTCTTGGGTCCCTTACCTCTACGTTTTGCCTCCACCCTTAGGCTACTTTTTATGTTTGTGGCTATTATACCAAAGTGCTCAATTATTTGATCATTATTGGAGTTATCACCCAAACAGATCCTGAAGCTATTTGAGCACGCCTCCCAGAGTTCCTTGAAAAAGGTTGCGGGGATTACTTTGCTCCAGTTGAGTGTGTACCCATTTTGTCTCCCAAGGACAACATCAACCGCTGTCTCAACTAGAGGGTCTGGGAACAAATCTATTACCTTAAGGCATTGTGGAAGATGGTCACTTATGGGCAGTTGGATATTTGTAACCCCCAACACTCTATGGTTGAGATTACTGGAGGAAATAATAAAGTCAATAGTTGACGCTAAGCCTCTACCAACAAAGGTCGGGGCAAAGGGTGTGGGTTTTAGGGCTGATTCATTAGCAAACCCTAGATCAAACATAAATAATAATTCGTTAAGCAGGTCCCCCATCAGAGTGTGATCGAAATGAGTCAGGTACGTATCTCTCTCTGTCATTAGGCCACATAGGCCCTGACTCCCTTTAGTACATAGTAAACAATTAAAATCCCCCCCCATAAAATTATCAGTTCTCTGTCATTTTTATCTACCTCTAACTGCACTTCCTCCTTGAGCTGCTTCATCACAACCACAATTTCTTCCCTCGGGACATTATTGTAGAAGTTAATAATCAGCACCTTGGCTCCTTTAAAATTTCTTAGAATTATGAGCTGAAAATAACTAGAATATGAGTAGCAGTGAGCTTGTTTGATTTTAAGTTGGTTTGAAACAAACGTAGTCAAACCACCCTTTGCTCTACCAAAATGACCTCCAACAGCTGGGGTAAAGAAGGTTCTATAACCATTTACATGGATTGAGTCCTGAGTCCATGTTTCTTGCAAGGCCACTATATCCTGGCCATTTATTACAGACTCCCAGGCTGGGTTAGTGATTTTTTGCCTCAACCCTGCTACATTCCAAAACAACAGTGCACAAGGGTCACTCTTTACCTGTATCGGGCCATTTCCTGTCTGTTCCCCACTCCCATTTTTAACACCTACGATAGATTGCATCTGCTCCAAGATATCACTGTCGCATGGTGTCAATCTATCGGAAGTGAGGGTCTTATGTAATGTGGGCAGTTCTTGAGATAGCTCGCTGGAGGCCTCAATACTATTAGGGAGAACCCCATCCTTAGTAAGAGCTTGAAAAACCGGGGGAGAGGAATTTTTCCCAGCCATATTTTCTTGGGATATCTGAGCTTGCTGTCAATCTATCCCCTCCAGACCAGAGAAAATCTGGAAGCGATTTTGAATTGGTAGATTGTACATGTGTGGAGGCAATTCTCTATTATTCCATGGTCTGCCTTGAGTGAGGTTAGGCTCCAGATAAAATGGATATTGATTATTAGGAGGGGGGTATTGGTGGTCTTGTAGCTGATTTCTGGGATAAAAGACCTCCGGCCTCTGCATGTAAATAGGGGGGTCCTGTGCATTTGCATAAGCAAAACTACCCAACATTGGTGGTGCCCCCCTTGGACCAGCCCTATCCCATGGTCTTACATTTCCAATCCCCCGTTGTTGATGGATTGGCTTCTTAAATAGCTGTCTGTCCCAGCCCCGTTTATTAAAGCCTTTTGGCGGTGCATAGGGATAGAAATAGGATAAAAGATGTGTGGAGATGGCATCGCTGCTACTGGCATCGAACCAATCTCCAATATGCCTCACGGCCCTATAATCCTTAAAATTGATGATTATAACATCACCCCTTCTATCCTTCAGTCTGGCTCCCACCCAATTGGCACGCCTTACACTTATAATTTCACCATTGATTGATGCAGGTAACGGTCTGTTGTCTCGGAGCCAGAAGGTAACCTTGTTCCGTAATGCTGCATGATCTTCCCATTTACCTGCAGGAAGTTCTGGGACCCCTGCCATTACAATAACATAAGGGGCAGAGTCTGGGGGTAAGTCTATAAGACGGCTCGTCTTTTCAGGGGCAATAGTCAGAGGATTCCCATTTCTCGACTTAGTCGTTAATAGGTCCTTGCTACCTACCACCTTGGTTTTGAGGTCCCCCTGGTTTGGGTGTTTGCTCCTTAGTTACTGGGGCCGCCAGCTGGGTTATAGGCAATTGTGATGTGGGAGTTAATAACGTGATCGTAGGGCTACCAGATCTTACCCTCTCTTGCACTGGTTTCTTTTTTAGCACAGATGTTGGTGCTATAGGTGCTGGTGTTATAGGTGCTGGTATTATGGGGGAAGCTATTACTTTGGATTTTGCAGGTGGGTTAGTTTTTACTGTAGAGTTTATCTTAACTTTTCCTGGGCCCTTTACCAGGTCAAGTAAAAGGAGGGAATTCTGTTCGACCTTTTTCTCTATTTTATCTAGATGTATGCACATCATGTTGGTCTTGTCCAGAAGTGGTTGCATCACACCCCTGATAAGTTCTACAATCTTGGCCATCATGGCCTCCTCACTTACTAAAGTTTGACCAGTTTGTGACTGTGGGGAATGAACTGACCCTTTCCTTATCTTCTGTGCTCGATTACACAGTGGCTCACCCCCCCTTTTTTTACTGTTTCTCATAGTAAGGGGAGAAGTAGAGGACCTAGAAGATGACTCAATAGGAAGTTTTGGGGAACCTGATAACCTAACACTATCATTCCCTATAGGTGGATCCAATGATGATAAGCTAGTTGGTGTGCTAGACAAAAGATGTTTACTCATTATAATGGGATCAACAGGAAGGCTATCAATGTTGTCAGTGATCCCTGATTGTGACAAATCAATAAGCATCACAGAGTCTCTAAGGCGAGAAGGCGAAGTTACATCCCCTATTCCCCATAAGTTAGATGACCTCAATTCTGAGAATAAAGGTACAGTTCCAGACTCACTCCCCCCTCCTTGTGTAATGTTATGGCTTGCTTTCCTTTGCTTCCCCCTTCGTCTCACTCGGGCTTTCTTAAATCTTCTAGGGGATTCTTTTGTTACGGGCTCATTTATTCCTGTAGAAGCTATGCCCTACCCTATGGGGGCTTGGACATGAGAGACTTCATCATGCTGCCCCGCATGGACCATAGCAATTACAGTAGTTACTTTGCCTGCGGGGACCGGATGTTCCTTTACCAAAGATGTATCGGAGGTAGTAACTGGGGGCTCAGGTGTAATAGTAATTATAGGCGAATGTTCCAATCCCAAAGACGCCCTTCTGTTGCTATTAATTAGCGCAACCTTTTTAATTAGAAAGTTGTCCATAGTTACCAGTTTAGAGGACATAATGGGGGATAGTTCCAGGCTCAGGTAGTACAAGAAGTAACTATGTAAATGATAGATTCTCACTCACGTGTTTTTAATCTGCATAGACGAACAAGGTACAATAATGGACAAAAGGGGTATGGCCCCGGCCCGGCTCCTCGGTCCCCGGAGGGCCACAGAGGGCCCGCCCTTTGCCCGGGCTTAGCCCGGCGCTGCCCGCGCGCGTCCCGCGGGGCGGGAGGCGTTCCTCAGCTAAGTAGCGCCTCCGGGCGCAGCCAGGCGTGTCAGCGATGCGCCGGTAGTCCCAGGGGCACCTGGGTAATGTAGTTGTAAGCCGTTGCCCTCACGGCGCTTGTTGGTCGGCAGGGAGCCCCACAGCTGTTTCCCTCACGGCAGGAGCGTTCAAGCTGCAAGTCCGGTAAAGTAAGCACCCCCGCTAGAGCGCTCGGCGCTCCTCAGCTATGTAGCGCCTCCGGGCGCAGCCAGGCGTGTCAGCGATGCGCCGGTAGTCCGAGGGGCACCTGGGTAATGTAGTTGTAAGCCGTTGCCCTCACGGCGCTTGTTGGTCGGCAGGGAGCCCCACAGTCTCAAATTGCAATTCACAAAAAATCGCAATTTGAGAATCGCAAAATCAGAGTTTGATACATATGGCCAAAAAGTGTTTAGTTCATCTGGCACCACAATTTTAATCATGGAGGATGAAAGGAGAACCAAGATATCAGAATTGAAATATCTGAAGAAATGTATTTATAGGGATTTCCAGTGAAATTAGACATCCTCTTCAACAAATTCAATGAATACGGTTTCCAAGTTAATAACCTGAAAGGATAAAGAGGAAATTAGCCTGAGAAAAAGCGATGCTTTGTCACATTTTAGACATGTCCGCGTGTACGTCCCTTTCAAGCTCCGTAGTTTGCTTTTCATACATCATTGTAATTGCTTTATAACACCAATGATTGTTAGACACTCTGTGCCTCGGGTATTTTATGTGCCCTATGACTATCCCGTGGCTAGCTGGTGTTTCAGATGTTTTGCTCAAGCAGAAAAAAATGTCTCCAGTGCACCGGAATTGAGAGAGAAGTTTCAAAGATTGAGACAAGTTGTGTCTGACAGGATGTAATTACTAATGCTTTAACCTTTCTTGAAAATCAATTCTTTACACAGCAAAGCGAGTTTCAGCATTCGAGCACAAATCTCACCTACAGAGGACCCATCCAGTGCGCAAATGAAACAAAAAAAGCTGTAAATGTGTTTATGTAAAACTACCCACAATGTACAAAGAATCTGTAGGTACGTTTATGAATTTTGAGCTTTTAGGTGAACATGACTGAAGCTGGGGTTTAAGGGAGACAACATAAAAATGTGCTTTTGCAATTATGCCCGAACATCTGCAGTTTAAGTGGAAACAAGAACATTACGCACCCACTGACTTGTGCAAGTGAGCTTTCCCACCAGACCAAACAGTCCAAATGTCAGTACAACAGTTGGTGTCATATTTAACTGACCCTGAAAAAGTTCTTATATTCTGGCTCCTTTAATCCCATTATTATTGATGAATGATCTGGCAGCCGACGGTTTTCCAAATGCGCTTCCACCACCCTGTAGCGGCTGCTATGGGGCACTTGTGGTGCGGTGGGGTAAAAAAAAATAAAAAGGGAAAACTAAATTTAATTTACCGACTTTGGGGGCCGCCTCTCCTCCATCCTCTTCGGTTGCAGGAAACTGGGAGCACACAGGCTCGCAGACTCCCCTACACAATCACGACTCTGCTTTACAGCAGCGTTGTGATTGGTCTGAGCGCTGTGGTTCAGCGCTCAGAGAGGGACTGAGAAGCTGTGCATGTTCTCCACCAGAGAACATGCTAAATGTGCGCATGACTGTTTGGCCGGCCCAAGACAGCTGGCCAAACTGTCATGCGCACTTAAAAACTGCCCACCACTCCCGCCCCTGTTCTACAAGCAAAGCAGCCATCCCTTCCCAGTACTTTCAGAGCCACTAGAAAAAAAAAATGATGATAACATGGTGTTATTATCATTGTATTTTTCCTGCCTCCACCATAAGCGATCCCTGGGCTCTCAGTGAAACCCCCCAAGAGTACCTTAAAGTCACTTTGCTTGAAGGTAGGCAGCTCTATTTAAAAAAAAAAGAAATTGCATAAGGATCCCATCCGATCACCAAATATGTAAAGACGAACGATCCGGAAGCCAATGGTTTTCCAAATGACCTTTATTGTGGATAAAGAGATGAGCAAGAGGACACCAGTGTAAAGGGCCCAAAGGATCAGCACCAACTGACTTTTTACCATGCATGGAGACCGAGCATCGCCATTTTGGGGTCAGTGCGCACTCTAGTCTTAATGCTTAAAATCAGAGGGGCTGTGTAGACACGTCTAAGGCAAGCCTGTCTGCACCTGTCAGTGTCCCAGAGGCAACTGGCGTCGGCCACACTGCCAGTTTGTACAGAGACACAGAGCTGTGATTACAGTTTAATGGGGCAACGCTTCGAAAATTAGGTATGGAGCTGCACTGTGGGGGAGATGTCATGGAACAAGGGAAGGAGAATGAGTTTCCTTGTGCATGATGTAACTGGGTCCTTCTACATGTTGTTAAGGGCTCCCCTAGCGAAACCAGCCTTGGTAAGGACAAACAGGGGGTAACATTAGGGCCCTCCTGCTTAACACTCATTCCATGCAAAATAATGAAAGACAGGTTTTTGGTCTTCTACTGGACATCCAACCTGACCATATGTTTTTAACAGAAACTTGGCTAACAGAGTTCCTGAATCCTATGCTTGCACAGCCATTCCCCCGGGGTATAAGAGCCTGAGGAAAGGGGGGGTGGCCATCATTTTTAGGCAATATTATGACTGTATAGACATTTCTCTGGGAGCCGTGGATGGGGCTGAATGTCTAGGATTTCGTTGAGTGTTAGCCCCTCGTCAATCCCTGGCTGGTACCATGATATAAAGACCACAAGGACCTACAGGATCCTTCCTGAGATCTCTTAATGTGACGATTGCATCAGGCCCTTAAATATAGTCATTTTATAGGGGCTGAATGTCTGGAATTTTGTTGTGTGTAATCCCCTCATCAATCCCTGGCTGGTGCCCTGATATATAGACCTCTGGGACTTTCAGCATCCTTCCTGAGATCTCTTAATGAGATGATTGCATCTCAGGCCCTCATATATAGTAATTTTGTCGTTCTGGGTGATTTAAACCTTCATGTAGACATCCCTACGGAATCAGAGGTCTCCGTGTTGACAGAGACTCTCTCAGCCCTCAACCTTGTCCCTATGGTGTCTCTCCCTACACATAGGGCAGGACATACTTTAGACCAAGTGTTTTGAAATGTAAAACTAGAGGTTGACCCGCCTCTCTCTCTGGTTTGGTCGGACCACTGTCTAATTAGCTTTAGATGACCACTCTCTTGGAGAATGGGTCATAAATATGCAAACGGGGGAAAGGCAGGTATAGAGCTTTCCATAGAATCTCACACACAGAGCTGGGGGATGCCCTTGAAACCTCCACCCCTAATCTATCAGGGAAGGTGCATGAGGATGCTCTTCGGCTAGAAGCGTGGGTGCGGCGGTGCGTTAATGAGTTAGCTCCCCTGATTACATACGCCTCCACTAAACCCAGGCTCTCTGCCTCCTGGTTTGATTAATCCATACAATCTGAGAAAAGAGCCTGTAAGGCTCTAGAAAGGAAGTGGCGGAAACATTATAGTTGGGAGGACAAACTCGAGTATAGGCAGACCTTGAAGATCTACCATATTATAGTAAATTCAGCATAAAAGGCTATCTGGAAGATAAAATGTAAACATCCTACAGCAAAGGAAAGGAGATCTTTAAAATTGTAAAGGCCTTCTCCAACCCGTCGTCCATTACTAAGGATCCTTTACTCATGAAGAGGAGCGTTTAAATCGTTATCTCGTGTGAACAATCAATCATTGCTTTCGATCAGAATCAAGTCCATAGGCAAGCTTCTTTAGTGTAAACATTCTAAAGTTTATTTATCCACATATATATTTTTCAAAAAAACGTAATCCAAGAAATTATATAACGTAAATTCAATCAGCCTATGTGTTTTGTCCAAACTTGGACGTCACCAGGGCTCCATCTTAGTATTTAATCAGTTCCTTCATCAAAGGTATTCATCAGTTCTTCTTCTTATCCCATTCACTAGGGAATAGTTATTTTCAATAATGTTTGGCCATTCTGTACTTCATCGCCACAGCCGGTCCGATAAATCCCAGGATGAGGATTGTGGCCTAGCAGGGGTGGACCACGGGGAGTTGAGTGTGCAAACATATATGGGACGACTGAGTAATATACCAGGAATACCCATCAGTGCGCAAATGAGCAAGGCCCTCACCGCCTTCGGCATTGATCATATAATTATTAAAGATCTCCTGCCATCACTTGAATGGACCAACCAGTTAGCAACATTTTTCCATGAAAAGGTTGTGTCCATACAGAACTCCTTTATTGAGGTACCTCCTGATGGCTATCCCAACAGGATGGTCGCAGCCGTTGAGAGGCATGCAGGTAAACCCCCCGCTCTCTTGCAAATACTGCAGCTTCCGCTGGATGTATCCCTTGTTATCATAAAGGGGCACATGCATCAAAGGTTTTTGCGATCGCAAATGGTGCGCTTTGCAAAAATCGTCCGTTTGCGATTGCAAATTGGCCTTTGGAGATGCATGAGAGTGTTTCCTATACGCAATTCAAGAATTTGCAATTATTTGTGAATTTCTAAATTGCAATTTCATTTAAGGAATTACAATTTGCGATTCCTTAAATGCAATGCTAGAAGCACTTTCAAATAGCCATTTCGCTCTTTGGGACCGCAAATTACAGACAAATCAAACTTGTCTGTGATTTGCAAAAACTTTGAAAAATGCACTAATATCCATTTTTTAAAGTGTTAGGTTACACACACACATGCCCTTGGGGCATGTGTGTGCGCATATGGGTGCACTTCACAATTCCAGGGGTGCAACAGGGTGTCATTTTGACAGACCTTGCACCCTTGAAATTGCATGAGCAATTTGCGAGTACCTACTGGTACTCACAAATTGCGCATGCAATCTCCCATTCATTCCTATGGGCCTGTAGGCCCATAGGAAGGAATGGGAAGGCATTCCTTAATTGCGAGTCGCAATTAAGGAATTTTAGGAATCGCTATTTTTATAGCGATTCCTACATGCATAGGCTTTTGTGATTCCTTAACTGCGATTCCTTAATAACTGTAATTAAGGAGTCGCAAAAGCCTACATTGATGCATGTGCCAGAAATCGCCCTAAGTCGGGTTCTCCGACAGACCCATGTCCAGCTTAACTGCTGGCCAAGGTGGCTACTTCCATCAACCCTTTGGGTAATGAGGTCCAGAATACCTCCCTGTTAGCGGTCCATGTCCCTCCATTTTGGAAACAAGCAAAAATTCTACCACCTTTAAAGAAACCTTCAGCGGACCCTAAAATACCTGCCAACCACAGGCCTATATAGTTGCTCCCGACCTTTTCCAAGGTATTGGAAACACACGTAAACACAGTCATATCGGACTATGTGAAAATTAATTGCCTCCTGCATACTAGCCAATCAGGGACAACGTATATCAAGGAGAAGTTGGATCAGGGGGGCAGAGCTATTCTTGTATTATTAGATCTGTCAGCGGCCTTCAATACAGTTTCACACACCAGACTCCTCGAAAGGATAAAGAAGCTTGGCATCGGGGATCTGCGCTAAATTGGGTAGCCTCTTTTCTTGAGGATAGATATTAGGAAGTGTGGATGTTGTAAATATTTATCTTCCCTCTTATGTAGCCCTTCCTTTGTGTCTTGTCCCTACACTGTTCTAGAGTCCCTTGTGGTTCCAAGCTCTTCTCTGACCCAGCTAGATTCCATGTTTGTAAGTTGTGAGTTGGGTCAGCTGAGAGGTGGTTTACTCGTACCTTACTTCTTCATTAAACTACCTTTGATGAGCACCACAACATTGCTGGTATCCTGCAGTATTTATTTACATCATTTGGCGACGATTGCTGTAGCTGACCTGATTCCTGATTCCAGCGTGTGGTCCCTGAAGTTTTATCGTAAGAAGAGCTACTTCCTCTCCAACGGCGGACCCTGTGTGCAGCTGCTTCTGCCTCGTCCCGGTTCGCCCAGAGTGGAAATTTGGAGAATTTCGGCAGTATCGGCTGTTCCGAGTTGTGTTTCCAGAGGAGCGCCGACGTCATTTCCAACGGCAGGTTGACGTCACTGCCGTCTCGAGTCAGGTCACGTGAGTGTTCTTGGAGCAGCGTCGCGGGGTCGTGCCTCCTAGCAACGTTTTCTGTTACCTGAGTGTTCTCGGGGTAGCGTCGCAGGTCGTGTCTTCCAGCAACGTTTCCTGACCTGCGTGACCTGCGTGACCTACGTAGCGACGTCATTGCGTCCTACGTGCAGCCATTTTGGGTGATACAGAGTGCTTAGTGTGTCTTTCATGAAAACCTCACCTCTTCATTAATATTTGGAACAGAACAATTAAATCTTCATCACTTCATATTTTGACTGCAAGCTTCCAACAGAACATTTACAACTTCAACTGGTGATTTATTAACTCTTTTATTCCTAAAATCGTATTTTCTTTTGTTAACTGCTGTGTTTTATAAAGTTGCTGTGCATCTCTTCTACTTGTATGAGGAGGGTGTGTGTGGGGGACAATCAAAGGGGCATATTATCAAGGGGGTTTATCTCCGCTTTTTTGGCTTTAAAAGCCAAGAAAGCGGAGATAAAATTATCTCCCTATTACCTAGCTGCCGCTAACACCAGTTAGCGACAGCTAGTAGGAGATAGCGACCATCTTGGGCCCCA
This sequence comes from Lissotriton vulgaris, assembly GCF_964263255.1. NCBI lineage: Eukaryota > Metazoa > Chordata > Amphibia > Caudata > Salamandridae > Lissotriton > Lissotriton vulgaris. The sequence continues at coordinate 1,481,478,165 of NC_141691.1, forward strand.
CTTTGCATGTCAGTGATAGTTATCACTAATGAGATGCAAAGTGGGCGTGCCAAGATGTTAGAGACTGAAAACAGTCGCTATCATCGCTATCTCCTATTACCAACTTTTGGAGATATTCGCGCTAAGCGGGAATATCTCCAAAAGCTAACACCTGCCCTGAGCAGTTCTTAGCCATGTTATCCAATGAGAGGTGGATAACATGGCTAAGAGCATTAGCTCGCTAATGCATGAATATCGCTGACTTTTCAGCGATATTCATGCTTTGCGGCGATTTTTACCGCATTTGCGTTAAACCTTGGTAATACCAAGGTTTATTTGCGGTAAAAATCGCCGCAGCGCTGCGGTAAATTTTTGTCTCTAACCAAGCAATAGCGATAATTATCGCTATTGCTTGGTAATATGCCCCAAAGTCTTTTCAACAACAATTTTAACACTCAAGAACATTTATTTGGTAAATTTTTTTTTACTCGTACAATTTTCTAGTGATACTTAGGTTTAGCACCATGGCACAACAAATAAATGTTGCTCTTCCCCAACCGTTTTTGTCAGAACCAGGCACTCCGCAAATTCCATGGGAGGATTGGATAGTTATGTTTAATAACTATCTTGATGCTTTGGATGGACAACAATTTGCTGCTAAGCGTAAAAAAGCTTTGTTGTTCAATGCCCTCGGTAAGGAAGCACAGCGTATTTTTAAATATCTTCCTCAACAATTACAAGCTAGCGCCCAATCAGTTCCTGATGACTATTCTGATGCTATTTCGCATTTGGAAATCAGATTTGCAAAAGAAGAGAACTTAGTCATGAACCGATACAGATTTTACACAGACAAGCAGCGTGTGGAGGAGTCGATTGATGATTTTGTGGCGCGTTTGAAGGAACTATCTGTTAAATGCAATTTCGAGGCAATGGCCGATGAGATGGTAAGGGACCAGCTAATTGTACAGTGCAACAACAAGAAGATCCAAGAGAGATTATGGGCAGCCAAGAATCCATCGTTAAAAGTAGCCATAGATCTGGCTAAGGTGGTAGAACAATGTGCATGAAGGAACTACATAAGTCGACACCTGTTTAAGTTGTTTCTGATAAAAATGTACAAGAATTGTTTAGATTAGGAATCCGTTGCTTTTTTAAAGTCCAAGGGCAGATTTGTTAACAAACAGAAACAATATGTTAAACCTAATGCTACATTTTGTTCCAGGTGTGGTAGCAATACCCATTCATCAGATGCTAAGTTTTGCTTCACTAACAACAAGGAGTGTTTGAAATGTGGGAAAATGGGTCACTTTTCTAAAATGTGTCGGTACAAGGGTAAACAAAAAATAGCGGTCGTAGAAGAGGACTGCATTCAAATGCGTAGAGAGAATGACAACATTTTAATTGTTGATGAACCTGTTACAGACGTAAATTTTGTAAATGAAAAGAGAGAAATACGTGCTAAGGCAGATTTCATTCATAGGCATATTATGACTTTAATGGTAGATAGAGGTTCAAAGAATAGCATTATCCCTGAACCTTTGTTTAAAAGGGAGTGGTCTGATATTTCACTTATACAACGTGATATTTGTCCTACTGGATTTTCAGGGTGAGCGCATAGATATGTTAGGTTATTTTCATGCTAACATTTCTTTTTCAGGTAGATCTACTGATGGTAAAGTGTACGTTACAGTGGATGGTCCTCCAATCCTTGGGTGGATTCATCAGTACGATCTTCACATCAGAGTTAATCCTCGGGCTGAATGTCAAGTTATGGTTGTGGATGAAGTCTCATTGGATGACATTTGCGTGAGTCTGAGGGTGTCTTTAGAAATGAGTTGGGGGAATTGAAGGGGTATGTTCATAATATTATGTTAGAGAAGAATGCTATTCCCATCCAACACAAGTTCCTTTGACTGTGAGGGACGAGGTCAGATCTTTGATTAATGAGATGCAACAAGGGGGCATCATAGAACCGGTGGAGGCTTCAACTTTGATATCTCCGGTTGTGATTTCTCGCAAATCGGATTGCAAAATTAGGTTCTGTGTGGACCTCAGATCCCTTAACAAGAGCGTTATTGCCAATACTTTTCCCCTTCCCAACATTGGGGAATTAGTATCTACTTTGAATGATGCAAAATTCTTTACCAAACTTGACATGAAGAGTGCATACCACCAGATTCGTCTCCACGATGAATCTAAAAGTCTCACTGCGTTCATTACCTCTGAGGGTAATTTTCAGTTCACATGGCTTCCATTTGGTTTAACATCGGCTGCCAGCGTTTTCCAGCGTATGGTTACGGAACTGTTCAAGGGTGTGGAAAGGGCAGTTTTTTCCAAGATGATCTTTTGGTTTTTGTAAAACTGTTGAGGATCATAATTCTGCTCTTAGAGAAGTTTTGCTTAGAATTGAAAAGGCTGGTTTAACTTTGCGTAAAGAAAAATTTTCTTTCTTAGTACAACATATTTAATATTTGGGGTATTAGATTTCTGTGCAGGGGATCAAACCTAAGAAGAATTTATTGGAAGCTATACGGTTGGCACCTTGCCCTGTAGATAAGGATCAACTTAGATCATTCATGGGGCTCATTGAATTTTATTCCAAGTTCGTGCAGAATTTTTCTGATAAAACACTCACTTTGAGGCTTCTTTTAAAGAAGGGTGTAAAATTCATATGCGGCGAATCTCATACTGAGTGTTTCAATTCTATCAAACAAGAGTTGTGTGATCCCAAAGTGTTGGCACCTTTTGATGTCAGACGTCTTTCCACACTTATGGTTGACATCAGTGCTACAGGTTTAGGTGCTGTGCTTTTGCAGAAGTGTGAGGATGGTGAGAGAACTATTGCGTTTGCTTAACGCACTCTGTCTATTTCAGAGAAAAATTATTTGGTCATTGAGAAGGAGGCGCTAGTGACTGCTTGGGCCGTGCAGTACTTCAGGACATATTTGTGGGGTACTCATTTTAAACTCTTGACAGATCATAAACCCCTTGTTAGTGTCCTTTTTCTCCTGGCAGTTCTGGTATGGGTTCTCCGAGACTGGCTAGGCTTGCCTCCAGACTCCAAGAGTATCAATATGACATTTCCTTTATTCAGGGCTGGCGTAATATACAAGCGGATTGTTTATCTAGGCTATCAATCCAGGGTGGTATTGATTGTGAGACTTCACTGCAAGAACAGGATGATGTTGCTATTGCTTTTGTGCAAGATATTTTAACTTTAGGCATTGGTACTTTTGATCAAACTGAGTGGTTTTCTGGTATGTCTCAGGACAGTGTTTTGAAGAGTGTGGTAGATGTGGTCAAATTGGGTGTTCGACGTGAAAGTTGTGTTCAACCGTCTGTTCGTCCATATATTAAAGTTCTTGATGAGTTATTTGTTTCAGGTGATGACATCCTTATGCGAGAGGATACATTTATTCCTCCTTTTTCTTTGAGATCAAAGTTGATTGGTTTGGCTCACGAGGGTCATCTTGGTCAGACTTTCACACAACAAAGGGTCAGAGCGGATTTTTGGTGGCCAGCATTAGATGCTCAAGTTTCCTCTTGGGTTCAGAATTGTTCTTTGTGTAAGAATAGTGAAAAGAGGCTTAAATTAGCATCTCCTCACTCCAGCAGTGATATTTTTGTTCCACAGCAACCCTGGCATAGCGTATGTCTTGATTTTATTAACCCTATGTCTGAATTACCATCTGATCAACGTTTCTCCATAGTAGTAATAGATCTATTCTCTAAATGGCTTAAAGTAAAATTTGTTCGAGACATCACAACTGAATCTACAATTAGGTTTCTTACTAACTTAATTCATGAGGAGGGGTGTCCTTTCATTTTGATTACGGATAAACTCAACTCACTTCACATGACATGCGTAACTTTTTGGTGAGTTTTGGGGTCACATACCACCACACTTCCTTATATAATCCTCAGGCTAATGGTGTTTGTGAGAGGGCCAACAGAGTTGTTAAGGGCATCATACAGATGTCTTTGGCTTCTGGTGGTTTTGCTCATGACATGGTTTGTGATATGGTGTGGGGTTATCGAACTACTCCACATGATTCCAATGGCAAATCTCCTTTTGAACTGATGAGGGGTAGGCGCCCTGATACCAAATTAAATCCTTCTTGGTTGAAAAATAAAATTGTTGGACTTCCTGTTATTAATCAGCCTGTCTTTCCTGAGAATAACATTTCTTCTGGTGACCTTGTAAAGGTTAAACCTGGAAGAGTTACCAGGGGGTTAAACAAATTTAGAGGTCCTTATAAGGTAAAACAATCTTTTCCCAATTATGTTGTTTTGGAAAATGGGGAAAAGTGGAATCTTCGTAGTGTAGCTTTGTTTCAGAGATCAGGTTCTTCTTCCTGTTCTATTCGGACTGAACCTGATTCTACTTTACCTAATTTGACTGAACCTGAATCAGGTTCCACATTTGGTTACATGTTGTCTACTTCTGTAGAGACATTACCTTCTTCGTCCAGCAGTGCTTGCAGGGAGGAAGGTGGTGGTGATGCTTATTCTTCACCTGTTCAGACACCTCCTGTGTTTAGAACTGTTAGAACTCGTAGACCTCCAATTTATTTAAATGATTATCTGTGTTAGTAATATCTAATGTGTTTTCTTTCTTGTTTAATTTTTGTGCTATTATTACTTTGTTTTATTGAAATGTTAAAAGAGCAAGATGTGTTGTAAATATTTATCTTCCATCTTATGTAACCCTTCCTTTGTGTCTTGTCCCTACACTGTTCTAGAGTCCCTTGTGGTTCCAAGCTCTTCCCTGACCCAGCTAGATTCCATGTTTGTCAGTTGTGAGTTGGGTCAGCTGAGAGGTGGTTTGCTTGTATCTTACTTCTTCATTAAACTACCTTTGGTGAGCATCACAACATTGCTGGTATCCTGCAGTATTTATTTACATCAGTGGACCCTACCGTTTTTGACCACCATTCCCAACTCAAAAGTGGGGGGGGGGCCCACAGGGCTCTGTACTGAGCCCCACACTTTTCAATCTATATATGTCTCCACTCGCTTCACTGGCTGAAGTATGCGGGCCCTATAATCTCATACACGGATGATACCCAGCTGCTTTTTTCGCGTGTAAAAGGAGCTGATTTTGAGGGTGGAAAGATAAGATGCCTAGCCAGGGTGTTCAAGTGGCTGCTGAGGAACAAACTATAGTGTAATCTGGAGAAATCGAAGATTATCTTTTTTGGTTCACCACCTCCGGCTGAGTGGAGACTCTGGTGGCTAGGGGATATGTCTCCCTGTCCTCGGCTCAAATCACAGTCAAATATCTGGGTGTTCACAACGATAGTTCCCTCTCGATGAGATTACAGGTTCAATCAGTAGCTGCCACCTGTTTCATGCTTCTGCATATGCTGAAGAAATTTCTGCCCCTGATATCGTTAAATACGAGGAAAATGGTGGTTCAGGCACTGGTTACCTCGAGACTTGATTATGAGAATGTTCTGTACCTGGGTGCTCCCGAATATCTTTTCAACCACTTGCAGGTAGTCCAGAATGCAGCAGCTAGACTGGTGCTCATGCTTAATCCTAGGACTCACATGTCTCCACACATTAAGACTCTACACTAGCTCCCTGTGTGGAAGAGGATTAAGTTCAAGGCACTAGTGCTGTTGTTCAAAGCATTACAAGGTACGGGTGCAGGTTATCTCAGGAAGTGGGTGACCTTCCACATGAGTTTGAGTTTGAGTTTAAGGGTTTTGTAGAGTGCTCATACACCTAGCGGTTTCTTGGCGCTATATGGCTACTGCTACTCAGGGGGCAGGAAGGTTTCGGGATGTGACCGTTTAAGAGGGGAAGGCTTGGGTAAAGAGAAAGGTCTTGAGGCCTTTACGGAACAGAGGGTACTGGGAGCAGGTTCTCAGGTAGAGTGGGAGAGAGTTCCAAAATGCTGGGGCCGTGGTAGAGAATTTGGAGCCCCCCCACTTCTTCCGTTTGAAGCGGGGGACCACAAGGAGGTGGTGGGAAGAAGAACGGAGTTCTCTCGATGGAATGTAGTCTTGAATGGCTGTGTTAATGAAAGAAGGGGCAGAGCCTGTCCGGGCTTTAAAGATGGTACAGCCAAGCTTGAATAAGGCGCGCTGCCGGACAGGGAGCCAGTGCAGGGAAACGAGGAGGGGTGTAACGTGGTGTGATTTTGGTAGATTAAAGACCAGCCGAGCGGCTTGGTTTTGGACCAATTGGAGACGCCTCATGAGGTACTCAGGCATGCCGTGAAAAAGGGCATTGCCGTAGTCCAGGCGAGATGTTACCATGGCCAGAAGTATTAATTTGAGCGCATCTGAGGAAAAGAATCGTGAAACTTTACGTATTGTCCTGAGGGAGAGGAAGGCTGAGGATACAACGGCACTGACTTGAGAGTGTAGGGAAAGTTGATTGTTAATTTTAAACCCAAGAGTTTTGACGGAGGGGACAGGAATGGGTGGGGAGCCTAAGGAAGGGGGCCAAAAAGAAGAGGACCAGGGACTGGAGCAACCACCTGTCAACACCAATTCCGTTTTATCGGGATTGAGTTTCAGGTGGTTGAAGTTCATCCAGTCCTGGATAAAAGTCATGATGAGCTGAAAATTAGATATTGACTCGGGGGAGGAAGAGAGGGAAAAGATGAGCTGGAGATCATCTGCGTAGTTGTACACAGAGACCTCCAGCTGCTGTAAAGCAAAAATAAGGGGGGCAATGTAAAGGTTGAATAAAAGGGGGGACAAAGAGGATCCTTGGGGGACCCCGCACTGGATGGGCCGAAAGTCAGCTGAATATTCACCCAGGCGAACCGCCTGAGTGCGACCACTCAAGAAGGAGGATAGCCATAACAGGGCTGTCCCTCCGATTCCCGCCGCCTCGACACGTGAAAGTAAGATGGTATGGTCAACCGTGTCGAATGCGGCGGAAAGATCCAGGAGGACCAGGGCCTGAGGTTGATTAGTGTCCATTCCATCTCGGAGGTTATCCAGGACAGATATAATTACGGACTCAGTTGAATGAGCTGGGCGGAAACCGGCCTGCCTCGGAGCCAAGACACTATTTCTTTCCACAAACTCACTCAAGTTTTTGACAACATGACGTTCCAGTACCTTTGCCAAGATAGGCAGAAGAGAGATGGGGCGGTAATTGGCTGGATCCGAAGGGTCCGCCCCCGGTTGTTTTAAGATCGGAACGATCACTGCCGATTTGAGTGTTGGGGTAACAATACCCTGGGACAGCGAGCTGTTAAGAAACGTAAGGGGCTGTAAGGGGCAGTGAGAGTAGATCTGCTTCAAAATATAAGCAGGGCAGGGATTCAACGGGGAGCCGGATTTAACCAGCGGGAGAATGGAGGAGAGTGAATCGGTCATGAGGGGGGGAATCGAATCAAGACGTGCTGTAGCTGGAGGACAGCAAGGGTCAGTGAAAGCCGGGGAAGGGGGGGGAATCTTAACTTTAATCTTACTGATTTTGTCGAGGAAAAAAGAATTGAGGGAATCGCATAGTGGTTGTGATGGAGAAGGTTTGAGTGAGGCTCTATCGGAATAAGCGAGATCTTGAACGATGGAGAATATTTCTCTTGGCCGGTTATCCGCGAGCTGAATTTTAGATGAAAAGTAAGTTTTTTTTGGTTTCCAGTATGGATTTCTTGTATTGTACTAGAAGGGCAGTGTAACGGGTTTTAGAAACAGGACAATAGTTCAGCCTCCACTGGCGTTCCGCTTGGAGGAGATTACGTTTTTGGGTCTTCAGATCGTCAGAGAACCATCGGTTAGCATCTTTGGGGCGTTTGGACGAGATGCGCTTTAAAAGAGCGATGGTATCGCAGCCAGCCCGCAGCCAGCTGCTGATGGCTTCTGCTTGTCCAGAAGAAGGCAGCCCGGAGAGGTCGGGGCTGGAAGAGGAGAGTGTGGTAGATAAGGCCTCGACATCAACGCGGTTCCATGATCGTGCCCAGATGTTTTTTGCAGGAGTGGACTTAGGGAATGAAAGAGGGGATAGAGAAAAGGTGATCAGAGAATGATCTGACCAAAGACAAGGGGAAATAGAGAGTGAGGTAACCGGGCAATCACAGTGCCAGATTTGGTCAAGGATGTGTCCCATCCTTCTAGAATGCTGAGGGCCTTCTCAAAAGGCCTGGCCTCGGTCCCTCAGATATGCCATCCCACTCTGGGGGCAGATCTTTCAAGTTTATGGAAGCCTAGGCCTGGAACCTGCTCCCTGTGACTCTCCGATCTATATACGACCTGACAGTTTTTCAAGAGCACTTGAAAACTTGGCTCTTCTGCAACTAAAAGGTAGTGTGTTGATTGGGGGCAGACCTTTTTCAGTGCCAGGACACTATACATTTCTATCATTCATTATCATTTTGGAGTTCCAATACCCTTGTCACTAGATTCTATACACTACATTACATATAATACAGGCTCCTCCATAACTAGGTAAATTGAACATTCTATTGACCACTGTATAGAATAAGCTACTATCTAAACACCACAGGATACCTATTCCTTACTTATTTTTCATAATTATACCTTGAATTGTAAAATGTATTGTGTCTTTATTAGGTCACCTATAATTTCCCAAATCTATCTGTAACAATATCACTATATCTTACCATTTTATTCTTATGCACAATAATTGTTAAGATGAACCAACATTTACAAAGTAAGGCCCTTATTTATGAAGCCTTGCGTCAGTTTTGCGCCGCCGGTGCGTCACTTTTTGTGACGCACCAGCGGCATACAAAATGCGCCTTGTTGCGCCATATTTAAAAAGTGACGCATCTAGGTAGATGCGTCACTTTTTACACCCCTGCGCCACATTATACCTGCGTCACGTATAATGTATGCAGAGGGGGGCGTTCCCCCGCAAAAAGCCTCATAATAGTGACGCAGTGAAATCTATGAGATTTCACTGCGTCACTTTTAGGATGCTGTTGCGTCAAAATCTTGCGCCTGCCTCACAGCAGGCGTAAGACTGACGCAAGCCCTTTCACATGGGGCTTTCCCCATGTGAAAGGACGCATTGCTGGAGTTGCGTCACTTTTGTGACACACTCCAGCAATGCGTCACTTTTGCGCTTACAGATACGTCAGTAATACTGACGTATCTGTAAGTCCTTGCGACATGATGCGTCATACATTAAATATGACGCATGATTGGTGTTGCAAGGAGTGCGCAGTGAAAAGTGACGCATCGCTGTTTTCACGCAGCGATGTGTCACTTTTCATAAATGAGGCCCTAAGTACTTAGGGAAATGTGCTTTCTTCTGATATATTATATTTATACTGCTTCAGAATTAATCTGTAATAATCTGTAATAATAGCTATAGTCTTTAAGACAGTTATGATGTTGATATTGGTTATGACACAATTGTGCTGCTGCCAAAGTTTTTTTAATAAAAATGTTATATTCTTTTGCATGTTCAGCAATCTCTACCGGACTATAAGGCACAATTGTACCGAGCTTGCACTTTCTAAAGCAAAATAAATAAACAAATACCTCTGGAACCTATTCACCAAAGCATTTTTTAGTACTTAAAGAAGTACGCTAGTAGTACTTTGTTACATACTCACAAATTATATTCCCTACTCTCTGGCCAGAGATCCATCTCTCTAAAATGCAGAAAGCTGTGCCACAAGCTTGGAGAGCTCCAAATACGGAGGTCTCAATTTCTGGTGTAAATGGGGGATGGGCAAGAGGGTGTGGTTAAAAAATTGGAAGTATCTCCTACTAAATGGATGGAGTTCCGCTGCAAATAAAGAGGGTAAAATTAAAGAGGGACACAAGTAGGGATCTAAAAATACAAAAACATAAACCACAAACTAGTAAGTAATTTGATATTCACCAAAGTTACGCCCATATCTACTCCAGTAGTACTTCAGAGCAGGCAGGCTTAAATCTACTCCAAACAACCCTTAGATTAAGTCAAACTTCACACGTGACCTATGAGTGCCAGAGCAGGCCTCTCTCAGAGGCATCAATAAAGTTAGGGAGTAACACAAACACCGCACAAGGAGCATTATTTAAAAAAGGGAGGCATGTGTTAGAAAAATTATAATTTAAAATGCTATTTATAAATGTAATATGCATATTTCTGTGAATTTTTTTTTACCTAGGCACCAAGCACAAACCATAGGTAATATTAATAGAGAACATAGGGGCATATGTATGAGAAAGTGGCTTCACAATTGCTAATGCCATGTTTTGTTACTTTAGAAACAAGGGATGCACCGTATTTACAATAATCCCCTGCACCTCTGCATTTATTCCTATGCTGGCGCTAATTTCAGCTTCCTAGCGCCAACACAAGACCCCTTGCACAAAAGTGCAGGGTGCAGGAGTTGAGGGAATGATTATTTATGAGAACAAAGGTGTCCTTTCCTGCTTATAAACAATCCAGAATGGCAGTTTGTAACTTCTGTATGTGCTGCTTTGTGGAGCACGGATCACTGACATAATACCGAGGGACATAATATCGACTACCAGAAATATCGGCGAAAAAATATCGAAAGACAGAAAGACAGAATATCGACTTTGTATCTAAAAACAGGTAAGTACAAAAATATCGAGTAAAAAATATCGTTTACAAAAATATAGTTTGTAAAAATATCGACTTTATTAAAAACAATGTTAAATTAAATTAATATTAACAATTATTTACTAAAATATACTTAAAAACACTTAAATTAACTTATAATAATTAAATAATTAATTAAAGTTATAAAAGAAATTGTTTACAATCATATTTGTTAAAACATATATATATAGTAACATAATATAATTAAAAAATATCAAATATCATTACCGTAGGATAGCGGAAGTGTAAAATTACTATTCCCACTCCAGAAAGTGCAACAGTAGGGAAAGCGTTGGATAGCGTAGGGGTAAAAATTACTATTCCCACTCCAGAGAGTGCAACAGTGGAGAAAGGGTTGGATAGCGTAGGGGTAAAACTTACTATTCCCACTTCAGAGAGTGCAACAGTAGGGAAAGCATTGGATAGCGTAGGGGTAAAAATTACTATTCCCACTCCAGAGAGTGCAACAGTAAGGAAAGCGTTGGATAGCGTAGGGGTAAAAATTACTATTCCCACTCCAGAGAGTGCAACAGTAGGGAAAGCGTTGGATAGCGTAGGGGTAAAAATTACTATTCCCACTCCAGAGAGTGCAACAGTAGGGAAAACGTTGGATAGCGTAGGGGTAAAAATTACTATTCCCACTCCAGAGAGTGCAACAGTAGGCAAAGCGTTGGATAGCGTAGGGGTAAAAATTACTATTCCCACTCCAAAGAGTGAAACAGTAGGGAAAGCATTGGATAGCGTAGGGGTAAAAATTACTATTCCCACTCCAAAGAGTGCAACAGTAGGTAAAGCGATGGATAGCGTAGCGGTTAAAATTAGTATTCCCACTCCAGAAAGTGCAACAGTAGGTAAGGTGTTGGATAGCGTAGAGGTAAAAATTACTATTCCCACTCCAGAGAGTGCAACAGTAGGGAAAGGGTTGGATAGCGTAGGGGTAAAAATTACTATTCCCACTCCAGAGAGTGCAACAGTAGGGAAAGCGTTGGATAGCGTAGGAGTGAAAATTACTATTCCCACTCCAAAGAGTGCAACAGTAGGGAAAGTGTTGAATAGCGTAGGGATAAAAATTACTATTCCCACTCCAAGGAGTGCAACCGTAGGGAAAGCGTTGGATAGCATAGGGGTTAAAATTACTATTCCCACTCCAGAAAGTGCAACAGTAGGTAAGGCGTTGGATAGCGTAGAGGTAAAAATTACTATTCCCACTCCAGAGAGTGCAACAGTAGGGAAAGGGTTGGATAGCGTAGGGGTAAAAATTACTATTCCCACCCCAGAGAGTGCAACAGTAGGGAAAGTGTTAGATAGCGTAGGGGTAAAAATTCCTATTCCCACTCCAGAGAGTGCAACAGTAGGGAAAGCGTTGGATAGCGTAGGGGTTAAAATTACTATTCCCACTCCAAAGAGTGCAACCGTAGGGAAAGCGTTGGATAGCGTAGGGGTTAAAATTACTATTCCCACTCCAGTGAGTGCAACAGTAGGGAAAGTAGATACTTCATATATTAAATAAAAATAAATATATATATATTAATATCTTTAAAAAAAATTATTAAAAGTAATTACCAATTTAATATAATATAACAAATAATTAATTAAATAATAATTTAATTTAAACATTACAACTAGTTATCTATTAATACTAATTAATTACAAATTAACAATTAAATAATTAGTAATTAAAAACGTACTTAACAATTAAAATCAAATAAAAACCCAAATAAATTAACATGTGTAATTAGTTATACTTAAATTACTTCCCACCCTATTCCCCTATAAACACACAACCCACTACAGAAAATAAATTAGTAAAATTAACATAATTATCAATTAATCAATTTAATAAAATTGATTCTCATTAAAAACGTAATTAATTACCAAATAAAAATGATTTAACAATTAATTATAAATAAATAACACCACATAAATTAACATATTTAATTAATTATATTATAAAATTAATATACATTATTAAATTACTTCCCACCCTACTCCCCTATAAACGCACAACCTGCTACAGAAATTAAATTAGTTATTAACATAATTATCAATTAATCAATTAAATAAAATTAATTGGCAATTAAAATGTAATTAATTACAAAATAAAAATTAATTAACAATTAATTATAAACAAATACCAATAAATAAATTTACATATTTAATTAATTATAATTAAATTACTTCCCACCCTACTCCCCTATAAACCCACAACCTGCTACAGAAATTAAGTTAGTTAAATTAACATAATTATCAATTAATCAATTAAATAAAATTAATTGGCAATTAAAATGTTATTAATTACAAAATAAAAATTAATTAACAATTAATTATAAACACATACCAATACATAATTTTACATATTTAATTAATTATAATTATATTACTTCCCACCATATTCCCCTATGAACCCACAACCCGCTACAGAATTAAATTATGCAACATTTAAATAACATTAAATTAATTAATTAAATTACATTATAACATAAATAAATACTTTTAACACATAAAATACACTATAAAATATTCGATATTATTAAATGTTCGATATTTTTATTAACCTATATTATGTACTTCGATATTTTGACTATCTATATTTTAAAATTCGATATTACATTACTTACCTTCAAAACGATATGTTTGATGTCTATATTCTTTCTATTCGATATTCTGTCCAGCCTACATTTTGTACTCGATATTATGTCCATTCGATATTTTCTAGTCGATATTTTGTCTGTTTACTGTGGAGCACACATAGAAGTTGCAAATCGTCATTTAATAAATTGTTGATGTGCAGGAAGGGAAACTTCCCTGCACATAAACAATCATTCATGGCAATTTGCTTTTTCTACGTGTGCTGCACAGTGTTATTTATCGCCACAGAGACGTCACTAATAGTTATGCTACTGTGGTAACAGGGGCTTGTAAATATGCCCCATAATTTGCAATCAGGCTTCTTTAACAGTCAATATACCTGTTTCTGCAAAACGGGGTGATCAGTCAGGACTCTACCACACCCATCAACAGGTGAAACTGGCAACAAAATTAACCATCACAACAAAATTAACCAATCACACACAGCCTGCCGCCATAAAAAAAATCAAGCCACATGCAAATGTCTGTGTATAGCTGTGTTGCCTTGTGTCTCATTTTGGAGCCTTCAGACGTTTCCTCAGGTTTATGGGGACCCTGAAACCCAGCTGAGGAGGGAAGCGTGGATTGAGATAGGGAAGGATGTTTCATGCAGCACAATGCAATTGGTATTCACACCCAAAGAGCCAGGGAGTGCCACAATTGCTGAGAACCTCCAGCATTGGGCACGCCTAAGGCACAGGATGCGGTATGTGTTTGCCCCAAGTCACATTCACAGTACCCCAGGCCCTCCCCACTGCACAGGAAGTTCCTGAGACAGCATGTTTGGCCCTACACACTAGGCAGGAGGCCCACCAGCAGCATTAAGGTAGCTTTTCAATTTAAACAAAACAAAACAATAATTTGTGGTTTGAGTGTTTTGTATTCATGTCTCATATTTTGTGTTTGTATTTGGCCACGCTGTCAGTATAATATGGTGTCAATTAAAATATTTAGTTGTGCGATTGATATAAATGAATATCTGTTAATTAAATAATTACCTTTGTTTTATTTAAATATTTGTAGTTTACAGTAAGTTACGTTGGCACACAAGTCTTTTTTATTTTTGTTCTAAATGTGTTAAACGTTGTACTTCGCCATTGTCATGTGGCCTTATCTATTACGAGTGCCTTAGTAATGTTACATGCATTTAACACTTACAAGCTAGGTATTTGTTATGTGAGACACACATCTTAGGCAGTGTGCAGCACACAACTTTGATTTGTGATCACTACCACGCAATATTCATACAATGTACAATTTTTTGATTCAGCAATCATATGTCCACAAAATTCCATTCATGGCGTACAGAAATGTAAGGTTAGGTTGAGATTGTCTGAGTATGGCTGTGCTTCCCATCAGATGAGGTGACATTTATGTATATATGTGAAGTAATTTGTAAGTCGATTGCACCCTTGGTAATCAGAGTCACTTACTCTGAAACGTGGCATGTGTTGCTACCCACACCCAATAAATGTACTTTCTGCTAAATAGTTGGGTACAGATGATTTCAGTTGGATATAGTGATATGTCTGTTGGATTTCACCAAGAATTTGTATTTAAACACAGACAAAAACGCACACACACCCTCTACATATCTGTTTTGAAAGTCCTCTAACAATCTTGGTCATTTGACAAAATATTGTGTTTTCTCTCTTAGTTTTCCTACCAATCTGCATTCCTCTCCCTTTTCACTGTCCCTTGGGACCCCCATGAACCCTGCTTCTCTTATAATGTATTTTAACAGTATATGCCATCCTGGTTGTTGGAAAATCTGACTCTGACCCCCCCCCCCCCCCCACACTCTTACTGACCAAGATACACCTCTGGGTGGTAGCATCTGTCAGCAGATATGGTGCACCAACGAGGAGAGTTACAAGGTCTAAAAAAACTCAGAGGCTGTAGTTGCCAGTGAGGAGGCTGGTCGATCTGAACATTACATGGCCTGACATGGTAGGAGGAGGAAGGTAATGGGGCTCCAACTGGCCAACAAGAACTAATATCTCTGGTTTCCCAAGAGCAGACCCCTTCATGATTGAGGCCCAATGCCTATTTGTCAAACACTCCCACGACAAAGGAGCCTACAGCTGCACCATCTGTTACCTCTCCCTCACCTGCAATTGCCCACCTGGAAGATCAGCGGTTGGGGTATTCTTCACCCTTTCATAGGGCCGCACCCCCAGGCCCAGACTATTTGTGACCATGTCTACTTTCCAGCAGGACAAAAGGCAACTGATTGGTGGTCAGCAGCCACTTTTGTAGGGGCTTCAAAAGCTACGGCAGAGGCGAAGGCCCACCGAGAGGCAACCGCTGACTAGCACAGCAATCTCTGCTGCCTCTTGCTCTTCTGGACAGCAGCTATATCCATTCATTCCCCCTCCCAACTCTCTCCTTCAGGTTTTGTTCTGTGGAAGATCATTAGAAATTTGCACCTCAGCACTGGTAGCTCTTTGGATACTCCATATAGGTAGCGTGATAAACATTACATTTATTCAGGATTTTTAATTTTCATTTTCATTATATATTTTACAATATTCCCATTTGACAGTGAACATAGAGAGATCCCCGGGTGTTCCCAAATTGTTGTTCCGGTTGTCTATCCCCCTCCAAGTTCTAACTATCTCTACTGACCAAAGCATTATTTTTGTCATTCCAAAGGACAGTTGACTTTTCCCCAGAGCAATTGCTCAAAATAAATGTTCAACTTAAAAAAGTTATATATATTTATATATACAAATAAAGTGAAAACAACCATATCTGGTACAGGGGAACAGGAAAAGACTGGCGAACTAAGTAAAACAGGTGAATTAAATTAAATGAAATTGTTTTTAATAAAGCTCATGGCTACTCTGAAGCATCCCAGCGCTGGGTGGGTGATCCAGAGGGAGGATCCAGAATTATGGGAAGAGCCAGGTTTTCAAATGTTTGAGAAAGATGGAGTGGGAAGGTTCCCTACGGAGGGAAAGTGGGAGTGTGTTCTAAAGCTTAGCGGCATTGTGTGAAAGAAGCCTGCCCCTGATTCTTGTTCTCTTCATTCTAGGCACTTCTACCAGATTAAGTGGGTTGGAACGAAGATTCCTGAAGGATTTATATGGGCGAATCATATCTTTGATGATGGGGGGTCCGTTACCTCCCAGAGATTTCTGGACTACGCATAAATCCTTAAAGTGGATTCTCTCCTGCACTGGGAGCCAGTGCAGGGAGTACAGAGCGGGTTTCGCCAAGCAATGATTGCTGGTGCAGTGACAACAACGAAAGTGATGTGTCCGTTGTGTCCGAACAATTGGGAGCAAAACCCAAAATTCTAAATGAGTTTATGCTTATGGCACAGGGAAGACTGTCAACCCAACACAAACAGAGTGCCATTGGCTACACAGGACGAGGACGAGGTGGGAGAGGAGACGGAAAAGCCAACGCAACATCATGAAAAGACTCGGAAAGCCAAGTGGGAAGTCGAACAAGGGGCCAACAGAAATCAAAATGATGGACAAAAGAACAGTAATCAACCTTTCAGGTCGGTAGCTCAGCCCTGCCGAGACTGAGGTTCTTTCTCTGGGGCTTTCTTTTTGTCCTACTGCTAATTTTAATTACACTCAGAGTTGCATTGCTCTTTTTCAATTTACCTGTAAACTCAGACAAAAAAAGTGGTTTACGACAAAAGTATCTGATACTAAAGTAAAAATGCATGATGTACCAAGCAATATAAGCATTGGGGATATCAAATTATTATATGCCATGAATGAACTGGAAGGTAACCCTGAGTTCATAGATGACCCTTATTTGAATTTCATTAATGATAGCATCAGACTTGATCTTTGCCACAGTAGTGGTTTTAAATCTAAATCTATTTTTCTACCCCAAATCACCAATGATGCGATTGATGTATTCGAAAAGGGAGTCATACAAGAGTTGAATAACGTATTAAGAAAGAAGAAATTTACCAGGCAGATTATTAAGAGTGAACACTATGAGGCCATACAGTCCATCATAAGTTATATAAATATATGAGTCAAAAAATTCGACAAAGGCTGGAATGTGGTGGTCATGTCTAAAGAAATGTATCTAAAGGAAGGCTATCGTCAATTTGAGGATAAAGATAAATTTGAGATCACCACCAGAACCAAGTATGAAGCTATAAATAAGAAATATCAGGAAAAGTTGGGAAAATGGAGGGATAGAGGCTTGTTAGAATGGGAGGAGTACGAATTCCTTAAATGCAAGTTCCCTAAACTGCCAACCTTATACCTCCTTCCCAAACAGCACAAAGACAGTGTCAACCCCCCTGGTAGACCGATTGTTTCATCCAGAGGCAGTTGTCTCGAAAACATATCTAGATATGTGGATTTCTACCTGAAACCACTAGTACAGGGGTTACCATCTTTCATAAAAGACACAAGTGGATTTTTGAGAGTCATTGACAAGATTAAATGGGAGGATCAATTTTTATTGATGTGCCTTGATGTTAATATCCTTTATACCTGTATCCCACACAAAGCAGGTATCAAAGCATGTCGCCATTTCTTAAGGAATTGAACTGTATCATATCTGTTCCATACTGAAATGGTTATTGACATGATGTATACATATCTGACTCAAAACTTCTTCATCTTTGATAAACAAATATCTCGTCAGATCTTTGGGACAGCGATGGGAACCTGCTTCGTCCACAGTTTTGCGGGACTCTACATGGGCTGGTGGGCGGAGCAGGTGGCCAGCAAGCTGCACTTTATGAAGAACATGTCATAACATGGGTGAGATATATTGATGACATTTTTTGTGTTTGCATTGGGAGTACATAACAAGCAAATCTCTTGGTGGAGACACTTAATGACAATACTTGGAATCTAAAATTCAGTAGCCAAACCAATAAGGAAACCATAGACTTCTTAGACTTAAGCTTACGTGTAGTGGGGAAGCGCTTGGAGAGTTATCTGTTTAGAAAGGAAACAGCTGGGAACAGCCGGCTTCCCACTGAGAGTTGTCACCCAATGAATTTTATATGCAGCATTCCTCTGGGCGAACTACTTAGAGCCAAGAGAAATTGCAGCAACGAAGAGGGTTTTGAAAATGAAAAAATGGTCATGACTAAAAGTCTTGAAAGAGGGTATACCCAAACCATTATTAACAAAGCATGCCTAGAAGTCGACAAAAGAGATAGAGATGATTTACTGACACAGAAATTTACAACTGGTGAGGCGGCAGAAAATAAGAACAAAAATAAGATTAGGTTCATTTCCACTTACTCCAATCAAGCACATGAAGTCAGAGAATGTCTGAATACAACTTGAAAAGTTTTAAAGACAGATAAGGATCTGTCATAAGTGGTTGAATGTTATCCACAGGTCACATACAGGAAGACAAAATCTTTTAAGGACATTGTCTGTCAAACGATTGTCAGCTCAGCTGTTTAATCAAACTTGAATCCAATAAAAGGGTTTTATACTTTTAACAATTGTAAGGCCTGTAAGTACAGGAAAAAGTGCAAACAATTGAGATTGTCATTGAACCACTCACCCTTTGTAATTTCCAAGCAGGTTTAATCTAATACAGATTATGTTGTGTACGCCCTAAAGTACCCGTGTGAAAAATACTATATTGGGAGCATCATTCACCAAGCTAAAAAAAGAATTCTGGAACATATGAGGGCAATTAAAAAGGACGATAAACAATACCCAATGGCCAGACATTTTAAAATGCTACATAATTAGAACAGCAGCCTCCGATCATTTTGTGTTTTAGACACAATCCCTGTCAGAGAAAGGGGAGGCGACAGAGTATTGGAACTGAGGCGCCTGGAGTCTAGAATGATAATTGAGTACCACACCACATATCCGTCAGGGCACAACATTGAGGAAGAGTTAGCGGTTCATTGGGGTTAGTGGTAAACCAGGAACGAGAGAGGGTCAGTTTTAGTAGAAATATTGAATGTAACCGTTAGATTTTTATTGCTTTTACCTCTACTGTTTGTTTGGTATATTGTTATTTGTAGCATGCTTTTATTATTCAATGGCTAATGGCACTTTTTTGTATATATTCTGTTACAGATCGCCGTACAGTACAATATGTGTGAAACAAGTGGAAGGCAAAATGAGTGACAAATATCTCCAAGTGGATACACTGTGATGGTTATATCCTTCTGAGCTGTTCCTTAAATTTTGGACTTATTTAAACCATTCGAGAACAAGTGCTGCGATGGCCACAGGGCAGAGAGTTTTTTCTAAGTAATTAGACATCAGTATTTGGGTCTACGGACAAGCTCTTGTGTTAAATTTGCCTACTGGGGCATGAGGGTTATGACCTATTTTCAATTACTCTAATTTTGATTTGCTGTAACAGCAATACAGAGGAAAGCTACAGTTTATAAGAATTTAAAGCAAATTCCTAAATCAGGCGTGTAATGGCGCAATGCGCAATGGCGCGTGAAAAAATATTAGGCAGTAGCACTGTGTAATTGTAACCGGCTAGCAACGGGAACAATAGAGTTTTGAAAGCTTGAAAGGCAAGCTCGCGGACAGAGACAAATACATTTCTTTAGCACAGATGCATGAGATTTATAAGGCTACATCTAATCACACCCAAGTCATGGAAAAGTCTTAAACCAATATTAAGTAATATTGGGTCTTGTTTATTTTAAACGTGTAATTTTTTGTTCTGAAATGAAAAGTCTGTCGACACTGTCTATTACGTGCACCTGCCTGTTGATGTTTATTTAAATCACTTTGAGCTGTAACCTCAGCACTCGTGACCAAGGGAACTTGTTTTCCGTGCGTGTTGGGTTGTGCATTACCACAAAATTGTATTCTACTGAAAGCATTTGGGTGCCGTGGATTGTTGTTTCACAAAGTAAACAATGGGATTTGGAGATTAAGGGGCTCGCCACCCCACCACTGCCTGCCGTCGGTAAGAGGCTTGAGTTGAAGCGATCAAGTGACTGGGACATATATATATATTTTGTTCCAACTAATGCCCGAGGAGGTGACAGAATACGTAAATTATGTAGATTAGAGTCACGATATATCATTGACTTGCTCACGAAATTTCCAAGAGGCCTGAACAGTGGGGAGGAATTAGCTGCGCATTTAGGCTCTTGATTTGATTTGAGATTTCATGGCAATGGCTGATACACAGCGTGATAAGTAGAAGCCCTCTGAATTTTAATTTGAATTTGAACTCCAACGTGTCTCCTAAACCTGTATAAATACTGTATGCAAAGAAGGGACCTTTTACGATCCACGGGAAGATCAACTAAACATCATGGTACACATTGCATTTTAGGCTGATACACAGCTGTAAAGGTTGTCTGTAAACACTATGGGCCCAATACACATCACTAACTTAAGACAAAATCCTAAACTTACAACCATTTTGGTATTCACAGAAGGCACTTACTCATTTTTAGTATTCACAGAAAGCACTTACTCATTTCGGTATTCACAGAAGTTAGGAGTCCTAACTTTAGGACTCCTAAATGCCTTCTGTGAATACCGAAAGTCTTAAAGTTAGGATTTTTCTCAGTTTAGGAGTAGTAAAGTTAGGAGTTACTGTGATGTGATCAAGGCTCGGAGGAGCCGAAACGTTATGGCGGCAGTTTACAACTAATAAAGAAAAATTGCACCTATCTGCTGGTCCCTGTCCGCGTTCGCTGTCGAAACGGTGGGGAAAGAACTGCTGTTTTTAAAAAAAATTCTGTTTTGTTCTCTCACAGGAGGAAAGGAAGGGGCCCCTGCATGAGAATTCACCTTCACCAGCCTACCTACCCTTTGCACTCCGAGTTGAATTTCACTTATATCACACTGGGTTAGACAGTCACTGGTAGGTGTACGATCTGTTCATTCCCTCGTAGGATCAAGGGCACTTGCCCACTATCAGACCCACATCAACTTATTGAACTCCATTACACCCCCATTTTTACTGATGCCACCTTTCTAGGTAACTTGTCACACAATGGAACACATAGACCGTATTTATGCTAGTAATATGTATGTTTGAACTGATTTCGGACTTTGATCTTCTAAGATCCTACAATCATGTTTTACAAAGACTAGCAATCTCTCAGGCTACCAGCTACATTTCGGATTGTTACCTGATTTGCAAATTGTGACCGCATGCATTTGATTTTGTAATATACTCCATGCGATCATTTTTGCTTACAGCATTTTGTGCTTGACAATGTGCCTTGACATGCGCCCGCTCTTGTTTCTAAATAACAATAAGCATTACACAATAATTGGCAGATAATTATTGGGGCATGTTATAACTCATGCAACTCATGTTTTACAAAGACAAGCAATCTCTCAGGCCACCAGCAACATTTAGGATTGTTACCTGATTTGCAAACTGTGACCGCATAAATTTGTATTTGTATTATACTTCATGCTATCGTTTTTGCTTACAGCATTTTGTGCTTGATGATGTGGCTTGACATGCACCCGCGTGTGTTTCTGAATATTAATAAGTATTACACAATAATTGTCAGATATGAATTGGGGCATGTTATAACTCATGTAACTCATGTTTTTACAGCTATATGTACACCTTTCTAAGATGGCGGCTGCATTTAAAGGCCATGGGGTACGGGAGTCCACTTTCTATGTTTATGTAACAACAGATCGAAAAACTTCATCAGTGCCGGTTCTTTGATGCATTTTCCTACACGTGAACAAGGCTCTCTGCCGAAATGCGTCGTGTGGATTAAAACTTGGAATACCCATTCAGTTGTTTTGCCTATCATTCCTGAGAGTGTATGAAGATTGTGATTTGTTTTTTGGAATATAATATACCGACGTTGCTCCGCCAGATGTTTACGCCAACCTTCATGGGTCCCAATGCCTCAGAAGGAGCCCTGCGGAACGGTGATTTATATATACATACACACACACATATATATATTTACAAGGAAATCTTCCTCCTCCACACTATACTCTCACAGATAGTGTCCTATCGTTCAGGGTGGTTCGAAGAAATGGGCAGCACAGCCGGGTAAGGTACCTTAAACCATATTTATTAGATAATTTGTCCCATAGTGCCAACAGTGCAACTCTGGTGACACCTTTCAGTTTATACGTATATATAAACATATATGTAAATACATATAAATATATGTTGATTATATATATTTATATATATCTGGGCTTTTAATGGCTGGTATAAGCCTGGAGCTCCAACATTCCAATGTTTCTTTGTTCACAGCTCTGGCTGTGAGCAAAGGCTTCAGGGAACCTGAGGGGATTCCAATCCCTCACGCTCCCAAAAGGCTTTGTTTTTTTTGTTAGAACATTCTGTCCTCTAGTGACAGAATGTTCTAATAGCCTTATAGCCCTTCGTAGATGGGTTATAACGCTATTAAAGTCCCTCTCCCTTGTTAAAGGACCTCGCCTTCGGCTCAGGGCCTTTAATGCTGGAGAGGGCCTTTAATAGCCGGTATAGCCCTCTACGGCGGGCTATAAGGCTATAGTAATATGTACTGACAGTGTTTAGCAGAAATTATTTTTCTTTATACATCAAATTTTGTGAGGATTATAAAGTGCAGGGTAGTGGTGTGTGTGTTCATTTGTAAATCATTGGTTGAACAATTGTTCATGGTGGTGGTCCAAGGCCACAGAGAGGAGGATAGGGGGTTGCTGTCTGCATGTCTGGCTGCTCAGAACTTAAGCTCAGAATAGCTGGAGGTTATGGAGTGCAAGAGGTTTTCCTGGGTAGGCAAACTATTTTGTCCTTCTCCTCCTCTTTAACTGTGAAGGCCTCAGACATGATAGCTGTAAGGATGGATAGCATTTTCTCCTGGGATTGTCCACTTTTCTGTTTACACCCACAATTTAGAAACATAAGCTCCGAAAATTTGAGAGAAACAGGACAATTGCACAGATCAACACCATAATTACAAGGGTAGTTGCATGGGTTAGTATTGTCCTTATCAAATATATCACATTACAACGCAAACATTTACAACACATGCCTTTACAACGCAGTTTTTACATCGCAACATCCATTACAATACATGTTTTTACAACGCATGCCATTACAATGTAAACCATTACAACGCATACCATTACATCGCATATTTCTTTTGGGGGTAACAGTAGGGTAAGTGTTGGCTAGTGTAGGGGTAAAAAGTAATATTCCCACTCCAGTGAGTGCAACAGTAGGGTAAGTGTTGGACAGTGTAGGGGTCAAAACTATGCGTTGTAATGATATGCGTTGTAATGCCATACATTGTTGTGACATGCATTGTAATGGTTGCATTGTAATGGCATGCAATGTAAAGGATGTTGCAATGTAATGACTGCATTGTAAAGGTAGTGCGTTGTAATGACTGCGTTGTAAAGGTAGTTTCCCTCCTCATCACACCACTTTCTCAACTGTCAGTCCATCCACCAACCTTTTAAACCCATTTTCTATTTGACTAACCCAGGAACCTCCTGCTTCCCACAAGCCATTCTCTTCCAAAACTTAGGCTACATAAGAAATATTAGTGATATTACAGACATAGATATTAATAATCTTATTGCTATCGGGAATGAAGGTGTAGTAATCTCTTACCTTCAAAACCCTGCAAACACTGGCTTCCTTAACACGAAGGATAACTAGCATTAATCAGTTTTGTTTAGTCAGTGCTTGCATCGCAATTAACCCACTATTAATCTGCATTAGCTCTCTGGCATAATTAGTGGCAAGCCTATCAACAAGAATAGATAATCTAATTTGCAGATCATTCATAGTCACTCCTATAGAAGGAATCATAGCTCCTAATATATCTAATATTAACTGCCCTAAACAATGCTTCACTCTCTCCAAACCAATAGCATCATTTATTCCATTCACATGATAAACCCCAGGAAATACTAAAGGCAAATTGCAAGAACCTACCCATTTACAAAGTATGTTGTAATATGCAGTTCTACCACAGACATATTAAATTCCTCTTAGTATTGATTCTTGGCCAACCAGGAAATCACACTAATAACATCACTTCTTTCCCACTCACTCTCACACACAAATTATATTGTCCTAAGTCTGTAGGTTCATGACACATCATACATAATTCACCCTTTCTGTCATGCTCCATTGTCAATCTTGGATTCAAATTTGAAAACCTAAACTCCTCCTCAACCTTAATCTGCTCTCTGATTTTCTTCTTATCTTTCCTATTCAACCTTTTCACTCTCCTCTCATTATGTTCCTTAAAATTTTTTTACTCTTCTCTACTTAAACTACATAATACTCCCTTTGAGTCTGTTTAGTGTCATGGTTAGTTTGTGCAATTGTATTAAAATATTTCAATAAGTTACCCTATTCCCAGCATCTTCAAAGACAGGAAGATTCTTCAGCGAAACTTTGAAATCCGAGGTATGGTACTAGAAACTCCTACATATTAAATATACTAACAAAAAACATAAGAAGATAAACTTTGAGACAGGTAGCTGCAGACATGTTTCACCTTCTCCTGCAGAAGAAGGGAGAAAACCACACGGCAAGCAATTTTAACAACCATAATATCAACATATTCACCCAGCCTTTTGAAAAATAAATATTATCATTAAATCCATTAACTAAATGATCCCTACGTACATATGAATTAGACTCAACCTTATTACAAAAAGCAGTTAGTTCTTTCTCTCTGGAGACATACCCTACCCGTAAAATAAGACAAGCCAACTGGTGCTTCCTCCTGGGATTCCCTCAATTCGTGTAATGCAGTATGTATTGAGGCCAGCAAAATACTATTTATATACACTGTACTTTCAAAAGAACTTTCATCAGATTTCTTCTGTTCTGTTTACAACCTGCGCGTTTAATCTCACAGTTGCATTTCCAAGAATGCTGTATCTTGCCACCAGGTCAGCATATTTTGTTTCCCATTGTGACCATATCAACATCAGCTTTATGTGCAGCACATTTGACCACCCAAGTTTATTTTTGCTTTTTGTATTGCTTTAAACAAATCAAAAACACTGAAACTTTCCCTATTGGAAGGACCAGATAATGTCATAAAACCACTTTGTGACCACAACTGCCCAAAATCATGCACCGCTTCAAACAATTACTGGATGTCTTCATAAACTATCACATTAAAATTAACTGCAAGTCAACAATCTCTTGTCCATTCAATCTACTGCCACTTGTGCTGAAGTTCCATTAGGCAGGAATAATGCTTCAACAATTGCAGAAATGGAAGAGACTGCCTAAGCATCTTTCAAAGCTCCGAGATGGCTCTCTGACAAGAATCACCTAAAAACAAAATCAGATGAGGAACTTATTTGATGTCTGTTTTTGGTTTGGTACATCATTCTGTAACATTCAAACATTCACATCATGGTTCATCATCATCAACATCATCATTTGTGTTTCTGACTTCATTCCTGTCTGACACAGGAAGCAGCATTGCAGAGTTCAGAAAATTACACCTTCTAATAGAATGTTGTTGTTGTTGCTAGTATGATTTGCTCCTAACTATTAAGACAGCTGTTTGTCATATGCTGAGTCATTGTATGGATCAGCAAAATCTCAACTAAATGGGGAACAAACCCAATTCATGTACATCCCATTACAATCCCTTCACTTTGTTTAATTGTAATGCAAACAAATGCAATCGCTTTCAGACAACCAGAATGAGCTATAACTACTGGATCCAATACAGCAGATAGTTATGATACAGGCCTCATACCCCGCCCCCTCCCCCCCCAGTACATATTTTGGGTCAAAACTGACAGTGAGCACCCACTCTTTTCATGACAAAAAAAGGTGCAACTCCTTATCGTAATTGTGCATTCCGAGGGTGGGTGCATTACATAATATTTTTTCATTTAAATCCTGGAAAGCCTTCATATACTCTTGATATGACTGTAAATTAGCCTTTTTAAAGGGGTAGCAGTCACAGGAAAGTTTGGAATCCACTGATGACAGTAGCCAGCAGTTCTCAAGAACATCTCCACCTCCCTCTGGGTGGTCAGAGGACTCATTTTCAGATTTGCATAAACACATTATTTTGATGCTTTCCATGCTCCTTTTTCAATATGATGACTATGATAAATCATCTCTTTTTTATGGTGTGGCATCGTTGTGGGTAAAAAAAATGTAACCATGGTCAGCAAGATTATTCAGAAGTACAATTGTATCTAACTTACAATCCTCTTGTGTCTTTGATTCTACAAGCAGGTCATCAATATATTGCACGAGGAATGAGCAGCCTGGCAATTGTAGATTATCAAAATCTTTCTTTGGATTCTGACAAAAAATTGAGGGATTCTCAGTACGCCCCTGTGGAATTCAACATCAAATGAAAACTTTATTTTGGAATTGAAATACAAAAGGAAATTGACTATCCTCATTCAGACGAATGCTAATAATGCCTAGCAGTAGTCAATGAGTGTAACCCATTCTGCATCTCCAGGAATTTGGAACAATATTACAGCAGAGTTCTGTACCACCAAACAACATGGAACCATAATCTGATTTATTTTCCTGAAGTCTTACACAATTCTCCTTGTACCTCTCATTTTCTAATGCACATTATCGAGGAGTTGCAAGGGTTACCAAGCACCTCTCGTAGCAGGCATTGTTTTATCAATGCTTTGATCTAACTATAAAAGTTATTCTGCTTCTATTGCCTTATTCTAGAAAAATGCATTATGCATGTGTTGTGACTTAACTGTTGCATTCCTTTTTCTTAGCTACATCTTCCCTACTGCTCAGCCAGGATCAGTGCTAGTGTGCTTGGTGATGAGTGGAATGCTGAAAACTTGGTGATTTTATAGAATGCATGGGTGCCTGGTGATGTGCTGAGTGTCAGTTGGAGTGTGCAGGCTGAGCAGCAGGGAGGCTGCTCCTGATGGGGCTATCAATTATCATACTTACCATATTATGTACCTGTAACTAAACTTAATAAACCATCCCGTTACAACATACAATATGGCTACTTCTGGACTTCCTTTGGATTGTAACTGTGGCAACAATTTGAGGAAGAACCTGCATGTATTGGAAGATGAACTGCATTTGAAACTGTTGTGGAAACCTGAAATCTGAAATAAAGAAAACTGAAGCCTGAAGGAACGAAACGCACTGGTTAGCCCCCCTAGTGTCTTTTACCAACTGGACAGCCTGCCTGGGAACGTTTGACCTTCCTTACATCAAGGGATTTGATGAACTTATTGGAACAACATGATGCCTGATTTCCTGTTTTTCCCTTTTGTGCTATTACAAATTTAAATATGTATTGAGACACAAGGAGTTGCTGAGCTCTGGTCTTCTCTGTGCTTTCTACTTTGAACTTAAGAGTGCCAACTGTGAGTACTTGGAGGCGCTTATTTTAATGGTACTGCAATGTAGGGTTATGTGCTTGATACTGAGTTATAGGGTTGTGTATCCTAGTGCTTCATGTGGGGTTGTGTACTCAGAGGTGTGTGCATGAGGAAAATAGGTCCTGGCAGGTGTACAGTGTAGTGTATGCTTTATAGGGCTGGGTGCCCTAGAGTTTTCAGTGGCGTGTGTACGTTGCCTGAGACGGGAGGTCTAGTCAGGTGCACAATAGAGAGTATGTGCTTTGCCTGTGACAATAGGTCCTGCCAGGTTTACAGTAGAGAGTGTGCTTTGCCTGAGATGATAGGTTCTGTCAGGCGTACAGTAGAGTATGTTAGAGTATGTCTGTGTTGCCTGCGACAGGAGGTCATGTCAGGCATACAGTAGAGTGTGCTTTGTCTGTGATGAAAGGTCCTGTCGGCGTACAGTAGAGTATGTATGTGTTGCCTGAGACGGGAGGTCATGCCATGCGTACAGAAGAGTATGTGTGTGTTTTACCTGAGACAATAGGTTCTGTCAGGCATACAGTAGAGTATGTGTGAGTTGCTTGAGATGGGAGATCATGTCAGATGTACAGTAGAGTGTGCTTTGCCTGAGACTTCGTTTCATCGAGCATATAGTGTGTGTTGAATGAGACTCCTCGTCCTTGCTGGTTACGGTGTGCTTGTATCTTCTTGTTCCGTAAGGAAAGGGGATGAGTGAGACTTCAAGGTGTTTATTGCTTTAGGGAATTTGTTCTATGAATTCTTTTAATCATTTAGTGCATTTATGACATTAGGAATGTTCTATCAATTATTTGGTGACTTTAATGTTTTTAATGATTTAGGGAGTATTGTTTTATCTATTCTTTTCATGATTTAATGCACTTATTATATTAGGAATGTTCTATCACTTATTTGGTGACTTTAATGTATTTAATGATTTAGCAATGTTCTATCTATGTTTTTATCTTTCATTTGTTGAATTGACATTTCCAGATTTCTGCTTGTAATTTTATCGCCTATTTTTTTCATTTTGGTTTATATGTATTACCTTTGCTTTTCGCAATATTTCTGTCATTAGTTTCCGCAAGGAAAGGGGATATGTTGTGACTTAACTGTTGCCATTCCTTTTCCTTTGCCACATATTCCATACTGCTCAGCCAGGATGAGTGCTGGTGTGCTTTGTGATGAATAGAATGCTGAATGCTTTATTCTGTCATAGAATGCATGGGTGCCTGGTGATGTGCTGAGTGTCAGTTGGAGTGTGCAGGCTGAGCTGCAGGGAGGCTGCTCCTGGTGGGGCTATCAATTTTCATACTTACCATCCTATTTACCTGTACCTAAACTTAATAAACCATCCTGTTATCACATACAATATGGCTACATCTGGACTTCATTTTTTGCACTCTTCATAAATCCTATTGTATTGCCTGTGAATTCCCATACCTCTGTTTTTACAGTATGCCTTAAAACCAGAAGCAGGTCATCTTTTGTAAGAACTGGAAACAACAGAAATCTTAAATCCTGGGATTTGATGTCAAACACTAAGGGGCTTATTTATGAGAAGTGATGCAACACTTCATTTCGGCATCTTTGTGCCAGTAGAAGTTGTACAACAGTGCGTCACTTCTGTGCTCATGTCTTTGCCATATTTATAGTTTGTGCACAATATAGAAAGCACTGAAGGCGCGTTAGAAAGTCTGATGCATCGGAGAGTAAAATGATGCAAGGTGATTTGCATGTTGTGAAGTTCCACAAATCAGCTAAGCATCATGTAGAAGTGTGTTGTGTGGTGTGAAGTAAAAAAAAAGAATCATTTCCAGGAACAAATGATGCATTGGAGTCCTCTGCACTTCGGACCACAAAGACTTCAGTTTGGAGCCCAACAACACCAGCCCCAGCGAAGATGACCAGACAGGAGCCTAGAGGAAGAGAGACAGATATCAATAGCTGAGGCGACATATAATAAACACCTTCTCTTTGTTACCTCCAAATTGCCATTAAGGGAGGAGGAAGTCATTTGGCAGTCCATTGTGGATAAGATCAACAGTGTAGGCAAAAGAAAATGGACAGAGCCAGAGTACAAGACGCGCTGGCATGATTATAAGCACAGGACCAAAGAGAACCTTGCCAAGAACCTGAGGGCAGCAACGAGAACCGGAGCAGGACCAGATCTCCAGGAGGAGTTTGACCCACTGGAAGAGCAAGTGGTGTCTGTCATTCCAGCAGCGTTGGTGGCAGGAATGGGAAGACAGGATAGTATTATTGTCGAGGACCAAGAAGAACTACAGGGTAAGTCAAAACAAAGGTCAAATTGTTTAAAACTATCATGAATCACACTGCAGCTACATGTTTTGTTGTGGTGCACTGCGCTGTGTGTAAGAGCAAGTAAAAAACACACAAATGATGGACGGAATGAAGATCAAATCAAACATTCACCCCCCAGTCAAGAGATCTGGGTAAAATCCATTGGTAATTTGCTCACCATGCCACCCCAGTTTAGACCCAGCCACATGCAAATCAGTCTTGACCCTGCTCCTCATGGGAACAGAACAGCCCGAACTGCCAAGCCAGGTCCTCCCTGGACCCGAAACAAGCATCCAGGGACCGGTTTCTGGGTATTACCCTTCAACATCCAGGCTAGCTTGAATCCTGTGGCACAGTGAGCCCGGAACCCGTGCCTTCTCATACCCAGCACACTTATGGTGAGAAAGCAAAAAACACAGAAATGATGGAAGGAATAAAGAAGAAATCCACTATTCTCCCCCAGCCAAGACATATGGGTTAAATCCATTGTTCTTTTGCTCACTGTGTCTCCCCAGTTTAGACCCAGCCATACACAAATCAGTTTTGACCAGAAAAAAGCATCCTAGGACCGGTTTAGAGGTATTGACCCTCATCAGCCAGGCTAGCTTGAATCCAGTGGCACAGTGAGCCCAGGACCCCCATCTTGGTATACCCGGCTTACTTAGGGCAGGAAGGTCTCACATATTAACTCATCCATCTCCTAAATATAATTATCTTGGGCAATGACTATTTATTCAGTCCAATCCAGCTCTGCCAAGATTTTTAGTCCATGTGTGATGTCCTGCCCCAGTCCAGGTTTTCCTTTTAATTCTGGGACTTGTAGTGGAATGTACTGCATGATTCACTAGGACTACAAGCCCTACAATACAAAGGAAAGAATCCAGCCTGGAACAGCAAATCATGCATGGACACCGGAAACTTTACAGATATGTCTGTGACAATGAAGGCCCCCCCTTGCACATTGAAATAAGCGTGCTTGTCTTGGGGTTAGGCAGCCAAAAGTGCAAAGTGGAGTATAAAGTAATGGAATGGGGTTGCCCAAGGATTAACTTACCACCAAAAGAGTTTCAGGTGCTGAGTATGTGAAGGCTCTCCAAGTAGGATCATGTGAAGAGCCAGGTGTACAGTCACTAGCACTAAACCATATTGCATGCAGTTGTCTTTATGTTCTGTGTGAAGGTTTAACAGGTGTTGCCTGCCATGTTTGAGACCACCCTACCTCATCTCTTGCTCAAATCAATGTTTGGGTGGGGTGGAAGTGATGCACACCAGGGTTCCAGGAGTGTCTCTCGGTAGCATAGATGGTGGTCCCCTTGTATTGTAGTGCCTTGGAGGTGTGGCTGAGCACATCAAACTGGAAGTGTGTTTGAAAGGGGAGTCTTTGTGCCTTCAGGATGTGGGGTGTGCTGTGTGTGCTGTGTGTGCTGCAAGGTAGACTGAGCCATAGTCAGGCACTGCTGTGTTCAATAACTTCCCGGATGTGTAGCAGCTGTGCAGGGATGTGGTAGAAGAGGGCATTGTAGCACTACTTTCTATATGTGATGTGGGCTTGTGTGAGGGTGTTGCAGTTGTCAAGGTGGAGCCATAAGAGGAAATGTGTTACTATGCAATATATGTGAAAGCAGGTGGATGTGAAACGGGGAACTGCAAAGTACCAGGGTGAGGTAGGTGTATTGGGTGAATTGCAGGTTCTTGGTATGGTTGGAGGGTGAGGTGTTTGGGTCTAGTTGTGTGGGCAACCAATGTAGCCAGATGTTCCAGAATAACTTCCCAACTATCTTGTGAGGTTCACCATGAGCCATAGCTCTCACATGCAGGCAGGCACGTTGGTCAATTGCATGATGTAACAACTGGTTGTGTGTGTGTTTCCTGAGAGTTAATGGATGATCTGGGTTTCATCATTGTGTGAGATGAAGTACAATCCCTTGGCCAGGATGATGATTGCCTGAGGAGTCATGAACAAGTACAAGTAATGGTGCTGAGTGAAGACATTTGTGTGACTCTACAGATGAGTATCTTGGGTAATGAGGAAATAGAGTGAGCTTGAGCAGTTCCATATTTCCAAGTGTGATGGTGAGGGTCTCAGTGTCTACTGTTCTGGACTCAGGAAATGTCTGTGTGTGCATGGATTCCACACAAAGTAGTAAAGTATGGTAAATACATGCCCTTACCCATTTCTTCAGTGTATATAGGTTGTGTAGATGTGTGTCAAATACTGAGCACTACGCCACATAAGTGCACAAATTACATGCAAGACAACACAGCAAGGCAGATTGGGGTGGTGTACAATGTGAAAAGCAGGGTGTAGAATTAAATGAAAAGGATGGGAAGCCAGCAATACTTTGTCCGTGCTGTGGGCTTACTGATGGACAAAGGGAAAGCAGGCACGCTGGTGACATGTTGCAGTGTTCTCAGCAGTGGTGACAATAAGTGAATGTTACATTAATCTGGCCATTTAAAAAACAAGCTAATCAATATGTTCAATGGGGCCCTCACCTTTACGCCTTCTTTCAGGCAGGCCAGGCCTGCAAGCTGCCTACCTGCGTTGCATAGTGTTGTATCACACAAATAGACCTCCTTGTCACACAGTAGTTTTCTGAACAATGTGAAGATATTTTCATGTGAAAGGCAACAAAAAGGAACATGGCCTCATTTACTTCTAGAAAGAACTTTACATATCTAAGTGTATTATAAAGTGAAATAAAATAAAGTCTGCTTGTCCCCTAAATCACTTATGTCAACATCTACCATAGATACATAATGACATATTTATTTTTCATTTCAGAGGGATAAACAATAACTCCTGAACAGCAGCCTGTCTTCGATGACCACCCTGTTGGTGATGCCATCCTGCCCCCCATGGAAGATGACACCTTCCAACAACTCCTGTCCTCCTTTAAATCTTCTCCTCTGATCATGGCAAAGGATGACATTGCAGGGTCTCCAGAAGATCTGCCACCGATAGGATATGCCCCATCTGCCAGTCAAAGGCCCGCTGTGGAGTCCGAGGTCCCTCAAGTTGACTTTTAACAGCGAGTGGTAGGAGTGCATCAGCAAATGGCTGATGATGTGCAGGCTGGGATGGAGATCATAGTGGGCACAGTTGAAGGAGTCTGTACGTGACTCAGTCCTAATACGGACATGTCTCTGGAAATTAGAGACACCTACCCTTGGCTCCATAGCACGGATAGTCCCTGGCTGATAGTGCTGGTGTAATGAGGGAAAACCAAGAACAACAGCCCTCCACATCTGTCACCAGTGTGGTTCCAACCCAGCTGGGAGCCATCTGTACAATCTTGGAATATATGGAGCATAAGTTAGACTCCTACATAGCAACTATGGATGTCCTCCATTGCAACATTGTTGCCTTGTTGAGAAGCCATCAGACCCTTTAAAGCAATATGCTGCCTTCCTTACTGGCACAGACAAATGCTGGTGGGTGCCTCAGATGTCTCCCACACAAACACCACCAACTGCAGGGGAGGCACAGCATCCATTAGGGGAGGAAGATGTGGAGTTCCCCAGTTTCTGGCGACAAACTGACAGGTAACATTTGTCTGTGCCTCCTGGCCAGTTCCCTAGTGGTTCTGTGTCTATCATCATGTCACCTACTTTGTCACTCAGTACTGTACCTTTTTGCTTGTGCTCCTGTTGATCTTATCTGCACGTGGACCTTTGAAGAAGCCTACCTTCCCTTACAGCAATTTGTACCTCCTCACTGAAAATTGCTTCACCTCTACATGTCGCATGACATGTCTCCCAATTGGAGTCTGCCTGGTCATCGTTTGCTCACAATCAATGTTGGTGTTGCTGACCCAAACACTACAATAATGCTCATGGCAACCAACCTACATTTGTAAAAAAAATCACCCTTACAAACCAGAGTGTTGTATGTTTCTTGCAGAAAAGGCACCATATTTCGTGGTGGATGTGTACTATCATTGCCCACTTCTTAGCATTTAAAGAAGAGTGAGCTAAAGTCACTAGCACCTGATGTCTTTGGAAATTTACAAACACCAAGTACATCTACTGCAATGGCATAATGAGGAATGTGTGTCTCCCAATGGACCGTCAGGGTGTGACAATAAGCTGCAGTTACTTGACTGACACACACTGAAAAACTCTTATGAAACAAACAAATGCTTACCTGCCATAATTGGGTCTGTGAGTCATGTGAGCCAATAGCACTGTTCCACTCGTCCCTATACATCTACGTCAGTGAACCTGACAACATGATCATCATGATATATTAGCCTCAATGTTCACGTAGAAGATATCCTCCCAGTCGCGGTCCGTACAGGTAACAGCAGTGAGGCTGGGTGGGGGATTCCGATGGACGATGCTGAGGGAAAATCAATTATTTATTTAATTTTCACTCTGTATCGTCCCTCAAAATCCCCCCCCCTCCCACCGACCCCACTGCCCCACAGCTGGTACCAGCATGGACTGCAGCTGTATCCTACAGAATAATAAATTAGTGTGGTTGTACTAATAATAGGTAGATACTCATGGCCATACTTCTTTGTATTTAGCAGTATACCTGTGCCACACCACAATGTACAAGGCCAATCCAATACATTGGATGTCAGTATGCAATAATTGCAAGGGCTGATTGTTGGGGCTCTGTGTCAACTGATAAATATTTAATAATGCTACAATGTTATACGTAAGGGAAATGAGTTCCACTGCCCCTGAGAGGCCTCATATTTTTTGAATGTGAGTTTAACTACACATGACATCTTTTGTACATTGTAAACAAATATATTTGCTTCGGAGTTAGAATACAGAACTAGAATCAAAGCAGGGAAGAGGACATGTAGACTTATGTGCATGACACTTTGAAAGTTGTAAACCAAAGAAGCATGCATGAAGAGTAAGGGTGGGCGTAGTTCGCTAAGTAGCGCTATGTGAAGCTACACGAAGTGCACTTCGCACTACGCGAACTTCACGTAGCAGTACGCGAGCTGCGTAGTAACATGTTCGCACTGTGCAAGATGTGTTTTCAATGTTTGCACAGTGCGGACAAGCATCCGGCACTGTGCAACCATTGAAAACGGCATCTTGCACAGTGCGAGCTGTAGTTTTCTGCTGCTCGTGTAGATTATTACTCGAGCTGCAGCTTTCTCAACGCGAACTGGTAGTTTCTCATTGAGAGCGGTCGCGAGCATGCGCAACCACTCACAATGAGAAACCTTACCTTCCTGCGTTGAGAATCTCGCCGGGATGTCATTTTGCTTAATCGCGGTCGGGACCGCGAACAAGCAAAAAATGAGCGCTGCACTACGCTACGCTGCACTACGCGTGTTCGCACTGTGCTACCTGCAGTTCGCGTAGTGCGAAGTTGCGACAACTTCGCAAACTCCGCGAGTGTAGCGTAGTGCTTCGCCCAGAGTTAATGAAGAGCCACATTAAGCAAGTAGTCAATGCCAATGATGATGGAGGTTCTTCAGGCAGGTGTGGACACATTCAGCCAACAACTAGGATCCACGTTCACAATTGTGCAAAGGTGTATGCAATAGTGGCAGCCACCAGTGTGTGTCCCAGTGCAGCCAGAAATCTGTAGTGACAAAAGCATGCTAACTATACCTGCTCTATCTCTTTCACACACAGTGCCACCATATGAGATTATTGGTGTTATGATATGTGTAAAATCATTCAAAGAGGACCACTTACCGTGCCAAAAGAATAGTAAAGGGGACTCAAATGACTTCAATGTGAGGTAGATAACGTGCCCATATATCTCTGACAAAGCAACAAATACCTTCAAAGACTGCAGGTCAATAGCTACATCATGTTCCCAGCTCGACTTACTCAATGATAACAACTCGTAAACATGAATTATTACTAATTGGTGAGAGTCGAAAGAATTTTATTTATCTAAATTCTATATGAACAACCTATAACTAAATAACCTTTGCTAACTAACCTTAACACTAGCTTAGACTAGCTTAAGTCATCTCCCAACTACTATACTCAAAAGGCAAGTTAAACATCAACCCCTCCCTTAATACACAGAGGGCCTCATTTCTGAAAACTGCTGCATAGCTGCGACAAAACAGCGATGCAGAAGTTTTCACTGTGCCCTCCTTGCAACACAATGGATGCGCTTTATTTAATATATGCACGAAAAGACGGATACGTCAGGAATCCTATTGTATCTGTTGTGCAAAAGTCACACATTGCTGGAGTTTTGTCACAAGCATGACGCAACTCCAGCAATGCATGTGGTAGGCCTGTGCCTATGGCACTGCGCCACCCTTACGCTTGTCATGAGGCTGGAATAAGGTTTTGACGCATTGTTGTCCTAGAAGTGTCACAGTGAACACTTCTACGAGGTTCTCTTGAAGGGGAACGCCCATGCTGCATACATTATACCTGACGTCGGTATGATGTGGAGCAGGGCTTTACAAGGTAACACCTCTGCCTAGATGTGTCACTTTGTAACTATAGCACAACGTGGCACATTGTTTATGCCGCTGTTGCGTCACGAAAAGTGACACAATAGCAGCGCAAAAGTTTCACAAGGCCTTCATAAATAAGGCCCATAGGTTGGTACAAAACAAACAGCAACCACACCTAAATATATACCTACTATACATTTAAAGCTAAACAAACATATGTTTGTTTGGTATTTTTCATGCATTTTTATAATGTAAACTTTTTTTAAACACTAGACATCAACCCCTCACCGACATAAAAACCTGCAATTAGGAAAGCAGACTTAAAAACAAATACCTAATTTCCTATCTAAAAACTAACACCTAACTACACCATACCTACCCTATAACTTAACTAACACTATGCCTAACAACTATAACAAATAAACAACAGAATGAAAAAAGGAAAGGGTAATGTCCATTGGGAGAGTCTTTACATACAAGTGCAGACACCTTCACCATGGCCTCCTGCAAGGTCACCACAAGTTCACACAGGCTCGCCGGCTCCTGTTGGAAGTCATCCATCCTCTTGTTCAACTTCCTCAATTTCCTGGCCCATGCTGTTGGCGACTGTAAGGCAGCAGATGTACTGGCTGTGGCCTGTGGTTGCAGCTGCTGCAGTTAAACACCTGTTGTTTGTGAAACACTGGATTCTGCTGTGCCCGGTAGACTTTGGTCCTTCCAGGACCCCGATACCTTGGCCATCTCATGCAGCTTGCCCATTTTTCTGTACATTCACAACTCAAATGTCTTCACATCCTCAGCTGTCATGTTATCTAGAGAAGTAAAGTTAATAAATACTAGTTCAAGTTGGAAATGTCCATGGTGTGTGATAAGAGGCTTACCTTGTGACACAGTCATATGTGCTTCTCCAAACCAACTCCACATTTTGAAAAGTAGAAATGGAAATGTTCCCTTCAGTGCGAAGACATCTCCTACTTGAATAAGGAATACTGAGTCAAGAGCAGTCAGTGTAGGTGCACAATATGGTAATATATTCACAATATGATTACAACCATATCAGTCACACTCATGATGATGTGTTTATCTGTAATTGGATACATGGTCCTGAAATTGAAACTTTGAGTGTTGGTATTGCAGCATGTTAGTGGGATGAAACTTGCTCATCAACATAAGTGAAAGTTGATAAAGTAAGACAGTCCAGGTAGTCTGCCTCTGCATTTCCTGACTCATCTGGACCCACACAAGGCAGCACACATTGCTGACCTTACCTATACAGTGTCAGGTAGCCAATAAATGGACAGGGGTTTGTCATGTATCTCCTGCAAAACATTACTGAGGTACATTTCAGCAATTTTCCCTAGGCAAATGCATAGAAATCTGACAAAAAGCTTCTGGTATACACTTGTGGCAAATCCATGTTGAGTTTAACTTAAACATATTTCACTACAAACATTCTCCTAGAGCTGCATTTGTCTGTGCACTTTTCAAATGAGACAATGCATCTCAGTACAGTGTGTATGCATGCTGGAGTAATTATCTGTACACAAACGTTTTGGTATATAATGCAGGGACCCTTGCACCATGGTGCAGGACATGTTCACTACATTGGTGCTAGCCAGTCTAACTTAGCCTGCCAGCATGCGCAGTCCTGCATTTGAAAGTTTATGCAGAGCAGCAACCTTACCTAATTCCTTGCATTGTATGAATGACTACCAGAAATGAAACCTACGGGTTATACTGGGCATGAGACTGGCATTTCAATGCCAATCATTAATCAGACTAGTGCATTTGGCCAGCTGACCACACCATGCCATTTAGACAACGGGCTTGATTTAGATCTTGTGGGATGTGTTATTCCATCACAGAGAAATATAAATCCCATTATATCGAATAATATATTTATATTTTGGCGGATGGGATATCCGTCACTTTTGTGACGGAGTAACCCATCCACCAAGATCAGGCTCTGAATCCATGCATTGAGGCCTACTGGCACCCCATAGGTTTGACAGCAATTGCAATTGCACAATGGCCTTGACAAATTACACATTGTACAGAGATCTGAAGGCTGACATGCAGTTAAGACAGGGGCAAAACAATATGGCCAGAACCCTGCATACATCCTCACTCACAATGTGCAACAGTCAGTCATTCTGGTAATGATTTAGACAACACTATGGTTATCTGAAGTAGGAGACCAACAGCCTTACAGCCTCCAGGACATCAGTGTCAATGTTTCTCCGTCACACCATTTCACATAGTGATGACATGGCCTACTCTGCGGGAGGCTCCGGTACCCCTGAGGATGGATTAAAACAGCCATAACTCGGGGTACTGTAACAAATAAAAGATTCTGAGGGCATTATGGGAATGTACTAGCACCCTTACTGAAACACATGTAACCATGTCTTTTGTTTTCTGCCATGGGTCAATCCATGATCCAGGCAAACTTTTCCCTATCACAACAACATTCACAGCACAGCAAAATGGTTGGATTGTGATGGATACCCTGCTGATACTGTCCTGCATGAGTTTCGATTTGGCTTTTGAATTGACACATATCTACAGGGACAGGTATGTGTCTACAAACATTTTAAGTGTCACGCAGCAGATATACCTATGGTCAGTCACACTGTAACTATAATGCAAGAGAGGTCAAATGGATGCAGCATGTATGAGCATAGTATGCTGCATGTGGATGGAATATATGTTGCATAGTGACACACATTTTATATCACTCTGATTTTATGATACCTTCCTCTTCATACTTAGTGACAGTGTCTGTGTATTATTATTGCACACCATCAGCACCCGTATCAAACACAATTTTGGACATATAGTACAGAAATCTGTCCAGACTAGCTCAGCAACATTCAATTGTCTTTGCCGCTACATATGTAGATACATGGTGTATGTGTTTCGTGCCTTTTGTAGTACCACTTAATGTGCTTTTGTGGGAAACCTGCAGATTATGGCCAGATGATGGTTTCTGTGCCAAAAGCATCAAGACTATAGATATGCTAACATCAAAGATGCTTAAATCTTGTGTGGCTGCTTACTAATACCCTACAACAACAATGAAATTCCTCCTTGTTCATTACAAATACATATGTTGCTTAGTTCTATTGTGTTCTCACACTGACTGTAAATTGGATAGTAGGTGATTCAAATCCTACCAAAACACATCACAATGTACAATTCACATAGATTACACTTACATATCAAAAATCTACATACATGTACTTATTACACCTACTAGTAGCATTGGGGTCCCTGAAACTCACTCTGTGTATGGGGAATATCCATCTAGAAGGCACCAAATTGCACAATGTATTATTATTAGTGTGGTTACACATGGCCTACATTCAGTGTTATTGCCTATGTCATCCCAGTATGTTGGATATAGTCAACACTCTTGAAACACACCTATGTGTGTATTGTATTATTATGGGAGGCAGCTAGTCAGCTTGTAGCACTAAGCTGGCTGGATGATGTAGGTCAGAGGTATCTATCATCACCTGCTTGAAGAATGCATCAGGCATGAGATTTATCCATAATGCTCGTCAGCATCATGTCAGGCCCCATTGTACCATGCCACATAGGCACCACCATTGTCCCTAGGCAGAAAGAAGTGGGGCTGTGATGGTAAAGGACAGGTAAACATTGTATGTTACTTCGTAAAAGCCAAATGTGGGTTTCCATGGCACTGGTGCACAGAGTGATGAGCATCCGAAAATCTCGGTCCCTTCAAACTGTGTCCAAGGATGCATGCCTTGTAAACAAGTTTGTTTTGTGTTGCCCTGTAAGGACCAGATTACTGCACATTTACATTTGTCTAAGGCAAATTAATCTGTGTACATGTGCTGCACATTACAGCACACATCAGACATTCCATATGAATGTAGATTGCATTTATATTTCCTGCTAAGCCATCAATGATGTTGCTCTGGCATTTTGGGAGCAATCTCTGGTCCTTCACATATGTTACTTAAGGGAATGCTCATAATACCATGCATGTTCACTGTATACAACCACTCACAACCCATTGATCAGCTCTTTTGCAAGTGTATGGCAATGCAGCTATTGCCACTGTGTTGCTTTACGTTGCCTTATTGTATGCCCTCTGAGGCACACAAAGTTCCCATAGGTATCTAAATTCCTTTACATTATTTAACTGCAATGTATATGTTGGAAGTTGAATGATGCAATGTGAAAATACAACAAATCAAATAATGTAACTAACATGTTTACATGTTGCATTACTGCTATAGCTACATTACAACATGCAGATGGTACACACACATATGAACTGGCCCTCCAATCTCCAGTCCAAGGTGGTCCACAAGATCTGCCTCCCGGACCAACACATCTGTGCAACGATTCTTTATTTGAACAACGGTCTGATCGTGCCCAAATTATTTGTTCAGGTACCAGCGCACATGCTCCCACCTGTCATTATTCTTCTTGTCTGGTTACCCCTTGCTGACCCTACCCCCAGCGGCTAGCATCTTGGGCAAATAATGTATGAGTAGCCATAGGAGTGCACCAAACTCTCCCTCAGAAAATTTCCTCCCCCTTCGCGACATGTCCCTATTGCTTCGGGCACATAAAACCCCCAAAAGTGCACCCCTTTAAACTATTCCTACCCCTAATTTAGAAAACCCCTAAAAGACATACACTCAACAGTACAAAGACAAATACTTATATAAAACAATATTAAAAGACTCAAGAAGTATAAAAAAGACACAAAAGACAGGGACAGATCAGACACTGACAAGACCAAAAATCCACCAACAGCACAGACACTCTCCAAAAAACTCCAACACCCAACACTAACTAACAGAGAGTAGAAGAAAGTGAAACTAACTTGTACACTAGTAAACAGCCTGACACACCCACTGCGTCATATCCTGAGTGTGTCCAGCTCATTCCAGACAAATGCTCTGATTTTTCTGATGCACTGCTATGTAAAAGGACTTTGCTTGATACGTACACTACACAGTAGCACTTCTGCTGTACAGTTACTTACATGCAATGGTGGTGAAGTGGTGAATCAGACACAAATAACATGTGCTATGTGCGGATTATGAGCTGCCCAACATGGTAGATGCATGAGTTTGCCACTGCACAAGGGAGAATGTGCGTGATCTACAGTAGAAGCATTTCTTCTGCTCAATCATACACCTCAGGACTATTTTCATAATTCCTGGAAGGGGTGGCCACACTTGGCAGGTCAGCGTGACAGAAGGTAAAAAAAGGAAGATCCCTTGATAGACAAACTTACATCAACTACTCGGTGTGCTCTTCACACCAACTATAGCCCATGTATTAGTATTGGCACCTAATACTAACACTTTATTTATACAACGTTGTCACAAACATATTTATTTTTCTCATTCTAATAAATGGGATGTTTCCCTTGTTTATAAAAAAAAAAAAGAAAAAAAAAAAGAGAATGCACCACTGACTGAACATTTCCAAAAATATAACCATGATTGTAATCAATTTGCCTGGTATATTTTGGAGAAAGTAAGTGTAAGCAGAAGAGGTGGGAACCTTGAAGCAATGCGAAAAATGCGTGAATGATGGTTCATGTGCTATCTTAGTACAATTGATAAAGGTCTCAATACCAGAGAACAGTGGATGAAGTTAGTGGCTAATCAATAAGATACTAAAGAATATAAGGGGCAAACAATGACAATGTAGAAACAACCACTCTGGGGCCTACTAATAATCATTTGCGACGGAAAGCAAATTCTAATCATTAAGATAGTATGTATTATAATAAAATGAGAAGTTATAAAAATTTTGTGATAGGACGCTTTCCTGTAACATGAGATAGGGTAACCTTAAATATAGAATACATACACCTGGCCATTTATACCCAAGGCCCTTACCCCTTTATGCATAAAGAGCACTAGTAAGATGGATCTATGAATTTTGTACAAACCGGAAATCAATAATTCCTTAGATAGATTCAGGGAGTATGGACAATGTGTAAGCCTTGTAATGAAATAGATTTTCAGGTTATACAATACGTCTTACAATTGTGAAATTGTGCATCAGTGCTCATAAAACAAGTAACGTTTCATTTAAATAATATAAATAAAGTTCTATTGAGGTATGAAAATGAGGATTGCAACTCGCCTCATTGAAATGAAATCGAGTCTTGATACCCGCTATTAGCAATACAAAAGCGAGGCTTGGAACCCGCTTCGAGATATATGAAAGAGAGGCTTGAAACTCGCTAGTATTAGCCTTAAAGTGAGGCTTGAATTTGAGTCGAAAGGAGTGATGCTTCCGGGTAAAAAAAGGAAGCAGGTCGATGCAATACAATCGCCGCAATAAGTCAAAAAAGCGGAGGTGCATGTAGCAGTCGCACCTGTAGATAGTTGACGAAGGGCCAATGACGGAACAAGATACGATATTTAATCGTGAAGTAAAGACTCGCAACATTGTAGAGGTTTTGGAGAGGCCAGCGCGGGTGTCTGTACGAGGAATAACCAGGATTCAGGGTAAGGAGAGAGGGAACTCTGACCAAGACCAATAGGAGTTAGATTAAGTTAAATTTAGATATAAATGCCCTAACAAGAGGATTTTCTCTTGTGTTTACTCCCTATATAGAGCAAGTACTGACAAGACTCTGAGGGCAAAAGAAATATAAAAAGACAGTGACCACCCGGCGCCAGAGTTTTGTTTGGGCTCAGTTGAGGCATGGTTCCCCATAGCGAGTATCTACATCTATGATGTAGAAAAATCTAAGAGCATACTGATATTAGTCCCCCCTTTTTTTAACAGACAGAGCCTCGAGGTGCCAGTGTATTTTTCTGAGGAAGGATTATTCCTGCGTTCCAATTACAGAAATATTTGGCGGGGAAGAAGATAACACGCAAATGTGGCCTTGAAGTAGGTATATAATAGAACATTTGACAAAATAGACTAGGACTTTCTGAGTGCCTAATTGAATCAGGTCTATATCATCTTTTTCCTTTTAGATGATTTTAATGGATTACTCATACTAAAAGTATCATACCTACAAAAAAAAGGGGAACACCTCGTTAACAAGATATATGAGGTGCCGTGATAAGCAAAGGTAATGATTCCTGGTTGGTTTTAAGCGTAGCATCCAGCATAACCTAATGAAGGAAGGATATAATAATAATGAAATCTAATTATCTTTTAGGAAACGTGCAGGTCATGATAACAAAATACAAGACATTTGGGGATATCATTGATGGAAGTAATTAATATGAGATAATGTAAATTGATAATTTTCTTCTAGAGTGCCCCCACAGTATATGTCGAGTACAATCTGTAAAATGGTACCCAATGACAAAGGCAGGTTCTTCTTGTTCCCCTTAACTATAATCATGTTTTTGCCACCCTGGACCTACGAATAGGGTAGACATATTTAGAAGTGAATTGGTGGTCACAGGAGCAGGGCACCTTTAATAAACAAGGGAAACAGCCCATTTATTAGAATGAGAAAAATAAATATGTTTGTGACAACGTTGTATAAATAAAGACAGGGTATAGGATGCTTAGAAAATGTTATGCCAATAAGTGAGGAAAATGAACCCAATGCAAAATTTGTGATAGTAATATGGTGATACTACTTTGCTTTACAAAGAAAATGTATAATAGAAATGAGCACCTTATAGAATGTGCAGGTATAATAGGTACATAAAACTTTTTAAAAAAAGGAAATGTATAAAATTGGATAATGCAAGTTTGCTGTGTTTGCTAAAAACAATTTTTTAATTATGTTTATCTACAGGAAACAAACGAAAGTGGCAACCAACCAGTGCCCACTGTAAGAGAGGCATATATAATTGTCTTGATAAAGATGGCCTATCATTTTTAACCATCGAAACGCGTTGACGCCTTATTGCACACGATCAAGGGACACAGCCTATCCTGTAGATATGAAAGATTGAGGGTGTCTAGGATAAGCTAAGATTCAGAAAAGGGAGTGGTGATGAACAGAGTGTCTGAATTAAGCAGACCACTCTTACCCAGTCCAAAGATCAGGGCTTTATCCATCACCGTTATTTA
Source organism: Lissotriton vulgaris (assembly GCF_964263255.1). NCBI lineage: Eukaryota > Metazoa > Chordata > Amphibia > Caudata > Salamandridae > Lissotriton > Lissotriton vulgaris. Next base: position 1,481,522,362 of record NC_141691.1, read on the forward strand.
TCTCACTGCACCATCCCAGCTCAGAACCTGGCTATATGCAAATCAGTCTGTCCCTGGCCCAGTGCATCATGGGAACAGGGCAGACTAAACTACCAAGCCAATTCTTCACCAGAAAGGAGACAAGCTACCGGGGACCGGTTTCTAGCATTTCAGCCGTCTTCGGCCCGGCTTGCTTGAATCCTGATGATGCAGTGAGAAAGGGACTCATGTCTGAGTATACCCTGCCACACCTACAGTGGCCAAAAACGATTCAGAAAAGGGGGTGGTGATGAACAGAGTGTCTGAATTAAGCAGACCACTCTTACCCAGTCCAAAGATCAGGGCTTGATCCATCACCGTTATTTATCTCACTGCACCATCCCAGCTCAGAACCTGGCTATATGCAAATCAGTCTGTCCCTGGCCCAGTGCATCATGGGAACAGGGCAGACTAAACTACCAAGCCAATTCTTCACCAGAAAGGAGACAAGCTACCGGGGACCGGTTTCTGGCATAAGCTAAGAAGTATTTGTATCCCTGATGTGTGATTTTATAACAAAAAAAAGTTTCTTCTTTCTGTCTCTCTTTTGTGGTGTAGTGCCTATGAATATTTAGTTTGAGCAATTTTATTGTTAGTTTTAAAAAAAAACGTGTTTTTTTAATTAAATGTTTGTATTTGATTGATGAAATACAGCTGGATACAATTGTAATATCACTGTACATGTTTTTAATGGGAATTTATTTTTAGAATTGATTGTTGTAATGCCTAGGATGTTGTTTTTAATAAAAAAATAAAGAAACTAAAGTATTTACCCATCTTGTAATGCATGGTGTTAGTATTAGGTGCCAATTCTAATACATGGCTATAGTTAGTGTGAAGAGCACACAGAGTAGTTGATGTAAGTTTGTCCATCAAGGGATCTTCCTTTTTTTACTGTTTGAAAGTACCTTAATCCCCTGGTGTGTTTAAGGGGTCTCTCTCAATATTTAACACAGCGTGACAGATGACAGTGTCTAGGTGCTAAAGCAGGGTGAATGATCCTTTTTTCTTTTGTGTCCTTGACACTTATGGGCATATTCATAAGCGACTTATCAATCAACATTGAGCTCCCCTTGGTGTTGACTGTACTTTTGCCACTACAATTAACACTGAGGAGAGCGCAAATTGTGGACTGATGCAAAGGAGCAAACTTATCTGGGATATGATGTTGTGTCCAGCCACATCCGTTTCCCTGCCCAAACTGATTTTCATGGCCTCCTTTATCATTTGTCACACAATCCTAATGTTCCTTTTTGTAAAAATTGCATTCCAGCCTATTGATTACACTTCATCTGGCCCGAGAGTACAACCGGAGCCGGAGAGTACGGCCCGGGTGCCGAGATTCCGATCCGACTCAGGACATAAGGATACAACTAGTAAATTACCTCTGAATACCAAAAGTCATAAAGTTAGACTTTTGTCTCAGATTACCTTTGTGAATCAGGACCAATATTTATCTGTTCCTTGAAGCGGATGGTGAGTGACCTCAGATCCTTAAAAGTTAAACCAACGCATTTCATCCTTCTTCCTCAGGGCTTGAAGTTTTGGGGGTTACTATAAATAAGACATTTAGAAATAGTGGGTTTAAATAATCTGAGTGTATGTCATTATGTCCAATAATCACATCCGGCCAAACATGGTCATGCACCAGTATTTTGTTCACTAAGTGTGCCACTGCGTTGGTGCTCGAGTATATTGTACATTGAAGAGCTCAGCTTCTAAGTAAAATTAAAATCAGAGTGGAGAGAAGAGATGACGAGAGGAGTTGGGGAAAAGAGGCTGAATAGGGCATTGTAGTTTCAGCAAGGAGTATTTTGAATTTGTATTTATTATTTGTGACTAGATGTTTGTGGGGAAGAGAAATACATTTATTAAAGAATCTTACATTTCAGGTGGAGGCTTGAGTCCTCCTTCATGGGGAGGCACCCCCAGATTATGTTGCCATTCAATTATGGGCTTGGAATCAGTTCCCAAGATAAGAAAGTAGAAAGAGCTGTAAATGCTACTAAATGGAGTTCCTCTCCATGTCTGATGAAGTTACAGTATCAAACATAAGTCTTGTTTCTATCCTACCGTGTTCTTGTTTTCATGCACACTTTTGTATGACAGGTCAGCATGTCGGGTTGTTTGGAATGTCAGCTCCGCCTTTGTAGGTCCACGTTCTCTTCGCTTCTGTTGAGGGAAATCGGTGTTCAAACAATGGATGTATATTAGAGGAGCAACTAATTCTAAAAGCAGGTAAGCCACTTTCTGTGTATGCCTAACCTCTTATTCAAGCGGCGTGCTCTCTCCTGGTGCGGCTGACCCTCATCTTATTTGACTTCCTCCCTAGATGTCTAAATGACAATGCCGGAAGTTGGCCCCAAGGCAACTTGGGAGATGTGGTTCTCTCAAATGTTGCTACGATTCTATGCTTTCATCACGTATCTTTTTTAGTTTGCCTATCGTGATGCTTGCCGTTTACTTTGTGTTTACGAATGCCTTGTGGTGTTATATTTAACTCCTGGGATAGTATTTCTTACTCATGACATGGATGTGTTTCTAGCATGGATGTACGTCCATCCTTTATCTTAGGTTTTACTGTCTTAGGTTTAATTGCGTATCTTTTTTTTTAAACATACCTGTCATGAAGCTTGCCTTTTGTGTTTTCATTGTATTCTAGAAACCTGTTTCGGTGACTTGTGGGTGTTATATTTAATTCCTGGCATAGTATTTCTTATCCGTGACACATGTGTGTTTGTGTCCTTTACCTTGAGTTGTACTCTTCCATATATTCTCTCCAAATTTGTATTTTTGTATCTGATTTTAGGTTCTGTCACCTTCTATATAAATTATGTGAAAACAATCCCTATTTCTGACAATTCATTCAAGCCATTTTCTGTTGTGCGTAGGTGAAATATCAGATGAGCTTCCCATCTTAGCAAGATAGGTCTGGATCTATATCTGAAGCCTTGACTTTTGTTAGTACTGTCCCATTTAAATCTGTCAAATTGTGATTCATCTGTCCATAGTGTTGTACCATTGGTGCATTCTGTGCTTTGCATCTGATGCGTCACTTATGTTGGGTGATGCGTTTGAGTATTTCTTGATTTGTCTTCCCAATGTAGGTTTTTTCACATGGGCAAATAATGCAATATACGACATTCTTAGAGTTACAGTTAAACTCTGTGTGCTTGATGTTGATTTGTCTATAAGTGAGCTACTCTCCTTCAATCGTAGTCTCACAATTAGAGTAATTGCAACATTTGTGGTGTCCCCTCATTGGTGGTAAACTCAGCATGGGGCTCAATATTGGGGTATTGGTGATTAAGGTAGTGTTGGATTCAACGAGGTTGTCCCTTATACTTTTATTTCTTTTTAGTGCAAACATGGGCAATTCCTTATTCTCCAATTTTTCTTGTTGGCTTCTTTAAGCATATTCATCACTCGGGAGAAGGTGGTAACACAGACTATCTTGTTGCTGCTGCATCTATTGCATAGTTGAAATAAATTCTCCCTTGGTGTGTATCAGGCTCTCTTCATAGCGCGTTTCAACAGTTTCTTTGGGTAACCCCACTGTGTTGGTTTTAAGACGAAGTTCCCTGAGTTCAAGAAGTAATCATCCTTTTTAGCGCAGTTCCATCTTATCCAAAGGTGTAGGGTAGATTATTCTTAATGTTTCTTTGATGAAAGCTTAAGTAATGTAGGAAGGTGTTCCTGTCTGTCTCTTTTGTTTACTGTGTGGTGTAAATTTGGTTGTTCTCATTTCTCCAGGAAGTTAATCTCTTTCTTATTGGTAGCATGGAAAACTTAATACCTTGGCTACTTGTGTTCAATCAACTAGTGAACTCCAGAATATTTTTATCAGAGCCTTTCCAAAACATCAGCACATCATCTTTATATATCTTCCATATGCAGATGTGTTCTTTGAATAGATTATGATCATAGATCCATTTCTCTTCAAATAGGGCCATAAACATTATAGCCATCTCCGAGACAAAGGGATACAAAAGATATACAATTCAAGCAAAGGATCGTAGAGGAGAGAAGTATGGGAATAAGAATGAGTAAAACCTAAGATAAAGGATGGACATATACCCGTGCTAGAAACACATACGTGTTATGAGTAAGAAATATTATGTCACAAATTAATTCAACACCCACAAGGCATTAAAAAACATTTGGGAGAACCACATCCCCCAAAATGCTTTGGGGTCAACTTCCGACATCGTTATTTAGACATCTAGAGAATGCGGAAATCAAATGGGAAGAGGAACATTCGCACAATGAGAGGGAACGCCTCTTGAATAGGAGGTTAGACACAAGCAGGAAGCGGCATACCAACTTTTAGAATTAATTGCTATGCTAATTTACATCCATTGTTTGAACACCGATTCCCCTCAACAGAAGCGAAGAGAGTGTGGATCTACAAAGGCGAAGCTGACATTGCAAATAACCAAACCCGCCGACCACACAAAAGTGTGCATGAAGAAAAGAACACTGTTGGATAGAAACAAGACTAATACAGGTGCGGCTACTCCACTAGGGCAGAGGAGCATCACCCCACTGCGTTCTTGCAGTGCGATAATAAGCAGAAACATAAAATGGTAATAACTACCAATTTATATTTCTGCTTCTCGCACTGTGAGAAAGCAGAAGTGTTTTGTTGGGGGAGGGCAGGTGGGTGGGCGGATTTTCTCAAGGGCAGGGGAGGAGTGGCTTGCCCACTGCTGAGGGTACTGACTGTTTGGTCAGCCCTCTGGGGCCGATCAAACCAGTCATGTGCACTCTGCCCTTTCTTCATGCAGCCTACATGGAGAAAATGGCCTCTCCATGGCGCCTGGCTGGGCAATGTCCTGACCAATCAAGTCAAGTCATAAGCTTTTATTCGATTTGAAAGTACAAATCATACAAGCAAACACAAAAAAAACAATTCCTTGTATATATAATGATGCTAAAAATGACTCAGAATGTGCACAGGGGTAATACATAAAAGGAAGGGAACATATACAGACAAAAAATGGGCAACAATTAATGGATTAGAGATATAAACATTATAAAAACTATATGAAGGGATCATATGTGTACAGACAGGAAAAAATATATTTGTCACACCAAGTGATATTTCCTGGCAGCTGTACATTTAAAACGAGGGTCCAAATATGGTTCGAGTGAACACAGGAGAGTTAATTTGATATATGAAAAAGGACCATACATTACATACTGTGAGCATAATACAGGATTAAAATTTCTATATACAGCATTAACAAAAACATTTATGTACAGACAGGAATGTATAAAAATTATAACAGCAGTCAAGATGCTGCTATTGCAGTGCTATGATTGGCTTAGGGGAGGGAGGCTGCCTGCTTCCTGTTCCTGCTGGAGGCAGGACAGCAGGAGAGCAGGTCAGGAGCAGAGACGACAGGGGAGCCGGGAAGGTACGCTTATTAATGTAACTTCATCAGACACGTAGAGGCACTCCATACCGTAGCATTCACAGCTCCTTCTTTTTTTAGCATCGGAACTGATCCCCAGCCACAAATTAAATGGCAACATGATCCGGGGGTGCCTCCCCATCAAGGAGGACTCAAGCCTTCACCTGAAATGTAAGCTTCTTTAATACATTTATTTCTCTTCCCCGCAAACAGTTAGTGTGAGAAGTTGGCCTGGTATATGCTTTCCACTAATTAAAGTGGGCACCCTGTGCCAGTCCAAACAACCCTTATGGGGATTTAAGAGGTCAAAGATAGCCATAGAAAGCTATCCAAGTGGTTGATGTGGAGACTAGTCTTCAGGCTTAGTCTTGAAGCAATGTTAAGCAGCTTGTTTTACCAGAATGCAACTTTATTGTATTGGTTAAATGAAAGGAAACCACACAGTAGTTGTAAAAATATGTATTTATTATTATAGCATACTCTAAATACTTCACAGTATCTGCTAAACGCAGATAAACACAAAGCACACAATACTGTGAAGGATTCATAGTGTGTTATTATAATAAATACATTTTTTATAACTACTGTGTGGTTGGTTGTCCTTTCATTTAACCAACACAATAAGGTTGCATTCTGGTAAAACAAGCTGCTTAACATTCCTTCAAGACTGAACCTGAAGGCTGCTCTCCACAACTACCTCTTGGATAACTTTGGAAGGTCGTCTTTGACCTCTTAAATCACCATAAGGGTTGTTTGGACTGTTACAGGGTGCCCACTTTAATTAGTGGACAGCATATACCAGGCCAACTTCTCACATTGGGGTGTAGCGGTTGGGCTTCAAGCCTGCATTGTTTTACCAGGTAAATCTTTGTATTGATTAACTGAAAACTACTAAGTACTAGGTACATATAATACCAGCTTAGAATAAGTAAGTTCTACTGAACGTAGGGTTGGGCAAGTCAAGGGTTTAGCACACCCTTTCTCCAACCTCAGAGAGTTTAGTTCCCACTAGGTTAGGTAGGTGCAACACCTCACCACACTTAGGGCTTGATTAGGATGGCGGTTTTCCCGCATCCTCTGGGCCGGCGGAAAGCACCGCCGGCCCGGAGGATGCGGGAAAACTGCTGCGGAGGCACAGAAGACCCACCGCCAAATTAGGATGGCGGTGGGTCTCAAACTCCGTCCGCAGCTTTTCCGCTGCTGTCGCCTTCCGACCGCGGCGGAAAAGCTCTAACATGGCTGGCGGTGTCTGTCAGACACCGCCAGCCATATTAGGATAGCGGAAAACATATGCGTTTCCACGGCGGCTTTTCTGCCGTGGAAAAGCATACGGAGATTGCCTTCGGGGGCCCGTTGCTGGCCCCCTTGGTGACGGGGGTGGGGGGTGCACATGGGGGGTACCTATGGTACCCCCCTGCATTTGCGTGGACAAAGCGGCAGGCCCCGCACGATGCCTGCTGCTTTGTGCACGCAAATGCCGTGCATGCATATTTAACATTGCGGCGGGTACAGCTTGAAGCTGCACCCGCCGCAATGTTAAAGATTGAGGATGCCGCCACCCTGGCGGTCACATCCTAATCTGCACGGAGGGACCTCCGCAGCACCTGCGGACGGTCCCTCCTACTCTATGGTGGCGGTCGGACTCAGGTCCGTCCGCCATCATAATCTGCCCCTTAGTATGTCTACTAAAGGAGATGCCAGTGGCTCTCTGCCCTCTAGATACAGTAAGAATTAAAAGCTGTGTGTGCCTCTATAAAACAGGGAGAAGTGCCAACACTCAATGTCTAATTGAGATGTTACTGTTAAATGACCTTAGGGAGACCCCGAATCAGATGAACAACACAGATTGGGTGGGACAGGGAATGAAGACAGGTAAGGAGGTGACACCTTTTATTACCTAGACTCAAACCCTGGCCAGGAGGACCAAGATGGGTCCCACCAGGATATCTCAGATCTCCCTGGAGTCAGTGGAGAAGGCCAAGATGCCCCCCTCTTCACCCTACCTGGAAGAGTGCAGAATTTACCAAGGAGATCTAAATCTCCCTCTGCAGAGTCAGGTAGCTCAGGACAGTCTGTAGGGGCCACTGTATCTAGCAAGAGGGACCACTCTTTTGATAGGGAATACCAATTTCTTAAACTTGAGAAAGCTAATCTTAGGCTCAGACAAGAGCAATTGGCCCTTTGATAAATAGTCCCTAGAAGTCCAGAGAGTTAGAACAAAGTTGGGACTTGAGTCCCATGGTGGCAGCAACAGTGTTCCTAGAATTAAGGAACATTCCTTTGATAATAGGAACCTGAGCAAGATTCTCCCTCCCTACCTTGTTGGGGATGACATCCATAAATGGAGAACTGCCTTAGAGAGGGCTTGTAAAGTTCAGAGGGTCCCACAAGAGCAATGGGCAGCCATCTTGTGGTTCTCTTTTGCTGACAAAGGTAGAGATGAGCTTCTCACTGTTATAGGAGAGGATGCTGACAACTATTCAATCTTGAAGAGTGCTCTCATTGATGGGTTTGGCTTAACCACTGAACAGAATAGGATTACGTTCAGAGATACTCAGAAGACACAGAATCAGGATTGGGTAGACTTTGTGGATAGTGCCATTAAGTCTCTGGAAGGTGTGTTGCTTGGCAGCAAAGTGAATGATTTCAAGGTATTGTACAATTTGATTATGAGGGAGCAGATCCTTAATAATTGCTAAAATCCATTGTTGCATCAGTACCTGGTTGACTCTGATCTGACTTCTCCCCAGGAATTGGGAAATAAGGCAGATAAATGGGTCAGAACCAGGGTTAAGCAGAAAAACCAGAACACTGATGGTGACCAAAGGAAGCAAGATGCTAAAACTCCAGAAAAGGGTGGGGAGAAGGGTAGAGATCAAACGTCTTCATCAAGGTCCCAAAAACCTGCATTGGGGGGGGGGGGGGGGGGGGGAGGGGTCACAATCCAACAAAGGTAAAGGCAAAAAGAAACCTTGGTGTTACTTGTGTAAGGTAAAGACCCATTGGACAAGAGTTATTGATTCTCCAAAAGCCAAGGAAAATCCTTCTACCACCACTGCTTCTAAGGCAACTGCGCCTCCTAGCACAAGTACAGGTCCTGGTACAGGGAACAAGGGATTCATGGGGTTAACCTTGGGCTCTGAGATGGGTTCTTGCCTAGCCAGAACTCAAGCTCAGGATGTACAAGCCTGTGATGGTGGTATGGATCTTACCACCGTATTTGTCAGTCCCAGTAACCTGGGTAAATACAGACAACAGCATTTGATCAATGGTAAGGAGGTCATGGCACACAGAGACACAGGTGCAAGTGTCACTATGGTGACAGAGAATGTTGTGGGCCCTGACCAAATCATACTTGGAGAGATGTACCAAGTGACCAATGCTAACAGTGTCAGGACTGATCATTCCTTGGCAAATGTTAATTTGTGCTGGGAAGGGGTAACTGGCCCTAAAAAGTTGTGGTTAGCTCAGACCTTCCAGTGGAGTGTTTGTTGGGCAATGATTTGGAAACTTCAGCCTGGGCTGTGGTAGAGTTAAAGACTCATGCAGCAATGCTGGGCATCACTGCAGTTGTGTTTGCTGTGTCCAGGTCATGGGCCAAGCTGGCTAACACTGAACAGGCCTTGGATCCTGGAACACTGGACCAAGGGCCTTCCAAGAAAAGGAGCAGGAGGGGTAAGGCTATGTCTTCCCCCAGACTCAGTGTGAGGATCAGTCTCCTGAGGGAGATGATCTCAGTCCATGTGAAGGAACTGTCTCAGATGAACTGGAACCTGATCAGGGTGAGGTATTGGGGATAGGAGGCCCTTCCACCTCAGACTTGAGTTTGGAGCAGCAAACCTGCCCCTCTCTTGAACCCCTCAGACAGCAAGCTGCTGCTGAGGCTGCTGAGACTGCCAGCGAATTTCAAAAGATCTATTGGGATGAGGAACTCTTATACTCAGAGGGTAGAGACCCCAAGCCTGGTGCCACCAGGAGATTGGTCATACCTCTGAGGTTTAGTGGCTTCCTACTCATCCTAGCACATGACATCCCCTTAGCAGGACACATATGCCACACTAAGACCTGGGACAGGCTTGTCCCTCACTTTCACTGGCCTCACATGTCAGAGGACACAAAAGAGTTTTGTCACTCCTGTACCACCTGTCAAGTCAGTGGTGAGCCAAGTGGTACCACAAAGGCCCCTTTGAGAGGGTTGGGATTGACATCATTGGTCCCATGAATCCTCCAACTGCATCTGGGCACAGTTATATTCTAGTGGTGGTGGACCATGCCCATGCCACTAGGTATCCAGAGGCTATACCACTTAGAACCACCACAACAGCTGTGGTGGCCAGGGCCCTCCTGGGAATGTTTTGGCAGTGTGGGTGTCCCTAAGGAGGTCTTAGCTGACAGAGGTACACACTTCATGTCAAGTTATATCACTGCAATGTGGAAGGAGTGTGGAGTGAACTACAAGTTCACCACACCCTATCACCCACAATGGGTGAAAGGTTCAATAAAACCCTAAAGTGCATGATCATGGGCCTCCCAGAAAAGCGTAGGTTACAATGGGATGTCCTGTGCCCTGCCTTCTCTTTGCCTACAGAGAGATCACACAAAAAGGGTTACGGCCGTTTTGAACTTTTGTTTGGGCATCCAGTTAGGGGTCCCTTGTGTTTGGTGAAGGAGGGATGGGAGTTACTTCTCAAACCTCCCAAACAAGACATTGTGGACTATGCACTTGGTCTCCTCTCCAGGATAGCTGAGTACATGAAGAAGGCAAGTAAAAACCTTGATGCGAGTCAAGAATTGCAAAAAGCTTGGCATGGCTAAAAGGCTGTACTGACTGTTTATCAGCCAAAACAGAAGGTGTAGGTGTTGGAGCCAGTGGCCCCAGCAGCTCTCCAAGATAAATGGAGTGGACACCATACCATTCTTGAGCAGAAGGGAGAGGTCACCTACTTGGTGGACCTTGGTACTCCCAGGAGCCCCCGCAGGGTGCTGTATGTGAACAGGCTCAAGCCACACATTGACAGGGCTGGCATGGGCTTGCTTATGGCAACTGATGAGGGACAGGAGGAAGAGAGTGACCCATTCCCTTACCTCCTCTCACAGAACCCTGATGATGGATCAGTTGATTGTGTAGCTTTGACAGGCAGCCTCACTAATCAGCAAAAAATGGATAGTAGGAAGGTCCTCAATCAATACAGACACATGTTTTCTCTGACTCCAGTCAGACCACCTTGTTTACCCATGAACTAGACACAGGTGAAAGTCTACCAGTAAGATTTACACACAGCCTGACCATGTCAGAGATTGCATCAGGACTGAGGTCCAAAAGATGCTAGAGTTGGGAGTAATTGAGCCTGCAGGTGGCCCTTGGGCTAATCCAGTGGTCTTGGTACCAAAACCCTCACACCCAGGGTGGTAAGAGAGAGATGAGGTTCTGTGTTAACTACAGTGGACTCAATGCAGCCACTAGGACTGATGCTCATCCAATTTTTAAGGCAGATGAGCTTATTGACACTTTTGCCTCAGCCACGTTAATAAGCTCATTTGACCTCACTTCTAGCTATTGGCAAATCAGACAAGCTGAGGATGCCAAACCAAAAACAGCATTTTCAATCCGTAGTGGGCATTATCAATTTATTGTAATGCCTTTTTGGTTTGAAAAATGTACCTGCCACATTCCAAAGGCTGGTGAATAAAGTCCTTATGGGCCTGGAAGCCTATAGTGTAGCATGTCTTGATGATATAGTTGTCTTTGGCTCCACCTGGGTGGATCACCTGGTCCACCTGAAGAATGTGTTGGAGGCTCTGCAAAAGGCAGGCCTCACTATCAAGGCTACTAAGTGCCAGATAGGGCAGAGCAAGGTTGTGTACCTGGGCCACCCTTTGGGTGGATGCCAGGTTCATTCATTGGACTGGGTTGCTCCAACTACCCAGAGTCAGATCAGAGCGTTCTTTGGCCTGACTGGGTATTACAGGAGATTTGTTAAAGGATATGGGTCTAAAGTGACTCCCTTGAATGATCTCACATCAAAGAGAATGCCCAAGTAGGTTGAGTGGACAGTAAGCTCTCAGAAGGTATTTGATGAACTCAAGCAGGCCATGTGCACTGCTCCCATTCTGCAGAGTCCTGACTACTCCAAGCAAGAGACTGTCCGAACAGATGCATCTGAGATGGTGGTAGGGGCTGTGGTGTCACAACTTAATGCAGAGGGTCAGGATCAACCAGTAGCTTTGATCATCAGAAGGTTGACCCCCAGAGAGAAACGCTGGTCACCTATAGAGAGGGAAGCCTTTGCTGTGGTCTGTGCCCTGAAGAAGCTGAGGCCATACCTGTTTGGCACTTACTTAATTGTTCAGGCATCTGAGTTTACGGTGTTTTGGGAACGTGTGTACCCCTCCAGCCATGTGTGGTTTATTGGAGCCAATCTCCCTGGACCATTATGGTATCTCTGCCTTTATCTCTGGGATTGATCTGACGTTTCCTGTTCATGTGTTTCTCTGCCAGCTATGTGCCACCCCACCTGTGAACTGTTAATCAGTGACCTTGGGCCAGGGTCTTACCGCCTGATTCATCAAGCTTTTTTGCGCTCGCAAAGGGCCAGATTCTGAGAATCTGGCCCTTTGCGAGAGCGATTTTTGCATTTGGGATTCAGCATCCCAAATGTAAAAATCGCTAATTGCGATCTCGCAATTTTGCGAGGAATTACATTTAAGGAATCTCTATTTGAGATTCCTTAAATGCAATTCATCATCCTATTTTTTTTTGCGAATTCGCAATTTCTAGGTGCAATTTACCGCGAGGTCAGACCTCGTGGTAAATTGCGAAAACTCAGAAAAATGCATTTAATTGCATTTTTCTGAGTTGCATGTTACACACACACATGTCCTTTGGACATGTGTGTGTGCAACACCTGTGTAAAATTTCATTTGTGGGGTGCTACAGGGTGTCCTGTGGACACCCCTGGCACCCTTCAAATCGCTATCTTATTTGCGATTAGCAAATTGCTAATCGCAAATAAGGAATACTCCCCATTCATTCCTATGGGCCTTTTGGCCCATAGGAATGAATGGGGAGTTATTCCTTATTTGCGATTAGCAATTAGCTAATCGCAAATAAGGAATTGTAAGGAATCGCATTTTTTTTGCATATTCCTACATGAATACCGTTTTGCGAGTCCTTAATAGCGATTCGCTATGAATCGCTATTAGGGCCTCGCAAAACGGGAGCATGATGAATCAGGCGGTTAGAGCCTGCCTGGCTACATAATTCTGAGTCGGGGTTGACTTGGAGTCATAACGGGCGAATTTGTCAACAAAGATGCAGCTTCATTTTTAAACATGAATGTATTGTTATTAACATTGACCTCAACGTTTCAATATTAGCATTCTCCCATCTAGATTTTCAAGTACACTATCTAATCCATACTTCATGACAGTTACGTTATTGGAAGCAATTGACAATTACTATTTTTCTAGTTGCTTGTATTTTATTCAATTTGAGGACTACGTTTTTACAGCAGGAAATCCCCAATTGCATGGAACCACGCAAAAACAAGAACACAATGAAAATTCAGACAGACCATAGGCCACTCCTATGGGTAAAACAGATGAAGGGTGAAAACCCCAAACTTTTGAGGTGGTCCATTTCCCTACAGGGGATGGACTATACAGTGGAACATAGACATGGGAGTAACTATGCCAATGCCGATGAACTCTATAGATATTTCCACTTAGAAAATGAAGACTCAACTGGGCAAGGTTAGTCTCATATCCTTATGTTTGGGGGATGGGGGTTGTATAGGAAAGAAGGATCTGCTTCTTATGGTTACCCCCACTTTTTGCTTAATGTTACGCTATTTTTGGCTAGTCTGACTGGGATCCTGCTAATCAGTATCCCCGTCTATCTGCTTTCTCCCTAAAATGTTATGTCATGTACTTAGGTACACTCCAGATTGGATACTGGGGTACCCTTGTCAGTCCCTAGTATATAGTACCCATGTACCCAGGGCATATGTACCCCAGAGGCCTCCAATGGGCTGAGGCATATATTATGCCACCCATGAGAGGCCTGCAAAATGCATCTACAGGCCTGCCATTGCAGCCTGTGTAACTTGTTGCATGCACCACTCACTTAAGATATAGGTTTACTATATCTAAGGGTCACTACACTTAAAACCTATAAGTCACCCCTATAGGGGGCCTTGACAATCCTGAAGGCTGGGTGCTTGGTTCTAAGTGAAAGGGTGCCACTGCATGAGCTGGACACTCCTGCAGCCTACGGAGTCCATTCTCCCGGGTTGTTAGTGCTACAGCAATTTATGACATATAGAGTGGCATTATGGGACTGCGTGATAACCATATATAAAATGGCTGAAAGTATCCTTGTCGTGTTTGTTATCAAACACTGTCAAAAACAAGTTTTGTGAGGGCCCTGGTGTTCCAGGTACCAGTTTTCTAGTCCCAGGCAGCCCAAAAGGGTTGCTGTCAACCAGAGACACAGGGGAACGCAGAACAATTGTCATCCTGTCACAGCGAGGTGTGACCACCTCCCTGTGACAGGAATAGCTATTTATTCCTAACTTCATGTGGCATCTGAGTTTACGGTGTTTTGGGAATGTGTGTACCCCTCCAGCCATGTGTGCTTTATTGGAGCCAATCTCCCTGGACCATTATGGTGTCTCTGCCTTTATCTCTGGGATTGATCTGAGGTTTCCTGTTCATGTGTTTCTCTGCCAGCTATGTGCCACCCCACCTGTGAACTGTTAATCAGTGACCTCGGGCCAGGGTCTTAGAGCCTGCCTGGCTATATAATTCTGAGTCGGGGTTGACTTGGAGTCATAACTGGCGAATTTGTCAACAAAGATGCAGCTTCATTTTTAAACATAAATGTATTGTTATTAACATTGACCTCAACGTTTCAATATTAGCATTCCCCCATCTAGATTTTCAACTACACTATCTAATCCATACTTCATGACAGTTATGTTATTGGAAGCAATTGACAATTACTATTTTTCTAGTTGCTTGTATTTTATTCAATTTGAGGACTACGTTTTTACAGCAGGAAATCCCCAATTGCATGGAACCACACAAAAACAAGAACACAATGAAAACTGGCAGCAATGATGAGCACAGACCGGAGAGCCACTGGGGGAGCTAGGAGAACCAATTTGAGAACTGCTCCTTCTTAGGGTCAACTTCCTCCTCACACATGCCTCTTTGTAAACAGTGTAGTGCTTGGATGGCAAGTTGTCCCATTATCCAGGTCATTCCCTGGGATAAACGAGCAGTAGGATATTCCAATTTTGGCACACAGCCCTCCCTCCATCGTGGTCATTAAGTCTAACATACCAATGCTACATCATCATGATCTGGATTGCTCAGAGTTCTTCTGTGATCGAATTAAGTACGAGCTCAGTGCTGTTCATCATTTTAAGCATTTCCCACCTGGTTATTTGGAACAAGCCGGGATTAGCTTTCATCTGCAGAGTGAAGAAGGGTATGGACCCTCCTGATGATACTTGTGTGTTCGAGAATAGTCTGAATTCTTCTGGAATGTCCTTGTACTGACCCCTGCCAAAATAATCTGCAGTTCTTATTTTTACAAGTCTGATGCAGCAAGGTTGTCTTCCTCCTTAGCGGATGCTGGTACAAGTCTGATAGTTCTCCAGGAATAACCAGGGTAGGGGTGTGCTTGGTGACCACGGAACAGAGTCCGCACCACCCAGCGATGAGCTGAGTGTAGGCACACTTGGTGTACTGCCAGTACATATCCATCAAGGTGGAGTTGCCCCATTGCATATCCGCAATGTGCAGGATCTTATTGCAGTTTTCATTTGTGGCCAGTGGAAGCTTTACATTACCTCTGAAACATATCGATACAGTGTACGTTTCTCGACAATTAGGGGTTGCCCCTTCCCTTCTAGCCAAGTGTATCCACACACCTCGGTATCCCAGATTTCCTGACATGGGGTGTCTATAATTTTGTTCAACCATCCCTTATGAGACTCATATTTTTTGTATCATCAAGCTGGACAGCCCTACACAGGAACTCCATGTCTGGGGTCCACTTGTTGTTAAAGAAGACTGCGCCAGATACGTTAAGGGCACTCTTTGGGCCACAAATGCAGGCAGGAGTGGATATGTTTGTGCATTGAGTTGGTGGTTTTGATACCTCTAAGAATCTCTTTTCTGGGAAGTCTCAGAGCCAAACAGTATTCTTCCCTATGGTTCCCTTCCTGAAAATCCAGTCTGGCTCAGCTTGGATATCACAAGGTTCAGTGAAAAGGTTTCGAGGTGTTGGGTTGGTCTCACATTGGGTCAGATTGTGGGGCTCTACCTTGTTGGGTTGGATTTTGGCCCTAATTCTGCATAGGTATAAGTGGAGAAGGCATTTTGCTTTTTCGGGGGCCAGCTCTCGGGACAAGTAAAGTCTGTCTGTGCCTATATCATGTGGTATCAGTGAACAGAGGTAACATGACCTAGCTGATGTCTTAGAGCCCACGGCAGTTATGTGCGGTTATGTGCGGTCATGTGCTCATACCACATGTTGTGCAAGATGGGGCTATGTAGTGCATGTGAGATTCTAGTGTTGGGATTGTTGTAACTGTAAGTGACATTGGAGAGACCCCTACGCAAGCGCTGTGATAGTTTTTTAACAGACTCAATTTGACCAGGCTGTTCCTTAACAGTGAATAGGTGCAGCAGCACCCAACATTGACAGAGGGTATATAGTATAATAATACATAACTTTCTATTGAACATTGCAGGTCTTGGTATGGGTCCAGGGCAGATGTCTGTGGTCCACCGGTGATTGGGTTGTCTCACTTAACAGTTCCAAAAAAGCTCACACTCTCCTCATGTGCAGGGTGCTGCTCTCGTCTGGGTTGCCTCCTTCACTCTGAGCTATGTACCTTTCTTTTTGGTTGGGCTTTGCCCTCACATTTGTTCTTTGTTGTTTCCTCTGCTACCTGAACAAATCCTGTAGCTCTACCCTCGTCATCAGATCTGGGGGACTGGGGCTCCCTTCATCACTCCTGCTAGATGTGTTACTGTTTAGAATCACCGCAACTGTCCCTGTCACTCATGTGTCTTCGCCTAAACCAGTGGAAATGTGTGTTCTCTGTACTGCCGGGGTTTAATGTGTTGGGTGCAACGGACAGGGTGGTCAAACTTCTGGGAGGCCTCGCACCAGACTGGGGTTGCGTGGGACCACCCGTGCCTGCTGGTCTGTTAGTCTGCTTTGCCTGGGCTAACCGTTTGTTGCTCGGTAGGGGGCCTGCCGACTTCTTCAACTGGCGGATTGGAGTATCCTAACGTGGAAGAGCGGGCGAGATCACTTCCATACCTGCATATGGTGGGGAAGGTACTGACACCTTGCTTGCTACCTACAGTGCAGGAATGTCGATCTGGGCTTCCTCAGAGATGGCCCATAGTTCTAATAACACCTCTCTCCTGTCAATCTTTTGACTTGTGTATTTGGTTTGTATGTGTATGCTCATAAGCATGGGCGAATTTTGCGACTCTGGTGTTCGCGAATTTTGTGAATTCGTGAACGCGCAATCCGCAAAATCGGTGAATTTGCGGATTTTTTTTTTTTGTGTTCGCAAGGATTTCTGCCAGTTCGCGAGGGTTTTGTACCAGTTCGCAATTGCGAACTTACATGTCGGCACGCAACGGTCGCGATTATGTTGTTTCTATGTCTGGTTCATCATCACAGGTTCCCAGCACCCTCTGTTTCACCCCTGCCACCCTCTGTTTCACCCATGCCACCCTCTGGTACATCAATGCCACCCTCTGGTTCATCATCACTGTAGATTATGGGGGGAAAAAGCAAGCACACCTGCCCTGCTTCAACTGACATGAATTAATTTGGGGTTGATTGATTATTTTTCCAGGACCTTTGTGGCCTACTTGTAGCTATTCTATGAGCCTGCTGTGAGGGTCAGAGCAGGGTCATACAATTGTTGAAACTAGCAACTGAACTCTGGAGGGGGCCCAGTCAGGAAGCACTACAGGGAATGGTTACTAATGATGAGTTTGAACTTTTGCACCTGCTGAATGCTTTCACTTTTGCAAAACTCGTTTTTCTGCAGAACAGCATTACAGCAACTGTAATGCCCCAAACAAGCTTACTTGTGAAAGTTGATTTCTAATCCAAAAGTGATCCAAAGAAAGTCAAAAGGCCTCAAATCCAAAAAAGTGCAGGCAAATGTCAACCTGAGGAGTTATTCTGATAAAAATCATCATTTTCAGAAGGTCTATGCTGCTTGCTAGTGGATTTCTTGTGCAGAATTGCAATTTTTGTAATTTCGCGAGTGCGAGATTGTTGCTGCCCGCCGCACCTACATGTTCGCAATTGCGAACTTACACCGCACGCCGCAAAATTGTACCACCAAGAAAAAAAATCCGCTGCGTGCGAATTTGCGGATTTTCGGTAAATTCGCGAGCGTTCGCGGATTGCGAATTTACCGAAAATCCGCAAAATCCGCGAGCGGAACGGATTTTCTGCCCATGCTTATATGCTCATATGTTCAATTGCATTAGTGTCAAAGTTCCCTTCTTTGGATAGGGAAATGTTTTGCCTTCATGTGTATATGGCATTCTTGGCAAAACTTATTACATTTTTTAGACTGTGTGTGTGGAACCTAGTTTGCATGTGTTTTAATGGTGACTCCATGATAAGTTGGTAGTTTTAGAGTACAAGATATTCCTTAGCTTCTTTGTTTTAAGGAATCTTTGGTGTTGATCTAATTGTGGGGAAAATATACACAGGGTTACTGTTTATAATTGTGTTACTACGAGGTGAGAGCTATCTACAGATGCATCAAGAATTAAACATGAATATTCATAAACACAAATAACAATGCATATGAAGGGTTGCAACATAGAAAAAGTACAATTGTCAATAAAAACAGTATCTGAATGATATTGACTCTTGGCATCAAAATACAGTTTGTGAGAAATAGCAGAACCCTTATATGAAACATCAGCAAAAACACAATACTAAGGAAAAAACACAGTTTTCAGTCATTATCAGCACCACAACATCTCATATACCTTATATCAATCTCAACAATAAAAAAAAACTGACAGAGAAAAAATGATGACTTTGTCAAAAATCCCTTGGGCTGCTTCTAGCGCATGCTATCCTGTAACATGGGGAAGCTCTGCACTTTACATGAGACTGAGTGATCCGATAGTCGGTCAATATCAGCTCCACTTTTGGCAAATGAGTCGCGTCATAAATAAGACTTAAAGCTTGTGCCGCTGCTGCATCGCTATTGCTCGTACAGAGCCGTGCAAGCCTCCCATAAACATGCCCCTGAGTCTTCATCTTGAGTTTTGATTGCGTGTGTAATTGCCATTGCTAAAAAACACCCTCCCTAAATCCTGAGTGTCTACCGAATTACAGACCCATCTCACTGCTACCATTCCCTGCAAAAATTGCTGAGCGTTGGGTGAGCTCATGTCTCTCCAAACATTTGGAGCAGTACCATTTCCGGGACGAAATACAATTTGGTTTCCGCCCAGCCCATGGCACCGAAACAGCCCTACTCACCGCCATGGAGGACCTTCGAATGCGTGCAGACAGGGGTCAGGCAGTAGCTCTGATTCTGCTGGACCTGTCTGCCGCATTCGATGCGGTTAATCATGGGATTCTGTTGGAGAGACAGAGGGAGGCCGAGGTCGGTGGCACTACCCTGCATTGGTTTCGCTCCTTCCTGCGGGATAGGAAGCAGGCTGTGTCCCTTCCTCCGTTTCAATCGGCTTTCTCCCCAGTGTCTCACGGGGTGCCTCAAGGCTCGTCCATTAGCCTGATTTTATTTAACGTATATCTCAAACCACTGATCACGTTGATAAAATCTCATAGGCTAGAGGCGATCAATTACGCTGACGACACTCAACTCATCCTCTCTAGGGAGGGTGAGGAATCGATCCCTTTGGAATCCTTTCATGACTGTTTACGAGACACAGCTGGCTGGCTACACAACAACTCACTACAGTTTAACACCTCCAAAACCGAGGTTCTGTTCTGTGTCGGAAGTCGGATCCCTCGCCCTTTCCCGGTGGATTTTTGTCCCCCTGAATCCTCGGAAAAACCCCAACCGGTCACCACTGTCCGCAATCTGGGTATTATGATGGACAATAAACTCAGCATGGAAGCCCAGGTTGCGAAAACAGTATCCACGTGCTCGGCCCTCATTCGTTCCCTACGTAAGATCCTGCCACTACTTCCCTTACAGGCCCGGGCTTTAATAGTCAGGTGTACTATTCCTAGCCACCTTGACTATTGCAATGCGCTGCTACTCGAGTCTCCAGCCATGCTGTGAGACAGACTCCAAAGAGTACAATCTGCCGCTGCTAAATTAGCCCTTGGTTGGCCTAGGAGAGCATCGGCCACTGCGGCGATGGCCGAACTACACTGGCTCCTGTTGAAACAACGAGTGGCCTTCAAGTCCCTCTGTCTGGTTTTCAAAGCCCTGCAGGGACTTGGGCCCAGCTCTCTACAAGCCATGTTTGACTGGTGCATCCCAACCAGAGCCCTTCACTCTACAACGGCTTGCCTTGTAAATGTACCGAGATTCAAAAAAGTTAGGACCGGAGGCAGATCTTTCAGAGTTGCGGCTGCTAAACTATGGAACAGCTTGCCCCTAGACATCCGTCAAAGAAAATAACTCCTCCCTTTCAGGAAACGGGTCAAAACTTGGCTGTTTCCTATATGTTAACCTCCTAGCCACTTATCTGCTGCCCCCGTGCTTCCCCCTTCTGGAGATACCTCAACGCCAGGATGCCTGTAAGGAGACAGCCGCGCTATACAAATGTTTTAAATAAATAAATAATAAAATAAATTTTGCAAAGCAAGTTTCTACCTAGTAGATAAACAGGACTTGAATCACACAATATAAGCTGATATTGTTCTCCGTTGATTATATTTTACCTGGAACATCTGCTGTAACCTGGTTAAAAATCTGTTTATAGCTAATGCCTACAACTTGGACCTCTCTTTCTGAGAATGTTGGTTTGGAACCTCCACTGAACAAACCATAGAGTGAGTAGCACCAGTGTCAATTAGGAATGATACAGGCTAGCCATTCACCTCACCATCTACCATCTCTTGGACTGCGCCAAGCATGCAGGCCTCCTACCCCTCAGGCACTGTCATTGTGGATTAGTCTCTGATGAAAACTGAGAAAAATAATTATTCAGAATTAATGGATTATTTTAGTACCCTGGACAGTAAGGCGTCCTATTTCTTTTATTTTGGCGTATCACTGTTGCTACAGGCATATTCAAAACAACTGCCTTTTATTTTGCACATTTTGTGCTAGAACCGGTGTGGCTGGGGTACCTAACCTGCATCTAATTTACATTTTGGCGCATCTGGTGGAAAAAATCATTCTGGGTTCGATCTGGATTTTTTCTAGAATTGCGCTACCAAAGCTCGATTTGACTAGCAGTGCTCTTCTTCAGCAAATAAATATTTGCATTCACTCCAAAATTACTCACAACTTCGCTTCCACAACTTTGCATCTGTACCATCTTATTTCCCATTCTTATACCTTACAATGCACTCGATTCATTCTAAACTTGCCAGGAGGCACAAAATTCAAATCAGAATTCATGATCTGGTTCTTGCTACTTCTCTGTATCTGTTTTGTCTGTGCAATCATCAACTTCTCCTATATCTTTTTCTGCTCCGCCTCAAGCCAATCACCACAGTGCTTAGTATATTTCAGGATTCCATCAATTCCCTTAGTCAGCCAACACACCACACTCAGCTGACTATGAGAACTAACTTCAGGATAAAAACCCAGAATGAAACACAATATGAAACTTCTAATTACTTCCTTCTCCGGTTATTATATTCCACTGTGTTTTCTGTAAATCTGCATAAGCCTCTCATAATAGGTATGCACTGACTGCTTCAGCATATGTGTAGCTTTCAACATATTTGCTCAATTTACTTCCTTCTCTGGTATCTTCTTTTTCAAATGTTGTATCCCTGCTCTATATTTGTCAGAAACTATGTCAGCTGGAGCACTATTAAGTGCAGCTTTAGCTGTCTCCTCAGTTGGCCGAGCAACAGCCGATTTACATTTAGTCCATAAATCATTACGAACAATATTCTCAAATACCATTTCCAAATTAATCCAGAGCCTTTTCAATATCACCACTATTCTATAAACATTCTTGTTCCATTTATCATGTGTCTTTCCCAATTTTAGAACATTTGTCGTTCATGCATACAGATCACCTCAAGTTCAAAGTTCATGGACATAATTCCCTCCATTCACTTTTCTCAGAGGACATTCTGAAACTTGTTCTTGTTCTGAATCGCTAACAATCACCTTTGCTTTCTTTCTTGCTTCTGTATCTTTCTTTTTAGTAGTAACTTTTTTTTCCACTTTTCTGTGTTCTTCTTAAAATCTCTCCAGTCTTTCTTTTTCTCAACTAGATCCTTATTGTGAGCTCCTAAATTCACCAAAGCAAATTATTTATTTCCTCTTTAGTCAAATCAATTTTATAATTGCTCTGTACATTCCTTATTCTGCATAGGTCAACCTCTTATTCTTCAGCTAGTTCCTAAAGCTTATCATGTGCTTCATTCATACAACTTGCTGCTTGTCGGATCAAATATCTCATTTCATGCACATTATAAGACATCGATCTATTTAAGTCAACTGTTCCTTGTAAAACTTCTTCAAATTCAATCTTTAAAAGTTCAATATTAATTTCCCGCTCCTTAGGAGGCTCAGTGGGGACAGTAGCAAATGTGTCACCAGAAACTGGAGTTTCAGCAATAGTATCTCTGCTAGAACTTGGCAAAGTTACTCTCTGGTGCAGCATTAGCTGATGCACCTACTACTGCAAGGGATGTCAATCCTTGTGACTGTACTTCAATAACCGCTCATTCTGCACCCATCTCAAGTACTGTGGCGACCTCCACCTGTCTCTGCATACCATCAGTATATGGTGAAGGTCTAGAATTCGAAAGATCATTAAACATGTTCCTCCAGTCCAGCAACTCTTTTGATTATCCCTCTTGCTTTATAACCATTGTCTAAATGAACGTTTGACTTGATTTTTCATATTCTTTCTCTCCTTCTCTGTTGCCATCTGATCCCACTGATTCAATGCCTCAAATTGAGTAGGTCTAGGTAATTGCTTTCTCTCATTTATTTTCTGCCTCAAGAAATCTAACTTTCTAATGTTCAAGCTAGTCATTAAAGAAAATTTCAACCCGTTGTGTACCAGAAGTGCATTCATGCCAATTGCTGACCCAGGGACATACATAGAGTTGATCCAGGTACACTTATAGAGCTCAATATTCATCAACATTTCATATGCAGGTGGACCCTCTGCAGGAATTTTCTGTCCCTACATAGCAGCTACACTAGGGGCTTTAGGCTTTTTCAACACAGCATCCATTATCGTTGTTTAAATAAACCAAAAATCTGCACAGGACAAGCAAGCAGACAAGTAACTCAAATGAGGCCATGCCAAAGGTTAACCAATCACAGCATGTCTTTGACAGAAATCAACCAATGACAGCGTGAGTTTGTGGTGAATTTTCACTAATCCCAGTGTGATTCCTGTGTCAATTAAATTTCAGTTCAGCTTTTACAATTTGTGGAAAAGCCATAAATTGGGTCCCCCGAAAAACTAATTGTGTCTGCTCAACCTAAATGATAGGAATAACAATAAGGTAGAATGAAATAAATCTAGAAAACAATGAAACTAAGCACTTCTCAAACTCAATTTACACTCCTGTCCAGCAGCAATCGACAACTGGCTAGTGTACTTACTCATGAACACCATTGAGCAAATAGCAGCAACCTAATTAGACAAGCAAACCCTGGAAAAGAACTCATTAATTCAAGAAAATCCCTATTTGCGGCATTTCACAAAGCAGACTGCCTTCACTACAGCTCAACAATATTATCTTGAGATCTTGCATTTCGATAAATCTGACTACCATATCCTCCAATAACAAAATTAATGAAATTAAATGAAAAAGAGATTCATAAATCGCAATACAATTACCCGTAGGTGTCAAGGCGCTAACTCATCACGTAAACAAATGCCGTAGGTTCTTGACTCAGAGTCAAAGGTGAAATAGCCAAGTCTTTAGCACTTTCCTGAAGCCTACCAGGTGAGTTTCATCTTTTAACATTTATGCAAGAGAGTTCCAAAGTCTGGTTGCACCTACCAGAAAGCTTCTGTAACCCCAGGAGCTTTTCTTAAAGCTAGGAACCACCGAATTGTAGGACTGAGCTGAGCGTAGATGGCATGTGGGAATATACAGGCAAAGGTTTTGCTTGAAAAGGCTGGCCCTATGTCATGGGTTGCTTTTAATGCTATGCAAAGGTTTTTAAACTCAATACGTTGCTTCACTGGTAACCAATGTAATTCTTTTCGGAAGGCAGCTGCAGATTTGTGCTTGGGAATATTCATCAAGATACGGGCAACAGCATTTTGCACAATCTTTAGTTTAGTCAAGCATTTAGACCTTAGATTGATAAAAAGGCAGTTGCAGTAATAAGCTCTGGAGAAGACCAGAGCCGAGATCACCAGCTTTTGTACATTAATAGGAATGAAAGAGAGGATTTTTCTGAGTAGTTTTAGAGTATAAAAGAAAGCAGAGGTAATCTCGTTCACACAACCTTCGAATGTGAGCTTGGCAGTAAAGGTGACTCCTAGGTTTTTTACTTTATTTTAGAGGGTGGGCAGGGGGCCCAGTTTCGATGGACAGTGGGCTGGAGACCAAAATCTGGTGTTGCTGCCAAAGAGTAGAACTTCCGTTTTGTTGGAATTTAACTTCAGAGAGTTGGTGGCCATCCATTCCCCAACTTGGCGGAGGCAGGTATAGAACTGGGATGCTGTGTCTGATGCTGAGCCTGTCACTGATACCACAATTTGTGTATCGTCAGCATATGAGATTGCTGAGAAGCTCAATGACGAGCCCTGGAGTACCCCCCAAGGTAGTATGAAATTGTATGACTTGAATTCAGAGAGTGCTACAAATTTTTCTCGGTTAGACAGAAACAATCTGAGTAGAGTGAGAGCTTTTCCTTTTATACCTATTCTCTCAAGGCAGTCCAATAGTTTTGTATGACTAACAGTGTTGAATGTGGCAGAGGTCAAGTAGCACAAAAGCTGCATTCCCCCCTGAGTGATCTGTTCTGACGCCGAGGTCAATGCCAGTTCCGTGCTCTGATGTTTCCTGAAGTCGAACTGGGTGGCATCCATGAAGTTATGAAGGGGTGAGCAACCCAATATACCCTTGCAGGCTTGGGCAATTAACACGTTTAAGAGAAGGGGCCAGCAAGGGATTTATTTTGCTAAGACTTCTTAGTTACAGCACAAGAGGGACTGCAAATTAGGTACCCTCGCTACTAGAAATTGGTGGCTGAATAAAGTTTCACACATCTGTAGTGTTACCACACTAACACATTAAAGAGGTGAAAGGAAAACAATAACCAGGTTTTTAGTATCAAAAGATTATTATTTTCTTTGCAACAGGGAAATTAAATCAACAATAAATGTAGGGTACAGAAAAATGCATTTGAGATATAAATGGGAGCGTCTTGTATGTTCCTAATATATATATCTCAAAATAAGTCTACACTGCTAACAGATGACACAATGATTTCAAATCAGAAATAAATGAAAATCAAAAGTGGAGGATTAATAACAAGCAGAATTAGACTCAGTAGTCGACGTTTCGGTCTTTTGGAGGTGATTTCATAAGACCATCATCAGGACTTGAGCTTTAAGCATTAGAGTTGATGACCCTAGGAAAAAATAATGGTTCTGAGACAGACACTTCCCGAAGGGGTCAGTGGTGCTACTTGAAGTAAATTCGCAGTGCTCTTTGTGGAAATTGATCAGGAGCCTCCAAAGTAAAAATGCTTGTGCATAGAATTCATATACACAGCAAGAGAAGTCCGGGTATCATTTGTGGATATTGCTTCAACAATGGTTGGTAAGTATTCAAACTTTGGAGGATTGAACGAGGCAACACGCGATAGCGACGTTGGCAGTGACAGAGTATTTTCAAAACAGCATTCTTCCCAATATATTCAGATAGTACTACATTCATGGACTTCTCAAGCATTTTAGCGGCAATGGGGAGTCTTGAAATTGGCCGATAATTATTAGGATCCGCCCCATCTAGATTTGCTTTCTTTAGAAGGGGAAGGACTGATGCAAGGTTCCATTTGGCAGGAAAGATGTCTGCGTAAAACATTTGGTTAAAAATCAGGGAGAGATGAGAAGCAATTATTCCTGGTAAAAGATTAAAAATCTTGGGGGGCAATGGTCTAATGATTTGGTAGATGGAAGTAATTTGATAACCAGGTCAGTTGTCAAGGATGGTAAATAAGGTAGTTCTGGAGGCTCAGTAGTTTTTGAAGTTGTTGAAACAACCTCCTCTTTCATGTTAGGAGTGACCAATGTGCATTGGGGGAAGTCTGCACTTTGAGACAGAGGTGTAGAGAAGCCACTGTAGACTGATTTAACTTTATCCTGAAAGAAGGTCGGCAGAGAGTTGCAAAACCTTTGGCTTACTGGTGTGTGGACTATTTCTGGGGGGTTGGTTAACTTTTTTATTGTAACAAATAATTCTTTAGATGAATTCTTAGCTGCTGTGAAGGCTATGGAGAAAAAGCGAGTCTTCTCATAATGCATTAGTTTTTTATAGTCTAGCAATGATTACCTAGAAACAATTCTGTCATTCATATCATAACAGTATCTCCACTTCCTTTCCAGATGGCGACAGTTTTGTTTTTGATCTCTAAGCTGTTCTGTATACCAAGGCTCAGAGTGTCTTGCTCGTTGTTTGGTGGTGGATTTTTCGTGCAAAATTTGTTCAATTGAGTTAAGAATCTACTGCTCGAAAAAAAGCTACTGCTATGTCAGGGTCATCGCTAGCCTTAGGGGGATTCAGGGCTAGAGTGCTTTCAAGAATAACAGGTTCTATTTTATTCTATTGTCGGAAACGTCTTGGGTGTTTATTTCTTACGTTTTGAAATCCTAGTTGATGAAGAGAAAGGGTAAATATGACCGCTTTATGATCGGTCCAAGTGAGTGGGAGCGACTGGAGACATTGTGGAACCCTATAATTGGAAAAAATACCATTAGCAAGTGCCCTCCTAAGTGTGTGCTGCCGATTAATTGCTGAGTAAGTCCTAGGCTATCCATAATATCGATAAAATGTAAAGCGTCCCTATCTAACAAGTCTTCATTGTGTAGATTGAGGTCACCTAATAGTATAAAATCAAGTGACTGGGAAATCACATCCAAAGACAGACCCACAGTTTTTAGGAAGTCTGCCCTGGGGCCAGGAGGACGATCAAGTAGTAGGCCATTAAAAGTATAACGGTTGTCTGTTAAGATTTTAAACAGTAAAGATTCTAAGGTTGACAGATTATTTTGAACATTGAATGTCGCTCTCCAGCTACTTTGATGTATTATGGCCAGCTCACCACCCTTTTTTCCAATCCTATCTTGATTGAAAATTGTGCACCCAATTGGGACAGCAATGGCTAGGTCTGGGCCTGATGAGGCGTCAGCCAAGGTTTCGGTGATGAAGGATAAGTCATTGGCTTGAGTATCCATAAACATGGCAAATTCAGTAGAATGTTTACATAAGGATTGTGCATTGATCAGGGTACAAACGATTGATTTGGTCCTACGTGGCCCTTTCATGCCGATGTTAGGGCCGGGTGCTATTCGTTGTGGCTCAATGGGGCAGATATGAACATTGCAATCTGGGCAATAAATAGGTACAGTGAAAGGTACAGGGCTGATGCAAGGTTCCCACCCACATTTACTCCTAATATTGGCGGCTAGTAGCTGGTGCCTAGAGTAGGAATGTTTATAAGTAAATTGGGGGCTAAAACTAGCATAGTGACTGTCACCAGGCATGGGCCAGGCATGGACGGGCACAGACAGGCTTGCCTTTGGAGCGTCAGTGGTGCGCCTGCTGCGCGAGGCTGTGCAGTGGCTGTGCTTTTAGCCCCCCCAGTGCTCAGCATCTAGACCGCCAACCGCCGGCCCTCCCCTTTAGGAGTTTCCGGGACTACCAGAAGTATAGCAATCCCAGACGTCCCTGTTGCCCGCCTTGAAGGAAGAGTGCAAGTGCTGCTCAAGGTGAGTTTTCATTAGGCTGCAAACAAATAAAATATCAAGCGTTCAAAGTTAAAACTAGGTCAAATTAAATACAAATCACAATGTGCAAAATACTGTTAAACACAGTTACAACATCAACTCGATTGCGTAGTTTGATTGAGTGATGTTTACAAAAATTATGGAGGAAATCCCTTAGCAGCATGGTGACCGGCAGTTCATGAGATAAGAGCCATCCAAAACTTCTTCTAAACAAATCCTAAACAGGACAAATAGATCAATATCACAGTGAACAATTGAACCATAAATCAACATCACATAACCAAAAATCTCACATGCAGCATAACACTTTAACACACAACACAAAGCACAATAATTCTGTAACACACAAGAGCACTCTCAATTTCAAGAATCATTTTGGCCTATTTATACTTCAAATGCCCCTTAAAACAGAAAGGAGGTGCTGTTATCTCGCAACCATCCTCTGCTGCCAAAGCTTTGTGGGTGAGAGGAACCCCTAAAATTGTACACCTCAAAATATTACCTCAACAGTACACCCAAGGGTGGATGAATTGGGGACTGTGCTAAACTTCAGTTACTTGAGGCAATGTATCCCCAAGACAAGGCACCTTACAGCATATCAAAATACAGTCAAATAAATATGGAAATACTCAATTATCGAGTTCTAGAACAGGAATAAAAAAATCATATATTTTATTACAAACATTTTGAAAAGTGCAGTACAGAAAATAAAAGGTGCAGATGCATAAAGAATCAATGCCATGAAGGCTCTCAGTAAATAGGACAATACAAAATGTGGTTCAAAATCAGACAAATACTTAGGGCAAGATGTATGAAGCATTTTTGCAGTCGCAAGCAGACGATTTGCAAAATTGGGCCAATTGCGACCGTAAAAATGCTTCATAGGATGTACAAAGCCTAAATTGCAATTCAGTAATTTGTTACTGAAACGTAGTTTGGGTTTTGTGAATCGGAGTTTGAAAGGGGCATGTGAAGACATCCCTTCCTAACACTGAATTGAAATGGTATATACAAATGTTTTGTGACCGAAATGCATTTATAAAACAGTCGCAGTTTACCACCATTTGAAAAAATTTCGGAACCCATTCTCAAATGGAAAAGGTGACCCCCAAGAGCCCCTTCCCCATTGAGAATGGTTGGCAAAATATTTTTTAAGAGCAGGTAGAGGCCCCACAGACTTGAAAGTTTCATTTATTTCTTTTTAAACTCATCCCGTATTCCTTTAAGGAAAAGAGCTGCATTTAAAAAAAAAGTTGCTTCACTTAAAGGCAATCACGTAGTTGTTAGTTGGTCACAAATTGCAACCTACCTCATTAATATTCATGCGGTAACTATATTTTTGACCCACTACAAATAGCTAAGGAAACTCAGATGAGTTTCATTCATTAGGAATAGCGATTTCCTAATTCCAAGTCACAGAAAATAGCTATTAGCAATTTGCTATTCTGATCTTTGTAAATCAAGCCCCAAGTCCTAAGTGAGCGGTAAAATCAATATGAAAATGACAGTATCCCCAGTAACATCACTCCCTTCGTTGTTTCTGCAAAATTATGATTGTGGGAGCAAAATAATTATACTTTATCAACTCAGAACTCAGTTTAATTAAATATCATATTGCATTATCAACTAAGCACTATCACACTTCATGAAAATGCAATAGGCCACCTCTCTGCTAATGTCATACGTAGATGGAAGGGCACAACTAGTTAGAAGAACAAAAGCAAACTATTGTTGTTGAATGAAATACAGTGGGCTAGTGGAAGGACATCGAAAAGTCAACCTTACTAAGTCTGTGTTGGAATGTTTTTCATCGAGAACGACAGTGGAAATAAACAAATATGACTCATTTTGACTGTTTGCAGCAAAAATAATGAAAAGTGAACATGTAGGAGGAGACATCAATTTTAAGCAATATGGTTTTGAGGCCTAATTGAGGCCTAGTTAACATATTATCCTTAGAAAAACACACTTTGACAAGACATAGAAAATGTGTTTCAAATGCACTAGATCCATGCGAGTATGGACAAGTAAATTCGAAAGTGAATCCACGTTCCACACCTAGTTAATAATGCACAAAAATGTAAAATGCACAAAAACTCTAACGTGTAATGGGGACACTGGTAAAAAAGAGTGGGTGATAAGTGACATACATATACCTCTTAATACACCAACACCAAGGAAAGGTGTATTTAGTGAAATAATGACAGAGAGACTATACACATATATTCACCAATTAGAAATTCTATTTAGTTAAGGCTGAACATGGGATTATATTATGTTGTGTTGTGGGATACTTTGTTACATATAGTTATGAATAGAGAAATAGGTTTATACAAATTAAAGGTGATCTTGCTGAAGACCTACCAGGCTCTGCCATCTGTCTCTTGTCTGTCGAGTCTACTTGTTAATGCACTGGTTGGAGCAGAAGAGGATTTGAGGACAGTTGGGGTATAGGCAAACAACACAGATCCTTCAAAGAAAAGGATCACATCATGTGTAGTAGCACAATGGAGGTCTATGAAATTGATACTGAGTGAGATACATTTTCTTTCACCATCTATCATAAAAACAAAAAATGTCAGTATTGAGAGATGACAAACAAAGACACACATTTTACTGGAGTTGATGTCAATATGGCACACCTGTGTCATTGATTGGAAAGTAGATTGATGTGATGCCTGGTTGTGGCCCTTCTATAGTTGAGGCTCTTCCTGCAGTTGCTACCAATACATTTGATATAGGGACTGGATGAAAGAAAGCTAGAGTGCAATAAGTATCATGAAATGAATGTACACTCTTAAGGCGTTAACACTGTGTGTGAGCGAGATGTGTGACCATCTTTGGAGAAGAGAGCAGTGTGACATGAGTGGTAAGTAGTAATGTAGTGAATAAGTGATTTGATACATTTTTTTACCCGGCCTGACTTATGAATTTCCGGGAACAGACAAGCCACATAGCAGGTCATGGTACATGGTGCCAATTATACATTCAATCAGGGAGAGGGAGATAGACAGTGAATCCAGGTCTTCCTGCAGGAAGTTGCTTTCTCACTTCTACCATGAAAAGCTTCTTCAGTGCCTCCTCTCCTATTGCTATTCTTTAGGTCGGCCATGGTGTGTACCTTCAACCCAAAATGCATTAATTGAGCCTGTCACACGACTGCCTTCTCCGCTGCACTGTGTGTGTATGGAGGATGGCCATATAGTTCTTTGCCGGGTTGAACAAAAAAGGTAACTACAAGGCCTGTATCCTACTTAGTGGGATTGGTTGCATCCTTGAGGCTGAATCAGATCTTAGGTTCTGTGTCAAAAACCAACACTAATGCAGTCCAAGGGGAAGCAGGCCTACCTGTGGGGGGAGGCTGTATTCATGTGCTTGCAGTGTTTATGTTGGTCAGGTGTTTGTGACTTAAGTCAGGTGAATGTTGTTTTCTTATACTTTTTTATTCTCTGGAGCAGAGGAGACGGGGAGATCTCCGTGAAAACTTGTCGTAGCAGCACTTACTAGTAACAATATGGTGGTGATTTTAGTCATAATAGGCTCTATTCTCTTTTGCAAAGCCTTGAGACTCATAAACCACTCTACTGGGCAAATATTTCCAACCGGATTGGTGAACACCTGCATGTGGAGGTTTCGGGGTAGTTTGATATCATCATGTCCTCTTAAGAATCCGGCCTCAGGGGCTCTATGTAGCCTTTCTCACACACATTCTAGTCACAGGATAGTATTCAGACTAAAACTCTATACATGAACGCAATCCAGTGAGTTTTCAGCAGTGGCTTTCTGGGTGTGCATGCTGCTTACAGGAATCTCTGGGTCTGGGCTATTTTGGTGTCTTGAAATATGCTTGACCATCATTCACGGGCTGTACAAAGGGGGTCCTTTATGAGGGCGTAGAAGCTGACGGCATGTGCAAACATGGAATAAAAAAAGCAAACACTCTCCTCGCCTGCTCTAGGAGCACACACCTTGCCATGCATATTCCGATAGCCAATGGCAACTCAAAAACAAGCACAGAACTCGGTCTGAGATATATATCTGCGCCGTCTAAGTTTCAACAATGAGGTTTGCGCCTTACATTTTCGATATACCTAATTTGTGTAAATAACATATTTCATGCATGCCATTTTCCAGGTCGTTGTCAAATGCTAATAAAAAAATGAGGCCATTGGAGTTTTTCCCCTGACCAGTATATGCAGGTTTGAGTCACTGGCTTGCCGCTGCACATAAATGTGTTATTTCCTTACATCTGACACTGCGTCAGCATGATGCCCCCGTGACTCCCATGGAGAGCGCAGATAATCATCAGCGGGTGGATGGGCAGTGTGACACATGACAGAGCACATGAAACTCTGCTGCGGCTGGGGAGCAAATGAAAAGAGATGATTGTTAGAAAGTGATTCAGTGTTATGGTGTTTACTAGACAGATGACCTCACTTAACAAGGGGCACTGATGAGATATGAATCCGCTCTTTAACATACACATTAGTTTTGACTTACATTAGAAGTAACTGAATAAAAATATGGATATTTTAATTTATTATTAGGTAAGGCTTGACAGACACCCTGCTGTCGCCAGAGCCAGAGCTCATGTTAACAAAGCAACAAATAGAACAGAAACAATTAACAGAGGGGTTTCAGTCAGGCATTTGTTTTGCATTGGCTTGTTTGAGGAATACCTCCCCCATAAACCATTGCATCATTAATATGTCCATAATGTTTTTATATTGGCCCACAGTTACCAGATATTTACATTGTGTTGCATTTGAACTACCCATATATACCTGGCAGCAAATTAGTGGTTCTCCATGATCGCATATTTGCAGATACTGTTTTCATTGATCCTCTCCTGCGCGCCCAGCAACAAATGTACAATATTAATAGGTGCTGTTCATGCCACTGCTGCCCACTGACTTTCGCATGTCTAGTGCCACGAGGACAAGCATACTGCCAGTTGTATTAATGCTCGCTGAAGCTCATGCAGTGCTGAATTTGTAACAAAATAAGTGGCAGGGCTCTCGTCAGGAGCCCACTGCAGCTTGCACCACACATTGCCCCGGGCATGCTGCCAATGACAGTAACAACACAACTACAAGCCATCACACTCCCTCAAGTGTGACAAATCGGACTATTTCAGGTCGCAAAGCCTTAAGAATGGCTTGAGAGGCAGGTAAAAGTAATGTTTTATATGGTTTGAATTAATAATTGCCTGTTTTTATGGTCATCTATAAATTACTGATAAGTGTGCATGTCCCTAATGGAACATATCCAAAACAATATATTTTCATTCCAGTCATGAACTATATTTGTTTAACACGACTACCTAGCAGTCATTCAGCCATTATGATAACATGTTTGTTGTGAGAGAAGGAAAATAAAAGAGGCTCTATGCCCATTGGTAAGGGTGCTCTAAATAGGAAATGATAAGCTTGTAGGCAAACATGGACTGAACTTCCAAGGCCTGCTCGAACTCCAGTCATTCCTAAGTCATCAGGGAAGAGAGGGAGGTCAGAAAGGAAGGGACATGAGGTGACATAAGAGATCAGGTGTGGGCAAAGAGGAGGGATGCAGACAGGGATAGGGATGTGGTGGAGGAAATGGCAGGTACAGGGAGGGAGAGAAGGCTAAAGGACAAACGGAGGGATGCAAACGTACGCAATCCTAGAACACTGGTGGTAAGCAGGCCACCATCACAGACATTGTTTGGTAAACACCAGCTAGCACAGGGCTGTGAGAAAATGTCTTCCAATGAGAAGCAAAGGATTTGATTATTATGACACATACTTAATCTTTATTCAGAATTTCAAATGGCTCACACAAATGTATCTGGCTAGTGGCAGCTGACACCTGAGCACGTTAAAAAAGGAAGGCAACATGCAAGTAACTATAAAAGGCCTATATAATGTGTAGCTGTTTTCTGAACTCTCCTAATTCCACCTAGGAGAAGGCATACAATTAAGAGTTGCTACAGATTATAACAAGTTGGGCCTTATATACCATTTTATTTAATTTATTTTCTCCTATCCCTAATTAACCTGAGCTACCATATCAAATCATCTAAGGTCCTCTGATGCATCTTCTTCTGTGCTGAAAGGGTCTGGAATATTTGGGGGATGAACAATTATCATATGAGGACCTGGAATAAGATATTTGTTACTATTCAATCTTGGATGTGAACTCTCAAGGTATCCCAACTCTATTTTAGGTAACTGTCAAATCAAAATGTAATTTAGCCACAAACAAATAATGAGACAGAATCAACAGAGTAATTTATCTTTAGTTTGTAATTTCTATTTAGATTCAAATATTTAGAACACAACCCAAAAAATAGATCAGATTTATTGAACAAACTCTGCAAGACCCAATCATGAAGGAAACAGAGGGGCATATTACCAAGGGGGGTTATCTCCGCTTTTTTGGCTTTAAAAGCCAAGAAAGCAGAGATAAAACTATCTCCCTATTACCTAGCTGTCGCTAACACCAGTTAGCGACAGCTAGTAGGAGATAGCGACCATCTTGGGCCCCACTTTGCATGTCAGTGATATTTATCACTAATGACATGCAAAGTGGGCGTGCCAAGATGTTAGCGACTGAAAACAGTCAGTAACATCGCTATCTCCTTTTACCAACTTTTGGAGATATTCGCGCCAAGCGCGAATATCTCCAAAAGCTAACATCTGCCCTGAGCAGTTCTTAGCCATGTTATCCAATGGGAGGTGGATAACATGGCTAAGAGCATTAGCCCTCTAATGCATGAATATCACTGACTTTTCAGCGATATTCATGCATTGCGGCCGATTTTTATCGCATTTGCGATAAACCTTGGTAATACCAAGGTTTATCTGCGATAAAAATTGCCGTAGCTCAGCGTTACTTTTTTCACGCTAACCAAGCAATAGCCATAATTATCGCTGTTGCTTGGTAATATGCCCCAATCTTTCTTAGCTGAGGGAGATTTATCATAAGGAAAATTAATTAGTTGGGAAATCAGTTGACACTCCTACCAACCCTATTAGGCAAGTTCAGTAAGTTCCAAATGACCAGTTCCAGTTCATAGACAGATTTGTCTGCCTGTGTCCGCATTGCAGAGTCAATGTCACAGCTGCTCTGACGCAAACCTTTCCAGCCGAAAAGGTTCCAGTAAGTAAAATTGCAATATTTTGTGACGGTCCATGTGTGTTTCTGGAGGTCCCAATCGTCAGTCTCTGTACTGCAAGGTGGGTAAAGGGGAGATGCCCCTCAGTTAAAAATGTAGGCAATTATACTCCATTCAATTCCAAGTTTACACCCTTGACATCCCCAAATTTGTCAGACCACTCTGTCCCATTGGTTGCTCATGATAGGATAAGATGATGTAGTAGGTAAAGTATACAGATCCGGAAGAATTAAGTAATCCATTGCTCAACTTCTGTAGAACCATTCTATTTCAGATATTCTATAATTTGTTGCATTTAGAAGTAGGCGATTTCATGCTCTCATCCCTTGTCTGTCCCTTCTCAAGTGTTTGCTCTAGGAAGTACCACTTTTGTTGCAAGTCTAATCAAGTAAGCTACAAAACATCAAAGAAGGCTATTTAGTGTTAGAACACAAGTAGTCATTTTACGAAAAGTTCCCATAGGCTTTAGACTGCTTAGTTCATAAGTTCATACTTGCAAAGGAAGCAAAGTTTGAGGCCTTCATGAAATACCAGCTTATGCAAGATGAAATTGAGCTAAAATGTGAATCTTGCATTACATAAAATAGTGCACTAATTTCTCCAATTAAACTTATTCCTATCAATTCATTATAAATTGAAATTAGTTCATGAAAGTATGGGGTGCCCCTAAAAATTGTAAAATTCACCATCATTTCACATATAATTTAGCAAATCTCTTTTGCACTTTAGATGTGATTACAGCAAACAAGCTTTACAGGTACGTCAATGATAAACTTTACGAAAGAAGGCAAATCGTGTAACACCTACTTTTCCCCATCAATGTCAGTGCTCTTTATA
This sequence comes from Lissotriton vulgaris, assembly GCF_964263255.1. NCBI lineage: Eukaryota > Metazoa > Chordata > Amphibia > Caudata > Salamandridae > Lissotriton > Lissotriton vulgaris. The sequence goes on from NC_141691.1 coordinate 1,481,557,960, forward strand.
CACACTAGTACTATCTGTTTTCAAACACATGAAGCATTTCACTCTCACATTTAAATTTTCTGTGTTATCGTTTATCACGTTTACCTAAGCATATATGCCATTAAAATATCAGTTTTCACATCTACTTACTAACTGTTATGTGTCATCAGAAAAATGCTACTAACATTCTGCATGCTTTTACGAAGTAGTAGCTAAATTAGAACTTCATTGCATGTAGTTTTTGAAACGCGAAGCCTAATTCACAGTTTGTGGTTTTCATGTAAAATTGACGTAAATAATGAAAGATAATATCTCTGCTCTGTCAGAGTGCCAATGTTACTCTCTGCAGCATATGTTGTCATTGTTCTTGGGGAGGTACTCATTACTTGACCTCCTGTAAACCCCTGTTAAGAAGCTGGCAGCCTGCCGGTCCTGGAATGGCATGCAAAAAATGGAGTCCTCATTCTCGCACCACATGCAGATTGGTGTTATGAGGCGCATTAAAACAGTTCACCCCTTCCCCACTGGAGGTTCTCCAAGGCATAGAAGGAAGTTATACAAACTTTGTTTGGTACATAGGTAAAGGGTATGCAAGAAGAGGGAGGGCGTGGCCTGGAAAGATTAAGGGCCAGATGTATCAAGGCTTTTGCGACTCGCAAAGGCCGAAATTCGCAGAATTTAGGCCTTTGCGACTCGCAAAAGGCCTTTCAGCATGATTTGTAATGTAAGAAAAAATCGCAATTTAAGGAATCGCAAAAAATTGCAATTCCTTATTTTGCCATAGCATTTAAGGAATCGCAATTTTTGCGATTCCTTAAATGCTATGTATGTAGCAATTTCAATTTGCGAATTTGGGTTAAGAAATCGCAAATTACCACCAACTTGTAGTTGGTGGTAATTTGCGTTTTCTTTTAAAAAAATCCATATTTGGCATTTGTAAGGGTGGCATGTGAGGCACATACATGCCAATAGGGCATGTATGTGCGCCACATGCACACACATGTACATTTCAGGGGTGCAGCAGGGTGTCTTTGAGACACCCCTGCACCCTTGAAATAATTCTCAAATTGCGATTAGCAAATTGCGAATTCGCAATTTGAGAATTATTGCACTATCATTCCTATGGGCCTCCTGGCCCATAGGAATGCATTGGAAATTATTCCTTATTTGCGAATTCGCAAAATGCGAATTCGCAAATAAAGAATATTAAGGAATCGCTAAAAAATAGCGATTTTGTACATACATTCCATTTTGCGAATTCTAAATAGTGATTCGCAAAAAAACGCTATTTAGAATTCGCAAATCGGAATCTTGATACATCTCCCCCTAGATTCTAGAGTCTCTGAGACAGATGCCAAGACTGCCCTAAAGGAGACCTCTATCAGTGGATAACACCAAAAATCATATAGTACTTATTCTGCAAACCACCAAAAACACAAAATCATATCTATGAATGGCCTCATATTTTATTTAATGCTGCACTTCTGTCAATGCGGCCGTCACAGTTAAAACCAGTGCCCGTAATCAACACTTCTTGCGAGGGGGCTGGTGTATTGTGGAGCCGCGCAGCTCCCGGAGTGATGAAAGTTCCCGAATTTTGATGGGAGGCAGGCAGGCGGCATACATGACGGCCCGGCCAGTGACTGCTGCCTCACAGCCTAAAGTTGTTAATGATACGCTGCTCCTCCTGCAGGTGGCAGCAGGCTGTGCCTTGTGAAGTTTGCTGAACAGCCTGCTCACTTGGGAGAAAAAACACTTAGGCAATGGTTGAAGGCAAATCTATGTCGCTGACATAAGCCCCAAATCAGTGGGGAAGCAGAAAGATATAAAAAAAATGTTAATAGATTTAGAATGCTATTTTACATTGGCTGGCGAAATTCACAGTACCCAAGAATTTGTGCCATATTTTTATCCAAATCATTGAATTGAATTTAAACAAGCCACACTAGGACATTAAAAATCGTTTCACTTTGAAATGACAGAAAGAAAAATAAACACATGCCCGTGGGGAAACAGTGGCTGACATTTGATCTCGGTGTTTGAATGCTCAGTAAATGGGACATGATAAGAATAAGATTTACAGGCCTGTTTACAAAAGTCTTCAGTCTTGCTTACATGTCCCTGTTGCTGCATGAGAACACTCTAAAAGCAGAGTGCTTCCGATGTTTTGTTATCTCAAAATATCAAACTGTAAACCAGCATGAATGTGGCAATTTATTAGTGGGCTGAAAGTGCTTTTTTTCATTCTCCTCTTGGAGCTCTGAAAACAAGTAACATGGTGGAAGGGGTGAGGGACGGGTGGAGCAAGTAACGTGGCAATAAGTAATGGAACAGGAGGTGTGGGAAGGATGGCAGAAACAATAGGTGAAAGAGAGGGCAAGAGTGGGAGCAAAGAGGAAACAAGAAGGAAGGAGGAAGCAGCGATGGGCAGAAGGTAGTGGTGGGGGGATGGCACAAGGAGATTAAGTGAACTACAAAATAGGCAATAAAATGCAAGCAGCGATGAGCGCCAAAGCTGAACTCGCACCCACCAAAAACAGGAAAACAGTGTAACACAAGAAGAAAACAAAGAAAAAAGTAGTCCCTCATAATGAACACAGAAACACCGACGTGTAAAGATACCAGTACTTGGGTGGTGCTTTGTGGGAGGAAACAAAACGCAAAAGTGAGGGACAGAGAGGAAGGATTCACCACTAGCAAATAAGCATCTTTTAAAGGACAATCGAAGGGACGAATAAAAAGGAATGGGCGGGCTGTAAGCCCATTAAGTGTGTACAACATGTCTTGGAGAGACAGTGCAAGGGCTGCCTAGACTCATAATAAAAATGACAAAGTAATGAAGAAATGCAATCATAAAATGTGCTCCATTATTACACATAATTTGCCGTTTCTTGCTGCATAATTTAGCTGACACTACCACATAATTTGGTCCCCTGTTGCATAATTCCAGTGTCCCTGCTTGCAGTCCGTGCTCTTTGCTTGAGAAGAGGAGTGGCTGCTTTGATATTCAATGCAAAAGGAGCTAGAACATACCCTGTTCCACTAATGCCCTGCTTACTTACTGGTAATCTTCATTACTCCTAGTACAATTCTTCCCTGACACAGTCCTTACCTGTGATATTTCTTCTCCATCTGGCAGAATCTGTTCCCTAGCTGACTTAAAATCCTCCCAACATGGCCTCTCAGCAGCCAGTAGAAAAAGGAGAACACTGGCATCACTTCTTGTCAAGTTCCTAAGTTTCTATAAAATAGAATCTCACAGAAAATATACAATCAATCCCACTGTCCTATAATTTGGACTGTTCGCAGAAGGTGTTCAGACAAAATATCTAGTTGGAATTATTGAAGTACAGGAATATTGAGTCCTAAATATCATCAGTGGAAAATATCGACAGCAAGAATATCGTGGTAAAAAATATCGAATTTAAGGCAAGGTATATCGTTTGAAAAAAATATATGTCAATAATATTGTTTGCAAAAATATATACATGTTTAAAATATTGGTTGGGAAGTAATTTATTTTTAATTAATTAATAATTTGTTGTTAATTATTATCAATTAATTGAAAATTAAATATTGAAATTGTATAAATATTTTAAGGTCCGCGTAGTGGGGTACACGGGGTAAGGTGGGAAGTAATTTACTTGTTAGTTAATAATATTTCATTTATTGAAAGTTATATAGGAGAATTGTATAACTAATTTTAGATGTGGGTTGTGGGGTTTATGGGGTAAAGGATGGGAAGTTAATTGTTTTTCATGTGTTTTAATTTGTTTTCTAATTTATATATGTATTTAATTGATAATTAATTATGTTTATTATGGAAGTACATTTTATTTTTAATTTAGATGTGGGTTGTGAATTGTGTGGTGTTATAGGGTAGGATATAAATAAGATAAATGTATGTAATAATGTTTTTGTTTATAAATCATTTGTAACTAAACATATTTCTTTGTTTGAAAAATATATATATTTTTTTATATAATATTTGTAGGTATTTGTGATATGTATTTAACACTATAATATGTTGTTTTATATTAAATATATTTGTATTTTAATTTTATACATAAATATATATATTTTTTAATTCATTTTGTTTTTCAAATATTTTTTGTTGATATTTTGATTGTTTTTAATGTTGAATTGACTGTAGAGGGAATCGTAACTTTCATCCCTCAGCGATCCAACACTTTCCCTGCTGTTGCACTCATTGGAGTGGGAATAGTATTTTTTACCCCACTGCTATCCAAATTTTTCCCTACTGTTGCAATGACTGGAGTGGGAGTAGTAATTTTAACCTCCACTATCCAACGCTTTCCCTTGTGTTGCACTACCTGGAGAGTGAATAGTAATTTGTTTCCCTCCGCTATCCTACCCTTTTCCTACTGTTGTACTCATTGGAGTGGGAATAGTAATTTTTACCCCTCCGCTATCCAACACTTTCCCTACTGTTGCACTGACAGGACTGACTGGAGTGGGACTAGTAATCACTACCCCTCAACTATCCAATACTTTCCTTACTGCTGCACACACTGGAGTGGGAATATTATTTGTTTCTCTTCCACTATCCAACCCTTTCCCTACAGTTGCACTGACTGGAGAAGGAATAGTCATTTTTACCCCTCCGCTATCCAACTCTTTTCCTACAGTTGCACTCATTTGAGTGGGAATAGTAAGTTTTTCCCTCCACAATCCAATCCTTTCCCTACTGTTGTACTCACTGGAGTTGGAGTAGTAATTTTTGCCCCTTAGCTATTCAACACTTTCCCTACTGTTGCACTGACTGGAGTGGGAATATTCAATTCTATCCCTCAACTATCCAACAGTTTCCCTACTGTTCCACTCATTGGTGTATGAATAGTAATCTTTACCCCTCCGCTATCCAACCCTTTCCTTACTGTTGCACTCATTGGAGTAGGAATATTAATGTTTTCCCCTTCACTAGCCAACCCTTTCCCTACTGTTGCACTGACTGGAGTAGGAAAATGTAGTGTCTTTGCACTGTCACAAATGACGCAGACACTTTTCTTATTGTACAGGAGCTTTATTCTGCTATCACCTTTCGTCCCTACTCTGCACTGCCCTGCCCTCACTATCGCTCCTCCTCTTCCACCACTCGGCTTTCCTCCCACCTTCTAGCATCATGTGCTGGTCCTAGCGCCCAGCACACATCAGGACATTACATCTTCCCCCTTCTTGACCAATTTTACCTGTTTCAGATATGTCCGAGCATGCTAAATTAACTTTAAAACAAACACCATAGTTACAGTTCTTCAATTAGTCGAGTTTGTTGCAGCAGGAGATGGGCCTCTTGAGACACCTGTTCCCTTTCATCAGGAGCTGTGGAAGGTCGATGACCATTTACTGACTCGGGTGCATCTCCTTTTTCAATGCTGTGGGGTGCAGTCAACGCTTCTCGTACATTGGGCGGGCATTTCTGAAAAAGCGTCACATTTCTTGTTCACCGACTCGGCTGTAATCATGGTCCCTTTTAGTTTTGTCACCAACAGTGGGCATGCATGATATCGACAGTCGGCTTTTCTTTGTTGTTCTTGTCGCACCAACACCCAGTCTCCTTCATGGATGGATGGCTGTACAGCTCTTCTCTGTCGGTCGGCATATTCCTTCATCTTCTCCTTTTTCCTTTTGTCAAGGGCTGCTTATTCTTCGTGCTCAGAGTCTTGAGACAGATCACTAGCTGCGTCTTCTCAAATTGGAATTCTGGTCCGTACAGTGCAATCCCAACATTAAGGTTGCCGGACATTTGACTGTAGTATTATGCGGTGTGGTTCGGTAAGCACGTAATACTTCATTTAGGGCCACTTGCACATCACACTTTGAAAGCGCAGCCTGCTGGATGGTTTTCTTTATAGTGGCCATAAACCTTTCCACCATTCCATTGGCCTGGGGCCACAAAGGAGTGATTTTCCAGTGTCTGAAATTGTAGTGTTTGGCAAATTCAGCGAAATCTTGTCCATTGAATGGGGGGCCATTGTCTGTTTTCACTACCTTCGGTATGCCCCATGCAACGAAAACCTTATCAAGTATCAATATAACAATGGCAGCTTTGGTTGACGTTGTGAGGTGCGCAACTGGGAAACAAGAGTATTTGTCCATTATGACCAGAACATACTTGCCGGATTGTAGCAGTCCAAAGAAGTCCACTGCGACATGTTGCCAGACGCCATCCGGCAGTTCAGACATTTGAAGCGGCGCAGGGGCATCTTCTCGACTTACTAGCTGAGACTCTGGGCAGTCTTCCAGTGACAGTTCCACCATCTGATCCAGCATAGGGAACCAGACCCGTTCCCGCAAAGCTCTTTTCGTAGCTACAATGCCTCTATGCCCTTCGTGCGCGCTGGTTGACGATTCCTTGACGCAACTGTTTCGGGATGATGATCGTTTTGTCCCTTAGTATGAGACCTTCCGAGGTGATGGACAGCTCATCCTTCACATGTCTGAAAGAGGACAGTTCCTGATTGTCAATTTGCTCACTCTGCCCCAATTCCTCCAAATGCCTCCACCTGTTTGTTTGAATGCGACGTTTGACATTTTGTAGTGTGACATCGTCATTGGTAGCATCAGGGATGGCCTCCATGGGGACTGCAGGTGGTTTGGCTTGAGCCACCACAAAATGGATGTATTCCTCAGCTAATGATGGATTGGATTTAGAGGTTGCCTTGGGATGTCGGGACATATAATCAGCAGGATTGGCAGCTTTTCCCGGCTTGTGAATGATGGTATAGGTGTATTCTTGAAGGCGGATACCCCAGCGCTCTATTCTAGGTGGCATTTTGGCTCGGGGGTTTCCAAAGATGGTTATTAAGGCCTGGTGATCCATTATAAGTGTGAAGTGTTTCCCATATATGAAGATGTGGAAATGCTCGCAGGACCAGACTACCGCCAGGCTTTCCTTTTCCCTTGTGAGTATGCTCTCTCTCTTTCTGTGAGGCTTCGACTGGCATATGCTACAATATACCGTTGGTCACTCACTTTGTCATATTGAGCTAATATCACTCCTAGTCCTACAGGACTCGCATCCACGGTGATTTCAGTTCTTCTTCTCGGATTGAAGTGTGCAAGGTTGTTGGCAGATTCAACCGCCGCTTTGATTTCTTGGAAAGCTTGATCACATCTCATGGTCCATTGAAACGGGTGTCCTTGTTTAGTCAGCTTTCTCAGGGAGTAGCTGATGGTGGCATAGTCCTTGATGTAGCGTGCACAGTAGCTCGCCATGCCTAGAAAGGACCGTACATCCCCCGCGTCTCGTGGCCTCAGGGTGTCATTCAGAGCGGCAATCTTTTCTGGGTCTGGTTTCATTCCGGCGCCTGAGAAGATGTGTACGAAAAATTTTAATGTGGATTTGTGGAATTCACACTTGTCTTTATTTAAAGTGAGATTGGCCTCCAATAGAACATGACAGACTCTATCCAGCGCTGTGTCATGTTCTTGCATAGTTGCTCCATAAACCAGGATGTAGGTGTGGGCGGAAAATCCGTTACGCTCGCGGATTTTGCGGATTTTTGGGAAATTCGCAATCCGCGAGATTTGCGAATTTCCCGCAAAATCCGCAAATTCGCACGCAGCGGATTTTTTTGGCGGCGCGCGGCGTTGGTGATACAATTTTTGCGGCGCGCGGCGTTTATCATCGTTTGCCGAGTTGTTTTTTTCGATAGTTTGCGAGTGCTGCGCCATTTTGGATCTTGCTGTGTGATCCCGCGGGAATTGGCGAGCGCGATTACGTCATCGCGGCTTGCCAGCGATAGTTTGTCAACGCGAGTACGGCGAGATCACGTCTCGCGGTACTTCGCAATTGCGAGATTTGAGATGCGGCGAGCGAAAATATAAATTTGCAATTCTGCACAAGAAATCCACCAGCAAGCAGCATAAACCTTCTAGAAATGATGATTTTTATGTGAATAACTCCTTAGTTTGACATTTGCCTGCACTTTTTTAGCGAGGAGTCCATTTTGGGGAGGGGGGCAGGGGGGTGGGAGGAAGGAAGTGCCCCACAGTCTTCAACTTCCTGTTCCTGTTCAGCAGGCTCCTCCCAGTGCTTTGTCCATCTCCTGGTCACTTTTCATTTGGGTCTGGAGCTGGAAGGATTACTTTTTGTGGATGCTGCTGGATATTTGGATTTGAGGCCTTTTTGACTTTCTTTGGATCACTGTTGGATTAGAAATGTTACAAGTAAGTTTGTTTGGGGCATTACAGTTGCTGCAATAAAAATTTTGGAATTTTCGATTTTTGGGCTGTTTTGGGGCCTTTTGCCCAGGGGTACTCAGTGGTGGGTGGACTGAGTCTTTCTGTGGGTTGTCTTGAACTTAAACATCATGGAGGCCATGGATGAATTGGGATTGTGCTGATTTTTCTGTGTTTTTCGATTTTTGACCTGTTGTTGGGGCCTTGACCAGGGGTAGTGAGTGGTGCATGGGCCTAGTCTTTCTGTGGGCTGTCTTGAACTTAAACATCATGGAGGGCATAGATGGAATGGGATTGTGCTGATTTTTCTGTGTTTTTCGATTTTTGACCTGTTGTTGGGGCCTTGACCAGGGGTAGTGAGTGGTGCATGGGCCTAGTCTTTCTGTGGGGTGTCTTGAATTTAAACATCATGGAGGGCATGGATGGAATGGGATTGTGCTGATTTTGCAGTGTTTTTCGATTTTTGGGGGTGTTCATGGGGAGGGACATGCCATGTGGCTGGTGGCCATTTTGAGTGCAGCTACAGGCACTGGCCATGTGCTGGCAGGCAAGT